>NC_136365.1:20900000-22100000 GCF_037039965.1 Doryrhamphus excisus
AATATATTTAAAGTTTTATTACACAGTATTTATTCTGTATTATTTATTGATTTATATTTATACCTCTGGTATTTAATTTATTTTATATTATAAGTATTTCTATAATAATTAATAATAATTGTATTATTTTATATTTGTTTTGTATTATTTATATTTTATTAATATATCATATAATAATGTAAATTATAACATTATATACATGAAATTATTTCGATTTTTTATCATTTAAATCACAAAATGTATTTATCTAGATTTTTTACTTTATAATTACATGAAAAATAAAGTAAAATAAATAAAAATAAAATAAGTCATATATTTAAACTTTTATTACACAGTATTTATTCTGTATTATTTATTGATTTATATTTATATCTCCTGTATTTTGTTGAGTTTGCTACCATTTGTTCCTTCATTTCAACATGTTCTTCCCAAGCCACATGAGAGTTGGCCTACAAAGACATTTGACATCACTTCTAAAGTATAATCGACGTTCTTGGATGCCAAATAGTCTTTTCATTCATTTACGTAATCTCGCAGACACACGACCACAAAAAAAAAAAAAAAAAGAATGACTTTGTTGGTAATTGCCAAGTCTTGTGTATTAGAGCATGCTGTTACATCACAGTGGAAGGGAAACACTCATCCTAAAATACAACAGTCCGATCCCCGCAGTCATAAACACACACTTTGTGGCCTTTGTTGAACTAAAGCTGACATTTGTGGCGCGGTCTGCCCCGACGCTGCCGGTGTTGCAACAATACGTGTATCCGGATGGAACGATCATATCGTTCCTCGTCCTCCTAAAACTGTTAGCTGGTGCAACAGTGTTTGAAACTACGGTACCAATTCATTGCATATTGCCGATTATCGCCCATTTGCAGGATTGAACATTCAAAAGCAAATCAAGCTAATTTAGCAGAGTTACAAACACAGTCGGCTTGACCCGTTTAATGGCCGTATTTTTAAAACGGTCCGATCAAAGACGTTTATATTACAGCCGAACATGTTGCTAAAAGACACAGAGTTAATATAAACTGTTGTTTGTTAGTTTTTCCGATTTGATGCTGCTGTTATGCTACTTTTTTTATATATCTGCCCAAGCGGCAATGTAGTTTTGAATGGGGTTTATAACCCCATTCAGTTGAATGTTGTTGCCTGGCTCCTGTATAATAATAAATAATAAGAATAATAATGATAAACATTATTATTCATTATTAATAATTAGTAAAAGTATTAATTAATATGAATTACTATTGTTATTATTAATAATAATAATTTTTAAAAATAATAATCATTTAAGTTTTCAGGGACTAATCAGGGACTTTCAGGGATGGATAGATTATATATATATATATATATATATATATATATATATATATATATATATATATATATATATATATATATATATATATAAAATAAATAACAATAATTTAAATAAATAAAAATATTATAAATACAATATAATATATGCATAAATAATATTATAAATTTATATAAATATATATACATAAATATATGAATAATTTTTGTTATTGTTATTAATAATAATTATGATTAAAAATTATAATCATGTAAGTTTTCAGGGACTAATCAGGGACTTTCAAGGATGGCTAGATTATATATATATATATATAATAAATAATAATAATTTAAATAAATACAAATATTATAAATACAATATAATATATACATAAATAATATTATACATTTATATAAATATATATACATAAATATATGAATAATTATTGTTATTGTTATTAATAATAATTATGATTAAAAATAATAATCATTTAAGTTTTCAGGGACTAATCAGGGACTTCAGGGATGGATGGATAGATAATATTATATATATATATATATGAAATAATTTAAATAAATAAAAATATTATAAATACAATATAATATATATAAATAATATTATATATAAATATAAATATAAATGTAAATATAAATATAAATATAAATATAAATATAAATATAAATATAAATATAAATATAAATATAAATATAAATATAAATATAAATATAAATATAAATATAAATATAAATATAAATATAAATACAAATATAAATAAACAGCCAGGCTACACTAGCTGATAATACTGTGATAATGTGGATGCTATCTGACTAGCTTAGCCTTCTTTAGCTTCTGGTCTTTATGTTCAAATGAATTCCTACCAGTAGGGGGAGCCCTGGAGCGGAGACACTGCATACTTTTATACAGGTTCCCTAAACCAAATACCTTCTAACAATGTGGGTCACACACACACACACACACACACACACTAACACACACACACACTAGTCTGAACATGCATGTGTGCACGTCTGGAGCCTGCCATTGTGATTTGTATGTTGCTAGACGTGTTGGCGAGGTGGCTGCACTCCAGCTGTTGTTACATAACCTCCCCTCGCTCGCTCTCTCTCTCTCTCTCTCACACACACACACACACACACATACACACACACACAACGTGAACCATTCAGTGTTGTGGGAGGCCTGACCCAAGTTCAAAAAGCGACGCGATTGGATGCTGGAGGAGCGCTAGCCGCGTCCTCGCATGACCTCTCCCACAGAGTCAGTGCGTAGAGGAATTTTTTTTTTGGGGTGGGGGGGGTGGAAAACATAAACGGGGGCCCGTGTTGGCCCTGGCTTAACAAGGCGGGCTTACGATGCAGTTGTAAATCTTCACTTGAATAAGAGGCTGGCAAAAACAAGGCACGGAGCTAAAAGGGGAATATTATTACCCGGAGCCGACACGCCAAACCACTGATGACATGTGAATAATGCGCTGGCGTTGGACCACGACGCGCGCCACATGGACTCGTTTATCGAGCGCAGCTGTTCTTTATTTCAAAAAAACAGCAGAGGAGTGCTTGGCTATTTTCACTTTTCATTAGCAATTTCTTGACTCCCTATTTTGTACTCGCGCCGCCGGGAAAGACAAATGAAGGTCAAGTCATCGCTAGCGTCGTAATCTCAGGAAGGCTTTGCTAAACCGGTACGTCGGGTGTACGCTAATTGGGAGGGCGGGCAGGATAAGACATGATTTGCCGCGAAAGGGAAAATCGGACGATGATGGCAAAAGTTATGACATATTTACAGAACATCGCAAATTTTGTTGGCATGCTCCACCCACACGTTACGCCGAAAACACAAATCTTTCATAATTTAGTGTCTCGTATGCGTGCTTCAAATTTGGTAGCAATTCTCAAACAAGGGTTCCAAAAATTCTACTATAATATGATCTATACAGTTATATATATAGAGATATATTTACAAATATTTATTTAGTATTTATTTTTAATATTTATATATAAAAAATATATATTATAATATATATTTTAACATTTAATATTTATTTAAAATGATCTATACAGTTATATAGATACATATATACATATATTTACAAATATTTATTTAGTATTTATTTTTAATATTTATATATAAAATATATATGTATATATTAAATATATACATATATTATAATATATATTTTAATATTTAAATAGTCAATATTTATTTAGTATGATCTATACAGTTATATAGATACATATATATAGATATATTTACAAATATTTATTTAGTATTTATTTTTAATATTTATATATAAAAATATATATCTAAAAAAACAAATATATATATATATTATAAAATATATTTAAATAGTTTAAAATATATTTTAAACAGTTAAATAGATACATATATATACATATATAGATATATTTACAAATAATTATTTAGTATTTATTTTTAATATTTATATATAAAATTATATATAAATGTTTATATAAAAATATATATTATAATATATATTTAAATATTTAATATTTATTTAGTATGATCTATACAGTTATATAGATACATATATATACATATATAGATGTATTTACAAATATTTATTTAGTATTTATTTTTAATATTTATATATAAAAAATATATAAATGTATATATAAAAATAGATGTATTATAATATATATTTAAATATTTAAATATTTAATACTTATTTAGTATGATCTATACAGTTATATAGCTGTATACATATATAGAGATATATTTACAAATATTTATTTAGTATTTATTTTTAATATTCATATGTAAAAATATATTTATATATATTATAATATATGTTTTAATATTTAAATATTTAATATCTATTTCGCTGGGATAGGCTCAAGCATCCCCCGCGATTTCCATCAAGTGGTCCAATTCAGGTCTGAAGTCCGGACCCTTCACAGTCTCAGGATTCTAACCCTTGAATGTTGCGGCTATGAGCCAGGAAGCATCTAAAATTGTACCCCCCCCCCCCCTCCCCCCGGAGGCAGGAAGTGCCACGAGGAATCAAACATGGCTCTTCCTCCTTGCAATAGGAGGGGCCTCGGTTGGGTTGTGCTGACGCATCGTTTCTCATCCCTCTCACTTTCCTCGTCTCCTTGTTATCTGTCCGACTTTTTCTTTGTCCTTCCTTGTCCTTCCTCGCCCGTATCGCCGTCCTCACTCCATCGTCTCTCTCTCTCGCTCGCTCGCTCACTCGCTCGCTCGCTACACCTTCACAGCGGCAATGACAGGAACGGGTCAGGCAAGGTAGTGACTCCGTATGTGCGTCGGAAGATGGCTTTTAACCTTGTTGACGTTTTTGCGTCGTGGTGCTTAAAAGAGAGCTCAAGCACCGAGATCCGAGATTCCTGACGATGGGAAAATCGACAATCGCCAATCCCATTTATGGTGACTCCAGAAGGGACAAGACACGTGACGACAGGGTGGGGATAATAACATCAAGCGACAGCAGACCGCCAGACGGTCTCCATAGCGACGGCGTGTAAATCGTCATTTGATTTGGAGGCAAAGCAATCGCTTGCTGGAAATTGTCAGCGAAAAACACCCGACGGCACCGACAACGTTTGGTTTTGCTTTTCATTCGTCTCCATGAGGAGACAGAGCATCGCCTGGAGCCAAGAGCCGATCAACGCTTGATGGGCGGCTGCTAACGACGTTACCGCAATTAAGGCTGACATCAAAGTTCACCGATGTGGAGTTGACGCACTTTTGGTCATTGCCGTGAATATTTCATGGCTTATGGCCATGCTGGGCTGCACGTTGGTAGAGTGGTTAGCGCGAAGGCCTCGCAGCTAAAAGACCCGAGTTCAATTCTCCAAAAACATGCTAGGTTAATTGGCGACTCCAAATTGGAAAAAGGAAAAAGCGGAAGAAAATGAATGAATGAAATGAATGAAGGCCTCGCAGCTAAAAGACCCGTGTTCAATTCTCCAAAAACATGCTAGGTTAATTGGCGACTCTAAATTGTCCATAGGTGTGAATGTGAGTGTGAATGGTTGTTTGACTATATGTGCCCTGTGATTGGCTGGCCACTAGGGTGGACCTCGCCTCTAGCTGAAAGACAGCTGGGATAGGCTCCAGCATCCCCCGCGACCCTCATGAGGAAAAAGCGGTAGAAAATAAATGAATGACCATGCCGAGCTGCACGGTGGAAGAGTGGTTTGAGTGAGGGCCTCGCAGCTACAAGACCCAAGTTCAATTCTCCAAAAACATGCTAGGTTAATTAGCGACTCCAAATTGTCTATAGGTATGAATGTGAGTGTGAATGGTTGTTTGACTATATGTGCCCTGTGATTGGCTGGCCACCAGGGTGGACCCCGCCTCTAGCTGAAAGACAGCTGGGATAGGCTCCAGCATCCCCCGCGATCCTCATGTGGAAAAAGCGGAAGACAAATGAATGAATGAATGACCATGCCGAGCTGCACGGTGGTCGAGTGGTTAGCGCGAAGGCCTCGCAGCTAAAAGACCCGAGTTCAATTCTCCAAAAACATGCTAGGTTAATTAGCGACTCCAAATTGTCCATAGGTATGAATGTGAGTGTGAATGGTTGTTTGACTATATGTGCCCTGTGATTGGCTGGCCACCTCTAGCTGAAAGTCAGCTGGGATAGGCTCCAGCATACCCGCAACCCTCGTGAGGATAAGCGGCATAGAAAATTGATCGATTGATGGATGGAGTTGGAGTTGAGCGCCCTTACATTCCACGGGTCTTTTAGTGGTTAGCGCGCAGGCCTCGCAGCTAGAAGACCCGAGTTCAATTCTCCAAAAACATGCTAGGTTAATTGTCGACTCCAAATTGTCCATATAGGTATGAATGTGAGTGTGAATGGTTGTTTGTCTATATGTGCCCTGTGATTGGCTGGGATAGGCGACCCAAGTGAGGATAAGCGGCATAGAAAATGAATGTATGGATGAAGCTGGAATTGAGCGCCCTTACCTTCCACGGCTCTTTTGAAGAAGACTTTGCAGCTCCCGCACGTCACCACGCCGTAATGGCAGCCCGACGCCTCATCCCCACACACCAGACACACCTTGGCCGTGGAGGAGGGCTGCCTGAGTGGCGAGCTGCAAGGACAGGACATTATACGTTATATGGAACACCTATTAGTATAAAACACTACAGCAGGTACTATGTAGTACAGCGGATTCACCACCGCGCAAAGTTATGGGCAATTTTTAAACATTTATCTTTTTTTCATTCATTCATTCATTTTCTATCGCTTTTTCTCACGAGGGTCACAGGGGGTGCTGGAGCCTATCCCAGCTGTCTTGGGGCGAGAGGCGGGGTACACCCTGGACTTTTGGCCAGCCAATCACAGGGCACATATAGACAAACAACCATTCACACTCACATTCATACCTATGGACAATTTGGAGTCGCTAATTAACCTAGCATGTTTTGGTTTTTTTTAGAATGTAGGAGAAAACATGCAAACTCCACACAGAGATGGCCGAGGGTGGAATTGAACCGTGGTCTCCTAGCTGTGAGATCTGAGTGCTAACCACTCGACCACTGTGCAGCCCAAGCCCAACATTATTATCATTATTATGTTTTTATGCTTCTCTGGAATTGTTTTGAACCTGAATCTAACAATTACAAAAGACACTTTTTATTGCAAATGTTGATCAGAAATCAACATTTTTTGCATAGCCATTTGTTGCTAGGCAGAATTACGGGAACATGCAAACTTCACACAGAGATGCCTGAGGATGGAATTGAACCCTGGTTTCCTAGCTGTGAGGTCTGCGTGCTAACCACTCAACCACCATGCAGCCCAAGCCCAACATTATTATTATTATTATTATTATGTATTTATGCTTCTCTGGAATTGTTTTGAACCTGAATCTAACAATTACAACAGACGCTTTTTATTGCAAATGTTGATCTGAAATCAATTTTTTGTTGTTGTCAAAAACTATTTGCATAGCCATTTGTTGCTAGGCAGAATTACGGGAACATGCAAACTCCACACAGAGATGCCCGAGGGTGGAATTGAACCCTGGTCTCCTAGCTGTGAGGTCTGTGTGCTAACCACTCGAGCACCGTGCAGCCCAAGCCCAACATTTTTATTATTATTATTATTATTATGTTTTTATGCTTCTCTGGAATAGTTTTGGACCTGAATCTAACAATTACAACAGTATTTTTTATTGCAAATGTTGATCTGAAATCAAAAGGCATGAGTTGGGGCAGATCAATTAATCATTGGTGGTCTACGAACATCGGGGATCTACTGCACGAGACTACTCTCTTATTGTTGTAAAAAAAATATTTGCATAGCCATTTGTTGCTAGGCAGAATTACGGGAAGTACTGCGGGAAGTAGTTTTTTTCTAACAGCACAAGACTCCTGCTATATAGAGGATCTTTGATGAGCATCTCCTCTATATATGTGCAGTGGGACTGACTGACTGACTGGCCTCCCGTTCGGATTATATGCGCCAAAGTGCAGCTGGGATGGTCTCCAGCTTGACCTCTGACCCCGACGCGACTAAGACTGAATGAATGAGTATTTGTTGACGACATGTAGCCGGGTACACAAGAGAGAACACCTTGTATCAAAACATCCAAAGTGGCCTCAGCTTCCCCTATCTTTGCTTTCTGTGCTAATTAGCTCTCTGCCATCTAAATCAATGATATGCAAGGTGATTGTCTGGTTAACATTCTCCTTCCATCCTTCATCAAAGCAGCTGCCAAGCTCTCTCTCTCTCTCTCTCTCTCTCTCGCTTCGTTCGGGAAGGCAGCACTACAGCGGCGGCGGCGGCGGCGGCACACTCAGATGCAATCAGGAGCGCTGATCTAATTCCCTCTCGTCCATCTACACACACATTCAATTTGTTAGGACGCTTAGAGGAGTCTCCGGTGAGGTGTTTGTCTGACTCCCTGGCGCTGGGCCTTGTGGTCTTTTCAGCCGGTGTGTGCATCTGTGTCGACAAATCGACCCCCCCCCTCCCCGTCTCACCCCACCAACACGATATATACACGATACGTCGGCCGCCTTATCGCACTCATCGCTCTACGCCGTAAGTCAAAAGGCCAAAAAACAGCACGTGTGTCCCGCCTCACATTAAGAGCAGGCGGCCTGCTGGTCCAGCAGCAACAAGGTGACTTTCCCCCCCGCCCCCTCCCCCAGAGGAGTATATAGGTCATTCACTGTGCTCGCATTGGAAGCATAGCTGACAGGCCAGGCTGCAGTAACTGTGCACCAAAAAAAAACAAAAAAAAAACAAGCCCCAAACTAAACACCAGCTAGCAGGCGTTAGCCGAGGAAGCAGTTTAAGCAGCTTGGCCTAAAGGTGATGGTAGAGGAAAGGAAGAATAGGAAGATGGAAGCACCTTAAGGGAATTTGGTGAATTTGTGATTCATGACTTACTTTTTAATGGTTGTTAACAACGCAACCTGTATCTTCTACAGTATTACCTTCCTACTGTATTACCTTTATATGAAATTACCTTTCTACAGTATTACCTTCCTACTGTATTACCTTTATATGAAATTACCTTTCTACAGTATTACCTTCCTACTGTATTACCTTTATATGAAATTACCTTTCTACAGTATTACCTTCCTACTGTATTACCTTTATATGAAATTACCTTTCTACAGTATTACCTTCCTACTGTATTACCTTTATATGAAATTACCTTTCTACAGTATTACCTTCCTACTGTATTACCTTTATATGAAATTACCTTTCTACTGTATTACCTTTCTACTACATTACCTTTATATGAAATTACCTTTCTACAGTATTACCTTCCTACTGTATTACCTTTATATGAAATTACCTTTCTACAGTATTACCTTCCTACTGTATTACCTTTATATGAAATTACCTTTCTACAGTATTACCTTCCTACTGTATTACCTTTATATGAAATTACCTTTCTACAGTATTACCTTCCTACTGTATTACCTTTATATGAAATTACCTTTCTACAGTATTACCTTCCTACTGTATTACCTTTATATGAAATTACCTTTCTACAGTATTACCTTCCTACTGTATTACCTTTATATGAAATTACCTTTCTACAGTATTACCTTCCTACTGTATTACCTTTATATGAAATTACCTTTCTACAGTATTACCTTCCTACTGTATTACCTTTCTACTGTATTGCATTTATACTATATTACCTTTCTATGACATTACCTTTCTACTGCATTACCTTTCTATTACATTACTTTCTACTGTATTACCTTTCTACTGCATTACCTTTCTACTGTATTACATTTATACTATATTACCTTTCTATCACATCACCTTTCTACTACATTACCTTTTTATTACATTAACTTTCTACTGTATTACCTTTCTACCGTATTACCTTTCTACTACAATACCTTTCTACTACAATTACCTTTCTACTACATTACCTTTCTACTGTATTACTTTTCTGATACATTACCTTTCTATTACTATTACATTACCTTTCTACTGTATTACCTTTCTACTATATTACCTTTCTACTGCATTACCTTTCTACTGCATTACCTTTCTACGACATTACCTTTCTACCGTATTACCTTTCTACTACATTACCTTTCTACTGTATTACCTTTCTACTGCATTACCTTTCTACCGTATTACCTTTCTACTACAATATCTTTCTACTAAAATACCTTTCTACTACATTACCTTTCTACTGTATTACCTTTCTACTACATTACCTTTCTACTATATTACCTTTCTACTACATTACCTTTCTATTACATTAACTTTCTACTGTATTACCTTTCTACTATATTACCTTTCTACTACAATACCTTTCTACTATATTACCTTTCCACTGCATTAACTTTCTACTGCATTACCTTTCTACCACAATACCTTTCTACTATATTACCTTTCTACTACATTACCTTTTTACTACATTACCTTTCTACTATATTACCTTTCTACTATATTACCTTTCTACTGTATTACCTTTCTACTGCATTACATTTGTATTACATTACCTTTCTACTATATTACCTTTCTACTACATTACCTTTTAACTACATTACCTTTCTACTATATTACCTTTCTACTACATTACCTTTTTACTACATTACCTTTCTACTATATTACCTTTCTACTGTATTATCTTTCTACTGTATTATCTTTCTACTGTATTACCTTTCTATTACATTACCTTTCTACTGTATTACTTTTCTGCTACATTATCTTTCTATTACTATTACATTACCTTTCTACTGTATTACCTTTCTACTGCATTACCTTTCGACTACATTACCTTTAGACTACATTACCTGTTTCCTGTTTCCTTTTACCCGTTCATTAGCACCACCTATTGGCCGTATATAAAATAAGTGGATGGACTGTTATTTTTATTTGCATGGACTCTAACAACATGCTAATGTCATGTATGACCCGACTGCTGTGTAATGTTTCCAACTATGTAAAAAGCCTCATTCTTTTTTTATTTTCTTCCTTCCCACAAAAACGCCGCCAGGCATCCACTTCATTGTTTTCCAAGTCCTTTCATCTCCTAAAGATAACATACACAACGCTAACTGCTGTAGTCGCTGTTTATTATTTCCCTGACCGGCGCGAGTACACAACACTTGCCTTTCTTCACAGCGAGGTTGTGTGTTGCACGGCCATTCCGTAACTTACACAGAATAATAATAGAAGGCAACAAGTTTGCTGCGTGATTCAAATGTGTTACGACAAAGACGTTTGAGTCCAGTTTGGCTGCCAGCTTTTCCTGGAGTAACTGCATTAAAAAAAGAGAGATGAGTCCACCAACTGGCGGTTCCGTAGGTGTCACACGGTTGAAGCCACTCTACAACGTACTGTACTGCTTGAAGCAATAATGACCATAGAATATACAGTATAATATAACATACACATGCAGTCATGTGAAGAAGTACGCAACGTGCATATATGGATTGCTGCACGGTGGGCGAGTGGTTAGCGCTCAGACCTCACATGTTCTCCCCATGCATGCGTGGGTTATAACCCTTGTGAGGATAAGCGGTAGAAAATGAATGAATGATGTTTTGTTGTTTAGCAAATTTGGAGTGGTCAGACCGGAGCAGGAGGGGATAGAAAAGAAGAAAAAAGAAAACAGACAAGGGAGTGCATTTTTAGACAAAATGTCTAAACAACGATGCCACAACGATGCTACTCCAGTTTCCTCCCACATTAAAAAAAAAACATGCTAGGTTAATTAGCGACTCCAAATTGTCCATAGGTATGAATGTGAGTGTGAATGGTTGTTTGTCTATATGTGCCCTGTGATTGGCTGGCCACCAGTCCGGGGTGTAGCCTGCTTCTCGCCTGAAGAGAGCTGGGATAGGCTCCAGCACCCCCGCGACCCTCATGAGGATAAGCAGTAGAACATGAATGAATAATAATAATCATCATCATCAGACCTCAGACCTAGAAGACCCGAATTCAATCCCACCCTCGGCCATCTCTGTGTGGAGTTTGCATGTTTTCTCCGGGTACCATCTGGTACTTTTACAATCAGTAACTGTTACATTTGTTCACTTCCTGCTTTCCATAATACAGTTTAAGTTTTTTTTTGTTTTTTTTCCACATACTGAAATGCTATGGCTTTTTAACGTAGTCCTAGCATAGAAGTGTTTCAAATGTACTTCTTCCCTGAGATATTATATTTCTCCTCTCTTGTAGAGAAGTATTGGATGACATTTTTAGCTAATTGCTTATTTTTAGCCTTATGCATTATTTTAGCTGTTTGAAAATGAACTATATCAGCAAGTTGAAGTATTTGTAATTTTAGAAATAAGGAGTTAGTATGTTCTCTGTAGGCGGCATTATGAATTATCCTTACTGGCCTTTTTTGCAGTACATTTAGCCAGTGAAGATTGCTTTTATAGTTATTAGCCCATATTTCCACACAATAAGTAAGATATAGTAGAACCAGAGAGCAATAAGAGTAGATAATACAATACAAAACCAAAAAAAAAAACTCCCGCACTTGTGGTGACCTAAGACTTTTGCCCGGTCTTGTATGTCTGGGTCAACAGAGTCTTTGTCAATGTGGGTCAGAGCCAAACTAGAAACACTAATTCCCGCAAACAATCATCCAAGTAATCATGTCTGTGCGACAAATCGGGGATGCAAAGGAAGTCAAGGGGCCCGATATGACCGAGCTAACATCATTAAGGGTGAACAATGAGCATTGAGGTGGCAGCGAGGAGGATGACGACCATGGAGGCTCACGTGGTCACCAAGAACCCCCGTGTGACCCACATAAGCACATTAGCAAGGCCTGGACTGCAAACAAGCACCACACACACACACACACACACACACATAAAGAGTCTTGTTGTGTGCAACAACAATGACCTCATCGTGCACGTATGTAGCGCTGTTAGCTGCACCGCTACAGGTGTGTGGTCTTCTAGTTCAGTCACAGTTCTCAAGTTCTCAACCCCTGACTTCAATACATTTTTCATATTTACTGTATGTATATATAAGTGATATATGTATGCCGCCCCCTATTGGTTGTCTTCAAAATGCTTTGGAAGACATTCAAGCATCCAAGTCATTGTGTTCTACGTCCTTATGGTGTATTAGAGCGATCTATTGGCGTTCTGTTTGATATGTTTGTTATTGTTTATTACTCCTACAAGTAGAGGGTATCGTATACTCATGTTACTCATGTGAGAGTTAAAGACGTCCAGCTAAGCTAAGGTTAGCTCAGGGAGCTAACCCGCCCATTGTTTTATGCGTTGATCATTGTCAATCAATCTACTTCCTGCAGCACTGCTGTGTTTCCTGCTGTATGATCGCTAGAAAACGGCTAGAAAACAGCTAGCGATTATTAGCGATTAGCATTACAGTATATAATAATTGTAAAAAAAATAATTAGTTGGCTACTACGCGGATTTCACTTATTATTTGTTATTTGTGAAAACTAACCCCCGCGATAAACGAGGGAACACTGTAGTCATAAAAATGGCGGAATGTCAGGTCGGGAGTGTGAAGTTTAACACCCCACATTCACTTCCCCCACCCTGTGGTGTTTTGTGTACATGTTGTACGTCACAAAATGCACCCACATGGACTGTTGGGACAAACCTGACTTGGGAATTGTCCGGTTCGGAGTTTAGTACCAAGTCCATACCACTTGTGTGTAAGGGGTGTTTAGGTCAACCACTCGAGACTTCCTCAACCATCCTGTTGTGTTGAAAGCGATTGTTGCTGTGCGACAAGTAATTTAAACGTGTGATACCCGACACCGGAGCTTCTATTACGGCAAGGTGTGACACAAGAAACGATATACATACATGCGATTGGATCTGGGAGAACGAGACGGGACAACGTTATTTTTAAGAAATCTACAATAAAAAAATACAACTGGACAAAGGGACTTAATTGACTTAACCATTTTTCGGGCGAGCCACCCAATCACAGGGCACATATAGACAAAGAACCATTCTTCGGGCGAGCCAGCCAATCACAGGGCACATATAGACAAAGAACCATTTTTCGGGCGAGCCAGCCAATCCCAGGGCACATATAGAGAAACAACCACTTTTTGGGCGAGCCAGCCAATCCCACAGTACATATAGACAAACAACTATTCTTCGGGCGAGCCACCCAATCACAGGGCATATATAGACAAACAACCATTTTTCGGGCGAGCCAGCCAATCACAGGGCACATATAGACAAACAACCATTTTTCGGGCGAGCCAGCCAATCACAGGGCACACATAGACAAACAACCATATTTCAGGCAAGCCAGCCAATCACAAGGCACAGATAGACAAACAACCATTTTTCGGGCGAGCCAGCCAATCCCAGGGCACATATAGACAAACAACCACTTTTCGGGCGAGCCAGCCAATCCCACAGAACATATAGACAAACAACTATTCTTCGGGCGAGCCACCCAATCACAAGGCATATATAGACAAACAACCACTTTTCGGGCGAGCCAGCCAATCACAGGGCACACATAGACAAACAACCATTTTTCAGGCGAGCCAGCCAATCACAGGGCACATATAGACAAACAACCATTCACACTCACATTCATACCTATGGACAATTTGGAGTCGCTAATTTAACCTAGCATGTTTTTGGAATGTGGAATGGAAAATAGCTTTATGGTTATGCTAAAAAAAAAAACAAAAAAAAAAACTACAGTTCCCATGATGCTGAATAGAGCTCAAGCAGGAAGTGAGTCCGAATTAGACTCTTCTATCATATGTTTTGAATAAATCCATATGCAGCAATTGTGTTTTCATCTGACAAATATGAAGTAACTTTGATGAAATGTAGAATTACTCCAAATTCTGTTTGGACGTTTAACACCATGGCAGCTGCTGAATGGATTAAAAAAAAAAAGCAGGACCGTAAAGCGATGCCGAGTTACTGTGTGAAAAGCAATGGTGGATAAATGTCGGGTCTAGAAATGCTATATTCTTCATCGACTGCAACATTTTAATGGAATCCAATTTCACAGAAAAAAAGAAAAAGCCGGGAAATGTTGCTGATGCTGCTATTTTGCTGCCTGTCTGTGTGAAAGAGGCTCCTGCTAAGGATCTCCAAAGCAGTACAGTAGTCCTCCAATATTTACAGTCCAGAGCGTGGGCATCTGGACCATCTCGGCGTCTATTTGAGTTGGGAGAGCGCAGGTAGTAAAGCCAAGCGGAGGGCGAGAAAGAGAGGACGAGGCAGCTTACATAACCACGGGCAGACAGTATAAACATTTAGGTTGACACCCACTCAGCACCTCTCCCAGGGAGGAGAGAAAGGTCTTACGGGCGGCATACGAGAGAGAAAGAAAGCCAACCGAGGGGGATTTAGTTTCCTCTCCCGAAGGTGACCCTGGCGTTGCGCTCTCCCAACACCTGAGCGTACGGAAAGGTGAGACTTCCCCTTTGTGACTTTGCCGCACCTCCAGCTGCTGCGCTCAAGGTGGAATCTAACTTTGGACATTTGCATGGAGGGATTTTAGGGTGCTTGAGTTCGCTACTCGGTGGAAGAAAAGAGGTGCGGTAATGAGAAGAACTCAGGATCAATCTCCCTCGCTTTTGTGGTTTATCATAATGGTGGACGCTTTTATGCATATTTTCATATAAATTATTTATATACCCTTATTTATATATATATATACCCTTACCTAATATATATTTGCTTTGTAGGAAGCAGAATAATTTAGTACATATTGTGTTAGCAGGCTGCACGGTGGTGAAGTGGTTAGCGCACAGACCTCACAGCGAGGAAACCTGAGTTCAATTCCACCCTCGGCCATCTCTGTGTGGGTTTTCTCCTGGTACTCCGGCTTCTTCCATCATTCCAAAAACATGCTAGATTAATTAGCGACTCCAAATTGTCCATAGGTATGAATGTGAGTGTGAATGGTTGTTTGTCTATATGCGCCCTGTGATTGGCTGGCCACCAGTCCAGGGTGTACCCCGCCTCTCGCCCGAAGACTGATGGGATAGGCTCCAGCACCCCCGCAACCCTTGTAAGGATAAGCGGTAGAAAATGAATGAATGATGTTTTGTTGTTTTGCAAATTTGGAGTGGTCAGACCGGAGCAGGAGGGGATAGAAAAGAAAAAAAAAAGAAAACAAAGGGGGGGAGTGCATTTTTAGACAAAATGTCTAAACAACGATGCCACAATGATGCTACACCGGTTTCCTCCCACATTAAAAAAAAACATGCTAGGTTAATTAGCGACTCCAAATTGTCCATAGGTATGAATGTGAGTGTGAATGGTTGTTTGTCTATATGTGCCCTGTGATTGGCGGGCCACCAGTCCAGGGTGTACCCCGCCGCTCGCCCCAAGACGGCACCCCCCCCCCACGACACTCGTGATGATAAGCGGTAGAAAATGAATGAATGAACAAATACTGTGTTAGCAATACCATGAGTGGTTAGCACGCAAGCCACACAGCAAGGGGATCCGAGTTCAATTCCACCCTCGAGCATGTTCTCCCCGTGCATGCGTGGGTTTCCTCCCACATTCCAAAAACATGCTAGGTTAATTAGCGACTCCAAATTGTCCATAGGTATGAATGTGAGTGTGAATGGTTGTTTGTCTATATGTGCCCTGTGATTGGCTGGCCACCAGTCCAGGGTGTACGTGCCTGCGACATTTGTGAGGAAAAGCAGTAGAAAACGGATGGATGGAGTTTTAATTCAAATTTACTTCAACGTATATACAAATACTCATCTATCTGCTGTTGGTGAGAATACTATGATTGATGCACGACATTTAATGTATTACATTTAAATACCAAATACATTCATAACGTCCACAAAATAATGTTACAATTTTAATTTGCATTTTACTAATATGTAAAGAGTCAACCCACTCCCACTCCCACCCTTCCCCCATCCCCGGGTCAGTCGAGGGGCAGCAACACACTCGTACGTCATTACCATCCAACACACGCATATGTTGCATTTAAATGCCATCTACATCGATACTACACAGATGCTCTTCACTTAGCTCCACACTGCTGGATGGCCTGGGGGGGCGCCAGAGGGAACTATTTAAATGACAATTTCCTGTCATTCTTAGACAATGTCAGCGGCACAAAGATGTCAAAACACAACCTAAGTCCATCTTTAGGTAGCAAAACCACTTGGATATTTTGGGTCCATTGTTTTTCCACCCGAGCTGCCTTAGTGTGCAAGCCTCACAGCTAGGAAACCAGAGTTCAATTCCACCCTCGGTCATCTCTGTGTGGAGTTTGCATGTTCTCCCCCCGTGCATGCGTGGGTTTTCTCCGAGTACTCCGGTTTCCTCCCACATTCCAAAAACATGCTAGGTTAATTAGCGACTCCAAATTGTCCATAGGTATGAATGTGAGTGTGAATGGTTGTTTGTCTATATGTGCCCTGTGATTGGCTGGCCACCGGTCTTTGCCCAAAGACAGCTGGGATAGGCTCCAGCACACCCCGCGACCCTCGTGAGGATAAGCGGTAGAAAATGAATGAATGAAAGGATAATAATCATCATCATCATCATAATGGCTGCAAGGCGGAAAGTGGTTAGCGTGCAGGCCTCACAGCTTGTAGACCAGAGTTCAATTCCACCCTCGGCTATCTCTGTGTGGAGTTTGCATGTTTTCTCCGGTTTCCTCCCACATTCCAAAAACATGCTAGGTTAATTAGCGACTCCAAATTGTCCATAGGTATGAATGTGAGTGTGAATGGTTGTTTGTCTATATGTGCCCTGTGATTGGCTGGCCACCAGTCCAGGGTGTACCCCGCCTCTCGCCCGAAGACAGCTGGGATAGGCTCCAGCACCTCTGCGACCCTTGTGAGGATAAGCGGTAGAAAATGAATTAATGAATCAATGATGTTTTGGTGAGACCGGAGCAGGAGGGGATAGAAAAGAAGAAAAAAGAAAACAGAGGGGGGGAGTGCATTTTTAGACAAAATGTCTAAACAACGATGCCACAACGATGCTACTCCGGTTTCCTCCCACATTAAAAAAAACATGCTAGGTTAATTAGCCACTCCAAATTATCCATAGGTATGAATGTGAGTGTGAATGGTTGTTTGTCTATATGTGCCCTGTGATTGGCTGGCGTCCAGTCCGGGGTGTCCGGGGTGTAACACCATTGGTTGCTCCACTGGTAACACTGGTAATGAACATACCATACAAGGTAGATGACTATTAAAGCTAATCCCCGCAGCTCATTGGTAGCCTTCAACGTCAAACCCGCCGTGCGTTTTGCATCCACTGTGACAAAAATGTCTTTCGCAACCGAGGAAAGGTCAGTTCCTCACGTGCTCCTCACATGCACTCATCTCATATTGATCCCCCCCTCATCCCCCCCGCCCAACATCAACACCAGCGCCACCCACCACATATCTGATTTTAGCAACCGGTTAAAAACCGAAGCCTAAAAACAGCTGGAGCTGCCGTCACGCTGACGTGTGGAGAAAACGGAGGACCAAAGCAAACGAGGAATGATGAACACGTGCAGGAATGTCGTCGTCTGCAACGTAAACATCCACAAGGAGTACACAAAAGGAGCCCGGCTAAACAGACTCCTTTCCACCATCTTTGTAGGACTTAAAGACTAAAACATACAGCAGCCGACATCAAAGCCGCCAACACCGATGCTGTGATTTGAGCGCGGCGTGGATCAACACAGATATTGCTTACGCCGCCTTCTGCTCCACGGGGGCGTGGCTCCTTGTTACACAGCAGATCTGGATCCATGCAACAGGTGACCTCCAGCTTAGATCTCCAGGGACAATCCCTGGACAGGAAGATTATCTCCAAGGGATCAGGCATGACCTGAGTCACCTCTACACACACACACACACACACACACACACACTCAGTGCCGTCCTCCATTTAGCAACATTTAGTTAGCAGCTGTCTTTTTATATACAACACTAACCTCGTTTACATGAGGAGTTTTTCGCTTAATTAACAAAAGTACTTTGAGACTGAATATTCTAGTATTATGATACATGGATTTGGGTTTTCTTCTTAATAATGCATTTTTGGCCTTGTGCGACTTATGTATGTTTTTTTTCTACCTAATAATGCATTTTTGGCCTTGTGCGACTTATGTATGTTTTTTTCTACCTAATTATGCATTTTTGGCCTTGTGCAACTTATACTCCAGTGCCACTTATGTATGTTTTTTTCTACCTACTTATGCATTTTGGCCTTGTGCGACTTATACTCCAGTGCGACTTATGTATGTTTTTTTTATACCTAATTATGCATTTTTGGCCTTGTGCGACTTATACTCCAGTGCGACTTATGTATTTTTTTTTTATACCTAATTGTGCATTTTGGCCTTGTGCGACTTATACTCCAGTGCGACTTATGTATGTTTTTTTATACCTAATTGTGCATTTTGGCCTTGTGCGACTTATACTCCAGTGCGACTTATGTATGTTTATGTCTACCTAATTATGCATTTTGGCCTTGTGCGACTTATACTCCAGTGCGACTTATGTATGTTTTTTTCTACCTAATAATGCATTTTTGGCCTTGTGCAACTTATGTACGTTTTTTTTCTACCTAAAAATGCATTTTTGGCCTTGTGCGACTTATACTCCAGTGCGACTTATGTACTTTTTTTTCTACCTAATAATGCATTTTTGGCCTTGTGCGACTTATGTATGTTTTTTTCTACCTAATTATGCATTTTTGGCCTTGCGCGACTTATACTCCAGTGCGACTTATGTATGTTTTTTTCTACCTAATTGTGCATTTTGGCCTTGTGCGACTTATACTCCAGTTCGACTTATGTATGTTTTTTTATACCTAATTGTGCATTTTGGCCTTGTGCGACTTATACTCCAGTGCGACTTATGTATGTTTATGTCTACCTAATTATGCATTTTTGGCCTTGTGCGACTTATATTCCAGTGCGACTTATGTATGTTTATGTCTACCTAATTATGCATTTTGGCCTTGTGCGACTTATACTCCAGTGCGACTTATGTATGTTTTTTTCTACCTAATAATGCATTTTTGGCCTTGTGCAACTTATGTACGTTTTTTTTCTACCTAAAAATGCATTTTTGGCCTTGTGCGACTTATACTCCAGTGCGACTTATGTACTTTTTTTTCTACCTAATAATGCATTTTTGGCCTTGTGCGACTTATGTATGTTTTTTTCTACCTAATTATGCATTTTTGGCCTTGCGCGACTTATACTCCAGTGCGACTTATGTATGTTTTTTTCTACCTAATTATGCATTTTTGGCCTTGTGCGACTTATACTCCAGTGCGACTTATGTATGTTTTTTATACCTAATTGTGCATTTTGGCCTTGTGCGACTTATACTCCAGTGCGACTTATGTATGTTTATGTCTACCTAATTATGCATTTTTGGCCTTGTGCGACTTATACTCCAGTGCGAATAATGCATTTTTGGCCTTGTGCGACTTATGTACGTTTTTTTCTACCTAATAATGCATTATTGGCCTTGTGCGCCTTATACTCCAGTGCGACTTATGTACGTTTTTTTCTACCTAATAATGCATTTTTGGCCTTGTGCGACTTATGTATGTTTTTCTACCTAATTATGCGTTTTTGGCCTTGTGCGACTTATACTCCAGTGCAACTTATGTATGTTTTTTTATACCTAATAATGCATTTTTGGCCTTGTGCGACTTATGTATGTTTTTTTCTACCTAATAATGCATTTTTGGCCTTGTGCGACTTATACTCCAGTGCGACTTATGTATGTTTTTTTATACCTAATAATGCATTTTTGGCCTTGTGCGACTTATGTATGTTTTTTTCTACCTAATAATGCATTTTTGGCCTTGTGCGACTTATACTCCAGTGCGACTTATGTATGTTTTTTTATACCTAATTATGCATTTTTGGCCTTGTGCGACTTATACTCCAGTGCGACTTATGTATGTTTTTTATACCTAATTATGCATTTTTGGCCTTCGCATGTGTACATGCGCCGCTATAATAAATATATATTTAAATATAAATTTAAATTGTATTTATTTATTTATTTAGTATTTATTTTTATATTTATTTTATTTTGGGCCACATACTGAGAACCACTACCCAGTGGGTAATCAGTTCCCAGTTCCACATGTCCAACATCAGTAGGAAGAAGCAAAGCTTATTAAATCCTACCCCTCCATCTGGTACTTTTACAATCAGTAACTGCTACATTTGTTCACTTCCTGCTTTCCATAATACAGTTTAATTTTTTTTCACCTCGTACCAAAGTACGAAGTGATATAACCATCCAATGCCATAATGGGTACCATAGTAAGTGTCAATATAGTGATATAAATAACACATTATGACTAGTTCAAGACTCTTGTAGAAATTGAGGTCATGTTTTACAACTTTATTTAGATATGCACCAAAATGTAAGGAATTCTTTCTTGTCATAACTCATTTTAGATCCGGGTAACAGCAAATGTAAACATAACCACCTTATGCTAAAAGTAAATAAAGCCCCAAAAAAACACATCCATGTTGCTATTTCTGAGACCGAACCCTTAAAAAGGGTTAAAAAATTGAACATGTCGTTCAGAAAGCTCCCATGTGATGAGAAAAAGGCCTCGGCGAGCTCGAATGTGGGTTAACGTCCACTGACACTGACACATGTTGCCAGCAACCCTGTGCAGTCACTGTCACATGTCATCATACTCAATTCCCACCAGCCATTTACCATCATCCCAACATGCGGGGGGGGGGGGGGGGGGGGGGGGGCACACCACCGTAAGGCCCGGGGGTGGGAGGGCGTTGACGGGGTATCTATGTCTGTTCAGAGTACAACAAAACGATGGCTAATTTATGTCTGGAGGTGTTTATGGTATATGTTTAATGGCTCCTATAAGTAAAAAAAACACACTAAACCAAAGAAGGAGGTTAGTGGGGGGGAATGGGGGGGTGGCGGTTAGCACCACAGCTGCACATTCTGCACCTTCGCTCGAGAAGCGCTGGCTCGCCAGTGCCTGGGAAGTTTCAGACGGTCCGTGAATGGAAGAGTGTCCATAAAGGAACACCACCGCAAACATACACACTTTCATGGAAAATATTGAAATATGATATTTTGTAAAGCAACACACGTAAACATATTCTCAGAAGTTATATATATATATATATATATATTTCAGCATTGCAATATACCATATTTTCCGGACTATAAGTCACACTTTTTTTCATAGGTTGGCTGTTCCTGCGACTTATACTCCGGAGCGACTTATATGTAAATTTATATAGCGTATATTCCAGACTATAAATCGCACTTTTTTTCATAGGTTGGCTGTTCCTGCGACTTATACTCCAGAGCGACTTATAAATGAAAATATATACCGTATTTTTCGGACTATAAGTTGCACTTATTTTCAGAGGTTGGCTGTTCCTGCGACTTATACTCCAGAGTGACTTATAAATGACAATATATACCATATTTTCCGGACTATAAGTCACACTTTTTTTCATAGGTTGGCTGTTCCTGCGACTTATACTCCATACCGACTTATATGTAAATTTATATACCGTATTTTCCAGACTATGAGTCGCACATTTTTTCATAGGTTGGCTGTTCCTGCGACTTATACTCCAGAGCGACTTATATGTAAATTTATATACTGTATTTTCTGGACTTTGAGTCGCACTTTTTTTTTCATAGGTTGGCTGTTCCTGCGACTTATACTCCGGAGCGACTTATATGTAAATTTATATACCGTATTTTCGGACTATAAGTAGCACTTTTTTTGCATAGGTTGGCTGCTCCTGTGACTTATACTCCAGAGCGACTTATATGTAAACTTATATACCGTATTTTCCGGACTATGAGTCGCACTTTTTTTTCATTGGTTGGCTGTTCCTGCGACTTATACTCCAGAGTGACTTATAAATGAAAATATATAACATATTTTCCGGACTATAAGTCACCCTTTTTTTCATAGGTTGGCTGTTCCTGCGACTTATACGTCAGAGCGACTTATATGTAAATTTATATAACGTATTTTCGGACTATAAGTAGCACTTTTTTTGCATAGGTTGGCTGCTCCTGCGACTTATACTCCGGAGCGACTTATATGTAAGTTTATATAGCATATATTCCGGACTATAAATCACACTTTTTTTCATAGGTTGGCTGTTCCTGGGACTTATACTCCAGAGCGACTTATATGTAAACTTATATACTGTATTTTCCGGACTATGAGTCGCACTTTTTTTTCATTGGTTGGCTGTTCCTGCGACTTATACTCCAGAGTGACTTGAAAATATATAACATATTTTCCGGACTATAAGTCACCCTTTTTTTCATAGGTTGCAGTTAGTAAATACGGTGCCCTTCTGAGCTCTGACAAAGTGTGTCCGACAATGAGTGCTCCTCATGCCTTGTAGTGTGTTTCATTGGAATAAAAATACCCCAAATATGAAGAACGTTGCACATTGTTACACCGATATCTTTATTTTCATCATTTTGACCCCAAGAAGACGTTAGCGGCGTGCTATTGTTTTATCAGAAACATGCATTCAAACAAGAATGACATCTTTTTGTCAAGACAACGCACAACTGTCCGTTATCGGAACGTACCATATGTGTGTCATTGTGATTCGTCAGCAGGTTTCCTTATCGAAAAATCACTTCTTAAAGCGCCTCGTAAAGGTTGTTTAGATGCTTGATTCTTATCAAACTGTCATTCCCAGATAACCATCATGAACTTGAAACCTCGCAATCTAAAAAAGATTTGTGGTTTTTAATACGCATGAACGACAGGATTAGAGGACTACACTTCCATTCAGCAGCATCTGGCCTCTCGGTGTAACGCCATGACATTACTTTTTTTTTTTTTTTTAATAAAAGGTCGACTTTAAGATTGTGACCTGGTAAGCGAACGCAATATGAATGTACCACCTGAATGTGTCTGTGCACTGACCTTTTTCAAATTCAGTTTGTTCACCTCTGAAGGATTACAGGCCCAGATGGCCCAGCCGTGAACAATGCAGCACCTGCTGAAGGACATGATGCTATTAGGTTTTGACCGAAAAAAAAAAAAAAAAACGCAAAAAAGAAGAAGACAGCGTGTGCCGGCACCTTGCAGTGTGTTCTAGGAGCAATTTGGCAGGAAATGGTACGACAAGATGAGCACGATATTACGTTTGGACGATTTCACAGAAACATGAACCATCACATTCAAAAACTTTGCTACAAAAACACTGCATTTTAAAGCTGTAAAAGTTTTTTTTTTTATTTTTATGAATCCTATTTATGTGCAGTCCAACATCGAAAGTTTAAAATTTGTGGGGAAAAACTCATCTCAAAGTTGGCGGAAAAGCCTATGCCAAATTATCGGAGAAAATGATGCTGCTGTAGTCACACGGAGAATTTAACCAAAATTAGCGAGTTAAAAAAAACACTACAAATTGCAGCCCGGGAGCCCGGAAAAGTTTGCATCTGTGGAATGGGAAGATTACACATTTCCCAGCATGCTTTGCTGTAGTTAACATGATCACCTTTGACTGTTTTATGTCTTTTTAAAAGGTATCATTTTGTACCGTCAGGGTGTTGTAGTTAAAGTGATGATATTTTTAGTCATGTACACTTCAATTATTTGACTTTTGGTCTGAATCTGGCACCATTAATAATAATAATAATAATAATAATAATAATAATAATAATAATAATAATAATAATAATAATAATAATAATAATAATAATAATAATAATAATAATAATAATAATAATTAACCAAGAGTGTTGGTAAATTTTTTGTTCTAAAAATTGTTTTTTTCCACTTTTAAAATCAAAATGCCAGACGAGTAGTTTATACCGGAGGCATCACTTACTTACTCAGATCGCGGTTAGCACTTTGTTTGATAAGGTACGCTAGCCCGGGCCAAGTTAAATAGGTCAGCGAGCCGGATACAACTGCACCGCGGACCAGATTTGGCCCCCAGACCATGTCTTTAGGGTTTGTAGCGCTTCATTTGTCACAAATTCTCTGAAAAAATTCACCTCTACAGTCACACAAAATTTGTCTCAATATAATACAAATAAAGCATAAGGTTAAAAATAACCAATTATGTGCTATATGCTATATGCTATATGTGCTATATATATATCACAATATTGACAGTTAATATGGTACCCATTATGGCATTGTATGGTCATATCACCTCGTACTTCGGTACGTGACTAAAAATAAAAATAAAAATAAAAATAAAAATAAAAATAAAAATAAAAATAAAAATAAAAATAAAAATAAAAATAAACAAATAAAAAACTTGAATTATATTAAGAAAGCAGGAAGTGAACAAATGTAACCTAAGTAAAAAAAAATTTAAATGAGTATGAATGAGTCCAGATGTGCTATATATATCACTATATTGACCGTTGCTATGGTACCCATTATGTCATTGGATAGTCATATCACCTTGTACTTCTGTACGTGACAGAAAAATTCAAAAAATTAAAAAAAAAAATTTTTTTAAACATATTACCATATTAGGAAAGCAGGAAGTGAACAAATGTAACAGTTAGTGATTGTAAAAGTACCAGATGGAGGGGTAGGATTTAATAAGCTTTGCTTCTTCCTACTCCTTTTGGACATGTGGAACTGTGAACTGATTATGGGATGCATTCAATTGTAATCTGATGCATGTTCAAATGAAATAAAACCATTATTATTACCATAATAACATTTACTCAAGTAGACAACCGTAGGATTTCACAAGTCAAGACTTCCGATTAACAGCAGTTGCCCGTTGACTTTATAAAGCTTTGTTGACGGTGATAGGTACAGAATGAACACAGTCTCTTATTTATGTGTTTCGCTACGACAACCAGCTACGCTTAAACGGGATATAACAAGCACTCAACACGTCGCTTTACTTCACCTCTCCTCATCATTACATCACACGTGGCGCCCCAAAAATGTTCAAGCGCCTTGTTCCAAAAACCAGAGGTCAGGAACAAATAGGGGTCACGCTAACCTCGTCTCAGGTGAGAGCTGCCTCGCAGGTACGGCGGTGGAGTGATGTATATTTAATAAGGCGCACCATTTGCAGTGGTGCATGCCGCTGCCCTTTCAGAGCGAGCGCCCGTGTCTCCTGTTCAGTCCAGCCTGCATCGACCGGTCTGCAGGGAATTGTGGGATTGAAGGACATGTCAGACAGGACTAGGGAGGCATAAAAATAGGGGGGGCGGTTGGTGAAGGGGGGGTACCAGTCTGACCATGGATGAAGACAGCAGAAATGACATCTAAATGTACTTCATGAGGAGGCGCCGGCTTGTGTAGTCGAAATTTGACAGTACTTTTCATTATTCAATGTCAACTAAAAAAAAAGGCTTCACTACACATCTTAAAATAAAGGTTGGTGATTTCAGACAAATTGTGCACTCTGATTTGATGCTCTTACTACTTCTTATTATATTGCCAACCATTTAAAGGCCCCCTATTTATAATGATTTCCTAACCATAATAATAATAAATAATAATAATAATAATAATCAATAATTTGCATTGAAAAGATTTTTGAAAGTTTGGAATTTTTTAAAGAAATGTTTCTTTAAAAAGCTCCATATCTTAAAAAGGACCTATTATGCTCATTTATATTGAGCTGTTGACTCCTATAGAGCAGCTACACACAATAACCAGCATTCTAAGCTTTATAGTTCTTCCGGTATCTGCACCTATTCTGCTGTATTTCTTTAGATTTCATGGTTCCCGCGCAAACGGTTCTTTATTAAACGGTATAGGAGTTTACTAATAAATGGTGATTGTCGGCTTTGTTGGATCCCGAACCCGATCCGGAAATAGAGATTGGACAGTTTCTCCAGAAAAGAGGTTACTTCAAGACCGTCTCTCAATGGTAAGTAGCTTTTTTATGTTACCTTTTTTGTTAAAGGGGACCAATTATGCTCATTTGTATTGAGTTGTGGACTCCTATAGAGCAGCTACATACAATAACCAGCACTCTAAGCTTTATAGTTCTTCTAGTATCTGCACCTATTCTGTTATATTTCTTTGGATTTCGTGGTTCCTGCGCAAACGGTTCTTTTTAATGTATTCCACCCACGGCCCGCCTCCAGGCACGCTCACTCCGCCGTGGTTGGTCACACTCCCGATTGCATAGAAACCAGTTTGTGCCGCTAACTTTGAAAGGAGTTGATAAACGGTATAGGAGTTCATAATAAATGGTGATTGTGGGCTTTGTTGGATCCTGAAGGTATTTGCTCAATTTTGCTAGCTAAAGATAAAAGCAAACACATAGTCTCACAAATACAAAAGATACTTATACACGCACCCACACAAAAAAAAAAGAGGACTACCGAGGACTAACGAAAGGAGAAACACCATAAAAGCGGTTCAAGCAAGGGTAGTGGCCTCAAGACTCCAGCCTCGAGTGTATAAAAGGCCGGGCAGGGAAAGGAAGGGTGCTTTTTTTGCAGCTGGGCTGTAATAAGACCCGCTTACTTGTAGGTATACAGGGACTGCAGATAAGCCCGGACGTCTGTATTAGGTATTGTTGTCAGGAATAAACAATCTGGTTCTCATTCTATAATTTGGTTCTTTGAGATTCTCTATTCGAAACCCACTTAGAGTCCTCAGGGGGAGGATTTCTACAATCCCAAATCCGATCCGGAAGTAGAGACTGGGCAGTTTCTCTAGAAAATACTCAATGGTAAGTAGCTTTTTTATGTTAGCTTTCTTGTTAAAGGGGACCTATTATGCTCATTTGTATTGAGTTGTGGACTCCTATAGAACAGCTACACACAATAACCCGCACAGAAAGCTTCTTAGATCTTCCAGACTCTGCTCCTATTCCAGCTGGATTTCTTTGAATTTCCAAAAACGGCCTGTTTTCATTTATTCCACCCAGGAGTCGCCTCTGTGGGGACCTATTATGCTCATTTGTATTGAGTTGTGGACTCCTATAGAACAGCTACACACAATAACTCGCACAGAAAGCTTCTTAGATCTTCCAGACTCTGCACCTATTCCAGCTGGATTTCTTTGAATTTCCAAAAACGGCCTGTTTTCATTTATTCCACCCAGGAGTCGCCTCTGTGGGGACCTATTATGCTCATTTGTATTGAGTTGTGGACTCCTATAGAACAGCTACACACAATAACCCGTACAAAAATATACCTAGATCTTCCAGACTCTGCACCTATTCCTTTCTTTGAATTTCCAAAAACGGCCTGTTTTCATTTATTCCGCCCACGAGTCGCCTCTGTGAACGCATCTTCCACTGTGATTGGTCCCACTCAGCTTGCATAGCGAACAATAGTGCACACACTCTACAACGACGTGTTCCATGTATGGCTTCCTAAAAGCAAATATGGGACATGTAAGAATCAGCGTGTTTCGTAATGAAAGCTCCGGTGGTTTATCAGCATCTGCCCTCGCCCGTTTCAATAAAGCCCTTGTTATATTTAGACAAGTTTATAACCCCTACCTGTCTGTAAACAGGAAGTGGAGCAGATTACAGCCAACCATCTGGACAATAATACACACAATGAAGAAAGCTATTCCGCAGGTCACAGACCAGACTGTTCCACCAGTGACACACATTTCATCCACATTCACTAACAATAAAGCAGATTATTTTCCGTTTTGGATTTTCCGTCATCTTAAAAAAGCAACTTGGATCTTTATTTTACAGTTTGAGAACATCATTCCGATCAATAGAGATTAGTTGTTGCCTTTATAAATAGCGTCTCTGTGGCAAAGTCCGATGTTATCGCTAATTAAAAAGGAACGCGTTCAAAAAAATGTGCCAAAAGGGTCATACATGTGCTGGTGAACACATGACAACACATGTGACCGCACTACAGCCTGAGGGAGGGGGCCAAGGACAGTCATGACGGTCAGATGATGGCGGTGCGTACATCCTCCAGCTCTGCTCTTAGTTCCATAATTAGTCTCCATTTGGACATGGAACGTTACCGTACGTAGCAAAAATAGAAATGCAACAGTTTTTCAAATTCATTTATTCATTCATTTTCCTGGACCGGTGGCCAGCCAATCACAGGGCACATATAGTAGACAAACAACCATTCACACTCACATTCATACGTATGGACAATTTGGAGTTGCTAATTAACCTAGCATGTTTTTGGAATGTGGGAGGAAACCGGAGTACACGGAGAAAACATGCAAACTCCACACGCCGAGGGTGGGATTTGAACTCGGGTCTCCTAGCTGTGAGGTCTGCACGCTAACCACTCGACCGCCGTGCAAAAAAGTTTTTCAAATATTGTTCATTCATTCATTCATTTTCTACCGCTTATCCTCACGAGGGTCACGGGGGGCTGGAGCCTATCCCAGCTGTTTTCGGACAAGAGGCGGGGTACAGCCAATCACAGGGCACATATAGACAAACAACCATTCACACTCACATTCATACCTGTGGACAATTTGGAGTGGCTAATTAACCTAGCATGTTTTTGGAATGTGGGAGGAAGCCAGAGTACCCGGAGAAATGTCTGAGGGTGGGATTGAAGTCGGGTCTCCTAGCTGTGAGGTCTGCGCGCTAACCACTCGACCGCCGTGCAACAAAGTTTTTCAAATATTGTTCATTCATTCATTCATTCATTTTCTATCGCTTATCCTCACAAGGGTCGCGGGGGTGCTGGAGCCTATCCCAGCTGTCTTTTGGGCAAGAGGCGGGGTACACCCTGGACTGGTGGCCAGCCAATCACAGGGCCCCTCTGTTTTCTTTTTTCTTCTTTTCTATCCCCTCCTGCTCCGGTCTGATCACTCCAAATTGCATGGGGAGAACATGCAAACTCCACACAAAGATGGCCGCGGGTGGAATTGAACTCAGGTCTCCTTGCTGTGAGGCCTGCATGCTAACCACTCGACCACCGTGCAGCCCAAGAATATATATTTCTATTCAAAAAGTAGAAAAACACTCAAAATCATAAAAAAAGAAAGAAAGCCAAGATAATCAACTACAGCTATTGGATTGTATTACTAAATTTTTTTTAATTTTTATTTTAAAATATGACATCTTGTTTCCTGTTCAGCTGAACCGCTGCACACAAAACGATGAAAATTAGACCAAAAATTCAAACCTACTATGTCGCCAAATTTCCACCCCCTATAAGTCAAAATGACTTGAAATTTCTCACATGGCACAGCATAGTCTACAGTACAAAATAGCTACAGTAACTTTAGGACATTTAGCCGAATCACCACTGTAAAAAATGGCCGCCATCAAGCAAAGAACTCATTTCCGTAAGTGTTCCAGCATTTGTCCAGTGATTACATAAGTTTGCATAAGATATAAGATATCCGTCTACTTATGTACATGTATACCAGCATGTCCTCCAAAGCATTCTGACCACAAAGTCATTCACTGTCATAACTTTATTTATAGTCAATACTCGACAATGAAGCATACATACAGTACCAAGCAGACAAAAGACGTTCTATATGTCAGACCGGAACTATTTTTTCCATCGCTAGAAGTGTCGCTTTGGAGATTCCTTGCCTTCATTACGGCTAATTGGATTGAGCCGCGCCCACTCATTGGCCCGCGTTGATACATTTACATGGCATATAAGACGCTTAATGTGAAAGGCACCGATATCACAGGACTGACATGTAAGCCTTTAAATCCAAAGGATGTTATAAGGGTTTTAGAGGTGGGGTAGCGGAGGAAGGGGTGGGGGGTGAGCGGAGGGGGTTACACCGCTGACATAATCTCAGCGACACTAAAATGGAGTGACAGTGCGGGGTTTTAGCTGGAAAGACCGCCAAGCATGTCAATGTTTTTTTTTTTTATCGACAACACCTTCCTTCTCCAACTCGTCTTCTTTTACCGCCGTGAACCTGACAAAAGTTTTCCCGAGTAGAAGTTTTTTGGGGAAGTAAGGTTCTCTCTTGGCAAATGCGCTGCTGGGAAATATGCAAGACTGGCAATGTGCACGGACTTGACCTAGAAAACGCTGCCTTCGCAGCTGCACTCGTACTCACACACACACACACACACACACGCATACACACATACACATACACACACATACACACTTTTCAAATTTTTACAATGGATCTGCATATCAAACTACCCGTCGTCTGCCTACATGTGGGGTTAGAATTTGAGCTACATAAAGAGCAGTGTGCTAAAAGTACAGTATGATATATTAGCATTAGCAACACAAATGCTAAATGGTCCGCCATTGTTGTAACACAGACGACATTTAGCATAGCCTACGTTATTTACAAGACCACACTTTCTGGTGTCTAACTTGATACGGTTTTCGAACCTGGGCAAAATGAGAGCAAAACAATCAATCACTGCAAACACATTTTCAAGCTCTAACGAAGCAGCGCTAATGTAGTACTAGCTAACAATTAGCTTACAATAATGGCCAGCATCAAACAAAACGTCTTTGAACGTAGCGGGACAGACGATATAGACGTATGTATAGCTAAGGACCTCACTGCAAACATATTTTCGAGCTCTAACAAAGCAGCGCTAATGTAGTAGTAGCTATAGTTTTAGCTTTATAGTTTTTAATCATTATTTGAGTGGGATAGAAGATATCGATATGTGTAGCTTATATGCTAGGACTACGTTAAAAAGCCATAGCATTTCAGTATGTGGAATCAAACTATGGAATGGATTGAGTAAGGACCTCAAACAATGCAACGTTAGCAAACATTAGCAACACAAATGCTAAATGCCACTGTGGTCCGCCATTGTTGTAACACAAACGACATTTAGCGTAGCCTACGTTATTTACAAGACGACTCTTTCTGGTGTCTAACTGGTTTTCGAACCTGGGCAAAATGAGAACAAAACACAGTACAATCAATCACTGCAAACACATTTTCGAGCTCTAACAAAGCAGCGCTAATGTAGTAGTAGCTTGCAATTAGCTTACAATAATGGCCACCGTCAAACAAAATAAATATAAAAACAACAAATACCATAACAAAAAATTAAAATTAAAATTAAAATTAAAATTAAAATTAAAATTAAAATTAAAATTAAAATTAAAATTAAAATTAAAATTAAAATAACAAAACAAATTAAAAAAATTAAATAACAAATTTAAAAAAATTAAATTATATTAAATTATATTATATTATATTAAATTATATTTTGTTGCCCTCTACCAGTGACATGAGCAATAACAATAAAGTTGAATCTAATCTAATCTAATCTAGTTGAAAGCAGGAAGTGAACAAATGTAACAGTTACTGATTGTAAAAGTACCAGATGGAGGGGTAGGATTTAATAAGCTTTGCTTCTTCCTACTCCTTTTGGACATGTGGAACTGGGAACTGATTATGGGATGCACTCAATTGGAATCTGATGCACGTACATAAAAAAAAAAAATTGAGTGGAGAAAGTTATTGCCAAATTTTTCATAGGTAGAAATGATAAATCTTTACTTTGGAAAACTTTGAAGATTTTTTTTGTGGGTTTTTCAAGCTCTCATACGCCATTGATAGCACCATTGACCACGCAGCACGAGTAGGATCCATTAATTTGAAGTCAAATATCCGAACCTTCCCGTTTAGGATGAACAAACACAATTTGGACCATTATTTGAAAAGTACCAAGCAGCACGGATATCTATGCTCGCACCCGTTCGAGTCACGCTTCCATCGCCGGGGAGTGGTGCCGCACAGACTGTCTCACAGAGGGGCGGCGCTCATGTTGGCCAATATACAGTGCGGTTTTTACAGCCTTCCAGCTATAGCCAAGAAATGTACAATGCATACAGTATCTCACTGGAAAGTAGGCTAACAGGATCACACCCATACCCCAACCTGAACTAATTACTCCCCATGTCGAAAATGATGCATTGCGCACATGCTAGCTTGATGTGAAAACACAAATACCGGTCCGTTTCATTGATTTTGGACGACATGCCAAGTTTGGTCGAACACTCAACGCTCAACGTCAACCTGTGCTTTTTCGAGGTCGGATGAGCGTGCTAACAAAGCAAACACTTTGAACAATCTCTCAAACAAAACCCAGACCGAGTGACTCTCATTTGGCGCCTATGGAATTTACAGTTCTCAATTTTTTTCCAGACTCGGCGACTAAATGTGTATCATTAGAGCTGAAATTATGATGTTTGATGATTATTTTGGCATTCGATTAATGCATTTTTTATATTAAAACATTCATTCATTCATTCGTTTTCTACTGCTTAGCCTCACAAGGGTCGCGGGAATGCTGGAGCCTATCCCAGCTGTCTTCGGGTACATCCTCGACTAGTGGCCAGCCTATCACAGGGCACATATAGACAAACAACCATTCACACTCACATTCATACCTATGGACAATTTGGAGTCGCTAATTAACCTAGCATGTTTTTTTTTTTTTTTGGAATGTGGGAGGAAACCGGAGTAGCATCGTTGTGGCATCGTTGTTTAGACATTTTGTCTAAAAATGCACTCCCCCCTCTGTTTTCTTTTTTCTTATTTTCTATCCCCTCCTGCTCCGGTCTGACCACTCCAAATTTGCAAAACAACAAAACATCATTCATTCATTTTCTACCGCTTATCCTCACGAGGGTTGCTGGGGGTGCGAGAGGCGAGAGGCGGGGTACACCCTGGACTGGTGGCCAGCCAATCACAGGGCACATATAGACAAACAACCATTCACACTCACATTCATACCTATGGACAATTTGGAGTCGCTAATTAACCTAGCATGTTTTTGGAACGTGGGAGGAAACCGGAGAGAACATGCAAACTCCACACAGAGATTGCTGAGGGTGGAATTGAACTCTGGTCTCCAAGCTGTGAGGCCTGCACGCTAACCACTCGACTGCCTTGCAACCATTATGATGATGATGATTATTATTATTCATTCATTCATTTTCTACCGCTTATCCTCATGAGGATCACGGGGTTGCTGGAGCCTATCCCAGCTGTCTTCGGGCGAGAGGCGGGGTACACCCTGGACTGGTGGCCAGCCAATCACAGGGCACGTATAGACAAACAACCATTCACACTCACATGTGTGAGTACCGGAGTACCTGGAGAAAACCCACACATGCAGGGGAATTGAACCCTGATCTCCTAGCTGTGAGGGGTGGCAACTCCAAATTGTCCATATGTATGAATGTGAGTGTGAATGGTTGTTTGTCTACATGTGCCCTGTGATTGGCTGGCCACCAGTCCAGGGTGTACCCCACCAGTCCAGTGGTAACAGTCCCGTAAAAACATGAATATTCATCCATATGTTTGTCATTTTCTATACTTTTTCAGACCTGGGAATGTATAAAACCGAGTTCCGCATAGGAACCCTGGAAGTGAAGTTGTAGTTCCATCTCAGGAAGGGTTTTGTTTGAATTAGACACACCCCGGGCATTTTATGTAAAGCACTTCCTGCGCTACGATCAACAAACACTTTACTGTACAAGGCTAAAGGCTTTGTGCGAACGCGCTTAACGGAGCAATGACGTTATGTGCGGCACAGCTACGGCGCTAACATTATGCTAACATTGGAACTGCAACGTCATGCTAGCTTAGCCTCTTTGCCGATTTCAATCTTTCAATCTCAAATATCAAATTTGGGAGCGTATACACAGGGTCAAAGGTCATGCTGTGGATCTTCACTGACCTGTGACTTGTACGGGATTGAGGTCTGTGCTCTACTGAGTTGCCATTCATGCAAGTTTTTATAATAGCTGACTCATTTTTTTGTTATTGTAATATAATATACTTATGACAGAGTACTGTATTTGCGAGATAGACCTATTTTCTTTATTTAAAAAGTCACAGACAACAAAGATTAGCATCAGTCATGAGGCCACTTATTTGTTGCTGTAAATCTTAATTTTCACAACATAAAACCACAAAAGGCCACACTTGCTGTCTTGTTTTTTTTTTTTCAAGCAGTCAGTAATCAACACCAAATGAGCGTTTATTGGAATATTTTTATCTCTTTTTATTCATCGCCGACACAAACAAGAAGTATCATTTTATGAGTCTGCGGTTATTTTCCCTTTTATCGTGTTAGTGTTTAGAATAAAGCGAGCATTTCATCATCAAATAACATGAGGGTTTGGATCCGAGTGGAAGAAATGAACATGTTGGAAAAAGAGAGCGCGGCAATGTGAAGAAGTCCTCTATGGAGCTCACACATTTGGCATGGAAACATCTGTTGTTTACTACATTTGCTCAGCTCATAGAAGCCCATGTGGATGGGTCGGTCCCATACCTCCAGCTGGAAAGCCCCGCCTACTTTTGATGCCCTGGCTTATGTTCTACTGGGGGGTTTTCTGGACACAATAGTTTTTTTTACTTCAACAACATCGCTTTTTTCATGGGTATACTAGCTTTGGAAACAGGAAGTACCGATACAAGACTAAATACTAAATACTTATTGATTGTTGCTGTTCCTCATGAGGGTCGCGGGGGTGCTGGAGACTATCCCAGCTGACACCCTGGAAATGGTCGCCAGCCAATCACAGGGCACATATAGACAAACAACCATTCACACTCACATTCATACCTATGGACAATTTGGAGTCGCTAATTAACCTAGCATGTTTTTGGAATGTGGGAGGAATCCAGAGTACACAGAGAAAAGGACTTTAAGTGGGTTTCAAATACAGGATAAGTGAATCTTAGAGAACCAAATAGAACCAAATCATAGAATGAGAACCAGATTGTAATACAGACGTCCGGGCTTATATGCAGTCCCTGTATGCCTACAAGTAAGTGGGCCTTATTCCTGACAACAATACCTAATACAGGCGTCCGGGCTTATCTGCAGTCCCTGTATACCTACAAGTAAGCATGCCTTATTCCTGACAACAATACCTAATACAGACGTCCGGGCTTATCTGCAGTCCCTGTATACCTGCAAGTAAGCGGGCCTTATTCCTGACAACAATACCTAATACAGACGTCCAGGCTTATCTGCAGGCCCTGTATACCTACAAGTAAGCATGCCTTATTCCTGACAACAATACCTAATACAGGCGTCCGGGCTTATCTGCAGTCCCTGTATACCTACAAGTAAGCATGCCTTATTCCTGACAACAATACCTAATACAGGCGTCCGGGCTTATCTGCAGTCCCTGTATACCTACAAGTAAGCGGGCCTTATTCCTGACAACAATACCCTAATACAGACGTCCGGGCTTATATGCAGTCCCTGTATGCCTACAAGTAAGTGGGCCTTATTCCTGACAACAATACCTAATACAGGCGTCCGGGCTTATCTGCAGTCCCTGTATGCCTACAAGTAAGCGGGCCTTATTCCTGACAACAATACCTAATACAGACGTCCGGGCTTATCTGCAGGCTCTGTATACCAACAAGTAAGCGGGCCTTATTCCTGACAACAATACCTAATACAGACATCCAGGCTTATCTGCAGGCCCTGTATACCTACAAGTAAGCGGGTCTTATTACAGCACAGCTACAAAAAAGCACCTTTCCTTTCCCTGCCCGACCTTTTATACACTCAAGATTGTGTAAGAGGCTGGAGTCCTGGACCAATCAGCTTTCGGCACTGTCCTTGCTTGAACCCGATTCTTTCATGGTGTTTCTGCTTTCGTTTGTTCGCAGGGGCATGTCTGTATTTGTGAGACCATGTGTTTGTTTTAGCTTTTATCTTTAGCTAGCAAAATTGAGCAAATACCTTCATTATCGATATTTAGCAATCAATCCTGGGGCGCTTTGTTTTTCCTTAAAGGCGTGTCATCCATGCCGACTAGACTAGAGACGAGCATAAAAAGGAGTTGACAGCGTAGAATGTTCTTGGGTGTCGGCCCGCCCTGTATCACATCACGAGCCATCGCTGCAAATAGACGTGAGACGTCTTAAAAAAAAAAAAAAAAAAGACAAACGCATCGCTGGATATTCAAGTTCTCACTGTGGTTGTTGGCTTGGATGTTCCTCACTCTTTCACGTCACATGGAATTGTAGCACTAAACACTCTGTACAGTATCTCTTCCATAAGAAGTTATGGTAATGGTTTTATTTCATTTGAACATGCATCAGATTACAATTGAATGCATCACATAATCAGTTCACAGTTCCACATGTCCAAAAGGAGTAGGAAGAAGCAAAGCTTATTAAATCCTACCCCTCCATCTGGTACTTTTACAATCACTAACTGTTACATTTGTTCACTTCCTGCTTTCCTAATATAATTTAAGTGTTTTTTTTTTTTATTAATTTGTTATTTTTTTGTTATTTTTATTATTTATTTTATTATTTTTTATTTATTTATTTATTTATTTATTTATTTTTTTTATTAATTTTTTTTTTTTACGAGGTGATATATTACCATACAATTACATAATAGGTACCATAGTAACTGTCAATATAGTGATATATAAAGCAAGGAAATTGTCAAGGAAATTAATCTGTTCCAGGGTCAAACTGCAGCCTATTTCACCACCTAGCTTGTTTGCAATGAATCGCTGACTCAAAGCATAAAGATCCAACAGTTCAAAATATTAATTATTGAAATGTTTCAGTTCGTAGCAAAGTGTTGATCAGGAGTGCGTTGTTAGCCAACATGGCATACAAATGCGATCACGTTTGATATACTAAGTATTGGTTTTTCCGCCGGAAATGATGTAGGAGCGTGAATGATGACGAGTTCCGCACAGCAACAAGCATGCTAGTTCACTATGTTCATATTGGTATCGGAAATTAAGTGCTGAACTATATGTTCAATATAATAATATGTTATTATTATTATTATTATATATAATGTCAAAGGCTGAATGTTAGCATCAATCGTATGGCTCATGTCATACTGGGCAAGTTCCAATTCTGGTTCCAAATTGGACCACTTCTGATAGTTCCGCTGTGTATATTTAATTATGTGCAAAAAATAAATATTTATACACAGTAAATGAAATATTTTTGATACAATACAATACAAATAATTGGCCCCCACTGCTCTGTGACCGCTGTGCTAAAGTAGGAAAAATAATGTCATGTAACTCGATATGTTGTTTAGTGTCCAGTCATTGCCACAACAAACTGAAAAATGTGATGCCGGCCCTTTAAGATCGAGTTGCGACCATTAGTCTCTGGTAAGATAAGCTCATAAAATGATATAACCCGCAAATGAGGAGCCATGTCGGAATGCCAACATGTCCACATAGCAGCTGGGCTTGTTTACAAGTGTGTGTGTGTGTGTGTGTGTGTGTGTGTGTGTGTATGAGCCACAAAGGGAACCAAAGGGAGCCCTTGAGAGGGAATAACCAAATCGGTCAGCTTGCAGATGTTCAATAAATTCCACAACGGCAAAAATAAGCAATGAGCCACAAAGTGCCAGATTGTTACGTGTTACGTTTTGGTGTGGTTTGTCCTCAAAAATCAAAATTCGGACTCGATTTCTAAAATACTGGCACGACACAATCTGCGAGGCACCAGAAGGACTATCGACCCTTAATCGGCGAAGGCAGCCTACAAGCTGCGTCAACGGCGGTGGATGATACGATAGCGCCGTCCTCCGTCCTCAGCATCCAGCAACTGTCAATCACGTCAATGTTACATGCCCTCATTTTCAACCCGTTAATCTCCACGTTGGCAAGTATTTGACTCAGCATTTTTATCTCGCTGCTTCTTCTTCATGCAGCTCATCCTCACACGGAATTAACACTGATAGCACTTGGTGTAGTTAGCCCGTAGCGCTGTCCTTGATAGCATGTAACACTCGTTTTTGGGAGTGTATCACTTTTTTTTGCAACTTCAGACCAAAATTCTGTGGAATTGCTAGCAGATTACGGTGGCCGGAATCGGAAGTGATAGCATTAGCGCAGTATTGCCAACATATACTGTAGAGTTGTTGTTAATGTTAGCTAGCAGTGGTACTGATAGCGTAAAGAACAAGCAACAACAGTGTATAGCAATATCACGGCTAGCATATGACATTTTTTATCACCTGCATATACAGTATATAGCACTTGCGGTGTTAGCATAATGCACTAGCAATGGTAGCAAGTACTTTTGCTAGCCTGGATAAGGCATCGGGAATTCATTCTTAAATTAGCAATACTGTACGTGAGAATATTCCTAAAAAAATTCAAAATAACTATTTCCGGGGTGTGTGTTTTACGTTGAAAGTGTTCGGTAATTGTCTTTATATTTGCCGCAATGGTAACTAGCGCTATGTGCTTTTGCTAGCCTGGATAAGGCATCAGGAATTCATTCTTAAATTAGCAATACCGTACATGAAAAGATTCCTAAAAAAAATTCAAAATAACTATTTCCGGGGTGTATGTTTTACATTGACCGTGTTCCCTAATTGTCTTTATATTTGTCGCAATGGTAGCTAGCGCAATGTACTTTTGCTAGCCTGGGTCAGGCATCGGGAATTCATTCTTAAATTAGCAATACTGTACATGAGAATATTCCTAAAAAAAATCAAAATAACTATTTCCGGGGTGTGTTTTACGTGTTCCGTGTTTACCATGTTCCCTAATTGCCTTTATATTTGTCGCAATGCTAGCTAGTGCTTTGTACTTTTGCTAGCCTGGGTCGGGCATCGGGAATTCATTCTTAAATTAGCAATACCGTACATGAGAATATTCCTAAAAAAATTCAAAATAACTATTTCCGGGGTGTGTGTTTTACGTTGAAAGTGTTCCGTAATTGTCTTTATATTTGTCGCAATGCTAGCTAGTGCTTTGTACTTTTGCTAGCCTGGGTCAGGCATCGGGAATTCATTCTTAAATTTGCAATACCGTACATGAGAATATTCCTAAAAAAATTCAAAATAATTATTTCCGGGGTGTGTGTTTTACGTTGAACGTGTTCCGTAATTGTCTTTATATTTGTCACAATGCTAGCTAGTGCTTTGTACTTTTGCTAGCCTGGGTCGGGCATCGGGAATTCATTCTTAAATTAGCAATACTGTACATGAGAATATTCCTAAAAAAATTCAAAATAACTATTTCCGGGGTGTGTGTTTTACGTTGAAAGTGTTCCGTAATTGTCTTTATATTTGTCGCAATGGTAACTAGCGCTATGTGCTTTTGCTAGCCTGGATAAGGCATCGGGAATTCATTCTTAAATTAGCAATACTGTACTTGAGAATATTCCTAAAAAAATTCAAAATAACTATTTCCGGGGTGTGTGTTTTACATTGACCGTGTTCCCTAATTGTCTTTATATTTGTCGCAATGGTAGCTAGCGCAATGTACTTTTGCTAGCCTGGGTCGGGCATCGGGAATTCATTCTTAAATTAGCAATACCGTACATGAGAATATTCCTAAAAAAATTCAAAATAATTATTTCCGGGGTGTGTGTTTTACGTTGAAAGTGTTCCGTAATTGTCTTTATATTTGTCGCAATGCTAGCTAGTGCTTTGTACTTTTGCTAGCCTGGGTCGGGCATCGGGAATTCATTCTTAAATTAGCAATACTGTACATTAGAATATTCCTAAAAAAATTCAAAATAGCCTGAGGGATTTATACATGAACTAGATGCTAAAATGGGATTTACATCCTATCAGTGATGTTAAAAGTAAAATCTATAAAATACTTGTTAATGGCTTTCAACACAACCGGACCTTTAATAAGACGTTCGAAAAGTAGTAACAGCGGCAGAATGGCGCCTATCCGAAAGGGAATTTTTCCTTTTGCCCATCTGGTCTGCATAAACGTTAGCACATCAGAGGATCCTGAGGAGAAAGTATGTTTTCAAACGTAAATTATGTAAGGTTTTTTTGACAGCCTTGACAAACGACCTCAATGCCGGGACTCGGATACGCAGGTTTTCAGGCAAACTGTTCAACCGCTATTGTACACATCACATCTCGTCCTGTCGCATTGGAAGCAATTGGCGGCGTCTGATCAGTATTTGATACGTCACATCATCGTAAGTCACTGCACCCCCCCCCCCATACAAAAAGGACATAACCAACAGTCGTGGTTCGATAAATTAAGCATTCAAAAAACACCACTGATACATCAAAGAGTTTTCAGTTGGTACCGCAACACTACCCCCCCCCCCAATGCTTGCCATCCTTGGCTCCAGACCAATGCAGAGCTAAGAATCCAGTCCAGCCAGTGAAACCAGCTCTCCCATCAGCCATCAGATTTGCATTGTGTATAACTCTGGGTGTCATTTGGAACTAAAAGCAACTCAGACTCGCCCAACAAAGACCTGCTCGAAAAAAACAGCCACCAGTCCAGGGTGTACCCCGCCTCTTGCCTGAAGACAGCTGGGGTAGGCTCCAGCACCCCCGAGACCCTTGTGAGAATAAGTGGTAGAAAATGAATGAATGAAATAATAAAATATATATACGGAAATTTGATTTTTCCTGGCTGCACGGAGGTCGAGTGGTTAGCACGCAGGCCACACAGCTAAGATACCCGAGTTCGATTCCAACCTCGGCCATCTCTGTGTGGAGTTTGCATGTTTTCCCCGTGCATGCGTGGGTTTTCTCCCACATTCCAAAAAAAACATGCTAGGTTAATTAGCCACTCCAAATTGTCCATAGGTATGAATGTGAGTGTGAATGGTTGTTTGTCTATATGTGCCCTGTGATTGGCTGGCCACCAGTCCAGGGTGTACCCCGCCTCTTGCCTGAAGAAGACAGCTGGGATAGGCTCCATCTCGACTCCTCGTGAGAAAAAAGCGGGTAGAAAATGAATGAATGAATGAGTTCTCCTCCTATTTTGTGTGGAAGTGGTAACTTTTTGGCTTATTTTGTCTTTCCCCACCCTCGGCCATCTGTGTGTGGAGTTTGCATGTTCTCCCCGCGCATGCGTGGGTTTTCTCCGGGTACTCCGGTTTCCTCCCACATTCCAAAAAAACATGCTAGGTTAATTAGCCACTCCAAATTGTCCATAGGTATGAATGTGAGTGTGAATGGTTGTTTGTCTATATGTGCCCTGTGATTGGCTGGCCACCAGTCCAGGGTGTACCCCGCCTCTTGCCTGAAGAAGACAGCTGGGATAGGCTCCATCTCGACTCCTCGTGAGAAAAAAGCGGGTAGAAAATGAATGAATGAATGAGTTCTCCTCCTATTTTGTGTGGAAGTGGTAACTTTTTGGCTTATTTTGTCTTTCCCCACCCTCGGCCATCTGTGTGTGGAGTTTGCATGTTCTCCCCGCGCATGCGTGGGTTTTCTCCGGGTACTCCGGTTTCCTCCCACATTCCAAAAAAACATGCTAGGTTAATTAGCCATTCCAAATTGTCCATAGGTATGAATGTGAGTGTGAATGGTTGTTTGTCTATATGTGCCCTGTGATTGGCTGGCAACCAGTCCAGGGTGTAGAATGCTGGGATAGGCTCCAGCACCCCCTGCAACACTTATTATTAAAGAGTTTTTTGTTTTGTTTTTTGGTTCCTGTACATCTCCAGTGAAGGATGCCCAGTGTGTAGTAGTACCCCGCCTCTCGCCCGAAGACAGCTGGGATAGGCTCCAGCACCCTACACAACCCTCGTGAGGATAAGCAGTAGAAAATGAATGAATGGATATTATTAAAGAGTTTTTTTGTTTTTTTTTTATGCATATACATCTCCAGTGGAGGATGCCCACTGGGGTACATTATGGTCATCTCCATTTCTCCTACTTTAAATTGGCTTTCTTAGCCCAGGTTGATCAGGAAAAAGCACAAAAACGCTGCGTTGTTAAAAGTCCCGCCTACCCGGCAGTATATTTGTCCTTCATACAGTCACAAGTCCCTAAGCGCAAATGCACACATGCCCCCCCCCCCACACTCCCCACTCCCCCACGGCTAACTACGAGCTAAACTTAAAGGCTGTGGCACACAAACCAAGCGATTTCGCACGACTGTATGATCTTTGTCGTTGCAGTCGTCAGGTCGGGAGGCAACAGATGATACACAATCATGACCCATGTGACGTCTAAAATTAGCCCTTCTGGCCGACTGCCCGGCAAATGGGAAAACCACAATAGAGCACGCCATTAGCATGCGTGAGCATATGATGAAACACACGGTAAAACTTCATCGCATCAACACGGCGCATGTTGCGTTTTTGAGTCACCAGTCTCGATAGCAATCAATGCCACGTCATCAATAAACAATACGTGATTGTTTTGAATCCATTCATTCATTTGATTGATTTGACACTTTCTTGTTACTCTTCAATTACAATGTTTTCTTCCTGGTGATCATCTTTCCTGTTACCGTTTCCTCGAGCTGCCACTTGATCCTCGCTAGGCTTTTTTTTTTTTTTTTTTTAACCTGCCGGGTCAGTGTGTCACAAGCTGTCTAAGTACAGCGTGAACATCACCCTCGCCTGAATTAGCAGCATTTCAAGGGATGAGCGTTTACGGGTTTGAAGAAATAGCTTAGCGTTCAAATGTCACCGATGGAGCAGCAGCAGGAGATGTTTGATTTTTTTTTTTTTTTTTTTTTTTTTAAAGAGGTCAAGAGCAATAATTGTGAAAAATATGATGGGTTAAAATATGGCTATGTAGTGCATCATTATCGCTGACAGAAGTACGTGGAGTTGACTTTTTAATATGAGGCGACCATCTCAACAAACGGTATGTTTGCACACTTGAACCATTTGCGTTTTATTTTTCCAACAAGCATAGAGTAGATGAATGATGGCGCTAGCTGCAGGAGGAAAAAATGCTGTAGCTATGAACCCAACAAGGTCAAGTCACACTCAACATTTTCCAGCAGGAAGATGTTTTGACAAGATGCTATGCTGTGAAACTGCATATTTTGAAAGTATAATACTGGTATAGGGCTGCACGGCGGACGAGTGGTTAGCGCACAGACCTCACAGCTAGGAGACCAGGGTTCAATTCCACCCTCGGCCATCTCTGTGTGGAGTTTGCATGTGGGTTTTCTCCAAAAACATGCTAGGTTAATTAGCGACTCCAAATTGTGCAGAGGTATGAATGTGAGTGTGAATGGTTGTTTGTGTCCTGTGATTGGCTGGCCACCAGTCCAGGGTGTACCCCGCTTCTCGCCTGAAGACAGCTGGGATAGGCTCCAGCACCCCCGCTACCATTGTGAGGAAAAGCGGTAGAAAATGAATGAATAAATGAATGAACATCATAACAGGCTGCACGGCGTTCAAGTGGTTAGCGCGCAGACCTCACAGCTAGGAGACCCGGGTTCAATTCCACCCTCGGCCATCTCTGTGTGGAATTTGCATGTTCTCCCCGTGCATGCGCGGGTTTTCTCCGGGTACTCCGGTTTCCTCCCACATTCCAAAAACATGCTAGGTTAATTGGCCACTCCAAATTTTCCATAGGTATGAATGTGAGTGTGAATGGTTGTTTGCCCAAAGACAGCTGGGATAGGCTCCAGCACCCGTCTCCGATCCTAGCAAGGCTAAGCGGTAGAAAATGAATCAATGAATGAATACTGCTATATTGTCACGGTATCAAATTTTTCTGGTCAATATTTTTTTGTCGATAATCGATATTATTGACGGCAATTTTTTGAGACAATTTTTTCATGAATTACACAACATCAAAACCCCCGTACATCATATGAAAAGCAATAAACTTTAATTTCTACACAGTATTTAACATTGTCATAGGAATGTCAAGAGCTTTGATTTTAAATAAATAACATCATAACAAATGATGGCGTACTGACGTGCGCAGACAGCTGCAGAGTGAAACCTCTTGCCGTCCAACGTGTGTGCTAACACAAACAAACCCGCTTGCATGCACGTGTCAATTTATTGAAACCGTAAAATTATCGACTTGGTTTTTATTGATCGTTGAAAAAATGTAAACCTTACTATTAAATAACATTGTATAGTACCAGTATCATATATTCAAAGGGCTAAAGATGCGATGATAAATGCATTTTAAAGTTGCTAGAACTAGCACTGAATGACAAAAACATTAACCACGTCAAATCAATTGAGCGAATAAGTAATATTATAATATGATAATAAAATGATCAGCGTCATCATTTGTTTGTTTGGCAGTGCCGCTTGTCTAAAGAACTTCCACAGACTTATTTTGTTTTGAATGTGGAAACACTGTTTAAACGTGGGAATGAAGACTGACTCAATGGTTTAATTAAACATAAACGAGCGATTAATCATCCTGTCTTTTGTGTCAGGATGCGAGGGAAGAACCAATGAATGGCGATAGACTAAATGACTCATCCTGTCTGACGTGGAAATGAACAATATCAAGTGGATTGTGGGGCTTTTCCTCCTCTTTTTATGGTAATATTACATAAGGAATATTTTTTTTTTTTATTTCATATGAATGATTTTTTTTTGGGGGGGGAAATAGGCCACTTTCTTAAGTAAGTCAACAATCATTTATGAATATGTGATAGTGAAGCATATATATAGTGATATAATAACCGTACAGTGTTCATTCGCTCCATCGTGGTTTACCCTTTGCCGCCTTGCGGTTTAGTTTTTGCTAAATTTTTGTGTTTTTTAACAGCAAACCATGAAATAGAAAGTCTGTGCCAAATCCTTGTGGCTGTAGTGCGTCATTACGGAATCAATGAATCTTTGCTTCAAAGAAGAGGAGCAGAAAAACAACAATTTTTTTTTTTATGCAAAATTTTCATTTTTTTTTTTTACGCAAAATTTTCTTTTTTTTGTACGCAAAATTTTTCAACGCAAACGTTTCTTAGGACCGGTCGTAGGAGTGAAATACGTACGAGAAAGCTGGGATAGGCTCCAGCACCCCCGCAACCCTTGTGAGGATAAGCGGTAGAAAATGAATGAATGATGTTTTGCAAATTTGGAGTGGTCAGACCGGAGCAGGAGGGGATAGAAAAGAAAAAAAAAACGAAAACATACGGGGGAGTGCATTTTTAGACAAAATGTCTAAACAATGCTACAACGATGCTACTCCGGTTTCTTCCCACATTCCAAAAAACATGCTAGGTTAATTAGCGACTCCAAATTGTCCATAGGTATGAATGTGAGTGTGAATAGTTGTTTGCCCGAAGACAGCTGGGATAGGCTCCAGCACCCCCCGCGACCCTTGTGAGGATAAGCGGTAGAAAATGAATGAATGATGTTTTGTTGTTTTGCAAATTTGGAGTGGTCAGACCGGAGCAGGAGGGGATAGAAAAGAAAAAAAACAAAAACAGACGGGGGGAGTGCATTTTTAGACAAAATGTCTAAAAACAATGATGCCACAACGATGCTACTCCGGTTACCTCCCACATTCCAAAAACATGCTAGGTTAATTAGCGACTCCAAATTGTCCATAGGTATGAATGTGAGTGTGAATGGTTGTTTGTCTATATGTGCCCTGTGATTGGAAAAAGCGGTAAAAATTTAGCGGTAGAAAATGAATGAAGAGTTTGAACATGAAATTGAACAACATAACGTACCGATCAAGTTGATTTTTCAACAAACAATCCTGTTTTGTTCCAATAACAATAGCAGCCCTTATCTTTGTAATTGGACGCACTCCTTCCTTCGCGGGCGCTCCGTGTCACTGATACCATCAGACCGCTATGTCATCTTAATGCTGCGATCGATGTGACGTGACTATGAATTTTTTCCTTCAGTCATATCTTTCTATTCTTTCTACGGAGGCCGGACACACTTTTTAAGCTGGTGACGTCAAAGCACAGAAGGGTTAAAAGTGCAACTGCAGGACGACAACAAGGCCTGGCACCAAAGCGGGTCCGCTGTCGCCGGGCAGTATTTTTAGGGAGAGGGTTCAAGCGAGGACAGACGCCCCCACCCCCACCCCCCCAAACCAGCCAACAGCCCTCGCACTTTTACGGGGTGTCAGGTCCGGCCTGCATTGTGTGCTGCTTTTCAGTAAACTTCTTGCATGCTTTGTTATGTGCACATTAGTGCTAACGGCTCCAATAGCGCATCATCAAATACAATAAATTAAAAAACATTCATCCGTGAATCCATCCTCTGTATTATTAACAAATATAATATGACAAAAAAAAAAATACATGATTTCACGCAGAGTTCGACAAAGGAAAATGGCTGAATGTGGTGAAAGGAAATACAAAAATGACGAGAAAGCGCGGTTTTATACCGCCATGCTGCAAAAGTGACATTTTTAAAATGTGGTTATAATAGAAGGCAATCAGCCAATGTTTGGCCACAGAAAGCGTCCAGGGGGAATATCTGGCAGTACATTAAAATACAAATGCTAACCTTTGGCATAGCCAACTCCTCTACTATTTTTATATATATCATTTTGTGTCATTTGTAATAAATAATGAAGTATTCAAAATTATCAAAGCAGTATTGATTGACATTATTTTGAACAAGTCTGAAATTGTTTTGCGTCACTCCATAAAAATACAAATCAATTTTGTTGATGGTGGATGGACCTGGGGCAGACGGCAAACAGCCCCAAGTCTAAAACGAGCTACATTCACAAAAAAAATTTTCGCTCAGAACTTCCACGTCGCAACCTGTTTAGGTTCAGGGGGAGTATCTGGTAGTACATAAATACAAATACAAATACAAATGCTAACCTTTGGCATAGCCAAGTCCTCTACTATTTTTATATATATCATTTTGTGTCATTTGTAATGAATAATGAAGTATTCAAAATTATCAAAGCAGCATTGATTGACATCATTCTGAACAAGTCTGAAGTTGTTTTGCGTCACTCCATAAAAATAAAAATTAAAAAAACACAAATCAATTTTGTTGAAGGGAGATGGACCTGGGGCAAACGGCAAACAGCCCCAGGTCTAAAACGAGCTACAATCATGAACACATTTTTTCGCTCAGAACTTCCACGTCACCATCGTTCAACCTGTTTCGGTTCCTGGGGAGTATCTGGCAGTACATAAAAATACAAATGCTAACCTTTGGCATAGGCAACTGCTCTAAAATTTTTATATATATGATTTTGTGTCATTTGTAGTGAAAAATGAAGTATTCAAAATTATCAAGGCAGCATTGATTGACATGATTTTGAACAACTCTGAAGTTGTTTTGCGTCACTCCATAAAAATAAAAATTAAAAAAACACAAATCAATTTTGTTGAAGGGAGATGGACCTGGGGCAGACGGCAAATAGCCCCAGGTCTAAGACAAGCTACAGTCACAAAAAAATTTTTCATTTCAATTTGTACATTAAAAGTACAAACTTTCAAATGATTTCAAGCATTTGATGTTTTTTTCAAGATAATTATAAAATATTTTGTGATGTATGATAATAGTATTTTATGTGCGTGGACACACAAAGGTGTCCAAAGGGAGTATGTGGTACTACGTAGTAGAATACTAATGCCAAATAATCAGTTCTGTAACCGTACCTTTGTACCAACACATGAACGACAGACGCTAGTGACCAAATTATGATGATTCATTCATTTTTTTTGGATTATTTGGTTCTCCAGAAAAGCAGAGGAGTGGTACATCCATCTTTTCTGTGATTTCCATTCTAAAATAAAAATGTTTTTTTTCAGCCGCTTCAAATGCGAAAAGCCTCTCGACCAGACAGCCGACGAGTATGCTAACTATTCATGAATTCCAGGTGAACATTTCCACGAGGGGGAAAATAACCTCATTCTCATCACGGCGCCGGACTGGACCGCTCGCAGCGAGAGGCAAGTTTGAACCGAGGTGATTTATTCATGTCTTCGCCCTAACATGTAGAAGAAGACATTTTCCGCAGACTTGAAAGCGTCCGCTTCTATTCCGTTATTGACCTTCACAAAGACGACAACAACAATGTGAACTCTGTCGCAAATCGACCACTAATTGACTTTGTTACATATATTTATATAAGTATTTTTGCATAAGAGGCAAAAAGAGGTGATGATGCAACTGCACAATATAAGAGATCATGTTTGGTGCAGTAAAAAAATGAATGAATGAATGAATGACAAAAGGAAAAAATGTCCACGCACACATTTTGATATCAAAATGACAAAATTACACATACACATTTTGGTATCAAAAGGTGTTTTTTTTCATTTTTTTATTTAAAAAAAATTTTAATTACATTTTGATGTCAAAATGTGTATGTATTATTTTGTCATTTTGACATCAAAAAAATGTTTTTATATTTTGATGTAATTATCAAAAATTACAAAATGACACATACACATTTTGACATCAAAATGTCATTAAATTTTTTTCATTTTTAAAAAATTAAAAAATACACATTTTTTAAATTAAAAAAAAATTAAAACTACATATTTTTTTAAATAAAAAAAATTTAAAAATACACATTTTTTAAATTAAAAAAAATAAAAAAAATACATATTTTTTAAATTATTTTTTTTTTTAAATACACATTTAGATGTCAAAATGTGTATGTCATTTTGTAATTTTTGATAATTACATTAAAATGTAATTTAAAACATTTTTTTTAAATACACCAAAAGACAGCTGGGATAGGCTCCAGCACCCCCCGTGACTCTTGTGAGGATAAGCGGTAGAAAATGAATGAATGTCCTTTTCTGTCTTTTTATGTTGAGAACTGATATTTTGTAAAAAAAAAAAAAAGGTAGAAACAAAGTTTCTTTGTCGCAAATGGACCACTAATTGACTTTGTTACATATACCGTACTTTTTTTCCACTCGCTTGCCAACTCGACGTCCAGATAAAAATGATGCAATATTATTCCCCCGCTAATAAATCCTCCCTTTATGGGGATCATAATGTCCTAATCTTATCCGATCTGTTCCGAGAGCGACGTCAATTTATTCTAACGGCCGTTTCGGAGTTCTACTGAGAGGTCATTGTCATTTTTTTATGTAAGCTTTCTACATAAATCAGAACTGAACTGGCAGTAAAAAATACACATACAGTAGTACTGCTAGATTAGGTAACAAAAATTACTGCTAATTCTAAATCTAAGTCGGCATATTTACAAGCAGTTTTGAGCGATGACAAAGCATAAATGCGTGAATCTGGTGTTCCTCAGGGTTCTATGGTTAGCCCACTATTTATACAGTCGTAGGCTCGAACACAACGACGGAATGAGAGTCCTCTCGACATGACATAACACCCGCATAATCAAATGGGTCTTTTTAATGCAGGGGTCTCAAACACGCGGCCCGCGGGCCAAATGTGGCCCGCAGGACGCTAGTTTAGGCCCCCGCCTTGATATGAAAGTTTAATGTTAGTGCAAGTTTGATACGGATGCTGTATGGTATCATGTACCCAGAAAAAAATGATTACGTTTGATTAATGTTCATGTTAAAGGTTAAATAACTGTTAATAGTTATCCTCCCTATCCGTGTGGAAGTGGTAAGTTTTTGGCTATTTAAGTTTAAAGGAAATAACTTGGAGGCTACCGTTTAGGTCGCTAGCTCTCTAGTTTGCGAGTTAGCATGTGTCTCAAGACCCTGCAGTTGCGCAATATGTTGTAAATAAAAAGAGTATAAATGTGACTATAGTCGTGTTTTGTCATTTTTTTTTTTAAACCTGATGCGGCCCAGTCTCACCCAGACCCTAGCTCCAGTGGCCCCCCAAGTAAAGTGAGTTTGAGACCCCTGTTTTAATGCAAACGAGCGTCTTACGATACCCGATGTTTACCATCGAGAGACATTCTCAACATACATCCTTCAAATTCATGAAAAAAAATATCCCCAATTAGTAACACATAGTATAAATATATTGCAATATTACATGATACATGATATTCGCTGTCACATCCTTCCTTTCCAAAACAAGCCACCTCGTAAAGGCGAGAACCCATAATGCAACGGGAGCTCCTGTGCACGCTTCATGTTAAGATTTAATTGCAGATTTAGTATCCAGCGGCGTCTGAATTAATCCAATCATTTCCATCCATTCATTTAGCGGAGGAACATACAATTAAAGGCTGATTAGGGAGATCTCTGGAGTACGCCTTTTCATCCCCTTTGGAGAACATTGAGAGTTGCAGCGGGTCCGACGCGAGACGTTCGACTTGCTTAAAAAGTGGCGCTGCCTCTAGACTTTGGTCTTAATTTGAGAAAAATGCAATAAATCGCCATCGTTAGCGTTTTTAAACGGCGTGGGAGAACCTCAGAAGTCATGAAACACAAACATTTAAAGAATGGAGGGTTGTTTAGGACACAAAACTAGTGGTTAGCGCGCAGACCTCACAGCTAGGAGACCCGGGTTCAATCCCACCCTCGGCCATCTCTGTGTGGAGTTTGCATGTTTTCTCCGGGTACTCCGGTTTCCTCCCACATTCCAAAAACATGCTAGGTTAATTAGCCACTCCAAATTGTCCATAGGTATGAATGTGAGTGTGAATGGTTGTTTGTCTATATGTGCCCTGTGATTGGCTGGCCACCAGTCCAGGGTGTACCCCGCCTCTCGCTCAAAAGACAGCTGGGATAGGCTCCAGCACCCCCGCGACCCTCGTGAAGATAAGCGCATACACATTTTGACATCAAAATGTGTATTTTTACATTGTTTTTATTAAAAAAATGTTAAAATTACATTTTGATGTCAAAATGTGTATGTGTAATTTTGTCATTTTAACATCAAAATGTGTAAAAAAAATTTAAATTACATTTTGATGTAATTATCAAAAAAAAATTAATAAAAAAAATTACACATACACATTTTGATGTCAAAATGTGTAATTTTGTAATTTTTGATAATTACATCAAAATGTAATTAAAAAAATTATTAAATTTTTTTTAAATACACATTTTCTCACCCAAAAGACAGCTGGGATAGGCTCCAGCACCCCCGCGACCCTAAGGATAAGCGCTAGAAAATGAATAAATGAATGAATAATAATTGGGAAAAATATCACAAAAGGAAAAAATGTACACATACACATTTTGACATCAATATGTGTATTTTTACATTGTTTTTATTAATAAAATGTTAAAATTACATTTTGATGTCAAAATGTGTATGCGTAATTTTGTCATTTTAACATCAAAATGTGTAAAAAACATTTAAATTACATTTTGATGTAATTATCAAAAATTACAAAATTACACATACACATTTTGACATCAAAATGTGATTAATTTTTTTTTTTTAATTTTAAAAGAATTTAAAATACACATTTTTTAATTACAAAAAATTAAAATACACATACAATATACACTACATTTAGATGTCAAAATGTGTATGTAATTTTGTAATTTTTCATAATTACATCAAAATGTAATTAAAAAAAATTAATAATTTTTTTTTTTAAATACACATTTTCTCACCCAAAAGACAGCTGGGATAGGCTCCAGCACCCCCCGCGACCCTAAGGATAAGCGCTAGAAAATGAATAAATGAATGAATAATAATTGGGAAAAATATCACAAAAGGAAAAAATGTACACATACACATTTTGATGTCAAAATGACAAAATTACACATACACATTTTGACATCAATATGTGTATTTTTACATTGTTTTTATTTTAAAAAATGTAAAAATTACATTTTGATGTCAAAATGTGTATGTGTAATTTTGTCATTTTAACATCAAAATGTGTAAAAAAATTTAAATTACATTTTGATGTAATTATCAAAAATTACAAAATTACACATACACATTTTGACATCAAAATGTGATTAATTTTTTTTTTAATTTAAAAAAAAAATTAAAATACATTTTTTAATTACAAAAAATTAAAATACACATACAATATACACTACATTTAGATGTCAAAATGTGTATGTCATTTTGTAATTTTTCATAATTACATCAAAATGTAATTTAAAACATTTTTTTAAAATACATATTTTCTCGCCCAAAAGACAGCTTGAATAGGCTCCAGCACCCCCGCGACTCTCATGAGGATAAGCGGTAGAAAATGAATGAATGTCCTTTTCTTTCTATTTATATTGAGAACTGATATTTTGTTGAAAAAAAAAGGTAGAAACAAAGTTTTTTTTCCTGATGATTCCTGATTCCATGTTTATATAGCCCAAGAACAATTTTTGGGAAATTGTATTTTTGAATGAGTTAATCTGCATTTTTAACCGTTTGACACCGCCACAGATTATTTCTATTTACATGATTTCCAGTAAGGTGAAATTGTTTACTTCCTCTATTTTCCGCCTCATTGCAGCCAACAGGAATGTGTCATTTGCATAATACAACAAGAAAAAAAATCATTCCAATAAGAGAGGTTTTCCCTCGCTCTCTCTTGGGGATCTTCGGTTAAATAGTTTTTTTTTTTTTTTTACAAAGTCATCGGGAATGCTCAGATGAGCAGCCATCTTTAATTAAAACCATTTACAGAGGAAACGAATAGTGAGCGAGGGAAAAAAGAAAGGAGCCAAGGGATTTTACACTCTGTTATCCAAAGCTTTCCGCGGATCAAAGTTTGGACTTTTTTTTTTTGAATGATTGCATAACTTTTTTTTTTTGCCTATGAAATATTGGTACAGCTCAGTAGCTCGGGTGGATCTGTCCTCCCGGAAGCATGTAGGCCACCTCTGACTGACATCCTGTCTGACATGAGGGCTAAGCTGGATCTCATTAGGACTAAGGTGGCAGTGATCCTGTCCGCTTCGCTTTGGCTCCTGCCGCCGCCACCGCCACCGCCACCGCCGCTTTGCAAACGGGCGCTCGATCGGCCCTCGTTAGAAGCACTCACACACTCTCTGCGCTCCCTACGCCGTATCGAGCGTCTAGACGCGACACGTGTTTCACGGGTTACCGAATAAACACGCCAAACGGCGGACATAGTTAAATAAAAAAGCGACAGTGAGATAATCAGGTTCGGGGTGAGATGAGCCGTGAATACATGCGCTCGTCAGCCGCTTAATTAGGTACACCAGCACTGTCTAATGAGTATGAAAAGTTCTGCCGCAGTTTGGACTTTTACTAGTAAAGCAGAATATTCCAAAATGGACGCCGTGCTGCTTATTACGTAGCATAAATGTTGCAATCAACGCCATTATTGTGTTCCAACATTGGTTCTCTTGATGCTGTGTTGTGTTACATATTTGTTGATAATAAATGCTAAAAAAAAATAAATTAAATAAAATTAAAAAGATGGTAAATGCTAAAAAAAATAAAATTAAATAAAATTAAAAAGATGATAAATGCTAAAAAAATAAAATTAAATAAAATTAAAAAGATAATAAATGCTCAAAAAAATAAAATTAAATAAAATTAAAAAGATAATAAATGCTCAAAAAAATAAAATTAAATAAAATTAAAAAGATAATAAATGCTCAAAAAAATAAATTAAATAAAATTAAAAAGATAATAAATGCTCAAAAAAATAAAATTAAATTAAATTAAAAAGATAATAAATGCTCAAAAAAATAAAACTAAATAAAATTAAATAAAATTAAAAAGATAATAAATGCTCAAAAAAAATAAAATTAAATAAAATTAAAAAAGATAAAAAATACTCAAAAAAAGTTCCATGCACTCAAATCATTATGACAGCAGTTTTACAATTATCACCTTCTTTTTCTTTGGTTTTTTGTCAAAAAAAAACAACAACAACCGCTATTGTGTCTTTGTAAAAGTAATCATTCATGAAATAAATTTGTAACCGTCGAATACTTGCGTAATTTATCCCAAAATATTGTCTTCCCTCTCACTGATTTTCCTACGACATCCTCTTCAAGTATTAAACAATCAAGTGTACAGGATTTATTATTTATTCTTCTAATTCTTCTATTTATTCTTTATTTATTCTTCTAATTTGTAATTGTCATACTGTCTTGCACTGAAAATGTAAAATGACAATAAAAGGCATTCTGATTCTGATTCTGAACACTTTTTCCATTGTTGCGTATTTACAAACAAATAAATAAACGGTGACAGGAAGTAAAGAAACGGTGACGCACTTGGTCATCACACTGAAAATTTGAGATTTAAATGTCAAAATTGTTTTTTTTCCCGGAACCTTTTGTCTTAAAACTCATCTAATGACTCATATAAAATGCAAATTAAGTATTTAGTCATAAAATAAGTACATAAATTAGAGCATTGTTTTATGTAAATGCTACAGTTGAGATTTCAGGAAACTGTGACAAATACCAGAATATGGAGTTTTTTTGTCCTTTTAATATACAAATTGGTTATAAAATCGATTCAGTCAATCATTTTTATGTCTATTATCCTCACTTAGGTCGCGGGGGGGGGGGGCCTGGACCCTGGACTACCAGCCAATCACGAGGCACATCCAGACAAGCAAGCATTGACACCAATGGATGATTTACATCTACCGGTCAACCTAACATGCTTATATTTGGAAAGTGGGATGAACCAGGAAAAACCCACAAACACACCAGGAGAACATACAAACTCCACACGGAGATGTCCAATAGTGGCCCACATGTTAAACACTACCACACCGTGCGATGTAATGAAGATTTGTAACTGATTGTTTCTATGTAACTTTTTTTTTTTTTTTAGTGGAAAAGGCATTTTCCAAACAAATTTTCCAAAGTTTTCCACCGTATGCGGAACAATTTGTAATATATCTGTCAATTAAAAACGCATGACTTCAGAAGCGCACGTATAAAAAGCAATCAATCATCCTCCTCGTCCTTGCCATACGCCACCAATAAATAACCACACGGTGACGAAACGCTGTAAAAAGTGATGTTTGTTTTCCATCCCTGCTCCCTCCCCAAGTCTGAGAACCAACAGCCAAGCTGAAGTCAAATACGAAGCGACAAGCAAAGATGGCTGAGTTGAGTGATTACAAAGAAAAAAGGGTTTTAGAGAAAAATCCAATAAGGAAAAAGTTCTTATCTAATAAATTTCCATTTGTGGGGGGGGAATTCTGCACAACATCACACAGCCGGTCTGGACTTGTCATGGAATCAGGAGGGAGCGATGTAGATCATCAATGGACTTCCATGGAGTGTCCTTTAATTGGCAGGGAGTCCTACTTGCACTTAATAATCATTCATATAGATTGTACGTATGTATACATACGCACATATAGACAAACAACCATTCTTCGGGCGAGCCAGCCAATCACAGGGCACATATAGACAAATAACCAATTTTCGGGCAAGCCAGCCAATCACAGGGCGCATATAGGCAAACAACCATTCTTCGGGCGAGCCAGCCAATCACAGGGCACATTTTGACAAACAACCATTCTCGGGCGAGCCAGCCAATCACAGGGCACATATACACAAATAAGCATTCTTCGGGCGAGCCAGCCAATCACAGCACACATATAGACAAACAACCATTCTTCGGGCGAGCCAGCCAATCACAGAGCACATATAGACAAATAACCATTTTTCGGGCAAGCCAGCCAATCACAGGGCACATATAGACAAACAACCATTCTCAGGCAAGCCAGCCAATCACAGGGCACATATATGTAGACAAATAACCATTTTTCGGGCAAGCCAGCCAATCACAGGGCGCATATAGACAAACAACCATTCTTCGGGCGAGCCAGCCAATCACAGATCACATATAGACAAACAACCATTCACACTCACATTCATACCTATGGACAATTTGGAGTCGCTAATTAACCTAGCATGTTTTTGGAATGTGGGAGGAAACCGGAGTACCCGGAGAAAACCCACGCATGCACGGGGAGAACATGCAAATTCCACATAGAGATGGCCGAGGGTGGAAGTGAACCTCTTAGCTGTGAGGTTTGCGCGCTAACCACTCAACCACCGTGCAGCCTATATAATATTCATATATAATTCTATTCTATATTTTTGCCTTTGGCCTGTTTGAATAGTTCTAGCCTTGCGAATGCAACTGTTTATTTTGTCTGGCAACAAAAGCGCGTCATCCATCATTCATAATCTATGCTTGTTAAAAAACATATTTACACACCCCCCCCCCCCTCCACGTAAACAAACACTGCGACTGTGATAAGGGGTAAACTTTGCCTCTGTGGTACAGCAGAACGTCGCCTAATACAAGCAGAACTTCATGCGGTCGATTCCGTCTCAAAGCATAAATTCCGACTCCCGTAAGCGATGTGGATAAATAAAGAACCGCCCCTTTAAAAGATACAGGAAGTTCCTCATCATGAACACACAGCCAACCCACGCTTGAGGTCATCCAAACTAGAACCACATCCGACAAGCTCCTCACCTCGACATGCCGTCCGCGATGCAGTTCTGACCCGGGTATCCTTCACCTCGGCCCGACAGCGACCCCTGCGGCATGCCGGGCCGGGATTTCCACGACTCCATCAATGCGGCGACAGGCGAAATGAGATTTAACAAAGGGTTGGGTTGGTCCCGGAAGGACATTGTTCCTTGCGTTCCGATCTGGTAATGGAATGAGTGTCCGCCGGAATTAACTCCAACGATGGCCGACGTGGGGACGCCGTTGCTGTCTTGGTAGTAGCCGGCGTCGCTGGACTCCTGTTTTACGGTTTTAGACAGGACACTGTTGGAGAACACGTCGGACTCAAAGTTCCCGTTCATGGACACCGGGGGTCCTAAGATTCCGGACAGACTGTATTCGTCGATGTTATTCCTCAGGGATAAGTAGGTGGTCTCCGAAGCGGGGAAGAGACCAAGCGGCGGCGACTGATCGCTGTAGGACTGCTGATTCATGCAACTTTCGTTTTTGTTTGGTTCGTTCTTTATTTGCGTGATAACCGTTGTGCTAGCGGTGTTGCATTTGGAACCACCTAAGCACATGCTCCTAAAATCGGTTCCCGGTTCGTTCTTGATGTACTTCACCATTCCCATCTGGTCCAAGCCCACGTTGAAAACCTCCCCGTCTACCATCTCCACTTTAGGGAATTCAAAGGGTTTGAAGTCTGGCTCAGTAGTCAGACCAGCAGCTTCCGGACTATGCGAGTCATTCTGAACTAAACCCAGTTCACTGACAGGACTGGAGACCGGGAACCCGCCCGAAGAGGGGTTCTGCGGGCTACCGATAGCCATTGTAGCCCCTGTGGCCGGACTGGAGGCGGGCGGTCGGACTGTGCTGGTGGGGCTCGAGACGGATGACCTCACGTTACAGGAAGTGACGCAGGACGGCGGCGACCTCACACTACTCATACTCTGCGGGCTGGACATGGGCGACCTCATGACGCCGAGGGGGCTGGCGAGAGGGGGCGAGCCCACGGTGCTGGACTCGACAGGGCTACATGTGGCTGAATTTCTGCGTTTGATGCTAGCCAGGGTTTGCGCACAAGGCGTGTGGCTGACGGGACTGGTGACAGACGGCGGTCCGAAGCATGCGGGGGGACTGGTGGTGGAGGACACCATGTTGTTACCGCCCCCGGGGCTGGAAGAAGCCAGCACGGAAACAGAGCTCACCGGAGTCCCGGGTATGGACTCTCTGGGAGTGCTGGTTGGCTGCTGGAACTTGAAAGGTTTCATCTTGGGGTTGTTGGCCGGGTTCTCCTCCAGGAGCCGCCCACATACCGGGTACTGAATTTTCCTAGGGCTGGTGCTCCCCCCGTGCTGGCTGAAAGCAAAGTCCGCCTCCCTGGCAGCGTTCATGTAGAGCCCCATGGACTCTGCCACGGTTTTGGAAAGCTCCTTGGAGTCCATTTCCGGTTTGTGACCGTGCACGGAGTTGTTGAAGTGCGGTAGGGAAAACTGCTGGTTCTGGCCCGGATGAAGTGGCGGCTGCTCCGGCTTCTTGGCGTCTTTGGCGTCAGCGCTCGGACTCGCATTGACGATGTCCATTAGGATGTCACCGCCGCTTAGATTCGAATCTTCCGGCGTGAAGCAGAACTCCGTGGTGCCAGGAATCTGAGACCATTTGTTATCGGCGTTGCTTCCGTCGAAGAAACTTTGGTATCTTTTGGTCTCCATTGCTGGTTCATGGAGTCACCTTGTAAGGAGACGGATACAAATAAAGTTAGAAGACAAATAACCAATTCGGAGAAAGAGGTTTGATATCAATATGTGATTAATCAGAGATTATTCATTTTCTACTGCTTTTCCTCATGAGGGTCGCGGGGGTGCTGGAGCCTATCCCAGCAGTCTTCGGACGAGAGGCGGGGTACACCCTGGACTGGTGGCCAGCCAATCACAGGGCACATATAGACAAACAACCATTCACACTCACATTCATACCTATGGACAATTTGGAATTAACGCCAATTAACATAGCATGTTTTTTTTTTTTGGAATGTGGGAGGAATCCAGAGTACCCGGAAAAAACCCACGCATGCACGGGGAGAACATGCAAACTCCACACAGAGATGGCCGAGTGTGGAATTGAACCCTGGTCTCCTAGCTGTGAGGTCTGCACGCTAACATAATCAGAGATTAAATAAATGATATATTCAGGAAAATGCTGGTCAAACATAAATCTGGTCGGAATTCTGAATTCCGATTTTTTTTTTCCGTGTGACCGATGCCTATGACTACTTTTAGAAAGATTTTTCTATGGTTAGATCCTACATGGATCCAAGTTTTTGTTGTATTTTTAAAGTATTATCACGGGAGTGAAGTACCTCTTCATTCCCTTAACACTTAACTATTGCAGCTTGGGGATGAATGTGAGTGTGAATGGTTGTTTGTCTATATGTGCCCTGTGATTGGCTGGCTACCAGTCGGGGGCGTACCCCGCCTCTCGCCCGAAGACAGCTGGGATAGGCTCCAGCATAACCACGATCCAAGTGAATATAAGCATAGTAAATGGGTGCATGGAAACTAACGGCGCGACTCAGCTGATAGTGATACTACACATCCCAGAATGCACTGCATCAAATAAGCAAAAGCTCCTTCCTCATGGAAATGATACCCTGACCCACCCCTGGCAAAATGTAATAATTTGACATTCTACCCGTCAGTCAGCAAACCTTTAGCAATGATGCTAACTATTATTATGTTAACTGTATCTATGGGAGTATTGCTAATTCAAATACATTAAATAAGGACAATTGACTCACATTTTTATCCTCTTTATATGGGAAATGTAAAAAAATGTGATTTTTTTGAGTGTTCCAGTGGGTTTTCCACAGAGTATTGTGTAAATTCTAGCATGAATGCTAGGTTTTGGACAACACAAGTGTCAAGTTTATAAGAGCTGTATGAGCTTCCGCCATGAAGTACGGTGGCCTTGGAGGGTCAAAAATGTTCACTGTGCAATTTGATTTTTTTTATTTTTTCAGGGGGGGCGCTGCCTGTCATGAAGCGACAGGGTAACAGTTGACACGTTAACGTAAAAAAAAAACACAGGTCGTGTAATTACTCGTCCCGGTAAGAGTTAATGAGTCAAAGTGACGTCTCCAGCCCTTTAAATTCCACACCTCTGCCTCGCTTCTATTGGCCCATTGAAACCACCAAATCCCCCCCTCTTCCAGTTCCTGCCCCACTTAAGTATGACGCCTTTTGATTGGTCCTGGGGGCTTGTCAATCAATAGTTGCAGCCTCAGCCACAACAGTGCTGCGACACAAAGTTGGAACGGTTTGTTATGGTGGTTTTTTTAATTCTTATTTTGACTTGTGGTGCAAAAACACCGATAATATGTGAGGAAATTGATCATTTTAACAAGAGCCTGGGGCGTTTGTAGTCGCGCCATGAGTATACACACCCTGCGGTTATGTTTGAATAAAACCCACATTAGCATGTTGCATTTAAAGAAAAACAGAAAACTGAGCTGCCACTAAACTTCTTTATCATTCCCTTAAAATTAATTAGCTTAATGCTAGTCAGTTAGTTAGGAAGGACACTAAACTTAATGCAGACTTGTAAAAAAAATGGCTGACGAGATTAAAAAAAAAAGTTATTCTCCTTTAAATCAAGCGTTGCATGCAAAACATTTTTAAAAAATACAAAAAATGCGCATTTGTTCTTTCTGGCTTACCTTAATAAATACGACATTCGTGGGGAGGGGGTGCTGTCAGGTGCCTGTGTGCATCCACGGAACGCTGATAATGAAAATATAGCGGGTTGTTTTTTTTTATCAATGCGTCCGCTGCATAGTTGCGCCAGTTTGCGACAGTGCGCCTCTTCCTGGTAATCCTCAGCGGGGCTGCGAGCTGCTCCTGACGGGCTGACAGTCGGACGGTACCGCAGCTTGCGTTGGAGTGGAAGTGGAAGTGGAAGTGGAAGAAGTGGAGAGAGGAGGGTGGGCAGAAGCAGCGGGAGGGAGGAGGAGGAGGAGGAGGAGGAGGTGGGGTCTCGCGCTGTGACGTCACTTTCAACGACAACCTCTCAAAAGCTTATCATGATAATAAACATAATAAAGAAGAAGAATGGCGCTGAAGATATAAACAGACGACTTGCAAGTGAAGAGAAAGGTCAGTGTGTGTGCGCGCGCAACACAGCCCCGCCCACTCCGTGTCAGGAAGAAGGGGGCGGGGCTTAACAGGCAGGTAGACAGGAAGGGATCGGGCCATCGTCATCGTCATTCAATGAACGTACTATAAAACCTGTAAAAAAAATGAAAAAAAAACATTAATTCACAAATATAACAATGTTTATTGTATTAATGTTCAAGGTTTTTTATTATTATACTCACTTTATTTAAAAAAATCCATACACCATTGACATACTGTACTGTACTGTATCATTATTGTCCATGTCATGGCAGATGCTTCCACTAGGGGGCGCACTTTTGCAACAAAGCAAAATTTCCCAAACATTTCTCCATATCTCAACCAAAATGAGACCAATATTGCCATCAGTACAATGTACTTTAATATTATTATGATATATATATTTTTTTATTTGTAAGCCCTTGCGGTGTAATAGTACACAATGCCACCTTTTGTGCAAACAGGTTCAATTCCCGGCCAGGGAACCAACACCCAGCCAGCCATTCAAGATTCCGAGACCAGATGCACTGAGTCAGGAAGCGCATCCGGCGTTAAAAAGTAATCCAAATCTAACCATGCCACTGACTCACTGACATAAAAAAGATGAAAGACATTTTTATTATGATTATTATTATGACTATTTATGTACAAAATCATTATGGAGACATGGGAAAAAAATTAATTAAGTTGGCATGACATGAAAAGTATTGCAAGGTGATAATAAAAATGACCAACAATTTGATAAAATTGGGAAATAAAAGGAAAATATAAAAATATAAAAATATAAAAATATAAAAATATAAAAATATAAAAATATAAAAATATAAAAATATAAAAATATAAAAATATAAAAATATAAAAATATAAAAAATATGCAAAAATAAAAATAATAAATAATATGCATTATGTATATATCATATTTTTAGAAAGAAAATAAAAACAAATATTATATAATATTGCATTTCTTTTTTGAACATTCCAATTAAGTTTATGCTAATAAAATATAATGATTTTTCAGATAGTTTCAAAAATAAATAATTTTATAAAAAAGTATACCACACTCCAAATAAACATAAAATGTTTCTATGGTAATCATCACATTTGTCACTGATACCCTGGTACTTTAGAGGTTCCGCTGTAACTAAAAGCTGTTTATAAAAAAATGTAATACAGTTATATTGCCGCGCTGAGTGCAAAGGGTGATTGATGCCCGAAGTTAGGCTAAACTTTGCCAAAATAGTTAGCTTTTACTGACGTTAAAAAACTGTCAAAAGTGCTCAAAAAGCCAGAAAATTACAGGCTTTTTGGTGCCGGCCTGACCCGACTTCTCCAGTCAAAGAAGTGCTGAAAACACAAGAGCGTACGCTGTCTCTTAAAGAGCAAAGTGTGAATACTTTACTCCGACACGGCACGGGCGAGCTAAGCTGCTGCCAGGCTTGGCCGGCGCCTCACGGGGACAGGTGAACTGGAGCATGTTAACGCTCAGGCAAAACCCCTCGTCGACTCTGAGCAACATGTCTGCAGGAAGCGTCGGGAATTCAGGAGGAAACGCTCTCATGTCAACGTATGTCGTAATCATCAGCGTCAAAACTGTTTTCCCAGAGGCAGTAATGGAATAGAAATTATCTGTTCCAGGGTCAAACTGGAGCTGATAAACCTTTATTTACTGTGAATGTAGTCCATACATCCTTATCCTCACTAGGGTCCCGGGGGTATGCTGGAGCCTATCCCAGTCGTCTTGGGGCGAGAGGCGGGGTACACCCTGGAATGGTCGCCAGCCAATCACAGGGCACATATAGACAACCATTCACACATATGGACAATTTGGAGTCACCAATGAACCTAACATGCATGTTTTTGGAATGAGTTAATCAAAGTTAACCAATTAACCCAAGTTAATGCACCAAACAGTCCACGTATTCCCTTTAAAACCTCACAACTGACAGAAAATTTCAGATTCTTTATTCGTGGTCAAATCGCAGCTGTACCCAGCCTCCTGTTGCTAGGAAGACTTCATGGGGCAGAGTCATTTGTGCCCCAAAGTAAGGGTTTCAACTGCTAGGACTCGTCGTTCCCACATAGAAATAAAATCTTAACCTACTTTAACAAGATTTCTTTAAATTAAAAAACTTTTGAATGGGCGTATATTAGTAGGAAACCAGAGAAACCTGATTTAACAATTATTAAAATAATATAAAATATAAAAATTGCACTAAATTCCTGCAAAAAAAAAAACGAAAAAAATAAAATCTAATCAAACTTCGGTTTTTGAACGCCCCAGTTTTCATATATGAGTCGATAAAATTTTTGCGTAAATTTCGCTTGTTGTCATACACTGCCTCGGTTATTATGAAATATTAACAAGCCAAATTATTGTCTTTTAATTATTCTTGTATGTAAAACTATAACTATTACCCATAAAATGTAATTTTTGTTAACATTTTTGGGTGGTAATTTACATAATTTTTTTACATGATTTATTTATTTTTAAATATTTTTACATTATTTGTAAATTGCTTCAGTTTTTCAGTTTTCATGTAACCATTTGGAACAAATTAATAACAAAAAAAACAAGGTACACAAAACATTCCTAAGGTTTTTTTAAAATTTTGGTTCTTAAAGGGCCACGCATGCTATTATGCGGTTTCCTCAGCAACTTGGGGCAGAGCCTCCGATGCCCCGACAGTAAAAAAAAAAAAAAAAAAAAATTGTAAAAATTGGCACATTTTGTAAAATCGTTTCCACAAAAACTCCATGTGATAAAGCAACATGAACGTAACAAATTTAACTCAGCGCCATCTTCTGGAGCTTATAGGGCACTGCCCCACCAAGTCCAATTTAGATTTGTTGTTCCTGTATTTACTGTACACGTCAACCAATAATAAAGAATAGCGGACAAATTGTTATATCGTTAATCGAAACGCTCTTGTTGGCAATTTATTTAATAAAAACGTACCGACGCCTGACCCTAAGTTAGCTAGCTGAGTTGGCTAGGTGTATACAAGGTACACAATGCAAAGTACCAGCCGAGTAGAAGTCGCGCGTTGACACAGATTCCAGCCGTCTTAAGTGCCTCCGCTAAGAGGAAGTCACGTATGATCTAAACGCTCAATGATATGCGTTGACGCCGCACTCTCGTACTATGTGTACACCACCTGGGGTTCGTACGCCCCCACTCGGGCTACAGGCTGCTAATGAAATAACATGTTTACCCCGGTGGAGCCGTGCATACATATTCAGTGGGAACACGGGGTTTAGCTCGCTGCCAGACTCCGGATCAGACCATTAACATGCGGGGAATTATCACTAAATAATGTGTTCGACATAACTGTGTCAAGTGGATTACGAATTGATATTCCTGGAACCTGCTTGTAAACATTCGCTCCGTCGTGCAGCATTTAGTGTTGACGAGTGTTTGGAGCTTGTCTTTTTGGATTACAAAATATAGATATGTGCCATTGATTGCTGGAGGAAAATTCATTCTTTGGAAAGTTTTGGGAATAGTTTCACTAAAGAAACTAAAGCTAACGCCAACGTTGCTTGTTATTGCATCAAAATATTATTATATATGTTATTATTAAGGGCTGCATGGTGGTCCAGTGGCGACTCCAAATTCTCCATAGGTATGAATGTGAGTGTGAATGGTTGTTTGTCTATATGTGCCCTGTGATTGGTTGGCTCGCCCAAAAAATGGTTGTTTGTCTAAATGTGCCCTGTGATTGGCTGGCTCGCCCGAAGAATGTTTTTTTTGTCTACGTGTGCCCTGTGATTGGCTGGCTCGCCCGAAAAATGGTTGTTTGTCTAAATGTGTCCTGTGATTGGCTGGCTCGCCCGAAGAATGTTTTTTTTGTCTACATGTGCCCTGTGATTGGCTGGCTCACCCGAAGAATGGTTGTTTGTCTAAATGTGTCCTGTGATTGGCTGGCTCGCCCAAAGAATGTTTTTTTTGTCTATATGTGCCCTGTGATTGGCTGGCTCGCCCGAAAAATGGTTGTTTGTCTATATGTGCCCTGTGATTGGCTGGCTCGCCCGAAGAATGGTTGTTTGTCTATATGTGCCGTGTGATTGGCTGGCTTGCCCGAAGAATGGTTGCTTGTCTATACGTGCCCTGTGATTGGCTGGCTCGCCCGAAGAATGTTTTTTTTGTCTACATGTGCCCTGTGATAGGCTGGCTCGCCCGAAGAATGATTGTTTTTCTATATGTGCCCTGTGATTGGCTGGCTCGCCCAAAGAATGTTTTTTTTGTCTACATGTGCCCTGTGATTGGCTGGCTCACCCGAAGAATGGTTGTTTGTCTAAATGTGTCCTGTGATTGGCTGGCTCGCCCGAAGAATGTTTTTTTTGCCTACATGTGCCCTGTGATTGGCTGGCTCGCCCCAAGAATGGTTGTTTGTCTATATATGCCCTGTGATTGGCTGGCTCGCCCGAAGAATTATTGTTTTTCTATATGTGCCCTGTGATTGGCTGGCTCACTCAAAGAATGGTTGTTTGTCTATATGTGCCCTGTGATTGGCTGGCTCGCCCGAAGAATGGTTGTTTGTCTACATGTGCCCTGTGATAGGCTGGCTCGCCCGAAGAATGGTTGTTTGTCTATATGTGCCCTGTGATTGGCTGGCTCGCCTGAAGAATGGTTGTTTGTCTATATGTGACCAGTGATTGGCTGGCTCGCCCGAAGAATGGTTGTTTGTCTATATGTCTATATGCACACATGACAAAAGCATCGTTTTTACATTTATAACTATTAATTACAATAGCTGTTAACTAAATTAGCTAAAAGCTGCCAGACTATAACCGTCCTACTTTTGACAATTTTCGAATGTTCCAATATAAAAATGAAACTAGCATCTTTGCGGTCGCTACTGCGATGCTACAGTCAAGGCACGGTCAATTACAATGCTAACACTGCTAACATGCGGCTAACTTACCAGTTTAGCACCAGTGAAAAAAAGCTAAACAAAAAAATTAAAAAATTCCGTGAAAATAACACTTGACAGCTAGCTAGCTTAGCTTTAGCACACATAAATATAGCATCTTGTGTTAGCATTATTAGATTTTCAAGTGTAAGATAAGTAGTTTATTCGCTGAATAAATGTCAAAATTTCATTTTAACCAAAAAAAGCAACGTTAAAGTCATTATCCCAGACTGGAAATAAGCAACGAGTGGAAAGTTAGCTTCCTGTCACATGAATTATGCTGCGTCTCACCTCATGCATGCGTAATAACAAAGTCAAGCTGAGGAGCATCTTACTGTAGGTCATTATTAAGGAACACTGCAGACGCACCCAAACTTAAAACCTGGTTACACATGGAATACTTCATTATCTGCTATCTTCTCTGCTCCACAGTTCCCTCGTGTCCAAACAAACAAACAAAACAAACAAGCTAGCGCTAATTAGGAATTACCAGGCCACGACTCACCTCCTTTGGGCGCCACCTGGTGGTGGCATCCATGTTGAACATTGTCGTGTAATATTTTTGTGCACTTATTAGTTTCATCGACTGCTACCAAGCCAGACAGAAAGCTTGACTGGATGGGGGGGGGGGGGGTGGGGGGGGCGATGTGACGCCTGTGTCATGATTAATTTTGCAGTGAACAGTCTCCGCAATGTCAGTGGTAATTAGGCATCACCCATTGCATAACACACCATGTGTCAGGGTGGGTGGCAGAAGTGTGTGTGTGTGTGTGTGTGTGTGTGTGTAGGAATGAAATGAGAAACAAAGACACGGAAATAAAGATACGACTTACAACTAAGACACAATCTGGACTGACTTCCAGCTTTCAGTAACGAAATGACATCTCGTGATCGACATGTTGAAGTCGTAACTAACTCAAGAGCGAGGCTGAAATTTTGGCCCATTTTGGGGTCTGTAGAAGTCCTCCCCCTGAGGACTCGAAGTGGGTTTCGAATAGGATAAGGGAATCTTAAAGAACCAAATCATAGAATGAGAACCAGATTGTTTATTCCTGACAACAATACCTAATACAGACGTCCGGGCTTATCGGCAGTCCCTGTATACCTACAAGTAAGCAGGCCTTATTCCTGACAACAATACCTAATACAGACGTCCGGGCTTATCAGCAGTCCCTGTATACCTACAAGTAAGCAGGCCTTATTCCTGACAACAATACCTAATACAGACGTCCGGGCTTATCGGCAGTCCCTGTATACCTACAAGTAAGCAGGCCTTATTCCTGACAACAATACCTAATACAGACGTCCGGGATTATCTGCAGTCCCTGTATACCTACAAGTAAGCGGGCTTTATTCCTGACAACAATACCTAATACAAACGCTCGGGCTTATCTAGAATCTCTGTATACCTACAAGTAAGCGGGCCTTATTCCTGACAACAATACCTAATACAGACGTCCGGGCTTATCCGCAGTCCCTGTATACCTACAAGTAAGCGGGCCTTATTCCTGACAACAATACCTAATACAGACGTCCGGGCTTATCTGCAGTCCCTGTATACCTACAAGTAAGCGTGTCTTATTACAGCGCAGCTGCAAAATTATCTAAATATGAGATTTAAAAAAAGCTGAAATTATTAGATAAAAAGTGTGTGTTATCACATAAGTCATAGATATAAAATAAGGAAGTCATAATTATGAGATAAAAGTAAAAATTACAAGATTTAAAAAATCTGAATTCTGAGATTAAAAAAAAATAAATTATGAGATTAGAAATAAATAATAATTCTGAGATAAAAGGTTGAAATAATGTGGCGCCATCTTCATACCTTTAATATGACTTTTTATCTCATCATTATGACCTCTTATGTCATAATTTTGATGATAATAATCGGCAAAATAATAATAATAATAATTATTATTATTAATAGTAGTAATAATAATAATAATTAATAATAATATGATTATTATTATTATTATTATTATTATTATTATTATTATTATATAATTATTATTATTATTAAATTATTACACAAAAAGTACTAACATGGCAACTGACAGTTAAGGTGGAATATAATAATAATAATTATTATTATATATAATTATAATTATTATTGTTATTATGTTGCCAAAAATAATCATCAAAATAATAATAATAACAACAATAATAATAATTAGTATATAATAATAATAATTATTATTATTATTAATATTGTTATTATTATTATTATTATTATTACTATTATTCCAATAATCCATTACAGAAAGTGTTTAGAGGAACAAATGTTGGCTTGAACGAGCCCCCCCCCCACTTTAAAAAAGGAGTGCCCCACCTTGCCCGTGGAGTGTCTGCTTCCACTCTCAAACACACACACGGCACACAAAGTGGCCGTGTCGCGGCATCCTCCTCAGACAGGAAGTGCGCATTGCAACATGACAGCACTGGCGGCGAGCTCTCCCTGGCCTAGATTCCCTCAAATCCGCTCTGGAAGTGGTCGCCTCCTCAGCTGCCACGGCGAGCGAGGAGAGACAGCGAGAGCGACGGCGAGCAGCGGAGCGAGGCCATCTGGCCGCGCCGCACATCAAATCCCAATCTGTGTTAATTTGACGGCTACGGACGCCATTGTTTGTTTTAGAGGGGGGGGGTAGAAAGCCGCTCGCTGGTTGGATTAATAAATCCTCTTGTATTTAAGTCTCTGGGTTTAAAGTTGAAAAGTTTTTCCGCGTTGGGAGCAGAACGCCATGTTTGTTTGGGGTCCTGCTGACAATTAGATGCCTGCAAAATATTTACTACTTTTATATAACAGCAATACAATGCAAGCATTCATAAATCATGGCTGCCATTATAGCCTGCAGCGACTATACCATGGGGGCTCCAATTACAATTGTCCGGGGGCCAGAATCTTTCTCGGCAGACACTGGTGGGGGCCAGATGGTATCGTTTAAATTAAAAAAAAAAACAATAATATATAATAAAAGAAAAGGGATTTCTATGCATATATATGTGGATATATTCCATATCAATAATCTGTCTCGGTTGCACGGCGGTCGTGTGGTTAGCGCACACCTCACAGCTTGGAGACCAATTCAATTCCACCCTCGGCCATCTCTGTGTGGAGTTCTCCGGGTACTCCGGTTTCCTCCAACATTCCAAAAACATGCTAGGTTAATTAGCCACTCCAAATGAATGTGAGTGTGAATGGTTGTTTGTCTATATGTGCCCTGTGATTGGCTGGCCACCAGTCCAGGGTGTACCCCGCCTCTCGCCCAAAGAAGACAGCTGGGATAGGCTCCAGCACCCCACGCGACCCTCATGAGGATAAGCGGGAGAAAATGAATGAATGATGTTTTGTTGTTTTGCAAATTTGAGTGGTCAGACCGGAGCAAGAGGGGATAGAAAAGAAGAAAAAAGAAAAGGGGGGAGTGCATTTTTAGACAAAATGTCTAAACAACGATGCTACCCCGGTTTCCTCCCACATTCCAAAAACATGCTAGGTTAATTAGCGACTCCAAATTGTCCATAGGTATGAATGTGAGTGTGAATGGTTGTTTGTCTATATGTGCCCTGTGATTGGCTGGCTGGCCACCAGTCCAGGGTGTACCCCGCCTCTCGCCCCAAGACAGCTGGGATAGGCTCCAGCAACCCACGCGACCCTCGTTAGGACAAGTGTGTATATATTCCATATCAATAATCTGTCTCAGTTGCACGGCGGTCGTGTGGTTAGCGCACAGACCTCACAGCTTGGAGACCAATTCAATTCCACCCTCGTCCATCTCTGTGTGGAGTTTGTTCTTCCCGTGTCGGTTTTCCCCGGGTACTCTGGTTTCCTCCCACATTCCAAAAAAAAACATGCTAGGTTAATTAGCGACTCCAAATTGTCCATAGGTATGAATGTGAGTGTGAATGGTTGTTTGTCTATATGTGCCCTGTGATTGGCTGGCTACCAGTCCAGGGTGTACCCCGCCTCTCGTATTGTACTAATTACACTAATACTATTGTACTAATTACAATGTACTTTCTTGGCTTGTACTCGTTTCAGATGTTGATCATGTTCTGGGTGTACAACCCCCGAAAAAACGTCAGGTCAGTAAAAAAAAAAAAAAACGTAAAACGTCCACTTTGCTTTATTACGCCGCGACTCCAGCACAGGTGAGGAAAAGCGCTCGCTTGCAAACGTTCCGCAGACATTCCCATGCAAGTTTCTTCCGAGCGGCTCATTATTCAGGAGCCGAGAAGCCTCCATCTGGAAAGTGGCGAGCTTGGCCGACTTCCTGGTGTCGTCGCCGTGGAGGGAAAGTGGGCCCCGCGTGAAATTTGCGATGAGTCGCGACGATTTTTCCGGCGAAGGTGTCAATTTGTCTGGCTTTGATGACCACTTTCTTCGCCGCCTCGCTTCTTGCCAACGGGGGTGGGGGGGGTTAAAGTTGTCACAAGACGGAAAAACTTTGGGCGATGGCGTTCGCAGGGGGAGAGAAGGGCGGGATTAGGAGGCCGGGAATGTCACATCCGATCTGAGACGGCAGTGAACAGAACTATTACTCTGCACTCTTTCTAGCTGTCAATCATTGTCTGATATCCGAGATACCGTTTCACTTCATTTGCATACAAACAGGAGTTCAGAACATTCTCATTGATGGGTCATTTCCCCTAATGTCCATCTCTAAAATACAAATACGTAAAAGTTCCAATTATCCAATTAACCTCAGTCCACTGGTCTAGATGTGTGGTGTCTCGTCTACACATTTACATTTGTGGCAGTGGGCAACCTCCTGAGTGGGCACAGGATCTACCTCTGCATGCGCGTTCAAACGTTATGTCAACGCTGTATTGTTGCTGCTGTATTGTGCAATATACTTGTTTATGAATGAGCATGTGATTAAATAAAGCTACATTTTCTTATCCACTTTCTCATGCACCCCACATCATTATTATATATATTTAGGAGATAACAGCCTCCATCCAGTTCGAACTCTCTTTAGATAAAAACTCAATTTGAATGGAAAAAAATCAAAATAATGGATCAGAAGAATACTTCAACATTATATATTATAAAATATTATATATTTTCTTCAATAATAAATCATGTATAAATGTAATAAATCATTATATATCATGGCTGATGGCTTCCAACGTTCAAGGAGATCCCACCTGAGATGTTTTCCCACATGGCACAGAGCTCCTTAAATGGAACTGGAGCTTCAGGTTGTGCATGGGCGTCAAATAGTGGACAGCTATGTGGTATGAATGTGAGTGTGAATGGTTGTTTGTCTATATGTGCCCTGTGATTGGCTGGCCACCAGTCCAGGGTGTAGCCCGCCTCTCTCCAGCTGGGATAGGCTCCAGCATTATAATAAAAAATCCATCATTTATAATTAAAAATGTAATATATAATATAATATATATAATAATTATATTATATATAATTATTATATATATAATATAATATTTTTATTTTTTTATTTTATTATATTAATTATTATAAATTAATTATATAATATATAATAATTAAAAATGTAAATATATTCAAATGTTATAATTGTAAATACATTTGAAATGAAAACAAAGCCCTCTTGTCCTGCTTTGTGCGGCTTCTGCAAGAATAAAGCAAGAGCGGGGACTCGCCTAGCAAATGTCTCATTAAGCCAAATAAATAAATGAATATAAAAAGAGGACGCATCAAGAAGCCCAACAGCAGATTCGTATAAATGACAAATTGGCCAAGTCGTCGATATAACTGCACGTTGAACGCCAGGAGTCTGTGTGAATGGCCTGAAGTGCCAGACAGCACCTTCTGTTTGGATCGATGGCCATCAGCATGCACGCCCCCCCCCCCCCCCCCCCCCAACTTGTCCCCCCCTCTCCATCCCTCCTCCTTACACAAGCTCTCCTTTAAGCAGCGAGCCTGGAGGAGAAGGAACAAGAAGAAGTTCTTCTTCTTGCAAAACAACTTTTGCTTTCTTTCTTTATCTTTAGCAGCCTCATTATCTTTGTGTTTGGCTCAAGACGAGCTTCCAGCATGTTGTAGGGCTTGGAGATGAGAAGGAAGTAAAGTTCTCCTGCAGGAAATACAAACAAAAAGATAATGAAAAAGCAACAAGAAGCTGTGATCTGTTTGTGTTAGTGTCTGCCTGCAAATCGTAGAACACAAAGAAAGGAGAGAATGTGTCTTAATGAGCGATGTTTGGATTTAAAACATCAATTCAAACGCCGTCTTTAGTTGATTTTCCTTTCAATTTGTAATGGTAATGGTTTTATTTCATTTGAACATGCATAAGATTGCAATTGAATGCATCACATAATCAGTTCACAGTTCCACATGTCCAAAAGCAGTAGGAAGAAGCAAAGCTTATTAAATCATACCCCTCCATCTGGTACTTTTACAATTTTTACAACTGTTACATTTGTTCACTTCCTGCTTTCCTAGTATAGTTTAAGTTTTTTTTTTGTTTAATTTTTATTTTTTTATAAAAAAAATTATTAGCATTTTTTATTTTAAAATAAAAAATTGTATTATATTTTTATAATTTTAATTTTAATTTTAATTTTAATTTTAATTTTAATTTTAATTTTAATTTTAATTTTAATTTTAATTTTAATTTTAATTATTAGTATTATTTTTAGCCTTATGCATTATTTTAGCTGTTTGAAGACGAACTATATCAGCAAGTTGAAGTATTTGTGATTTTAGAAATAAGGAGTTAGTATGTTCTCTGTAGGCGGCATTATGAATTATCCTTACTGACCTTTTTTGCGGTACATTTAGCCAGTGAAGATTGCTTTTTATAGTTATTACCCCATATTTTCACACAATAATAATAATAATAATGTGGTATATAACAATAATAATTTGTTATTTTTTTTTAATCGATATTCACAACAAAACATACATTCAAAGTAAAAAAAAAAAAAAAAAGGAAAAATAACGCAAGGCACAAGAACCTGAAACGACGATTCAAGGGAAACGATATGACAAATACTCCTCCAAAATCCTTCCACGCTAAAACAGCCAAAACATGAAGATCAGCGTCGCATCCGCCTGCTTCCACCTGTCACGGATTGGTTCATTTGTGGAGGGATTTGAGCTCATTTAACTTTCCATGAATGCCCTCCATGCGGCATATTAAATTGGATCCAGGCGTGTTTTGCACACATTGTTGACGAGCGCACCCCCGCTATAACGTTAGTCCACATTCCATCATGTATCAGCCGTGTTTGAAGATCTCGTAGTATGGATTTTAGAGTGATAAAGGAGTCAAAGTATGTACGGAATTGTACCTTGTTTTATTGAATATGGGGGTGGGGGGCATAAAGACGAGTTCCACACAAAGACTCCCACCCCCTCCAACACACACTCCATTAGTGACAGGGTGATTCATCCAAAGTGTGTCAAGGAGAAATATCACAGTTTTTTTTCCTTCCTCTGCAGCTGTCACACTCCATAATATAAACTACTGCTACAAAGATCCTGTGCAATAACTGTGCAATAAACACGTGCAATAACTGTGCAATAAATAAATGGCTTGATCAACATGTACACGGCTGTAAGTAGTTTATACAACTTCATTCATCCAACGCTTATCCTCACAATCGCGGGCATGCTGGAGCCTATCCCAGCGATAGCCACTGCAGGAATGAGGAACTGTACAGCTTTGATAATGATGTGGAGTTCATGAAAAAGTGGAAATTGTTTTCATAGACGTAAGGCACAAGATCAGTAGCTAAAGCTGAAACTTCAAATGCAGGTACTGCCATATCATATACAGCATCACAAACACAATATACTGTATACTGTATACTGTAGTATATGTCATCTGGAAGGAAAGTAAGCATTACCCCCCCCCCAACCCCCCTAGAGTGAGTAGTATAGATCTGGAAGGTTTCCAGGCAACCGGACGACAAACCAGCAGATGCAGCCTGCTGTTTGTACACGCTGGCTGTTTAAAAAAAAAAAAAAAAAACAGCAAGCTGTGGCGCACCTTTAGAGAGGCGCCGTTCAAGCAGATTGTGTGCTAAGCTAAACAAAACGGCAGATGTACAGTAATGTTGTCATGGTGGCTAAAAAAGATACGTGCGCTTTTTACTCGTCTGGTTTTGCATTGCGTTGTTGTGTTCCTGACTTTCCTGGCTGTTTGAATCGGAATTCCGGTTTGACTGGTTTGCCTCGAATTATGATTGGTGGACGACGTAGGCTGGAAAATGGAACACACTTCTGCTTACAAAAGTGGATATGTTGCCGTGTCAGTCATTTCATCGATAACGACATAACGATACAACACTCCAACTATAACGATACAACACTCCAACTGTAACTATACTACACTCCAACTGTAACAATACAACACTCCAACTATAACTATACAACACAACACTCCAACTGTAACTATACTACACTCCAACTGTAACAATACAACACTCCAACTATAACTATACAACACAACACTCCAACTGTAACTATACTACACTCCAACTGTAACAATACAACACTCCAACTATAACTATACAACACAACACTCCAACTGTAACTATACTACACTCCAGCTGTAACAATACAACACTCTAACTACAACTATACAACACAACACTCCAACTGTAGCAATACAACACTCCAGCTGTTACAATACAACACTCTACCTACAACTATACAACACAACACTCCAACTGTAGCAATACAACACTCCAACTATAGCAATACAACACTCCAACTATAACAATACAACATTCCAACTGTAACAATACAACACTCCAACTATAACTATACAACACAACACTCCAACTGTAACTATACTACACTCCAGCTGTAACAATACAACACTCTAACTACAACTATACAACACAACACTCCAACTGTAGCAATACAACACTCCAGCTGTAACAATACAACAGTCTAACTACAACTATACAACACAACACTCCAACTGCAACTAAGCAACACTCCAACTATAACTATACAACACTCTAACTACAACTATACAACACAACACTCCAACTGTAACAATACAACACTCTAACTACAACTATACAACACAACACTCCAACTGTAACAATACAACACTCTAACTACAACTATACAACACAACACTCCAACTGTAACAATACAACACTCTAACTACAACTATACAACACAACACTCCAACTGTAACAATACAACACTCTAACTACAACTATACAACACAACACTCCAACTGTAACTATACAACACTCCAACTGTAACAATACAACACTCCAACTGTAACAATACAACACTCCAACTACAACTATACAACACTCCAACTGTAACAATACAACACTCCAACTGTAACAATACAACACTCCAACTGTAACAATACAACACTCCAACTGTAACAATACAACACTCCAACTACAACTATACAACACTCCAACTGTAGCAATACAACACTCCAACTGTAGCAATACAACACCAACTGTAACAATACAACACCAACTGTAACAATACAACACTCCAACTGTAACTATACAACAATCCAACTGTAACAATACAACACTCCAACTGTAACAATACAACACTCTAACTACAACTATACAACACAACACTCCAACTGCAACTAAACAACACTCCAACTGGAACTATACAACACTTCAACTGTAACTATACAATACTCCCACTGTAACTAAACAACTCTCCAACTATAACAATACAACACTCCAACTGTAACTATCCAACACTCCAACTATAACAATACAACACTCCAACTGTAACTATCCAACACTCCAACTATAACAATACAACACTCCAACTGTAACTATCCAACACTCCAACTATAACAATACAACACTCCAACTATAACAATACAACACTCCAACTGTAACTATCCAACACTCCAACTATAACAATACAACACTCCAACTGTAACTATCCAACACTCCAACTATAACAATACAACACTCCAACTGTAACTATCCAACACTCCAACTATAACAATACAACACTCCAACTATAACAATACAACACTCCAACTATAACAATACAACACTCCAACTATAACAATACAACACTCCAACTGTAACTATCTAAGACTCCAAGATTCCATGCCTTTTCACTTCCTGGTTGCACTGCAGTATATTTGAATGGAAGAGATGCTTGAAGCCTTGTGGTTGTTTTTCCATCTTTAAACCGTATCATATCTGCTCTATTGTATTGTAGAGTTGCATCATCACATCTTTGTACCGTAAAATGTTAAAAAAAAAACATACATCAAGATGGTGGGGTTGAGTGAATGACTTAACATAATGTAATAATAATAATAATAATAATAATAATAATAATAATAATAATAATAATAATAATAATAATAATAATAATAATAATAATAATAATAATAAGCTCATAGGCCTCTGACTTTATGATTGTACAGACGTCAGTGAAGGCAACCTGAGTTGAGTCTGGCCTAAAAGACGTGGCTGCAACCTCCGGTGGAAATATTAGCTGCTGGCCAATATGGACTAGCATCTTCCAATCCCCAGACATGGCAGGCTGTTCAACTTCTGATTTGGTTGGGGGATGGTTTGGCCCCCTCTGATGAATATTGGTGCCATGTTGGAATTGGTTATTCTCAGGGGTAAAGACTTGATGGGGGGGTTCTTCAGCCAGACTCTTGAGGACCCGATTGTGATTAAGAGTCACTGAAGTTGGGTCCTCACAATACGTTGTGGCCAAGATACGAACCACTCGACTACCGTGCGGCCCCATAACGATAAATGTGTTTTAAAATACATTATGTAAAAATAAACTAGGCTGCACGGTGTGCGGGTGGTTAGCATGTTGGCCACACAGCCAGGAGACCCGAGTTCAATTCCACCCTCGACCCCAAACTCCACACAGAGATGAGTTCACTCAGGGCCGGTGATGTTTTTGGCAGATTTTGATGGATTTGTGAACAATATTTGAAAAACTTTGTTGCACGGCGGTCGAGTGGTTAGCGTTCACACTTAACAGCTAGCTACCCGTGTTCAACCTGCGTTTCATGTTTTCTCCGGGTTCTCCGGTTTCCTCCCACATTCCAAAAACATGCTAGGTTAATTAGCGACTCCAAATTGTCCATAGGTATGAATGTGAGTGTGAATGGTTGTTTGTCTATATGTGCCCTGTGATTGGCTGGCCACCAGTCCAGGGTGTACCCCACCTCTCGTCCCAAGACAGCTGGGATAGGCTCCAGCACCCCTCCCCCCGCGACTCTTGTGATAATAAGCGGTAGAAAATGAATGAATTAATCATTTGAAAAACTTTGTTGCACGGCGGTCGAGTGGTTAGCGCGCATACCTCACAGCTAGGAGACCCGAGTTCAATCCCACCCTCAGCCACCCTCCCTCTGTGTGGAGTCCAGGGTGTACCCCGCCTCTCGCCCGAAGACAGCTGGGATAGACTCCAGCACCCCCCCATGACCCTTGTGAGGATAAGCGGTAAAATATGAATGAATGAATAAAAAACAAACTAAAAACATTTTTTAAAAATAATATGATAAATATGTGGGAAAATTTCACTTTGCCTGACATAAAAAAAATTCCATGAAATTAATTTACTTGATGGGTTTTCATGTCGGCATTAGCTTTTGTGTTGGGAAAGGAAATGACAAACGAGCCCACTTGGCTTTGAAAAAGCCCCACTAAGCAATAAACGAGACATTATATCAGCCATTAAAAGTCGTGCATCACTTCCAAAACGTACATCCCAAAATTCATCGCCAAGTTTAGCGCCACCCCGGTAGATCGCCCCGGCGAAGCTGCCCCAGCAAACCTTTGTAAATTAAAGGCGTTAAATCATGATTTGCCGGCCGTGTGGAGACGTCCCCTTCACAGTCTGCTGCTCGGCCCGCGTTGGTCAGAGCAGACAGGTCATCCCGCCGTCGTGACGAATGGCTTTCATCAAGGGGGACGGTGGCGGCGGTGGTGGGTGGGTGCGTGCGATGGGGGGGTGGCTACTGCCAGAGAAGCTAATATTTATCTAGCGGCGGCCAACACCACCATCAAGTTTAGAACCGGATGTCACAGAGGAAAAGACTTTATTAAGCGCTTTTCTTTGCACCTGTCGACCTTCAATCCACAAAACAAATCACAGTACAAGTCCTTCTATCAACATGAGTAGATTACATCGCTGGGGCGGGGCTCATTATGTTCATTGTCATAATCGAAAAGAAGTAGGATGAAGCCGATTTTATTGAATCTAATCTGTCTATTGCCGATCATTCAGTCACACTATAAGCGGCATAGAAAGAAAAAATGGACGGATGTTCTACTACAGGGCTGCACGGTGGTTGAGTGGTTAGCACGCAGGCCTCACAGCTAGGAGACCCGAGTTCAATCCCACCCTCAGCCTTTTCTGTGTGGAGTTTGCATGCGTGGATTTTCTCCGGGTACTCCGGTTTCCTCCCACATTCCAAAAACATGCTAGGTTAATTAGCCACTCCAAATTGTCCATAGGTATGAATGTGAGTGTGAATGGTTGTTTGTCTATATGTGCCCTTTGATTGGCTGGCTCGCCCGAAGAATGGTGTTTGTCTATATGTGCCCTGTGATTGGCTGGCTCGCCCGCAGAATGGTTGTTTGTCTATATGTGCCCTGTGATTGGCTGGCTTGCCCGAAGAATGTTTTTTTTGTCTATATGTGCCCTGTGATTGGCTGGCTCGCCCGAAGAATGGTTGTTTGTTTATGTGTCCTGTGATTGGCTGGCTCGCCCGAAAAATGGTTGTTTGTCTATATGTGCTCTGTGATTGGCTGGCTCGCCCGAGAATGGTTGTTTGTCTATTTGTGTCCTGTGATTGGCTGGCTCGCCCGAAAAATGGTTGTTTGTCTATATGTGCCCTGTGATTGGCTGGCTCGCCCACAGAATGGTTGTTTGTCTATATGTGCCCTGTGATTGGCTGGCTCGCCCGAAAAATGGTTGTTTGTCTATATGTGCTCTGTGATTGGCTGGCTCGCCCGAGAATGGTTGTTTGTCTATTTGTGTCCTGTGATTGGCTGGCTCGCCCGAAAAATGGTTGTTTGTCTATATGTGCCCTGTGATTGGCTGGCTCGCCCACAGAATGGTTGTTTGTCTATATGTGCCCTGTGATTGGCTGGCTCGCCCGAGAATGTTTTTTTGTCTATATGTGCCCTGTGATTGGCTGGCTCGCCCGAAAAATGGTTGTTTGTTTATGTGCCCTGTGATTGGCTGGCTCGCCCGAAAAATGGTTGTTTGTCTATATGTGCTCTGTGGTTGGCTGGCTCGCCCGAAAAATGGTTGTTTGTCTATATGTGCTCTGTGATTGGCTGGCTCGCCCGAGAATGATTGTTTGTCTATTTGTGTCCTGTGATTGGCTGGCTCGCCCGAAAAATGGTTGTTTGTCTATATGTGCCGTGTGATTGGCTGGCTCGCCCAAGAATGTTTTTTTATCTATATGTGCCCTGTGATTGGTTTGATTGATTGATTTTATTTAGATTTTAAATCTATCTGGTTTTAAAACTACTCGGTTAGGACCCGCCTCAGCTTAGGCAGCCATTAATATCCCATGAGACACCGGGGTCATGCTTGTGGCCGGCCGCCAGCATCCCGGTTATCCGTCTAAACAATTTTCCCGGCTATTTCAGGACGGCGGGGAGGAACTCTGTGCCCTTGTCTCTCTCTTTCCGAGCACCGGCTCATCTTAAAGCGAACTTGCGAGGGGGCGGAGACTCTGCCTCCCGGAGCCCGGCCTGCTCAATCATTTATGGGCAACATTACTAGTGCATTTACACAAACCCAAAAAGTCACTTTATATTTTTTGCTATTAAGGAGAAGTATAACCAAGACGGGGCTTTAATGTCTTTTTTTTTTTTTTTTTTTTTTTTTAATCATTGGTATGCTTTTTAATTTTCAAACTTAAATTTCCAACTTCAATTCAAGTCAAGCCAGTAAATAATTGCATGGCCCTGTAATAGCTCCAAAGTCTAACCTCCCTAATTATGTAATCATAATGAATGCATTCGTGCTAATTGTTGCAGTCAAGGAAATGCAGGCGGTCCAACGTGTAAAAAAAAAAAAAAAAAAAAAAGCATATGAATAATAGAATGTTAATGAATGGCACCTGGGTTAATGAGACATTTGCAGCTGTGTAAAAACTCCTCAGGGCGAGGCTCCCATTAGATTAGCCGTTATCATTCCGTCCATTCTTGGAAACTTTGCTAATTACTAAAAGTTTTTTTTGCAACACAGGAAAACTTAGAAGGAGACCAAATGAATTTGATGAAAGTGAAGTGGCTTTTGGTTTTGGTTTCGTTAGCTTGTGGGGCAGCGATATCTTCCATTTGGTCGACTTTTTCCCTTTCAAATCAAATTTGTTGGGAATATTTCAAATGTAATATCCTCAACCGGCATTCCGATTCATACAAAATAATAGCTTTTTTTTCACTCTTGTAAATGACTTGTGTGTGAATTGGTGGCGCCCCCTATGTGTTGTGGTCAAAATGCCGTGAAAGACATGCTAGTACACATGTAATAAATACTAATAATAATAATTATATATAATAATAATCATTAGACAAATGCTCATTAACTTATGGACTATTAGTTGCTAACTTCCAAAGGCATTTTTGCTATATGTGCTTGTGTTTCTCTATATGTGCCCTGTGATTGGCTGGCTCGCCAATCACTCGCCAGCCAATCACAGGACATATATAGACAAATAACCATTCTTCGGGTGAGCCAGCCAATCACAGGACACATATAGACAAACAACCATTCTTCGGGCGAGCCAGCCAATCACAGGGCACATATAGACAAACAACCATTCTCGGGCGAGCCAGCCAATCACAGGGCACATATAAACAAACAACCATTCTCGGGCGAGCCAGCCAATCACAGGACACGTATAGACAAACAGCCATTCTCGGGCGAGCCAGCCAATCACAGGACATATATAGACAAACAACCATTCTCGGGTGAGCCAGCCAATCACAGGGCACATATAGACAAACAACCATTCTCGGGTGAGCCAGCCAATCACAGGACACGTATAGACAAACAACCATTCTCGGGCGAGCCAGCCAATCACAGGACATATATAGACAAACAATCATTCTCGGGCGAGCCAGCCAATCACAGGACATATATAGACAAACAACCATTCTTGGGCGAGCCAGCCAATCACAGGATATATATAGACAAACAACCATTCTCGGGCGAGCCAGCCAATCACAGGATATATATAGACAAACAACCATTCTTCGGGCGAGCCAGCCAATCACAGGGCACATATAGACAAACAACCATTCTTCAGGCGAGCCAGCCAATCACAGGACACATATAGACAAACAACCATTCTTCGGGCGAGCCAGCCAATCACAGGACATATATAGACAAACAATCATTCTCGGGCGAGCCAGCCAATCACAGGACATATATAGACAAACAATCATTCTCGGGCGAGCCAGCCAATCACAGGGCACATATAGACAAACAACCATTCTTCGGGCGAGCCAGCCAATCACAGGGCACATATAGACAAACAACCATTCTTCGGGCGAGCCAGCCAATCACAGGATATATATAGACAAACAACCATTCTCGGGCGAGCCAGCCAATCACAAGGCACATATAGACAAACAACCATTCTTCAGGCGAGCCAGCCAATCACAGGACACATATAGACAAACAACCATTCTCGGGTGAGCCAGCCAATCACAGGACACATATAGACAAACAACCATTCTCGGGCGAGCCAGCCAATCACAGGACATATATAGACAAACAATCATTCTCGGGCGAGCCAGCCAATCACAGGGCACATATAGACAAACAACCATTCTTCAGGCGAGCCAGCCAATCACAGGACACATATAGACAAACAACCATTCTTCGGGCGAGCCAGCCAATCACAGGGCACATACAGTGAAGAAAATAAGTATTTGAACACCCTGCTATTTTGCTATTTCTCCCACTTAGAAATCATGGAGGGGTCTGAAATTTTCATCGTAGGTGCATGTCCACTGTGAGAGAGATAAACTAAAAAGAAAAATCCAGAAATCACAATGCATGATTTTTTAACAATTTATTTGTGTGATACAGCTGCTAATAAGTATTTGAACACCTGAGAAAATGAATGTTAATATTTGGTACAGTAGCCTTTGTTTGCTATTACAGAGGTCAAACGTTTCCTGTAGTTTTTCACCAGGTTTGCACACACTGCAGGAGGGATCTTGGCCCACTCCTCCACACAGATCTTCTCTAGATCAGTCAGGTTTCTGGGCTGTCGCTGAGAAACACGGAGTTTGAGCTCCCTCCAAAGATTTTCGATTGGGTTCAGGTCTGGAGACTGGCTGGGCCATGCTAGAACCTTGATATGCTTCTTACGGAGCCACTCCTTGGTTTTCCTGGCTGTGTGCTTCGGGTCGTTGTCGTGTTGGAAGACCCAGCCACGACCCATCTTCAATGCTCTGACAGAGGGAAGGAGGTTGTTCCCCAAAATCTCACAATACACGGCCCCAGTCATCCTCTCTTTAATGCAGTGCACTCGTCCTGTCCCATGTGCAGAAAAACACCCCCAAAGCATGATGCTACCACCCCCATGCTTCACAGTAGGGATGGTGTTCTTCGGATTGTACTCTTCATTCTTCTTCCTCCAAACACGCTTATTGGAATTATGACCAAAAAGTTCTATTTTGGTCTCATCTGACCATAAAACTTTCTCCCATGACTCCTCTGTATCATCCAAATGGTCATATGCAAACTTAAGACGGGCCTTGACATGTGCTGGTTTAAGCAGGGGAACCTTTCGTGCCATGCATGATTTCACATCATGACGTCTTAGTGTATTACCTACAGTAACCTTGGAAACGGTGGTCCCAGCTCTTTTCAGGTCATTGACCAAGTCCTGTCGTGTAGTTCTGGGCTGATTCCTCACCTTTCTTAGAATCATTGAGACCCCACGAGGTGATATCTTGCATGGGGCTCCACTCCGATTGAGATTGACCGTCATGTTTAGCTTCTTCCATTTTCTAATGATAGCTCCAACAGTGGACCTTTTTTCACCAAGCTGCTTGGTAATTGCTCCGTAGCCCTTTCCAGCCTTGTGGAGGTGTACAATTTTGTCTCTGGTGTCTTTGGACAGCTCTTTGGTCTTCGCCATGTTACAAGTTCAAGTCTTACTGATTGTATGGGGTGGACAGGTGTCTTTATGCAGCTAACGACCTCAAACAGGTGCATCTGATTCAGGATGATACATGGAGTGCAGGTGGACTTCTAATGGGCAGACTAACAGGTCTTTCAGGGTCAGAATTCTAGATGATACACAGGTGTTCAAATACTTATTTGCAGCTGTATCACACAAATAAATTGTTAAAAAATCATGCATTGTGATTTCTGGATTTTTCTTTTTAGTTTATCTCTCTCACAGTGGACATGCACCTACGATGAAAATTTCAGACCCCTCCATGATTTCTAAGTGGGAGAAATAGCAAAATAGCAGGGTGTTCAAATACTTATTTTCTTCACTGTATAGACAAACAACCATTCTCGGGTGAGCCAGCCAATCACAGGGCACATATAGACAAACAACCATTCTCGGGTGAGCCAGCCAATCACAGGACACGTATAGACAACCATTCTCGGGCGAGCCAGCCAATCACAGGGCACATATAGACAAACAACCATTCTCGGGCGAGCCAGCCAATCACAGGGCACATATAGACAAACAACCATTCACACTCACATTCATACCTATGGACAATTTGGAGTCGCTAATTAACCTAGCATGTTTTTGGAATGTGGGAGGAAACCGGAGTACCCGGAGAAAACCCACACAGGGAGAACATGCAAACTCCACACAGAGATGCCCGAGGGTGGGATTGAACTCAGGGTCTCCTAGCAATAAGGTCTGCGGGCTAACCACTCGACCGCCGTGCACTCGAACGCCCCCTGGTGTCACATGACTGCAGCACACGCGTGGAGAAATACATGCAGCGTCTGAGGAAGTAAATATTAATAGACAGTCGAGAGCGGCGGCTTGAATATTTCAAATCGGAGTGGCTGCACTTGATGATGTCATCCATTAACATTACATGCCAACCGCTCCCTGGGTGGCCAAGCTGTGGGACGCTGCTGACCCACCCAAGTTCATTTTAAACGCTGCTAGAGTGGAATTAACTTTGGGCAGGCCAGATTTAACAACATCCCTGATGACTGAGCTGGAGGAGCCGTGCTACCTAGCTAAAAAAAAACCACACAACCTCAGATTGAGCCTGAAGAATATAGTAGTAATATAGCTTAGTAATATACAGTAATATATGTAGTATATGTTCACAAACGTGAAATACAAAAAATAATCAACCAATCTATCTGGTAAGCTGAAATGCTATTTCAGTTGTGTTTTAGTACTTATTTACATTATTTTTCTCCAGTTCTATTCCCATCCGTGCATCCATTTTTTATGCCGCTTATCCTCATTAGGGTCACGGGGGCATGCTGGAGCCTATCCCAGCTGACTTCAAGCGAGAGGCCGGGTACACCCAGTTCTATTTTTATATTTAATATGACATGGCAAAATATCACGATAATATTGTATTATGTGCTAATTTCTAATACATCTTTAAAAAATGGGTCTCAAACATGCGGCCCGCGGACCAAATGTGGCCCGCAGGACACTAGTTTGAGGCCCCCGCCTTGATATGAAAGTTTAATGTTAGTGCGCGCAAGTTTGATACAGATCATTTACCCAGAATTTTTTTTTACGTTTGATTAATGTTCATGTTAAAGGTTAAATAACTGTTAATAGTTATCCTCACTATCCATGTGGAAGTGGTAAGTTTTTGGCTATTTAAGTTTAAAGGAAATAACTTGGAGGATACCTTTTAGGTCGCTTAGCTCTCTAGTTTGCGAGTTAGCATGTGTCTCAAGATGCTGTAGTTGCGCAATATGTTGTAAATAAAAAGAGTATAAATGTGACTATAGTCGTGTTTTGTCATGTCTACAGGGCTCTAATAATGCTTTGGTAATTTTAATCTGAAAAAAAATAATTTGTCTACCCACCAACTATATGTGGTTTATTAAGTTTTTATTATTTGCCGTTTTATTATTATTATTATTATTATTATTATTATATTTATCACTGATTTATTTTCTTTATTCTTGATTTGTTTATTTATTTTTCATCTTATTTTGTGTAGAAAAATAAAAAGTGAGATATTTGAGAACAGTGGAATGTTTTATCCGAGCTTTTATTGTAGAAAATTGGAACCAAAACAAAGTTTTTTTAATTTTTTTGTTTTTAATAAATGCGTTTTTTTTGTTTTTTTGGGGGGGGAAACCTGATGCGACCCCTGATGTTTGAGACCCCTGATGTAGAACATCAATTATTTCAACACAAAATCAGCTCCAGGAAGCCTGCAATGCTAATAATTCAATACGCCGTGCTACGTTTACAGTCAATGCATGGTAAATAAATCTATAGTATAGAGTCAGGAATGCGTGTATGGCGTCCCTGAAGGTATAGCGCGGTGGTACAGCGGACAGTCGGGCGTATAAATCATGCAGCACTTAGAATGTACAATCAGTCTGCAGCTCCACACTGCAGCAGGCTGCTCGTCATTCACACGATATTACAGTGAAAGTTGTGTTGCCGTTCGCCGCTCGCCGCTCGCCGCGCTCTGACTGAATTATTCAAATCACGCCGCACAGGCGCCTTTCTCGGAACGGTGCGGCACAGGAATTTGTTCCCGAAGATTATTATTGAAAGTGACCTAAGACTAATTAATATGATTTCTTTCAGACATCAAATGTAATTGGAGATGGCTGCCGGTGTTTCTATCCGGGGATCTTTATCGCTTAGCTTCCTTTCTCTTGGAGATTCACTTCCGAGGAATACAATTGCGGAATTTCATGTATTCATTTTGATAAGCTACCAACTGATTGTCGTCGATCAAAAAAAAAAAAGACTGGAATAATCTAGTTCTAATCTAGGTTCTCTGTCGACCAATCAAAAGGTAGTATAGTATCGAACTCCATTGCCAAAACTTCGGAAAGTCGGAACAGTTATTTGGGGAACAGGGAATTTTTTTTGGGAGGTCATTATTGTGAAAAATAAGAAAATAAATATTGGAATATATTCATTCATTCATTTTCCACTGCTTTTCCTCACAAGGGTCGCAAGGGTGCTGGAGCCTATCCCAGCTGTCTTTGGGCAAGAGGCAGGGTACACTCTGGTACAACCCTAGTTAGACCCAGAAATGGTTCAATTCCCCATTTGAGCTCAAACTACCAATTTACTCGTACTTTCATTCTACGTTTTAACATATTTCCACAGCATTTCAGTCCAGCTTCAACTTCCGAAAGACTCGTTTTTCATTCAAAATTTACGCTCGCAATGTCTGCTGACATTGCATCATCTAGTTAGACCCAGAGATGGTTCAATTCCCCATTTGAGCTCAAAAAAACAATTTACTCGTACTTTCATTCTATGTTTTAGCATATTTCCACAGCATTTCAGTCCAGCTTCAACTTCCGAACGACTTGTTTTTCATTCAAAATTTACACTCGCAATGTCTGCTGACATTGCATCATCTAGTTAGACACAGAGAATGTTCAATTCCCCATTTGAGCTCAAACTACCAATTTACTGGTACTTTCATTCTATGTTTTAGCATATTTCCACAGCATTTCAGTCCAGCTTCAACTTCCAAACGACTCGTTTTTCAGTCAAAATTTAGATTTTTGCGCCTTTTCAAAGTGTTTCAGTTTTGAATTAGCTTTTCGACATTTACACATAATGTCTGCTGACATTGCATCATCTAGTTAGACCCAGAGAGTGTTCAATTCCCCATTTGAGGTCAAACTACCAATTTACTAGTACTTTAATTCTATGTCTTAGCATATTTCCACAGTATTTCAGTCCAGCTTCAACTTCCAGACGACGCCAGATGCCGTTTGACGCCCCTGCACAACCTGAAGCTCTATTGTTCCATTGAAGGGGAAAAAAAAGCATCCCAGTTGGAAGCCATCAGGACCATGAAGGTTACATTATTTCTCATCGGAGAATAAAACTTTATTCCACATTTCAATGTCCCGTGTTTGGTGCTGTTGTGGATGGTTCAATTCCCTATTTGAGCTCAAACTACCAATTTACTCGTACTATCATTCTATGTTTTAGCATATTTCCACAGCATTTCAGTCCAGCTTCAACTTCCGAACGACTTGTTTTTCATTCAAAATTTTGATTTTTGCGCCTTTTCAAAGCGTTTCAGTTTTGCGTTGCATTGCATCATCTAGTTATTATTATTATTATTATTATTATTATTATTATTATTATTATTATTATTATTATTATTATTATTATTATTATTATTATTATTATGAAGAAATGTATGAAATGATCATAACGCAAAGAAACCAAATATTTGTGCATTCAAATGAAAAAAACATATCCAAAATCTTCCCTTCTGGTGAATATGGCGAGAAGCTAACAAAGAAGCTCACGCAGGTCGTTAATATCCCTCCATCCTTCCAAATGATCTGCCCGACTTGAGACATGCAATTAACAAAAGCCGGCGTGTGACTCACCTCTCATTTCATGACTAACAGCCAACCTGAGAGCAGAGTCAAGTTACTTAAACGAGCTTTGGCCATCTTAGCGCTGATGCAAAGCGAGCTGGCTGTAATTATGCAGATTGCCCTGCGTTATTATCTGGAGGAGATGTTTTAATGTCCTCGTAAGGCTGGGAAAGTGTCACATGCAACATTAGTTTGGATGCAGCTTGTGCTTTAACCGCGCTGGCAGGAATGGATGGAGGTGTTTGTTCAGACAGATTTTCCGAGGGGGGGGGGGGGTTTAGTATGATTTTTATATTAATCCTTTGAAGGTTTGTGCCTATTAAATCTCAGCGCAGATATTTCACCTAAAATGAAGCGTCTAAATATAAAACTCTTAATGCATAAAAGAAACTTTACTCATTCATCGGGGGTCCCGGAAGGACCCAACTATGGCAAAAAAAAGGGAATTTTTTCAGGTCAGAGTGTATCGCATCCTACAGCCACGCCCACAAAGAAGCTAGTTCCTCTGTGACATCACAAAGGACCAGTTTTGCCACGCCCTCTGAAACAGAACGTAATGAGCCATCCTAAACTTCTTTCAAGGCTCACTTCCAAATGCAAAAACATCATTTTCTGAAACGTTAGCATGGCTTAAACACGGGAATACAACATTCCAACTACAGTTATAGGTCGGAAAAATGGAAAAAGCATAACAGGTCCCCTTCAATCCGTCATCGGGAGTCCCGGAAGGACCCAACAATTGCAAAAAAATGGATTTTTTTTTCAGGTCAGAGTGCATCGCAAACTACAGCCACACCCACAAGGAAGATTGTTCCTCTGTGACATCACAAAGGACCAGTTTTGCCACGCCCTCTGAAACAGAGCGTTTTGAGCCATCCCAAACTTATTTCGGGCTCACTTCCAAATGCAAAAATATCATTTTCTGAAACGTTAGCATGGCTTAAACACAAGAATACGACATTCCAACTACAGTTATAGGTCGGAAAAATGGAAAAAGCATAACAGGTCTCCTTCAATCCGTCATCGGGGGTCCCGGAAGGACCCAACAATTGCAAAAAAAAGGGATTTTTTTTTCAGGTCAGAGTGCATCGCAAACTACAGCCACGCCCACAAGGAAGCTAGCTCCTCTGTGACATCACAAAAGACCAGTTTTGCCACGCCCTCTGAAACAGAGCGTTTTGAGCCATCCCAAACTTCTTTCAAGGCTCACTTCCAAATGCAAAAACCTCATTTTCTGAAACTTTAGCATGTCTTAAACACGGGAATACGACATTCCAACTACCATTATAGGTCGGAAAAATGGAAAAAGCATCAGAGGTCCCCTTCAATTCATCATCGGGGGGTCCTGGAAGGACCCAACGATGACAAAAAAAGGGAATTTTTCTCAGGTCAGAGTATATCGCAACCTACAGCCACACACGCAAAGAAGCTAGCTCCTCTGTGACATCACAAAAGACCAGTTTTGCCACGCCCTCTGAAACAGAGCGTTTTGAGCCATCCCAAACTTATTTCGGGCTCACTTCCAAATGCAAAAATATCATTTTCTGAAACGTTAGCATGGCTTAAACACAAGAATACGACATTCCAACTACAGTTATAGGTCGGAAAAGTGGAAAAAGCATAACAGGTCCCCTTCAATTTATCATCAGGGGTCCCGGAAGTGTGAGTTGGAATTACGTTGCTGTTGATGTGTTCAGGTCAGACTCGTGCGTTTGTGTGTGACAGTGTTGGGATGCTCCACTGTGCTTCCGTCTGCCGTCATGCATTATACAGTATGTCATTATTATGCTGTAACGTAATTAGTGACTGCCGTTCTTATATATGTATATACTGTAGTATATACTATACTGTATGTACTGTCTGTACATGTTGGGGCTCAAAACAAACAAAGCTTACTGGAATGAATAAAATGAACAAAATCTTCAACAACATGCGAGCTTTACCGGGCCAACATGAGATGGAACGAAATGAAAATGAGCAACAGATGGCTCCAATGGAGGAGGAGAAGAAAACGATGCTGTCGATTTTGAGCTTAGAGAGGCTTTGGAGGAAGATTTTGGTTCTTTTTGTCGCCCCCGGTAATAAAGCAGTTATTGTGATTGAGATTTATGTTTGAGTAAATGCTTTGTGATGCTTATTACCTGTACTCAGACGTGAAAGGATCCGCACTGACAACTGAAAAAAAAATGCACATTCAATGATGACATCGTTACCGTTAAGTCATATCTTAATTCTGCATTTATATCTATGATATAAGTGTGCTAACTCTATTTTGAATACGGATGAATCCAAATGTAAACATTGAAGGGTGGCTGCTTTCTGACCTCATCAGTTCAGCTGCTTTCATAGGTTGCTCTGCTGCCCCCGTGTGGCCAAATTATAATAAACTTGCATTGTGAACTCTATGACCGTGTAAATCAGGGGTCTCAAACATGCGGCCCGCGGGCCAAATGTGGCACGCAGGATGCTAGTTTGAGGCCCCCGCCTTGATATGAAAGTTTAATGTTATGATACGGATGCCGTATGGTATCATGTACCCAGAAAAAAAAATTACTACTTTTGATTAATGTTCATGTTAAAGGTTAAATAACTGTTAATAGTTATCCTCCCTATCCGTGTGGAAGTGGTAAGTTTTTGGCTATTTAAGTTCAAAAGAAATAACTTTTAGGTTGCTAGCTCTTCATACCTATGGACAATTTAGAGTCGCCGATTAATCAATTAGCCAATTAATCGTCAGATTGTACAGTTCTACCTAAAGATGTTTTATGTGCAAATTTACACCAAACACAAAAACACTGGGAACATTGTTACATCATTGCTATAGTCGTTCACCAGAGCACAGCATCACTTCCTGCTATCTCACGCCACAGACCACAATGGGGAGGCGTTGCCAGGCAACGGATGCAAGGTGTGACTGCCACTAAACAGGATAAATAGGCCACTTTAACTACTTCCAGTCCATTGTTGTGGAAGACAAAATGAAACATTATTATCATTAAAATTATTAATTATTCATGCTTGGAGTATTCCAGAAAGTATTTTTTAAAAATCAATTAAAACTCAAAACAAATCAATGGATACACTTGTTAAAAAGAAAACTATTTATTTAAAAAAAAAGGTTTGAAATGAGGGTTTCTGGTTAGGGTTTCAAAGTAGGGGATCCCATTGGGGTACGGTTTTAAATTAGGGTGTCAAATTAGGGTTTTCATTTGGGGTTAAGGTTTCAAATTTCCCATTTTGGTTAGGGATTCAAAGTGGGGTTAAGGTTCCAAATTAGGGTTTCCAGTTGGGGTTAGGGTTTCAAAGTAGGGTTTCCATATGGGGTTGGGGGTTGAAATGAGGGTTCCCAGTTTGGATTGGGGTTCTAAAAGTAGGGTTAAGGTTGCAAATCACAGTTTCCGGTTTGGGTTAGGGTTCCAAATAGGGTTTCCAGTTTGGGTTAGGGTTTCAAAGTAGGGTTTCCATTTGGGGGTTTGGGGTTGAAATGAGGGTTCCCAGTTAGGATTGGGGTTCTAAAAGTAGGGTCAAGGTTGCAAATCACAGTTTCCAGTTTGGGTTAGGGTTCTAAAAGTAGGGTTATGGTTCAAAATTAGGGTTTCCAGTTGGGGTTAGGGTTTCAAAGTAGGGTTTCCATATGGGGGTTGGGGTTGAAATGAGGGTTCTCAGTTAGGATTAGGGGTTCTAAAAGTAGGGTTAAGGTTGCAAATCACACTTTCCAGTTTGGGTTAGGGTTCCAAATAGGGTTTCCAGTTTGGGTTAGGGTTTCAAAGTAGGGTTTCCATTTGGGGGTTCGGGGTTGAAATTAGGGTTCCCAGTTAGGATTGGGGTTCTAAAAGTAGGGTCAAGGTTGCAAATCACAGTTTCCGGTTTGGGTTAGGGTTCTAAAAGTAGGGTTAAGGTTCCAAATTAGGGTTTCTAGTTGGGGTTAGGGTTTCAAAGTAGGGTTTCCATATGGGGGTTGGGGTTGAAATGAGGGTTCTCAGTTAGGATTGGGGTTCTAAAAGTAGGGTTAAGGTTGCAAATCAGAGTTTCCAGTTTGGGTTAGGGTTTCTAGTTGGGGTTAGGGTTTCAAGTTAGGGTTTCCAGTTGGGGTTAGGGTTTCAAAGTAGGGTTTTCATTTGGGGGTTGGGGTTTGAAATGAGTGTTCCCAGTTAGGATTGGTGTTTCAAAATAGGGTTAAGGTTTCCAATTTGGGTCAGGGTTTCAAGTTAGGGTTTTCAATTGGGGTTAGGGTTTGAAATTGGAGTTAGGGTTTCAAAGTAGGGCTTCCGATTGGGGTTTTTTAGTTCATTTCTTTTCACCGAATAAAAGCTCAGTGTTTTACATTCAATTCTGTCTTGAGAAAATATCATACCATGAAGATTCCTGGACCTGTGTCTTTCTTCCTTCTGTAGTGTTCAAGTCCCTGGAGGACCGGGACCGACTGACATGGCTCCAGGTGTTCTTGAATCTGGAGAAGTTGAAGTCAAGTCCTCTCACAGGAGGAAAGAAAGAGCACCATCTCCTGGTTGGTGCTTCTTCCTGAACGACCCAGTAGTCGGAGGAGATCTGAGTCACGCATCGAGGCAGCCGGCCTGCTGGTTGATATTCACAGTGAAAGACAACCGTCAGCGTCCAACTGCTCACCATGCTAATGTTCTGACACCTTCCACGCCAGTGGAAGGCTGCAGTGACCATGCAAGTTGGACGTGTACATCACAGTTCACGTTAGGTAACCGTGCAGGGGGAGGTGGAAGTCAACACACGCCAAAATATTTGCAGTAATGTTGTCAATCAAGATGGCTCCATGTAAGGTCGTGCGGTTAATTATTGGCCCCATCTTATCTTATCTTTACTTATATAGCTACAAGATGTAGGTCAGCTACACCTATGCAGTAATAATGCTGTCTAATCAGCAATTATGAATTATGAATGCTCACTAACAGATTTTGTAACAATATTTGAGATTAAAAAAATAAGTATTTTGTGCATATACAAAGACTTTTATTTCTTCGACTTCAGTTAATGAAAAATGTATATTTTTATACTCTTATACATGTTTGTGTTTTGGTTGTCTGACTGTTTTGGCTTACATTGAACGCATCAGATGTGCGGGTGTGCTTTTGTGATGTGTTTACGGTAGTCATTTTATTTTGAAATAAAAAGAGCTTGTTGATGAACCACTTCCGTTACATTACTTTTTTATACGTATATGCAAAACCCTACCTGGAACTATTATGCGTAGTTCCAAACGTTAAATGATCCGTCATTATTTCGACACATTTTATTCATCGTTTCACCAGCTTAAATGCTGAGAATTTATTTAATTATAGTGGACTTGGGAGGATTTTGTGTGTGTTGAAGCGACCCTAAACTACCTAATGACGTCTAGTAGTTCAATTTTGACGAAGAATCATTGAAAAGATCAAAGTAAAATAAAACTCCTAATCGCAAGATGGCGCTAAATGCACACTGAACGTTGCTTGCTAATAAACGAAGAAGAAGAATCAGCGGAAGACGACGCTGCCACTGTCGACGAGTTAGCCAGCTAGCATGGAGGTGTTTGTTTGTGCCCCGGGTGGATCGAAGTTTTCCAACTTTGTGTTTCCAGAAGGTTCTGTGGTTGGAGATATCTTGCTGCGGTTCGGTCAACAACGGGTGAGTGTTGATGTCAGAATGAGGCGGAAAAACGACCATTAAATGTCACAACTTCCGATGTTGGCTAGCGTGTTTGGTTAGCTTTAGCTAAACGGTTCATTTTTATACACAATTCTTTAGTTAGCTTTTTAATTCGGTGTCGTCGGTCCTAGCCATTTCTTTTTAGGGTTTTATATAATGTAGTTAGTAACGGCTTAGTAACTGGAACGATAAAATAAAGATTTCAAAGTTGAGAAAATAAATTTTTCATCGAATCAGTGTGTTGGGTCAAAGTAAATCAAATACAGCAATTGTATAAAAATGTCACATTACCTTTTGTTCAGGCGGTATCGCCACATGACCTGTACGTCAACAAAGATGGCCGTCGGGCCTGCCTGGATGATGACCTGCAAGGCGGGGCTATCTATCACCTCGTGCCCCGTCTCCGTGGCGGGAAGGGAGGTGAGTTTCAGCAAAGAAGCGGGCAAATCGGTGGGCGGTTCCTTGAATGACTTTCTTGCGTGATGTGTTCAGGGTTCGGTTCAATGCTGCGAGCTCTCGGCGCTCAGATCGAGAAGACGACCAATCGTGAAGCCTGCAGAGATCTGAGTGGACGGCGCCTGCGAGATGTCAATCACGAGAAAGAGTGCGTTCTGAACCGATGTGTCGATTTGAGAGTGGATGATTTGGTGCTAATGTAGGACGGTCATTATCAAAGACATTGAAGGCAACACAATATGCTTTATTGTTTGTACAATCAAACACGGCGGAAGGCAAATTAAGCTAATCTGTCTCTTTTATTTTGAAATAACTTGTTCCTCGTGTGCGTCAGGATGGCGGATTGGCTAAAGCAGCAGACGGAACGCGAGGCGGAGAAGGAGCAGCGGCGTCTGGAGCGTCTGCAGCGGAAGCTCATGGAACCCAAACACCAGTTCAGCGACGCCTCGTACCAGCAGCAGTGTCACGACCTGTCCGAACGACTCGAGGATTCGGTTCTCAAAGGTCAGTGGGCGGGGTTATAATTCACACACGCGTTCTCTTTGTCGTCTGATTGACTTGTCTCCAGGTCTGCAGGCAGCATCCGGCTCCCAGGTGAGCGCCCGCTTGTCCCCGAAGAGACACGCCTCCGGTCAAAGTGAGCCGCCAATCAAGAAGCCGAAAAAGATGGGGGCGTGTTTTTGGTGAGCCACTGTCACGAGAACGCACGTTGTCATGCTACTTTATTTATTTATACATTGGTTGTCACGGCGTCAGGAGTGGCGTTGGCGAGCTGAGCTCAGAGGACGACGACGATTCGCCATCCACATCCTGTGCAGCTGCTGTTACCATGACAACGCAGAGGGTGGAGCCTGGGCCAAGCAGCAGGTGGCTGTGCCTTTTTTGTTTTTTTTGTCTTAACGTGGATAGTTTGTCACCGGTGGCGTTTGTTGTGGTTAGCATGGCGGCCATGCAGCCTCAGGAGGATGTGGCGCTTCAGAAGGCCACGCCCCCCGAAGAGGTAGACGTCCAGGAGGCCACACCTCCCCAGCAGGAAGTCGAGGTCCAGAAGGATACGCCCACCCAGGAAGATGCCGCAATCCAGGAAGACACACCTCCCCAGCAGGAAGTCGAGGTCCAGAAGGATACGCCCACCCAGAAGGACACGCCTCCCCAGCAGGAAGTCGAGGTCCAGAAGGATACGCTCACCCAGGAAGATGTCGCAGTCCAGCAGGAAGTTGAGGTCCAGAAGGATACGCCCACCCCGGAGAACACACCTCCCCAGCAGGAAGTCGAGGTCCAGAAGGACACGCCTCCCCAGGAGGAAATCAAGGTCCAGGAGGCCACGCCCCATCAAGTGGATGCGGGGGCGGTGCCTGAGCTGCAGGTGAGAACTCCTCCCCTTATGTGATCACATGATGTGGCTTTGTTTTCTGATGTGATTGGCGTGTGCGTGGTCCACAGTGTGGCGGCGGTGATGGCGTCACGACAGCCAGCGTGTCCTCCGCCAAGAGCGTTCAAGAGTTGGAACGTTTGGGTCTGGATGTTCTCAAGCAGGAACTGATGAGTCGTGGAGTGAAGTGCGGAGGAACGCTGAGCGAACGCGCTGCCCGCCTCTTCGCCGTAAGAAACCTACAGACGGACCAGATCAACCCGGCGCTGCTCGCCAAGCCCGTTAAGTCCAAGAGGAAATGAAGACAAAAAGGGAACTTCCTGTTTGTTTGTTTTAAATTACTTTTTTTTTTTTTTGGTCCTTTTGGCTCAAAAGCCAGGGTCCCAGGTCGTGACCTGTGGTTCGTCCATCTCCTCAAAACATTCGATGACATCGCCGACAAGGAACGTTACGTCCGAATCAGCTGACAGACCGCACTCCATTCCCGCCCTCACGGTGTTCACGTCATCCTTGTGGTGCTTCAATGCTATGAGAGAACCTTTCACAAGGAACGCATCCCATTTTCAATAAACTTATTGACAAACCGTGAAGGTGTGCTTTTATTTTGAAGGCCGCTCGACTCACCTTCCCATAGTGTGTCTCGACCTCGAATCAGACGGAACTTGAGCTTGCGATCAAGCTGACCTTTCTGCACACGACAGCCGGCGACCGCCATCTTCTTCTTGCCTACCGTCACATCGAACATAGCCAGGACCGTCGCGTCACCTGTTAGGCGGATCCAAAAGGTCAAAGTTCGAGACGATGACACAAACGTTCCCGTTCTGACGCGATGACTCACCCACGGTGTTGTGACGTACGATCGGCGGCAACTTGCTATTCAGCTCCGCCTTCATCTCATCGATCAGCTTATAAATGACGGCGTGAAGCCTCAGCGGGACGCCTCGTTTCGCCGCCGCCTGCTGAATGGACCTGCTCGCCGCCACGTTGAAGCCGTAGACGCTGCCTGAGGACGAGCGACGTCACTAAAACCGTCACAGGCCGTCTGTGATGTCACAGATTTATACCTCCGAAGGTGTCTGCCATGTTGAGGTCGTTTTCGGAGACGTCGCCGATGCCGAAGTGAACGACCTCTAGTTGACATTGATCCTGAGCGTCGTAGGTTTCCAAAATGTTCAAAATGGCCTCCACAGAGCCGTCAACATCAGCTGGAAAACCGGGAATGTTGATACATTTTGATACGTTAAGATGGCCGACGTGGAGGAGGCGGAGCCTACCTTTGATGATGAGCGGCAGGCTGAGTTGGTCGTCAATCGTCTTTTCGCTCGCCCTCGCAGCGAAATTGGCCTTGTTCTTCTGGTACCGATGCCACTTCCTCTGGCGCCAATTGAGGTGAGCAAGCCCCTCCCTCTCCTTCCTGTAGTTCTCCAGATGTTCTTTCTGTTTGACCTCGATGGCGTCTTGCTCCGCCCTCAGCCTCTGCGTCTCCTCCTCGTGGGTCCTCCAGTCCACCACCTCCCTCGCTCGTTGCTGCGGACAACAAAAACCATGATGTCATCGCTTGTCTCGGGCGCCAAGAAGGGGCGTGGCATCCTGACCTCAGATTCCACCTCCAGGATGGTGTCGCCGGCAGACGGGAGCTCCTTCCAACCGATCACCTCCACCGCCATGCTGGGCCCCGCCTCTGTCACCGCTCTGCCTTTCTCGTCGAACAGGAAGCGCACCTTCGCCCAAGTCTTTCCTGCGACCAGGATACACCCTCGCTTTAGCGACCCCCGCTGGACAATGGCTGTCGTGACGGCACTGATAAGAAAGAACAGGAAGTGGAAATCAGAAACGTCGTGTTTCCTTACATTTAGCAACTCACCCTTTGCCTTTGTCCGTGCGACTCTCGATGACCACGCCCTCCACCGCGCCATCAGGCTCCGCCTTCAGCTCCAACACCTCCGCTAGCGCCACCGTGGCCTCGACCAGAGCTAGCAGGTTGTCACCCTGGCGACGGTAACGACGACATCAACGCCTTCTGACAACCGATGACCGTCACAAATCGTTAGTACCTTCAAGGCGGAGACGTGAATGGCTTGAACGTCTCCTCCGAACTCCTCGCAGACGACATTGTGAGCGAGGAGTTCCTGTTTGACTCTCTGAGGGTCGGCTTGACGTTTGTCGCATTTGTTGACCGCCACGATGATGGGAACTGGAACGCACCACGACGTTGACACCGCTAGCCAAAACAACAAATCAACTTCCTGCCTTGTGCGTACCTCCGGCTTGTTTGGCGTGCCGGATGGATTCGACGGTCTGAGTCATGACGCCATCATCCGCCGCCACGACGAGGATAACGATGTCTGTGGCGTTGGCTCCGCGCGCCCTCATGGCGGAGAACGCGGCGTGACCGGGCGTATCCAGGAACGTGATCGTCTCACCTGTCGGCAACTCAACTACGAGAGATCAAAAGCGCCGCTGTGGTTTCCTGAACGTGGCGTTGTGACGACGGCGCCGACGGTGATACCGTACCTCGGAACGCTCCGATGTGCTGTGTGATGCCGCCGGCCTCCGTGGCGGCAATCTGGCTCTTCCTGAGACTGTCCAGCAACGTGGTTTTTCCGTGGTCAACGTGACCCATGATGGTGACCACCGGGGAACGTTGAACCATCACGCTCGGGTCCGCCGGCGGTCTACGGGGGGTCATAGGTCAGTTGATGATTTTACACTAGCGGCATCGAACTCGCTGGACATTTCATGAGGAAGTACCTTGGCACGGCGTCTCGGTTCTCTCTCTTTTCATTCTCGCTCAATTTGGCCCATCGGAACTTCATTCCCGACAGCTTCACCACCTCTTTGATCCACCTCTCATCCAGAACCGAGTCCGGTTCCAGAGCGTTGGCATTCAGCGGCGTGTTCAGCAGCGCTTCCACGACGTGGTCTGGGAACACCACAAACACACAAGAGAACATGGAAGCATATTTTGGTTGAAATCGGAATTCTGCTACTCTTTGTTAGCCACGTTTACATGGACACAAATATTCCAATTCCATTCGGATTATTTGCTCAAACGGAAAGAATCTAACCATTCCGAAAGAAAAGTGCCAATCCGAATGAATATATAATCGGATTCACAAGGGTGGAATATTCCTTTCCCCAATCCGATTGAGGCATCTTGTACCCGCTTAATCGGAAAGTTGTCAGGTTGCGTTCTTTCAGCGGTAATCACACTCTTGTCCGCCATCTTTGATGAATCACATGATGTTGTTTACGTTTTACTGGGCATGCCCCATTGACTATTCCGTTTATTTATAGCGCCGCATGTAGACACGGCATTGGAATATTCCTTTCCATGTATAAACTGTTTTCTGGTACATCATTCGGGAAAATTCCATTCGGAAAAAGGAACATTTAGACTTTTTTATAGACTAAAAAGAAGGCTGCACTGTGGTTGAGTGGTTAGCGTGCACACCTCACAACTAGGGGACCAGGGTTCAATTCCATGATGTTGTTTACGTTTTACTGCGCATGCCCCCGTTGACTATTCCGATTGATTATAGCGGTGCATGTAGACAGGAGATTTGGAATATTCCTTTCCATGGATACATTTTTTTTTGGTACGGGATGCACGGCAGACGAGTGGTTAGCACGCAGACCTCACAGCTAGGGGACCAGGGTTCAATTCCATGATGTTGTTTACGTTTTACTGCGCATGCCCCGTTGACTATTCCGATTGATTATAGCGGTGCATGTAGACAGGAGATTGGAATATTCCTTTCCATGTATACACTGAAATTACATTCCCTGGAATTACATTTCATATAACGTGGAACCGCCACGTGGAACTCGGACATTTCTGTGTGGAGTTTCCATGTTTTTCCCCCAAGGAAATTTGTCAGGGTGCGTTCTTTCAGCGGTAATCACACTCTTGTCCGCCATCTTTGATGAATCATGTGATGTTGTTTACGTTTTACTGCACATGATCCATTGACTATTCCGATTGATTATAGCGGCGCATGTAGACATGGAGATTGGAATATTCCTTCCCATGAATACATTTTTTTCCTGGTACGGGCGAGTGGTTATCACACAGACCTCACAGCTAGGGGACCAGGGTTCAATTCCACCCATCTCTGTGTGGAGTTTGCATGTTCTTCCCGTGAATGTTTGGGTTTTTTTCCGGGTACTACGGTTTCCTCCCACATTCCAAAATTGGCTACAGTAGATCCTAAAATAGAATAATCCTCTTACCAACGTCTCGGTTGATGGCCCGAGCGAGTGCCTCCACCGTCATCCTCTGCTGGATCTCCACTTCCTGTTTGCTGACGTTGACTTTTGGCTTCTGATCCTTCTTTTGACCTTTGAACTGCAGTAGGCTACAAAGTGAGGTCACGTAACCCCGGATCATGGGTGGGCGGCGTGCTTTTCTCGGACCTTGACAACTCACCTGCTTGGAGGCCAGCGCCCTGCACGTGAGCAGGGGGGCGGGGCTTGAAACAGAAAGCAGGGATGGAGACAGGAAGTTGGAAGCGTACACGAGGCGCCGGGCTCCGTGCACCACGGAAGTCATCATGTTCATATCTGTAAGAAAAGTGAAATATTACTTTTATTTTGAATAAAAAAAGTATTTAAATACTTATTTTTTCTATGCACACAGATGTCACTGAAAGAAGTTAAATGGATTAAATGTTTACCCGCTGGGCGACTCCAAGTTCCACGAAACAAACATCCACGTCTGAATTAATCAGCCTCGTTCTGACGTAATGTGATAAATAAATAAAAACAAAACAAACATTATCTTCATTTACGAATCTGAAAAGTGTATCATTTGCAGCTCATCTTGAAATTAAAGCCAGCAGATCAGTCGTCGTCCTACTGACATGGGCGCCGCCATGACACTATGCCGGCATTGCAGATGTACCGCTAGCGCCTCTACAGGCGCGGAGTGGAGCTACAGCTTTCCGTATCCTTCTCCGTATCCTTTTTTGTTCATAATTGACATTTTATTCGACATATATGTTTGTTGAATTGTACAACACACTACAGTTTTGCTTTAATATTTTTATTTAAATTCTTTAATCAATTTACAACACACACACACAACAATGTATGCAAATAAGTCTCATATTATTGTAAAATACATTTGGTCTTATTTCTGCACACACTGTAAACTTAGTTAACAAATCCATTCACAATGTGAAGCAACACAAAACACTTAAATCACACGAAAATGGCATCTGATTTAGCTTAGCTAGCCTAGCTTAGCACAAAGTTCAATTCATTTTAACATCTCTTCCATTTGAATTTTGTTGTTTATGCTAAGCTAGGCTAAACATGAGTACTTTCCGCTATGTTTTTGTTGGAATCAAATGTTGGAATTAAAATAATCTTTAATAATAAATAACAAAAATCTAAGTTGTGCTAAAACTGCCGTAGCATAATTTCATTACCATTAGCATCTGTTTGAATTATTGCTACTGTTTACAATTTGCTTAATGTTGTTGCTAATGGTGCTAACTTCACCGTTGACACATGACAGACTGAAACATGCAACCAATCACAGGAGACAAAACAAGGAAATACGGATTATGCTAGCAACAACACATGAAGATCTATTCTAGCATCACTGATAAATATCAATCTGGCAAATATTCTAACATGAATTGTCTACCTATTAATATGATATTGATCGCATATCGAGGTAGAATTCATTGGATTTTATTTTTGTTTTGTTACTTCTTTTATCAACACAGTGTTTGGTAAACAAGCCCTCAACACGCTTCTTTGTAGCACCACACGTTTAAATAAAGTTGTTTGGTCAGAGTGAAAAGGCACATCCTGACGCAGGAAACATGCTAACATCACCACCGCCACAATAAAAGACTTCCTTTGTACTCAGCGTAGTGGATTGAGTTGAGGATTGTGGGAATTATTGACATTTCCACACGAGCAAACTGGAGGAAGAAAAAAAAAGAAAGTTAAATCAGACTTTGATGCTTCAACGACGTTGATTTTTTTTTTTTCTCACCTGCAGTCGCTTCCACCGGCGCTGATAACGAACTTGTCATCGCAGGAGAAGCGGACGTTGGTCACATGAGCAGAATGACCGAAGTAACGTTTGTGTTTCCCCTGTGAAAACACACCAAATATCCCAAATTAGCAACAAAAAATCCACATTTAACAAAATGGACGTTAAACAACGTACAAATTTTTCCGAGCACGGGAAGTCGAAGAGCTTAATGAGTCCGAAGTCGTCTCCGGTCACCAGGTTGAGGCCGGCGTGGGATACGCAGGCGCAGTTGACATCCGCCTTGTCGGCGTTACGTGGCCAAATCCCGAGAACTTCGTCACCGAGGATGCTGAACAGAAGACAAACATTTTAGGACAGGGAATTTTTGAATCTTCTCCGATTCCCACCTGGTCCAGGTAGCCCAAGTGATCCTCTCAATCGCTAACGGCTCTGTGACGATCTTCCCTGAAGGAACCTCATGCACTTGTCGAGTGTAGGTGCTGGTGGACACCTACGAGAACGACAGTGACGGAATTGTGGTCATAGCTAGCGAGGGAGCTAAATTGGAGAAAAAACGAAAGTCAACCTGAATGTGCTTGCTGTCAGCGGAGAAGTCCATCTGGATTACGAATCCCGGAATGTCTTTGCAGTACCCAATGCGGTTGAGCGACGGTCCTAAAGAAAGGTCGTAGAAGTCCACGGCGCTTTCAAGGGAACCCACTGCCAGAAAGCGGTTATCCGGGCTAAAGCTAGCACAGCAAAGGAAACTAGGTTTCTATCACATCCGGAAAACATCTGCTGAGGAGCATGGTCCAAAGTTCTACTGTAGGACCTACCGTACGTCCTGGATCGTGACGCTCCGGTCTCTTTTCTTGCTCCACACACTCAACGAGTTAACCAACAGGATAATGAACTCTCCGTTCTCCATTCCGATGGAGACCATCTCTCCATTTGGACTGTAGGACACACACTTAGCAGGATGTCCCAAAGTCACTTTGTTGAGGAGTTTCTACGACACAAACAACCAATAGTACGCATGGATTCCGTGTACAGCAGTTGTGATTCCGAACCTTATCAGCCAGATCCCAAATACGGATAGTTCCGTCATCGCTGGCCGAGATGAAGACGTCCTTAAAAGGGTGAGCGGACAAACCCCAGATCCCGCCTTGCGTGTGTCCATTGATCATGGTGTTGGAGGCGGCATTCTTTTCTCCAACCTCGATGATCTCACCGTCTTTGGTTCCTACCAGGATCTTGCCCTGGACCACGGGAACAGAAGCTGAGTAAGAACTGTTCTGAAATTTTGTCGTGTCGGTCGTACCTTCCCCCTGCAGACGGATCGGACGTTCTCCACCGGTTGGCCGGTCTCCAACTGAAAGGCTCGGCATCGTTTCATCTCCTGGTCCCAGAGTTTGACAGCACCGCCTTCCTTGGTCCTGTCCAGCACCGGAAAGAAAGTAAGAGTTTTCCAAAGCGGGTTCAGGTTGGGGTCACGCCGAATCGGACATCCACTCACGGGCGTTCTTTTCCACCGGTGACAATGAGCCCGTCCCTGAGCGTGGTGTACATCGTGAACACCGGACCACTGTGCGCCTTTGCCACCACCCGGACCAGGAAGTGTTCCCGCCACACGTAAACGTCTCCATTTATGGCACCGGTGAACGTCAGGTTGTTCTACGCGAGACATCGACACATCCTTAACGGTTCGATGAAAACCGGCGGCGGTTCACGAAGTTTCGTTCTCGAACTTACAGCACCAAAAGCCACAGACAACATCGTCTGTGTGCGTCCGTCCTCCACGGAACCGATCACACCTTTCTTGTACACCAACGAACCTCCGACCAGAGTCCAAAACTTGATGTGTTTGATTCCCACCGACACAAACTGGGTGTCCGAGTCTGGTCTGAACTCCACCACAAAGATGCGTTCAGGGTGGCCACCTTTACTTGTGATCCTGGTGCCTGTCCAAGTGTTTCCATGTCAAATACGAAATACAAACAAACATTGGAATAGCAAAGTTTACAACTACGGTAAGTCCACGGTTTTCCCGTAAAAGTCATTCCACAACCCGTTTATGTCAACGGCGGAAAAAGCATAATACCTGTTTAAATCCGGTTTGAGCTCAAACTACCAATTTACTCGTACTTTCATACTTTTCGTACTTTCCACAGCATTTCAGTCCAGCTTCAGCTTCCGAACGACTCGTTTTGCATTCAAAATTTCGATTTTTGCGCCTTTTCAAAGCGTTTCAGTTTTGCGTTAGCTTTTCGACATTTACACGCAACATCTGCTGACATTGCATCATCTAGTTGCACCAAGAGATGGTTCAATTCCCCATTTGAGCTCAAACTACCAATTTACTCGTACTTTCATTCTACGTTTTAGCATATTTCCACAGCATTTCAGTCCAGCTTCAGCTTCCGAATGACTCGTTTTTCATTCAAAATTTAGATTTTTGCGCCTTTTCAAATCGTTTCAGTTTTGCGTTAGCTTTTCGACATTTACGCGCAACGTCTGCCGACACTGCATCGTCTAGTTAGACGCAGAGATGGTTAAATTCCCCATTTGAGCTCAAACTACCAATTTACTCGTAGTGTGAATGGTTGTTTGTCTATATGTGCCCTGTGATTGGCCACCAGTCCAGGGTGTATAATAATCATAATACGGTAATAATAATCATAATAAAAACACTGTGAACCAGAAACCCCACTCCACGGAGGAATGGTTCTTACCTTCCTGCCACCTCCACACCGTGATCACATGTTCAGGTTCCACCCCTACAGACAGCAGAAGCTTCCCAGTAGCGCTAAAGTTAACGTAGCCCACACCTTTAGCATGGGAGCAACGCAGGATGGACAGAGTCTGCTTGGTCATGGCGTCCCACACGTGGATTGAAGGCGCAAAGCCTGTGACGAGAGACCAGAACTGTAAAAACCAAAAGTCAGTTCTCCAGGACCCAAGGAACCACAGCAGCACAAAGTCACAGCAATTCAAGACCAGAGGCTTCAAACGGAGTTCAAGATCACATCAACTACCGGACCAAGAACCAAGAACCAAAAAACCAAAAACCATCAAAGCAGATGATGCTAATGGGTGTGTGGACTGGGACATGCTACATGATCACACTGGTTCTGTAACATCTGTCTCTTTTGGACTCTTCGGGCAGCCAATTATCCAATAGAACCAAACATTTATTAGCATCTTTATTAGCAACACTGAGCTAATTCGATAAAAAATATTCGTGGACAAGTCCTGGCGTGGACAAACGGCGTCTCCTGTGTGACCATGCTCTTCACACGTTCATCATTCAGGCAGAACAACCACAAATTCTTATCATAGCACTCTAGATGCTAAGCTACGCTAGCTCGCTTCAGGGCCATGCTAGCACCGACGACATGTAAACCGATTTCCAATCATGCCGCAAATGTTTCCACGTCGGAATCACAGACAAGACGCTAACTCTTGCTAGCGCCCGATGCCAACACCAATAACTAGCGCGTATTCGTTGTCCTTGTTTTTAAAGTGAACATGCTAAGCTGCGTCTGCTTGCATGAATGTTGTTCTCATGTGCGTGTTGACATGGCGAGCATGAGGCGAGCAGAACCTGAACAGGGACCCGGACCCCGGGATACTCACCCGACATGTCAGCTTCTACACAAACAACACAAACGTGAGACACATCAAGTGCGCACATAGCGGATGATCACGCCAAGTGATGCACGTCTTACCTGGCAGGTCCGTGATGTCACCTGATGAAGGGGCGGAGACAACAAGGAAGCAAGAAAAGACAAGCGCCATGGGCCAAAAGCAGCCAAGGTCATGCAGCAATGGTTAAAAAAATGTGATGTGCCAGTGGCGAGGACGACCGCGTGGACGACCGCGTACCCGGCGGTTCCCGGCGCCACGTTTGGACTCACCGATCTGCCCCGTGGCGATGACGTTTTGGTATTTGGGATGCTGGTTGACGGTCAGGCAGAGAATGTCGTCTGTGTGCTCCAGATAGAAACTCTGAGTTCCTGTTGGGATGTTGGAATGTTGGAATGTTTACTCGTGGAACGCCGGCGGTGAGAGATTTACCAACCGGAAGACAGGTTCTGGATCACCACGGCAGCGGCGGTGTGGAAGATTATGTCGGCGCCGTCGTTGAGGTAATGAAGGTTATTGCGGCAGTCAAAGCCTCTGTAGCCAAAAACGTGCTCCAATTGAAGTTCCTAAGACAAAAAAACGGGGACAAGACTGTCAAAAGGTTGAGACCGGAAAACGGACACAGAACCGGATACTGACTTCCACTGCTTTCTTCATCTTGGTCACGTTGTTCTTCAGAAGTTTCTCAGGCTGTGGTGTTGCTCGACTCACTGAAGGTCTGGGAACGTTGAAAACCGGAATGAGACCAAACTCAAGAACATGGCCAACCATTGATCAGCGGGTACCTCTCATCGACAGGAAGTTCCTTGTGCTGCAGGTGAGGTTTAGTTCCTGTCATCTTCCTGATGCTGGAGGAGTAGACCTTGGTCACGTAGTCCACTGCCTTCTCCCGCGCCACATCGCTGTCATAGCCTGATGACATCATAAGTATGTACATGAGTCTTCCAGTAACACATAGTTTTTTAAAAAAATCAATGGAACAGACAGTGTGACCTCTGTCCTCCTGAAATTAAAATTAAAATTAAAATTAAAATTAAAATTAAAATTAAAATTAAAATTAAAATTAAAATTAAAATTAAAATTAAAATTAAAATTAAAATTAAAATTGGTACGTGACTAAAATTAAAATTAAAACATATAAAAAACTGAATTGAAATTAAAATCGGTACGTGATTAAAATTAAAAAGTTAAAACCATATATAAAAAAAACTGAACCAAAATTACAAAAGTTAAAACCAAATATTAAAAAAATGAACCAAAATTAAAATTGGTATGTGACTAAAATTAAAATTAAAGAAGTTAAAACCAAATATAAAACAAAAACTGAAGCGAAATAAAAATAAAAAAAGTTAAAACCAAATATAAAAAAAACTGAAGCGAAATTAAAATTAAAATCGGTACGTAATTAAAATTAAAAAACTTAAAACCATATATTAAAAAAAAACTGAACCGAAATTAAAATTAAAATCGGCATGTGACTAAAATTAAAATAAAAGAAGTTAAAACCAAATATAAAACAAAAACTGAACCAAAATTAAAATTACATGAGTCTTCCAGTAACACATAAAGTTTTTTTGTTTTTTTTTTTTAAATCAAATGGAACAGTGTGACCTCCGTCCTCCTCTGTGTCATTGTCGGACTCTTCGCTGTCGACGACTTTGCTCTCTTTATGACCTGGAGGTTCTCTGGTCCAGATCATGAGCGCCGTGTCGGCCCCACCCACTGACAGCAACGTGGCGTCGTCATTGGCCCAGCGGACATTGGTCACATTGGCGCTGTGAGCCACGTACTTCTTGAATTTGGCAAACTGACCCTAAAAAGCGAAGACCGCGTGAATAGAAAACCTCAAAGTGAATAGAAAACCATCGGTCGTGCCTCACCCTGCACGGGAAGCTGAAGAGCTTCAGATACCCGAAGTCGTCTCCGGTGGCGAGCAGTTTACGGTCTTTAGTGAGCGAGGCGGCGTTCACAAATCCATACGTTGGCCATATTCCCTCGCAGGTCGGACCTAAAACTGAAGTCCAGCTGGCCCAGTCCAGTTTGTCAAACTGGTTTAAAAAAGAAAAGCGGCGTGAAAACAAGACCATAACAAAACCTTAAAATGGAGGCTAGCATACCTCGGCCGTGCTGATGTTCTGTTTGCGTCCTCTTGGCGCCTCAAAGAAAAGTTGCTCTTTGTTCCCAGTGTTGATCTGCAGAAGTTTTCCTGTCAGGACCGAAACAGGAAGTATACCCGTTTTAATAACAGTTAGCATGCTAGTAAGCTACAACGCCGTTCTGACCTCGGGAGTCCCAATCCACGTGAGTGATGAAGCTACCGACTCCTTTACAGATACCGACTCTCTTGCTGGTCAGCACGTTGTAGATGTCCACGAAGGAGTCCTGCGACGCCACGGCCAGGTACTTCCCTGCGTCTGAAACGTGGCCCGTAAAAAAAGTTAGTGACCCCCATCCCCGTCTGCGTGCTACTTCAGGTACCTTGGGAGAAGCGTATGTCGGAGATGAGCTCTCGCCGGTGATGGAAGGTCACCATGTCCTCCAACGTATCGGCGTTCACAACCAGGAAGCTGCCATCGTTCAGGCCCACCGCTAGCACTTTGCCATCTGGCGAGAAGGCGCAGCACCGCCCACCTGACCCACAGACGCCACCGATCACTTAAAGGTTCGTGAACCATGAGTTTTTCCTGATGTACCTTTTTTAAGCTTACGCACGGCAACCATGCGGTGATTGGCTGACAGCTCCCACATACGCAGGGTTTTGTCATCGCCAACGGTGGCGCAGACAGGAAGTAGCGGGTGAGTGGCCAAACCCCAAACCTCGCCTTCCATGTGACCCTGAACACAAACAAGCGTCAGCTTCCTGTTTGTCGCATTTGTCCTTGGACGTCATCAGACCTGAACCAGCAGTGTCATTGGGCCGCTCTTGTCAATCTCCAAAATTTCTCCGTTCTTGGTCCCCACCAGAATGTGGCCGTGACCCAGAGTGATGGCTCTGATGGACGGGTTGTCTTCCAGCAGCAGGCCTGGTGGGACAAGACCCAACGTGTGATGCGACCACGTGACACGACCGAACCACGGTTTTAAAATTAAAATTAAAATTAAAATTAAAATTAAAATTAAAATTAAAATTAAAATTAATTGAACGTGTGATGCAACCAGACATGTGACACAACCGAACCAGTTTTAAAATTAAAATTAAAATTAAAATTAAAATTAAAATTAAAATTAAAATTAAAATTAAAATTAAAATTAAAATTAAAATTAAAATTAAAATTAAAATTAACTGAACGTGTGATGCAACCAGACATGTGACACAACCGAACCAGTTTTAAAATTAAAATTAAAATTAAAATTAAAATTAAAATTAAAATTAAAATTAGTTAACTGAACGTGTGATGCAACCAGACATGTGACACAACCGAACCAGTTTTAAAATTAAAATTAAAATTAAAATTAAAATTAAAATTAAAATTAAAATTAAAATTAAAATTAAAATTAAAATTAAAATTAAAATTAAAATTAAAATTAAAATTAAAATTAAAATTAAAATTAAAATTAAAATTAAAATTAAAATTAAAATTAAAATTAGTTAATTGAACGTGTGATGCAACCAGACATGTGACACAACCGAACCAGTTTTAAAATTAAAATTAAAATTAAAATTAAAATTAAAATTAAAATTAAAATTAAAATTAAAATTAAAATTAAAATTAAAATTAAAATTAAAATTAGTTAACCGAACGTGTGATGCAACCAGTTTTAAAACCGAACCAGTTTTAAAATTAAAATTAAAATTAATAAAGTTAAAACCAAAAAAAAAAAACGTGTGATGCAACCAGACACGTGACACAACCAAACCACGGCGTCCCACCTTTGGAGGACGGCGATAGAAGCGCCCTCTTGATGGTCATATGGTCACGGTCATATCACCTCGTACTTTGGTACGTGACAAAAAATTAAAATTAAAATTACTGAAGTTAAAATTAAAATTAAAGAAGTTAAAACCCAAAAAAAAAAAAAAAACTGAACCGAACGTGTGATGCAACCAGACACGTGACACAACCAAACCACAGCGTCCCAACCTTTGGAGGACGGCGATAGAAGCGCCCTCTTGATGGCGTAGGTCTTCAGGCATCTTTCAAACATGTCATCCCAGAGTTCCACCACGCCGTCTTTCCCGCCTGTCACGAAACCCTGGACAGAGAACACCATGCCGTTGATTGACGCATCTCATCTGTGAGGCGACATCAAATATGTGACCTTGTCCAGGGAGCACATGGCAAACACGGGACCGTCGTGGGCCTTGACGGTCTTCACGAGTGTTGTCTCTCTCCAGATGTAAACGTCGCCATTTGTCGCCCCTGAGAAGACGAAGTCCTCCGAGCGACCGTAACACGCCGACATCATCGTCTCCTGCTTGCCGAGGTTCCCGAAAATCCCACGTTTGAATGTCAGACCGCCGCCTGGTTGGAAAGAAGTCATTTCTTCAACCACAAGAAGCTAATTATCTAGCATCCTTCCCGGCTTTATAGACAATGAAGACTAGATCGCTAATTAGCCTATTAGCAGCTGGATGCTAATGATTCCACCATAACCTGAGTGCTGCCAGAACTTGATGTGTTTCATCCCCAACGTCACCAGCTTGTCCATCCTGAACGGATTACTCTTCACCACAAAAACCTTGTCCTTGTGGCCCCTGCAGAAGACCAAGACCGGGTGTAGGACTGCGTTCATTTGACAGTGAAAGACTTGAGACTTGATACCTGGTTTTAGCAAGTCGTTCGCCTTTCTTCCAATCCCAGATGACGATGGAGTGAAATTCATCGATTCCGACGGACACCAAACTCTTACCATCCGCTACCGAACATCAACAAAAATCATCAACATCTGGAAAGACGGCGATAACGAGTCGCGAGTCGTTTAACAATAGTGGTGTGAAGTACCTGTGAAGTCAAGCGCACAAACTCCTTTGCTGTGGTGACCTTTGAGCAGCGACAGACATTTCAGAGTGGGGATGTCCCAGACGTGGATGGCGGGGTCCCGGCCCACCTAAGCACACACATCCCATCAGAAACACTAGTGGAAGATTTCTCAGGGCATTGAATCCATCGCTACTGTTGACTGTTGTTATTGTTATATGGTTATTTGCCTCTCAGCCAAGCAGGCTTTAGTATGTGGAATCAAACTAAACAAAAACAAAAACAAAAATAAAAAATAATAAGGATAAGAATAATAAAAAATAAAAAAATACAAATATAATAATTTTTTTTATTTTTAAATAAAAACTAATAAAATTGTTAATAAAAAATAAAAAATACTTAAACTATATTAGGAAAGCAGGAAGTGAACAAATGTAAGAATAAGAATTAAATAATAAAATAAAAATAATTACAATTTAATAAAATAAAATACATTTATTAATAATAATATAACACTTTTTTTAATAAAAAAATAAGGATAAGAATAATAAAAAATAAAAAAATACAAATATAATACACATTTTTATTTTTAAATAAAAACAAATAAAATTGTTAATTAAAAAAATACTTAAACTATATTAGGAAAGCAGGAAGTGAACAAATGTAAAAATAAGAATTAAATAATAAAATAAAATAATAAAAATATAATACACATTTTTATTTTTAAATAAAAATAAATAAAATCACTAATACAACTAAATAAATAAAATTGTTAATGAAAAATAAAAATATACTTAAACTATATGAGGAAAGCAGGAAGTGAACAAATGTAACAGTTAGTGATTGTAAAACTACCAGATGGAGGGGTAGGATTTAATAAGCTTTGCTTCTTCCTACTCCTTTTGGACATGTGGAACTGGGAACTGATTATGGGATGCATTCAATTGTAATCTGATGCATGTTCAAATGAAATTAAACCATTACCATTACCATTACCATTACCAGGAACAGCTCTAGTCTAACGAGATAGGACAACTCCAGACTATCAATCCGGAAGTACGGTGCCGAGTGGCCGCACGTACCTGTGCAGTGGCCGCATAGTCTTTCAGCGGGTGCACGGTGAGGCTGAGGATGTCGTCGTCGTGGCCCTGGTAGAACCTCTGACTGTGCTGCAGGCGGTTGTAGACCACCGCCACGGCGGCCACATGGTAGACCACCTCCCCAGTCTGACTGTAGAACAGGTTGTTCCGACAGTCGAAGCCGCGGTACCTGCAAGGTATCGGTCAAAGTTGTCTTTATCGTCAATGCGCTCACTCGTTATCTATTTTGGTAAAGAAGTTTACCCGTGAACAAACTGCAGGCGAAGCCCCTCCTCCGGAGCTTTCTGCCTCTTTAGGGAACCAATCAGCTTCCTCCGCAGCTGCGGGAGGTCGTCCTTGTACACCTGCAGCCACAAACACGGAATCTAACACACAAAGGAGACTTTAACGGCTTCCACGTCCACATTCCGTGTAATCACCTGACGCTCATAGTTGTGCTGAGATTCCTGCTCGATGTCCGAGTCGATCTCCGGCACGTCGGAAACGTCTGAATCCGAGTCGCCACTGTTGGAGTCCGCATAGCCTTCTACGACCAGGAAATGTGGACACATGTTGATAGACTCTTAGGAGGTACTGGTCCAAATCCAGAGGACCTTTTACCTTGGAGAAGGGGTTCCAGGACGCCATTCATAACGCCCTCGGGTAGGAACCGCCACTGGAAGACGGCGTGATCGGCACCACCGGTACTGATGACCCACTGCAGGTCATTGGACCATCGAACGTTGGTCACATGTGCGGAGTGACCGATGTACTTCTTGAATTTGGCGCCTGTTTGAAGGTAGAAGAAATAAAATCGTAGGAACGTGAAAACGTAAAAACGTCAAACGCGGCTAACGTTTAGCCGACCTTTCTTGAGACACGGGAACCTGAAGAGTTTAACAAGACCGAGGTCGTCGCCGGTCACCAGCACGGCGCTGCTGTAGTTGGCATCCACAGAGTTGACGTTGGTGAGGTTCGAGTATTTGGGCCAGATGCTGTTTACCTCCGGGCCCAGGACCCCGGTCCACGTCATCCAGTGGATCCCCTTGGCCTCTTCCTTGGATAGCATTTTACCTGCAGTACACACGTTCAAGGTCATTATCGGGATAAATACACCGAATAAAGAAGTACCGAGTACCAGGCATCCGGTAAAAGAGACGTTCTCCAGCGCCGTCGTTAGTTTGCAGGAAACGAGAATCCACAGACCAGTCCAGGTGGGTGATGAACGAAGTGGAATGGCCGCACTCGCCCACTTTTTTAAATCGCTGGGCGACGGCGTAGATGTCGACGACGCCGTCGTTGGACCCCACCGCCAAAAAGGAGCCGTCTGGCGAAAACTTGAGCTCGTGTATGACCTCCTTGCGGTCCTTGATGTGCACCACTTCCGTCATGTCCCTGAGGTCACAAGCGGCGTCATGTGACCTTCTCGATTCGCTTTTACCTCCGTGCTTGCGTCATGTGACATATTCGAATATGCTAAGAATCAGAGTTAAATAAGACAACAGAAAAAGTCTATGTGCCCTGTGATTGGCTGGCTCGCCCGAAGAATGATTGTTTGTCTATATGTGCCCTGTGATTGGCAGGCTCGCCCGAAGAATGGTTGTTTTTTCTATATGTGCCCTGTGATTGGCTGGGTCGCCCGAAAAACGGTTGTTTGTCTATATGTGCCCTGTGATTGGCTGGCTCGCCCGAAGAATGGTTGTTTGTCTATATGTGCCCTGAGATTGGCTGGCTCGCCCGAAGAATGGTTGCTTGTCTATATGTGCCCAGTGATTGGCTGGCTCGCCCGAAGAATGGTTGTTTGTCTATATGTGCCCTGTGATTGGCTGGCTCGCCCGAAGAATGGTTGTTTTTTCTATATGTGCCCGGTGATTGGCTGGCTCGCCCGAAAAACGGTTGTTTGTCTATATGTGCCCGGTGATTGGCTGGCTCGCCCGAAAAACGGTTGTTTGTCTATATGTGCCCTGTGATTGGCTGGCTCGCCCGAAAAACGGTTGTTTGTCTATATGTGCTCTGTGATTGGCTGGCTCGCCCGAAAAACGGTTGTTTGTCTATATGTGCCCTGTGATTGGCTGGCTCGCCCGAAAAATTGTTGTTTGTCTATATGTGCCCTGAGATTGGCTGGCTCGCCCGAAGAATGATTGTTTTTTCTATATGTGCCCTGTGATTGGCTGGCTCGCCCGAAGAATGGTTGTTTTTTTCTATATGTGCCCTGTGATTGGCTGGCTCGCCCGAAGAATGGTTGTTTTTTCTATATGTGCCCTGTGATTGGCTGGCTCGCCCGAAAAACGGTTGTTTGTCTATATGTGCCCTGAGATTGGCTGGCTCGCCCGAAGAATGGTTGTTTGTCTATATGTGCCCTGTGATTGGCTGGCTCGCCCGAAAAACGGTTGTTTGTCTATATGTGCCCTGTGATTGGCTGGCTCGCCCGAAAAACGGTTGTTTGTCTATATGTGCCCGGTGATTGGCTGGCTCGCCCGAAAAATGGTTGTTTGTCTATAGTATGTGCCCTGAGATTGGCCGGCTCGCCCGAAGAATGGTTGTTTGTCTATATGTGCCCTGTGATTGGCTGGCTCGCCCGAAGAATGGTTGTTTGTCTACATGTGCCCGGTGATTGGCTGGCTCGCCCGAAAAACGGTTGTTTGTCTATATGTGCCCGGTGATTGGCTGGCTCGCCTGAAAAACGGTTGTTTGTCTATATGTGCCCTGTGATTGGCTGGCTCGCCCGAAAAACGGTTGTTTGTCTATATGTGCCCTGTGATTGGCTGGCTCGCCCGAAAAATTGTTGTTTGTCTATATGTGCCCTGAGATTGGCCGGCTCGCCCGAAGAATGATTGTTTTTTCTATATGTGCCCTGTGATTGGCTGGCTCGCCCGAAAAATGGTTGTTTGTCTATATGTGCCCTGTGATTGGCTGGCCACCAGTTCGGGGTGTGCCCCGAGCTCACCTGACTCGCAGGACCGTGAAGGAGCCATCCTTCATTCCCAAAGCCAGCTGAGATCCGTCATTGTTGAAGGAAACACTTCGCACCGATTCCTCCATGTTGCAGCGAGCCAGCAGGGTTCGATCCGGAAGACTCCACAGCCTCGGAGAAACACAGGAAGTGACGTCAAACCCACAGGTGACGACGGGTGACAGAAGCGAAGCGGCTCACCTGACGGAGCGGTCGTCGCTCCCGGTGACAGCGACGGGTTGTTTAGGATGGAGGTCCAGCGCCCAGAGTTCACCCTCACTGTGACCCTGCATCAGCAGAACCGGTTTGTCCCGCTCCCGGACCATGACCTCGAAGATCTCGCTGTCCTGCGTCCCCGCCAGAATACGGTCGGCCTTCCAGCAGACGCTGCGGATGGACAGACCTGAAACGGCGTGAAAACCAGCGTGACGTCGAGTGATACTCAGACGGCTGACGTTCGAATCCCGACCTTTGTATCCCTGCTCGGCTTCTCGAAGGTCGATTTTGGTGATGGGTTTGAAGTCGACGTCCCACAGTCGCACGCAACCGTCTCGCCCTCCGGTCGCAAAACCTTCCTCACAGGCGTGCATGCTGAAGATCCCCGCCTGAAACGAAATGAAGCTACATTTTCCGCATCGACATCACTTCCTGTTTATGTTTGTGTGTGTGTGTGCGTACTCCGTGTGCTGCCTGTATCGTCCTGACCAGGGAGATCCCTCGCCACACGTACACGTCGCCATTGAGCGCGCCCGAGTAAGTGGTCTGCTCCTTGGCGGTGGCGACACACAAGATGGTCTGAAGGTCGCCCGTTTTCCCGAAAATTCCTCTCTTGGGAGTCAAAGCGTTTCCGCACAAAGTCCAGAACTGAAGCAGACCGACAATAAAGTTTGCTTTGTCACACACCTAGCAAAGATGCTACATGTTAGGCCCCGCCCACCTTGATGTGTTTGACGCCGCAGCTGACCAATCGACTGGAAACAAAGAGATCCCAGGCCACGTCGAAAATCTGCGGAATGATATAAAAAAAAAAGGATCAAGAACGCCACGTTTTGAGGACTAGTCACATGACTCGTACTCTGTCCGAGTGGCCAGTCGCCGTGGCGAGGACTCGTCCTCTCTTCCAGTCCCACACACACAAGGTGTTCTTGGCGTCGAGACCCACCGAGGCCAGTCGCTATGACGACACAGCACATGATGTAGCATCGTTCCAGTCACATGACCGCGTAGGCGTTTTCCCTTACCTGTCCGTCAGCATCAAACGCCAGACAGGCAACGCCGTGCGTGTGCACGTCACGCAAGATGGAGACCGTCTGCATGGCGTACGTGTCCCACACACAGATGTACGGCTCTTTTCCCACCTGACCCGTTGCCACTTGGACTTTGTCGGGATGGAGCGCCAGGCTGCGGGAGAACACAACATGAGTGACCCCAATGAGAGCCGGTCACGTGACCGCAGGATATTTACCTGATGATGTCATCGTTGTGTCCCAGGTAGAACTTCTGGGCATGCTCTCTGGCGTTGTAGACCACGCCCACCCCGGCCACAAAGTAAACCAGTTCCTTGCCGGCGGTGTAGAACAGGTTGTTGCGACACTGGTGACCTCGGTAGCCGTGCACCCACTCCAACCTCAGCTGGCAGCGTGGCGCGGTCTTGTCGGCCATGTTGGTTCAGGCATTCCTGGCACGTTTACTTTTTTCACTTTTAAACAATAAAAAAAATTATTATACACAAAAAAAATCAATCTTAATTGTGCTGATTGACATTTGAATGTTGTCGTAATTTAAGAATGATAAAATAAATTTAATGAATTAGCAAAACCAGCCTTGATTATAGCGGTAAGGTGAAAGGGTGAAAGGTCACCGCCCCTACTCACGTTTTACAGTCCAATCTCCATCAGCACCATCATCGTCACAGTCACCCGATTCTGTTTGGGTTCTGTAGGGTCCCACTGGTCCACAGCGTTTGCTGGTTCGAGTCCAAAATGAGATTAGCGCACCGAGCTGTCCACATCCACGCGAGAGAAGCAGGCCGTCAACAGCGCGTCGTCGCCCGGCTGCATCTGCTCCTTCAACTCCGGCGAGGAAGCCCTCTGACCCGGCCGAGACCCGCAGCAGAACCTCGGCACGGAATCACAGCATCGAAACCCGATGGAGAGTCCAGATTGGGTACGCCAATCACTGAAATAACGGCCCGCTGGAAGGCGGCAAGATTAACGCCACCGCATCCGGGTATGACATTCAAAATAAAATAAGCGTTTTATTTCAAATGGTGATTTACGTTTTGGATGGAAAAACAGGGCTTTAGCAGCGAACAGGTTGGTTTGTATATAAAAACAAAACAATTGAGCCTGTTTGATTCCACTATGTGTCCAGTATGGTTTTGTAAGTACTTGTAATGTTACGTACTATATTTGCCTGCTGAGTCTTTTATTTTTGTGTTAGCCGCCCATCATTATTAGTAGTAAAATAATAACTTTATTTAACACTAACACAGTACGGATTTTCACATAATCTCCGTATTTGATGCCTGTTGCAAAACGAACAAAAATAATGTTTTGGGTTGTTGATGAATTTTACTTTGAAGGATGGCAGATTTGCACCCTTTTCCGTTTCATTGGCCGCTCGTGCTCCTGCAAATGGCAGTGCAGTGCATGATGGGGGATGAAGTCTTTCTACCGGAAAGAAACGCGAAGGTTTGTCATAAACGTGTACATTTATATTTTATAATCAGAAATTAGCAGCCTTTGAGTTATAATTCGAAAGTAGATTATGTCAACGTTAATTTTTATTAATAGCAAAATAAGACAAATTGTGATTGTAGCTAGCTTGCATTAGCATAAATCTGATATGCTTTACAAACCCTTAGCTTAAACTACTAGCATGACAAGTATTGGTTTCAATGGGGCTAACATTAGCTTCAGAAAGCTAATGTTATTTTGGAGGGGAAAAAAATCAAACATAGAAAGTGTTTCCAGTTTAAACTTTTAATGATTGGATAGCAAGAGAGCAGGCGAGCGTTTAATTTGGATACATGAGAAAAGCTTTAAAGTGTTTAAATATCGAGCTCGTTCATTCGTCAAGATGTGTGATTGTGTAGCAAATTGCATACATATTCAGTATAGTAAATGCACAGTGACCATACATATATGAGTGTTAAGACTTAGACGGCAAGCAAGTTTAATTTGTGGGGAGACTTGAAACAGTTACATTTAGCGTACTTGTTCATCCTTTTGTGTTTCAGGCGGCATGCTAGTTAGCTTAGCATGCTATGCGTGTGGGCGGTGATAGTGGAAACACAAAAAAAAAACGAATGTTGGTCCAGTTTATCGACGGCAGGCAGAATATCGGCGATATCGAGTTTTTAAAAAAAATAAATAAACCGAAAAAAATACAAGGGGGCAATGTTCGTACACGCGTTAAGAAGAAAACACGACACTTTGTTTCAGTAGCTAATGCTATAGTTTCGATACTTCAAACCGTCACGCCCCAAAAGCTTGAATATGTTGGTATTATTTTTACCCCATTTAATTTTTGAGGTGATATTATTTGTCGTTTGGTACTATTTCGTTCATGTTTCCACTTGGGTGGCCAAGACTGCGAGGCTAAGCGTGTCATTTCCTGTTTCAAAGCCTTTCAGCACAAAATGGCGCCGTGCTCACTGCTTCTTCTTGCCGAACAAACTGAAGCGTTTCTCTTTGTCCTTCTCTTTCTTGACCGCGTTCGATTCCCCGGTAGGGGTTACGGCGAGGTCACTGCTCGGCCCGTTGGCATTGCTCAACCCGTTGGCGGCGCTGGCGTTGAGGATGGCCTGGATCCACGTGCTCATTTCCTCCTGTAAAGCCCAACATGGTCGTGATGTGCCGTTTCCATGGCAACATGGAGTCAATATGTTTTTTTGGATCAATTAAAAGAGAATAAACTCACTTCATCTTTGGCTTGGAACAAAAATTCGTTGCCGTCGGCAACTCTGGAAAAAAAAAACCATCCATGTCAATTTCCTGTTTGACATCTGTCACCATGGCAACCGATGTAACATTACCTCAGCTTGAAGACGTGTTTCTTCTTCTTGTAGTCGGACGCCACGTCGCACGTGGCGTCCTTCAGGCTGACACGCGGCTCGTTGTGATAGACCACGCCTTGCGCCGCCGCCTTGCTGTCCTTGTAGAAGCCCATTTCCTGTTGGCTGATGACACACAGCACATTGTGCCACGACCTGCCAATCACAGAGAACACACAGTTGAGCGACACGGGATAGAAGAAACGGAGCCAATTGCGTAACGACCTATTGGACGCCTTCTTGTTTGGCCCCTCCCACTCGTGTTTGCGGTGCAGAAGTCCTTCCAGTTGCGATGGCGAGGGTGTCAGCGTGGACGATACGCTGCTTTTTTTCTTCTTCCTGGCGGGAGTCGGTGAAGGGGCGGGACTCGGGTCCTTGGAGCTGCTGTCTGCAAGCCCGTTGACCATTTCGCCGCCCACGCCATTCTGATTGACAGGAAACCGCATCGTCACTTCCTTGTTTTTTGTAAAGAAATGGAGGACTATTTTGGTTGAAGAAGTCACCTGAAGGGAGTCCTGTTCAGACGAGATCCCGTTTTGATTGACGCAGCTGCCAAAATAAACAAAGGTTAACATGAAGGGTGCAGTTCTTCTCATGTCCACCAAGCGGTGCTGTTTCCCCACCTTTGGTCTTGTGTCTGGATGACAGGCGTCTCTAAAGATGGCTGTCGCATCTTCCTTGCTGCTTCCTCCTCCTCCTGCTGCCTCCTCACCTCCAACAGTTCCATCTGTAGAATATGACGCGTTATCATGCCGCCATCTTGCAATAAAACATCCCGAAGAGGCCCGCCCCCCGGTTTACCGTCGTCAGGCGCTCCAATGCGGAGAAGCGTTCCTCCCAGGTGGCGGCCGACTTCTCGAAGGCCTCGTGTCGTTTGATGAGTTTCTCCACCTCGTCCACGCTGTGACCCACCTCCTTGCTGGACAGGTACGACTCCTGACCGAGAAGCCACGCCTCCGCCACGCCCGCATCCCGCGAAAACTGGTGCACCTCCAGGACTGCGGGAAGTTGCCTCGGTGACCCAGAAAATGACACAAAAAAACGCAATCATGGACATCTTACCGAGTCGTAGCCACTCCCATCGATCCTCCCACTTGTCAATCATGTCTTTCCGCTTGTCCGTCAACTGCAGCAGCTTCTCTTTAATCTGACGACAAATTGAACAAAAGCTGTCAATCATTGTCAGTCTTATTTTAGCACAGCGGCGAAAAGCGTAGGTGCTCACTTCCTGTGACGCGTAATGTTTCTTGGAGAGAAGCGCCTTGCCCAACTCCACGCACACGCTCATGTTGTCGTTACGAGCGTCCACCTCCGCCTTGATGCCTTGATGGTGGTTCATCAGCAGCTCCACAGACGACACGTCGCTAAACGCACCACACATAGCTTGAGACCCGACTCGGAATAACGGAATAACGGTACGGAATGGAGGCGTACCGAGGTTGCTCCTGGGCCTCGATGAGCCAGATCACGTGATCCATCCACATCATTAAGTCTCGGACCATGTTGAAGAAGCGGAATTTATCGGCGGTGTCCAAGAGGCGGTGTCGGCGCCCGTCGCTGGCATCCAGCAGATCATTCCAGGCGGTCAGGATCTCGCTCTCCCGCTGCTGGATGTCATCGGCTTTGTCTCCGGCGTAGGCGGACTGAAGCCGGGTCGCATCCTCCTGCAGCTGCCTTACCTGTGTGACAAGGTCACAAAGGTCAGGTGACATCAAACTGTACGCCAAGTCACCTTCGGTCGTCACGCCAACCTGCGTTCCCAGCGCCTGGATGTCACGTTCAAAGGCGGTGTGGGCCCTCTGTAAGAGGTCCACGGTGTTCTGGTCCCGGCCCGCCTCATCGGGAAGCTTGTGCCGTTTGTCCACAACGCGAGCCAGGATCTCCTTGGCATCGTGGTAGAACTTGTGCAGCTCGAAGGAGGCAGCCAGGATCTGCGTCCGGGTGTCGATGAGCTCCAGCAGGTCAGCCCAGGCCTCATTCAGACCGTCCTTCCACTCGGCGACGGTGGCGGCGTCGCCGTGGCCGCGGTTGATGAGCTCGTCGGCTTGCCGGTTGACAACATCCACACGCTCCTGTCCGATGTTCCCCGTGTCCCGAGCAAACTCTCGGAAACGTTCCTGTAACATCTGAAGCATTTCCCACAAGAGACGTCAAGCGAGCTGGATCCTGACCCAGGAGGTCAAGTTTTGAAGGTTGAACGGATGTCATCTGGACATTCCGGACCATATTCCATGAGATGTGGCAAAATTGGCATAAAAAGGCATTGATTCTAGTATGGGTCATTTTTGACCCACTTATGGAAGAGTGTAGGGTCCAGTCACTCATGCATCTAAGGGTCAGGACCGAGTGAATCATTGGAGGTGGTTCATTGTTTACTATGAACCCCCATGAGATTGCCCCTCCCACTCAAGGTAGGTTGAGAAGACATTTTGTTTGACTTCCATTCAACCTTCATCGGAAAAAGCAGCGTTACTCTACCATGACGTGTTCGTAGTCTTGTCCGAGTTCGTGAGATCCAGCCACCACCTCCCTCTCGGCAATCCATTGTTCCAGGTCATCAACTTCCCGGTTGAGCTGGAAGAGGCGGAGCCTCTCGTCCAGTTTGGCCTGCCGCTCCTCGGACAAGTCCTTCAGGCTAGCATACAGCTTGTCCACCTGAGACTGACGCAGGCTGATGCGCTCGCTAGTGTATACGTAAACACAAGCCGTTACCATGGCAACAATGTTAAAGTGCTAGCAAGCTAACCGCTAACCTGTCCGGGTGTGCGGCGCCCACCAGTCCCCGACTGGTCTTGGAGAGCATGTGTACGTTCTCGGCGTAGTCCTCCACCGCCTGCTCCACGTTCTGATGTTTATTCAGCATACTGACCGCGCTCTGCTCGTCCTGGAAAACAGCCACACCCCCAAAAATGAGAGACCGCCCCCCCCCACCGCTTAGCAAGAAGCGACTCCGCCCACCTTGGCCTTCTCCTCTGACATCATGTACAGCTCCTGCTCGCTCATCCATGCCTCGGCCTCCGCCGCGTCAAAGTAGTACTGCTGGGCCTTATGCGCCTCCTCCAGCCTGCCGCGGCGATGCTCCACTTCCTCTGTGAGCTGCCGCCATAGAAGCTGCAGGTCGGCGACTCGCCGTCGAGTCACGTCGGCGTCTCCGTCTTTGAGAAGTCTCCGACTTCGCTCCAGGATGTCGTCGATGCGTGGACGATGGCCTTGGATCTCTTTGTGAAGTGTCTGCAGAGGACACAGACCATGAGCAGGAGATCACATGACCTTTTATCCATGATCTTCACCTGGTTCTTCTTGATGAGAAGCTGGACCGTCTGGAGGTTTTGTCCGTGGTCGGTGGAAGTAGCAAGAGGTGTCCTCTCCTTGACCCAAAGCTGGATGACACAGACAAAATGATTATCTTCACATGAAGATCACAGATCATCACCAGCGACGTACAATCTCATCCTCCACGTCGCGGTTGAACTGATGAACTTCTCTGGACGCCACCAAGAAGTCCTTGCGACGCCGAAGCGGTTCCAGCAGTTCCTGGAACTTCCTCTCCACCAGCTGACGTCGTCCATCCACGTGGTCGGCGTCCACCACCTCCTGACCGAGCGCCTTGACGTGAGTCTGCAGCTCAACCACCTCCCGCTGACGCACCTCCACCTGCTTCTCCAGCATCTGCCAACACATCGCAGCGATGATGGAGCGCCGTCGAGTCGCATCAAAGCAGCATCCGAGGCGGCCATCGGTACCTGTTGTTTATTCAGCAGGATGTTCACGGACGTCAGGTCTTTTCCGAAATCGTCAGACTGGATCTGACCCTCCAGTCCGACGAGCCACTGGTCCAGGTCGGTGCAGCTCTGAGTGAAGAGCTCCGCCTTGTTGGCGTCGAAGAGACACTGGGCTTTGGTCTGGGTGGTGGACTCGAGTTCGGACCACATCCTGTGGAGCACGGCCAGCTTCTCTTTCACCACCGTCTCCGTCTCAGACTTCTCCGAGACCAGCAGCATACCGTCCTATCGTAAGGGTCGAAGGTCAAGAAGAGAAAGAGACCGGAACCAGACTTCCAGAAACTCAGTACCTTCTGGATCTTGTCCAGCCATTCTTTGTTGGACTGCAGTTCGGCCATGAAGGCCTGGTGCTTCAGCCATTTGCTATGAAGGTTCCGGGCCTCATCGTACGTCATGTCCTGAGCCGTCAGCATCTTCTCGTTGATCCACAATGTCAGCTTTCGGAAAGAAATAAAAACATCATGAAACAGCGTTGTTGGCAACTCCTTAGTAAGAACAGTCGCTATTGGCTGTCCTTGAAGGCTTAGTGGCACATCGGACTGACCTCCTGGCAGTCCTGCAGGAACCTCTGCAGATCTCTGTTGTCCTTCAGTTTAATCAGAAGCTCCACTGCGGACTCCCTGTTCTTTTTATGCCTGAAACACCAAGTTGAAGTGAAGTTATTCCGTTTGATTGGCGGAAAGGTTCTAGTGCTAAACTAGGATTCCTCACAAGGGTTGCGGGGGTGCTGGAGCCTATCCCAGCTGTCTTCGGACAAGAGGCGGGGTACAGACAGTTAGACATTTTGTCTAAAAATTCACTCCCCCCTCTGTTTTCTTTTTTCTTCTTTTCTATCCCCTCCTGCTCCGGTCTGACCACTCCAGATTTGCAAAACATCATTCATTAATTTTCTACCGCTTATCCTCACAAAGGTTGCGGGGGTGCTGGAGCCTATCCCAGCTGTCTTCGGGCGACAGGCGGGGTACACCCTGGACTGGTGGCCAGCCAATCACAGGGCACATATAGACAAACAACCATTCACACTCACATTCATACCTATGGACAATTTGGAGTCGCTAATTAACCTAGCATGTTTTTTTTTATGTGGGAGGAAACCGGAGTAGCATCGTTGTGGCATCGTTGTTTAGACATTTTGTCTAAAAATGCACTCCCCCCTCTCTGTTTTCTTTTTTCTTCTTTTCTATCCCCTCCTGCTCCGGTCTGACCACTCCAAATTAGCAAAACAACAAAACATCATTCATTCATTTTCTACCGCTTATCCTCACAAGGGTTGCGGGGGTGCTGGAGCCTATCCCAGCTGTCTTCGGGCGAGAGGCGGGGTACACCCCGGACTGGTGGCCAGCCAATCACAGGGCACATATAGACAAACAACCATTCACACTCACATTCATACCTATGGACAATTTGGAGTCGCTAATTAACCTAGCATGTTTTTGGAATGTGGGAGGAAACCGGAGTACCCGGAGAAAACCCACGCATGCATGGGGAGAACATGCAAACTCCACACAGAGATGAACTCGGGTCTCCTAGGTCAATCTGCGCGCTAACCACTCAACCACCGTGCAGCCCAGCTAAACTAAGATATTAGTGGGGAAAAAAAAAACATAAATAAAGCTAACCTGTCGTCCACGGAAGTGACTCTCTCTCGGATCCGTTCGGCATTGATATTCCCGTGACTTGCCAGCCGCCTGCCGGTCTCCACCACACAGTTGATCTTGTCTTCGTTGGCGTCCATGGTGGTCATGAAGTCTTCCTGCTTCCTGATGGCAGCCTCGGCGCCGTCCAACGTGGTGGGCATCTCTGTGTGAGCCAGGATGTATTCCTACAAAGGAATTTGGGATTAACTTTTTTGTTGGACCAGAAGCATCTAAACAATAGATTACTGACGATTAATCCGATTAATTAATTAATTACTTTTCCAATGTAAGACAATTTAAAAAAAAATGAAAACGATTACTTGACTTAATAACGACCACCCACCAGTAGGGTGGTTTATCGTATTGCTTCCTGTAAGACAGTTGAAAGGTTTTCTCCAATGTCTGATCAACATTTGCAATAAGAGTGAGTGTTATGGATTAGCTCCAGCTCCAATAGCACTTCCTGTCTCTCTTAAAAAGCTATTTATTGATTTCAGTTAATGCTTTGCCGAACACTAGCAAGCAAAGAGACCTTTCTAGACGGGCTCGAGTGACATCTACCCCCGCTTCTAACTTCTCACCTGGTTGTTGAGGAACGCTTCAGCCTGCTTGGTGTCCCTGAGGAACATCTGGTACGCGTGAGACTGGGACAGCAGGTTCTGTCTGTTCTCCCACATCTTGTGCAGCTCGTTCCAGCCGACATCGAGCGCCTGCAGCCTCTGGCGCAAAAACACGTACTGAGCGTCCGTTTGACCCCGCGTCACCATCTCCCCCATCTCGCGCATCTTCTGATAGTCCTCTTCGTAGTTCTGTATCTCATTCCTGATGCCGTCGTGTTGGGTCATGAGCTTCTCAGCCTCCGCCAGCGTGTTAGGCATGTCCTCAGACGCAATGGCGGTCTGGGTGCGGGAGAGCCAGGACTGGAAGTCATCCAGATCACGCAAAAACTGTTGCAATTTCCGAGCCTCGCCCAGAGACTCCTCACGATTCTTCAATGTGTTCTTGAGTTCCTCCCAGATTGCCGAGATCTCGTCCAGTTGGCCCGTGATGGCGTCGGCCTGGTCGGGATGCCCGTCAGCCAGGCGCTGAGCTTCGGTTTGTAGATCCTGAAGTTTCTGCTCAATGGCGGCGAGATCTCGTTCCATTCCCGTGAGTTTTCGCTGCAGGGCCATGACCCCTGCTAGATCATTGCCAAGCTCTTGGGTTGATTCAATGACCTTGGTCTTCTCTTTGATCCAGGATTTTGTCTCGTTACAGTCAAGGTGGTAGTTCTGAACACCCAGTGCGGAGTTTAGAGATTCCTTCTTGTGGTCCACGAGATCACGGAACTGGCTCCACCTAGTGGCAGATGAGAGAACTGCTATTTCTAGTTCCTGGTTCAGGACACATGAAGATGTTTGGTACCTGTTGTTGAGCTTGTCTTGCTGGCTCCTGATGTCCTTCTGACCAGGATGATCACTGTGAAGTAGCTGACGTGCGATCTGGTTCAGGACAGCAACACGAGACGCCTGATTGTTCATCTCCGGTTCCAGACTTTCAAACCTGCGGAGCAAAAAGCGCATGAACATCGGCTGGAATTGACGCTTATTTTTGAGCATCATGTGATCTTACCTGTGCTGGACGACCTCCAAGTCCTCCAGCTTGTCCGGGATCTCCATGCTGTTCAACCATTGTTCTTTCTCGTCAATCCAAGCCTCACAGGCACCGACTTCGGTAACCATTTTGTAGAGCGCCAACGTGTCCTGCAGCGACTGCTTCCTGAGCTTTGTGAGCTCCGATACTTCCTTGTAGCGTTCCTCGATGCTCAGCAGCCGCCCGTGAAGCTTTTCGGACTCCGCAACCTCTTTAGGCAGCGACGCAGCCTGTTCGTACAGGACCTCGATGACGGGGTGATAGCTGCTAACCTCTGTTGCTGCGTCTTTATGCTTCCTGACCAAAGCCTGCGTGGAGAACTCGTCATGGCCCGTATCGCTGCTGGAAACGATGCGAAGAGCATCCACGGTCCAAGTGTCCGCATCGTCTGCATCCGCCTGAAACTGATGCAGCGCCAGAGCGTCTTGCAGCTTCTTCCTCCTGACGGCTGCAAGTTGCTCCAACGCTGCCCACTGAGCCTGAAGATCATGTATCCGCTCCTGGATCTTCGCTGCACCGAAGTGGTCTTCCTGCACCATGATCTGACCTTCTGCGATGGTGTTCTGTAAGTGTCCGCAGCGACCGCTCATCTCGTCTTCCAAGGCTCGCTGTTTGCTGAGCAGGCGCAGCGCACCCGTCAGGTCCTTGCCGTGCTCAGCCGAGGACAGGATCTGCTCCTTTTCACGGATCCAACCCTCCTCCTCGGCCATGTCCCAGAAGAACTTCCAGAGGCGGCGGGACTCCTCAAGGCGGGCTCGGCGTTCCACGGCAAGCTGAGTCAACTCTTGGTAGCAGAAGTCCAGATGAGCTACACGGTCTTGGATGACCTGAGGCTCGCAGGGCTTGTAGCCTTCACAGTTCACAGAGTTACATGACCATCAGAAGCGTACTTCCTGTTTCCAGTGATGACGTCGTTGAGACATTTCATGCTTACCATTGTCGCTGGTAGAGTATTTTTGGGCGTTGGTGGAAACGGCTTTCACTCTGTCGGCCTGGACTGCAATGTCGGCTTCCACCAGCGCGTGCTTCTGCAGAAGGTCTTCCACGCCCAACAAATGCTTGCCGTAATCCTGAGACAAAAGAAGCATCTGGAAAACAAACGGGAGAAACTTGTTAGGAACTTCCGATCAGTCATTGTTTTTGTTATTTTACGGCGCCTACATTGGGATTGGGATTGGGATAAAAGCAGTTTCACTCTGGAATACTCATTATATTAAAGAAAAATGGGGAAAAAGAGCTAAAAACAAACATTTCAGAAACTGAATGGTTGGGTATGATTATGACCCAAAGCACCACAACATCATCTCGGGTCTGGAGGGAGCACTGCTGGAAGAATAGAATTAGATTTTTCATTACACCAGAAATTAAACAAAAAAGTTCAAATTTTAAATTAAATTAAATTAAATTAAATTAAATTAAATTAAATTAAATTAAATTAAATTAAATTAAATTAAATTAAATTAAATTAAATTAAATTAAATTCATTTTCTACCGCTTTTCCTCAAGAGGGTTGCGGGGATGCTGGAGCCTATCCCAGCAGACCTCACAGCTAGGAGACCAGGGTTCAATTCCACCCTCGGCCATCTCTGTGTGGAGTTTGCATGTTCTCCCCGTGCATGCGTGGGTTTTCTCCGGGTACTCCGGTTTCCTCCCACATTCCAAAAACTGGAGACTCTGGAGACTCTGGAGAAATTGGAGACTCCAAAATTGTCCATAGGTATGAATGTGAGTGTGAATGGTTGTTTGTCTATATGTGCCCTGTGATTGGCTGGCCACCAGTCCAGGGTGTACCCCGCCTCTCGCCCCAAGACAGCTGGGATAGGCTCCAGCACCCCCCACGACCCTCGTGAGGAAAAAGCGGTAGAAAATGAATGAATGAATGAAAATAAATAAAACTAAAATAAATAAAGTATAAAAAAATAAATAAAACTAAAATAAATAAAGTATAAAAAATAAATAAAAAAAATAATAAAAATAAAGTATAAAAAATAAAATAAATAAAAATAAAGTTTTAAAAAATAAATAAAAACAAAATAAATAAAAATAAAGTATAAAAAAAAGCAGTTTCACTCTATCATCTGCCACACATTTGAAGGTGAACCCAGCCTCCATTTTAGCTTCCATCATCGACCATCATAGTCCAGCTTGGCACCAAAATATCTAATTTGGTACCAGTTTTTGGCACCAAGTGCAGAGTTACGGCACATAAGTGGCGGCGCTACCTACACACGAGGCACATCCAAATTTACCCTTCCAAACTGTCAGCTGGACTGCACCACTTGGTGGAAACCAGAGGTGGAGATCTGATGTGATGCTATAAAGACACAAACCAAGCGGTAACAGACCTTCATCTCGTCCATCCAGTCCATGATGTGTAGCATCTCTTGGAAGACTCTCTGCAAGCCCAGGTTCATCTCCAGACGTTGCCTTCGGGCCTTCAGCAGCTCCAACAGGTACTCCCAAAGCCGCATCACATTGTCCTTCCTGGCGACGATGCGTTTGATGTCATGGTAATGCTCCACCTCCAGTTCTTTGGCCACTGCAACCACGGCCTGCACGCGCTCCTCGTACGCTGCAATGTCAGTCTCGATGGCTTCGTGCTTCTTAATCGCCGCTTCCACGGCTTGAAGGTCAAAGCCGAAGTTGTCCTGGAAACGAGGAGTGAGATGTAAGAAGTGGAAAAGTCCACCCGGTTCTCGGTCCTCACACCTGTGATACTAGTCTCTGGTTTTCGCTGAGCCAGGTCTCCCTCATGGCCGCCTTGCGGTCCAAGCGTCTAGCTAGCTGTTCTAACTTCTCCTGACGGATTAGCTCTGTCCGCAGGGCCAGTTCTCGCTCATGCTCGGCCTTCTCCAGACGCTCCCAGGCCTGCAAGAACAAACATCAAACAACCACATATGTCCTCCAGAGACACAAAGCTGGGAGACGACCACCGAGAGCTCCAAGCTCCAAGCTTCAAACCTTGTTGATGTCTGAGATTAGTTTTCCCTCACGAGGTGTGAAGACCTTTTGGTTGTTGGCTCTCATTTTGCTCTGGATGGTGAAGAGAAGAACCTCCAGGTTCCCCTTTTCTGTGAACCTGAACAATCACCAGAAACGACAAGAACATTTGTTCACACACACAACCAGCAAAAGGTGGAATCAGTGCAGAAGAGGTGAAGTTTAGGATCATCTGCTGACTTTGGAGGTTTCTCCACAGTTCTGTAGGTGTTGAAGGCCTGAAGCTGCTGCTGAACGCCCGCCAGAGAGTTGGCAAACTTCCTGTTGTTGAGGATGATGATGGTCTGTTCGATCCATTCCAGCAGATCGGATGCCAGAGACTCGTACTTCTCGATCATCGTCTCCGTCTCGATGGCGTGATCCAGCACCTGCGTGTCAATGCAAAAAAAAAAAAAAAAAACACGTCTCGTGTGAACCTGACTTCCTGCCACAACGCGGCTCTGATGTGATGCACAAAAATGACTTTTTCTCAGCGACCTTCCCGATCCGCTTCCCCTCCACCTTCAGAGCCTTCATCTTGGAGAAGTAATGGTAGAAGGTCACCACGTAGGTGATGACCGACTTCTCGTCTGGGTGATCCACGCTGATGTCTGCAAGACACCACGCAATCATAAATGAATGAAGCCGACCTTTCTGATATGAAGTTAGACCTGCTTCACCTTCAGGGTCCAGCAGCTTGGTGAGGCCCAGGTGTTGTTCAGCCATGTTGAAGGCGTTCTGCAGGTTGTAGTGAACGTTCGATTTCTTCAGCTTGTCAAAGTCGATCAAATCGGGGCTGAAAGAAACCAAGAAACTCATTAACACTGGCACACTAACGAGGAAGACTTCATGAGAACGAGGAAGTCACCGGTGTTTATGGATGAGGGCGCTGAGGGCCATCCCGTCTCTCCAGCTTGTGGTGAAGTTGTGGATGTTCACGTTCGAATACCTGGCAACAACATTAAGATATGCTTTTATTCGTCCCTCAGTGGGGAAATTTGTAATTTGTAAAATAAAATAAATTAAATTCAACTAAATTAAACTAAATTAAACCAAAATTAAATTAAACTAAATTAAATCAAAATTAAATCAAACCAAAATTAAATTAAACTAAATTAAAACTAAATTAAATCAAAATCAAATCAAATCAAACTAAATCAAATCAAATCAAATCAAATCAAATCAAATCAAACCAATTAAATTAAATTAAATTAAATTAAATTAAATTAAATTAAATTAAATTAAATTAAATTAAATTAAATTAAATTAAATTAAATTAAATTAAATTAAATTAAATTAAATTAAAAATCTTAAAGTTACCCAGCCATGCTTGCTTTATACTCCAGTATGACACAAATATATAGAACGTACGTATATTTAAATGTAGTATAGATACATGTATATACGTGTGTATGGACTAGATACATTAAAAGAGGAACAATCAATAATTACCCGGCCGTCTTCATCTGACACCATAACAACAAAGCATCCTTGGCTGATTTTTTTTCTTTGTTGTCTTCCGTCTCCACGCTGATGTCTTGAATCTGAGACCACAAGAAATGTTTTTTTTTTTAGTTGTAATATTTTTATCTCATGCACAACGCTAAATACAAGGATGAAGAGTCTTGAACCAGTCATGATGTGCTATATATATCACTATATTGACACTTACTATGGTACCCATTATGGCATTGGATGCTCATATCGCTCATATCAAACTTGTATATAGGTGGCATCAGGCAGACATACATACTTAATGTGGTGCATAAATCAGCAGTAAAACTGATACTTCCAAATACCGCAAAGCATGCTGGGTAGTCCAGCAGCAACAACAATAAGAACTATAAACACTAAAAACATTAGAAGAGTATGTTAAATCTTCCTTGTTTACTTCTCCGACGACCTCAACAACAATCAAGGAAAAATGTTAGGAAAGAGAAAGAGTTTCGTAAGCTACCCAGCATGTCTTGCGGCAGAAATATGTGTGTTTTTTGGGCATGACACATGGATGCCACAGGGTGCAGTGTCATGTGTGCGACTCAAGTGTGCCGGCTATAGTTTTTATGTTAAATGTTAAATGTTAAATAAATGGAATTTGGAAATGGTGGGCCGGATTAAGAAGCTCAGCGGGCCTGATGAGGCCCTCGGGCTGCGGTTTGCTCAACCCGGCAGTATGTTAACAACCATTACATCAAGGTTCTGTTTCTTTTGCACAAAAATTTTAATTTGGAATTACTCCAAAATATAAAAAAAATATATAAAAATTAAAAAATAAAATAAAAAAATAATTAAAACAATACAAACTAATTAATTAAATTAATTAAAAAATTTAAAAAAAATAATTAAAAAATAATAATAAAAAAATAAAAAACTTAAACTATATTAGGAAAGCAGGAAGTGAACAAATGTAACAGTTACTGATTGTAAAAGTACCAGAAGTACCAGGGGTAGGATTTAATAAGCTGTGCTTCTTCCTACTCTTTTTGGACATGTGGAATTTGGTCTTTAAGCTGCAGTTCCACAGAAGGCAGACGCTGCAACGCGCAGCTTACGATATCAGAACATCACAAACATTTAACACCAAAAAGAATGGCAGGGGTCATGTGACCTGGAAGCGAAGAATGATGGTCCAGATGAGGCCCAGGGTCAGGCGGTGGTTCCCATCCACAATGTCATGCGAGCCCATATTCTCCAGGTGCACGCGCTGCTCCTTCAGGAACTGCAGAGCCTTGTCCACATTCTCCAGGCAGTGAATCCGCATCCGACCCTTGGTGGGCTTTGGCTGAACGGAACCCCCCCCCATCGAATATGCTCAAACACAGAGGCTATGTATGGATGTGTGTGTGTGTGTGTGTGTTACCAGTCGCTCTCCTGACAGAACTTCCAGAAGTCGGATGAGCATGCGTCCATCTCGGAGGTCAGTGTAAAGGTCACCGATCCTGCACGACACTCGGCAAAGGTGAGAGTTGACCCACTTGGTGAACGTCTTCTTCTGCACCGCCTCGCGCTCATCTGCACACACAAACACGATTTCAGTCAAAAGGTGAACATTAGACGAGCACAACGTATCCCACAGGACATCTCCTACTCGTGTGTAAGACAAGCATGAGTTGAGTTCATCAATCAATGGGACTTTTGTTGTTACCTTTCAGCTGCTGGAAGCGGCCCTCCAGCGGGTTGCGCAGCGCTTCCATGGCCGCCCGTCAAAGAGCGCTACGCAACATCACACTGAACCACCGCGTTTGATCGTTACAGTTCTGACGAAAACTACAGGTCAGATTGGAACGTTGGCCTACTTGTTCTCATGTTGGAGGGAAAAACTTCCTGCAAAGTCCAAAGGTCCGCCGCGCAATAACGTGTGTGTGTGTGTGTGTGTGTGTGTGTAGACAGCCAATGACATAAAAGCGTGATGATTATGTCATAAGGTGGGGGTGGAGTATTTCCCTCTATTGTCATGCCACATTCCTGGGTGAGCGACAGGAAACAGGAAGCAAACATGCTGTCCACACACACACACACACTCAGCCCCGCCCTCTAATGCAAACTGGAGTCCAGTTGTCAACTTGACAAATCTCGACAAAAAACACACGCGTGCGCACGTGACGTACCTGCGAGCGCTTTTATGCGAGAACGCTCAAAGAGGCGGGCCGAGCTGTTCTCGTTGTCCCAGTCGTCATCCCAGCGCTTGCTGACCTCGCCGCCGTACTGCGGCTGCAGGTCCATGTGCTCCAGGTCAGAGGCCACCGCCGTCATCGTGACCTTTCACCTCTGGCACCCAACACGACAACGCCAGTCTACATGCACCGCTTCTGACCGAACACAAACAGGAAGTCAGGGGAAGTGATGTATCAAATGAAAGGTTTTATCTGATTAGTTAAGATCACACGCATCAAGATCAAACTGCACATACGTGTGTACATGAACATGTCATGTATGACTCAAATGTAAAGTAATGCAAGTTGGAAGCTGCTGATCCTGCACGATGCTTTGATTGGCTGCTGATGTCAGCTGAGCAGCACTCATGCAGGAAGTCAACAAGCGCATCAGTTCACCATTAAAGCACTTTGGCGTCCCCGGGGGAGCGTTTATATCCAATTTCCCAGAATGCTCGGCTGCATGGAAAAACAAAACATCACGTGTTCTTCACGAAGACGGCGCTTGCCGACCAATGACGACCTTCCACATCGGCATGTTAAGGTTTGGAGGAATTATACATTTCATGTGCTAATGTGCTAATTGTAGCCTACTGCTAACGCTGCTAAGGATCTCATCCGCCCCATTGTACCATGATAATCAAATAGTCTGTGAAATGTACAGTAGTATTAATGAATGACAGCCCTTTGTTAGCAAGTAAGCACTAAACATAACATTACTTGCAAATGATACTTCCAAATACCGCAAAGCATGCTGGGTAGTAAACAATAAGAACTATAAACACAAACATTGGAAGAGTATGTTAAATCTTCAGACGACCTCCTCAAACAACAATCATGGCAAAATGTTAAGAGAAAGAGTTCCATAAGCTACCCAGCATGTCTTGCGGCAGAAACATATGTGTGTTTTTTGGGCATGACACATGGATATTTTTATGCTAGTGGTGCAGTAGGTAGGTTTACTTTGAGTGTCATGCGTGCGACTCAAGTGTTGATGTTAAATAAATGGAATTAAAAAATGGTGGGCCGGATTAAGATGCACAGCGGGCCTGATGTGGCCCTCGGGCTGCAGTTTGCTCAACCCGGCAGTATGTTAAGAACCACATTTGCACTATTACATAAAGGTTCTGTTTCTCTTGCACGAAAAATTTTATTTGGAATTACTCCAAAATATGCATCTAATTAAACTCAGGTTGGAGTCAAAAAGTCAATTAATTAAATTAATTAGTTATTAATAAATTAATTGATTTATTAAATTCACTACGCTGGTGAGGCAAAACCAATCAACTGTCAACAAGCAGTGGAGCAGGGAGTTGGCAACCTTTGTTATGACGCCAAGTCACCTCACCTCGGATTGTGACGTCATATCGCTACTTCCTGTTTGTACTTCAAAATAGTATCAGAAGCATACAAATATTTACAACCCACATCTCCACTTGTTTTGTCATAGTTGTGTTCGTATTATTATTATTATTATTATTGTTTTGTTTATTGGTTCCGTTTAGAATAGAACCAAAAGAGGAAGTTCTGCTCCAGTCATCAGTCACGGTACCGTGCAATGCGTTCGTCAGTCCCGCGATCGGTACCAGTCGGAACCGAACCTAGAGACGCTATATCGATAACCTTTTTTCCCCCGATCGGATGCTGCGTGTGCGCGACTGTTTAGTCCGCGAACGCACCATCTTGCACCGGTCACGCCCGTGCGCGTCCGTGCGCCGTGATTTCTTTTACAGCGACTAAGAGACGAACGTCTCGGAAAGGCGGAACCCACGAACACAACACGAGGATAGCTCACCTGGTCACGATGATGATGATAATGATGATGATGATGATGATCCAAAGTTGCGATGAAAAGAGGCCGCAGAGTCGAGGATGATGAGGATGAAGAGGATGCTGCTGCAGGGGATGACGGGATTGACCCCGCCCCTCTCCGCTCACACGCACACACGCCTTCCGAGCCCGTCAGCTGCGGTGGTGTTGCGTTCACAGACTGTTATTAAACTGTCAGCGCCCCCCTGCAGTACCAACAAAATGACTGCCTGTCGTTGATGCAGTCAGCCAACTACTTCCTGTTGACAATAAGACACCTGCTGGTCACGCCCACACATTTGATGTTGTGAGCTAACGTCACCTAGCACAAGAAGAGTGGAAGGAAAACAAATAATAACTGACAATAACTGACTTTATTGATAATCAAAGTGCTGGATTGCGTGTACTTATCTGCAGTGGGCTCAATGTCAATGTTCATGTCAGGAAAAAAATAATAAAGACTAAAATTAATAACGCTAATAATAGGCTATGTCAGAAGTCCAACCACTCGTCCAGGTAGATGCAACTAGACGGTGAAATTTCTCCTCCTTCGTGACAGTCATCAAAAACCTTAAAAAAAGAAAAATATTATAAATATTATTATAATAATATATTTTATTTTTTCATAAAACTCATTCATTCATTCATTTTCTACTGCTTTTTCCGCACAAGGGTCGCGGAGGGGTACATCCCAGCTGTCATTGGGCAAGAGGCGGGGTACACCCTGGACTGGTGGCCAGCCAATCACAGGACACATATAGACAAACAACCATTCACACTCACATTCATACCTATGGACAATTTGGAGTCGCTAATTAACCTAGCATGTTTTTGGAATGTGGAATGAGGAAACCGGAGTACCCGGAGAAAACCCACGCATGCACTGGGGAGAACATGCAAACTCCACACAGAGACGCCCGAGGGTGGAATTGAACTCGGGTCTCCTAGCTGTGAGGTCTGCACGCTAACCACTACAGCCCAAGCTAAGATTCATTCATTCATTCATTTTCTACCACTTTTCCTTTCGCGTGCTGGAGCCTATCCCAGCTGTCTTGGGGTGAGAGGCGGGGTACACCCTGGACCGGTGGCCTGCGCGCTAACCACTCAACCACCGTGTCGCCCCTTTTTAATAAAAGTGGACTTGTGAATGGCGTATAGAAGGGTTAAGATTCTGTTCCACAGATGGCGCTAATGCGCACGAAAGCTGCTTGCCAACCGCCAATACACAACAGAAGAAGAACGCAGTCTGACAATATTTGGGATATTGGAATATTTGGGTCCATGTATACGTGGCTACTTATAAAGCACGGCCATGACTTGAAGAAGAGGGTCTGTTACCGGGCAGAGTCCGCAGGGCGTCTTGACTAGGCCGGTGGGCGGGACGATGGCGTTGACGCCGCGGTAGAGCTTGATGTGTCCATCCACGCTTCCCAGCGTTCCCTCCTTGGCGGCCATGATGCTCACTTCCACTTTACCGTCATACACCAGCGTGTTGAGGATGGTTTCGATGTCCTCCATGGACAGATCCACCTGACACCGCACAGCTAGCAGTCAATCAAAAGCGTGCGGCGTGGCGTGAGGAAAGAAGGCGGGGCTACCTTGCTGATTCCCAGCTCGCAGATGTACTTCCAGACTTCGTGCGACGTGGCGAAGGAGCTGTTTCTCTGCACCATCGGACTCTGCTTGCTTTCCCTCGCCGCGTCAGCCTGACACCGGCACACGATTAGCGTTAAGCGGGTAACACTGTGGCGCCCCCTTCTGGTCCCCACACCACACACCTTGCCCTGCAGGAACTTGAAGCACTGCTGGTTCAGAACCTCCACAAACTCTGACTCAAAGTCCTGGTCGCTGTACCAAGCCCCGCCTGTCACAGAGCGGTCGGGCTGGACGTTGTACAACATGTACACTTTTTTCTTGGACGCCTAAACACAACACACACCTGTACTTGAGATGAGGTCCCATTTCTTTCTTTCTAGATGTACAACGCTGGACTCACCGCCACAGATTTGACAGCTTTGATGAGTTTTTTACTCTCCAAGTTCTTCAGGATCTTGTTGATCTCCGTCAGAGGAAGATTGCTCTTGAAGCGGATGTCCCTGCTCCAGATACCTGCACAGGTACGTGCACGTCAACACACTGCGTGTCTCTCACACCGGCATTGAACCCACGTGTTCTTCCAACCTTTGTTTGAGGCATCTTCAATGATCTGATAGACGAGTTTCTCCTGGTTGTCAGAACCTTTCATCTTACTGTCACACACAAGAACATTCAGCAGTGCCGTGTAAGCAGCGTCCTACCATCGGATGGCGCTAATGAGCACACCTACCTGGCACTCTGGGAGTCCTTCAGCCTGTAGAGAAGCCCGGAACTGTTCCTCAGGAGGTCCAGAAGGCCCTGGAAAAGGTCAAATTGAGGTGAGCCACATGTGAAAGAGACGTCACGCATAGGTGAGACTAACCAATGAGAGCAGTTTGTTGATGGCCATGGCTCTCTGCTGAGGTTCCAGGTGAGGCATGTCGTTCTGGATCACCTGGTCGGTGATCCCATGCGGGAACTGCTGACAGAGCTCCTTGATCCTGATCAAAACACACGCAATTTGGTCCTGAATCAGGGGCACATTTTCATATGATTTTTTGCAGTGTTGAAGGAGACAAGGTCTTTGAATTCATTTTTTTGTTTTTGAAACCCTTTTCCCGCAGATGTCGCCTGTTGGTTATTGGGCGCCAGTAAGGTTCAAGGACCGCCCTGTGTCTTTGACGGACAGCCCATCGGATCCTGCTGCTACCACTTCACTGTTTTTGTTCCCTAATGCTCAGGATCTTTCAAAAAAATGTAGAGTGACTGTCTTACTGCGTCCAACCTCAGCAGCAATGGCAGCTGACGATCAGAATATGTTCTAGTAGAGAAAGCTTCTTTGCTTTAGCCATCTGGGGGCCAATGGGTATGACTTTGCGAATGCCTGACAGAAAATGAGAATTTTCTGTCTGGCTTTTTATAGCCTGTGATCTTAAAGTAAATTAATTAAAAGTTCCAAACTGTGTTTGTCTCCCTCCCCCTTCTCGTTTTTGGATACTGTAGCTCTACCTAAAACCTCATTAAGGTCCAAATGTGCATAAAAGCATTCTAGCAATTTTTTTAACTAATCATGGTACATGAAAAATGACACTTGACTATCTTCCCTGGACTTTTCGATGATCAAAAAATGTTAATGGCTACTCCGTTGACTTTTAAAACAGACTTCCACAGCTAAAGTGATGATATATATATATTTTGTAGTACGGTTGTGCTTGCCAAGGTCCGTGGGTCGATCACAGCTTCTGTCTTGACTCAATGTTAACACAATGGGGACCAAAGACTATTTTCCTGTATAAAATTTGTTTTAACTTCGTTCATATTTGAGGGAGGGAAGTGTATGAGTTATGAAATTATTGCCGAAGTCGTGCTTTATCAGATAGAATTAATCACAGACACAACATTGTTACTGGCAGCGTTTCTCCAATGCATGTGTTTTTTAAAAATCAAAACACTCACCTGTTTTCAACTTCGGCGGGTTCACAAGTGTTTGTTTCCGTCTTGACTTTCACTTCCGCCATCTTTAATATTTCCTCTAAACTCCACAAAATGATTGGTGTGATTATATGCTCACGAATTTCTAATATCAGTCATGTCACAATTAGTGTTGTCTTGCTAGCTTGCTGGTTAGTTAGCCATGCGTCATTCCGGGGTCCTGAAAAGCTAACAGGGGTGTCCAAAATATTGCCTGACGGAAAAAAAGTTAATTCGTAATATATTTTGATTCGTAACCGAACCTTTTATAGCATGCTATTAGGCTTCTTTAAATGAAAATATTGGATAAAAATTTGCGTACGAAACCGAAAAAATTTAGGTGTTTTTTTTAAACCACACCGGCGGAAGGGCAGTGTAATGTGGGGTCCCACCCCCGTTACCGCGGTGACACAAACACAAGTCAACACTCAAACCGTCATACACAAAGTGCTGAAGTCTTAAAGAACTCGACTCATTCAAAGTAAGTTGACTTGTTTTCATTTGTATTTTTAAATTAATCACAATTATTAATTTCATGGAGTGTTCTGACACTTAAAGACACACTTAAGTTGACTTTACGTTATCATCATATAGCAGACGTCATCATGACAGCAGGTGCAGTGGCGGCGCCGCGGATCATTCCCATCATGCACCGGGACAGACTACGAGCAAAGCCCCACATTGACACGAGCACACGTGTGTGCATTCAGTCAGGTACATTAGCACATACATGTTACTTTAACTCCTATTGGTCCGCACCGCCTATCATATCAATGCTAACCCTACAAGTAAGCAACTGCACCCCCGAGTGGCTGTTTGCTGTCAGTGCAACGTGATTGGACGCTGAATGGCAACCTAAAGTTCCCACAATGCATCTGTTGCTTGAGTTTCATGCTAGCTGGCTTAGCTAATGATGAATGAATGAATGTGTTCGCTCCCACGCAGACACTCGTGACGCGCACGTCTTCTTCACGCTGGACGGCTCCAAGCCGCTACCCGATCAAGTCGGGACAGGAAGTGTCAGTCGGCGGTACAGCGAGCCACTGTATCTGCCCGCCGGCCGCGTCTGCGTCAGAGCGATGGCTGCCACCAGGTAACACGATGATGTCACACTCAGTTTTGTCTTTAGGCTTGACTAACATGTAAAAGTCACTTCCTGTTAACTGTCACACGTGTCCGCAGCGATGGCCGAGAGAGCGCCATCGTGACTAAAGTCTTCCTGGTCCAACTGGATGAAGAGGAGGAGCCTACGCAGCAGGTAACGAGTCATCAATGAACGCACAACATCGTGGGATTGATCCCTGACTGACTGACTGGTTCGCCATCTTGTCAAACTTCTAGGCCGATGTTGCAGATTCACACTCGCCTCAAGGTCACAAAGGGTCTTCAGGGTCAAAGATGGCGAGCGGCGCCTCTCCTCGTGTTGTTCCTCGTTTCTTCAAGAATCGTGTGTCTCTGACCGACACAATGCAAAGTCCGAGTTCTGAGGTAAACGCCCTGATTTCACGTGGCTCATTTAGCCGGGACGCTTTAATTTTGAAGTGTTTTCCTGTTTGTCAGAGCGCAGGTTTGCTGAGGCAGCTGAGCAGCACGCAAGCGTCACGCGTCCAAAGAGAGACCGACTTCCTGCGGTATGCTCGCTTCTGAGAACGCATAGCTTGGATAAGGTATCTATCTTTGTGTGTGTGTGTCTTGTCATTGTAGGTGTGTGCACTGTTTGACCTTTCGACCTTCAGACCCGTTGGCTAGTTTCTGTGCTCAGTGTGGCGCCGCGCTGCCTCATCTGCCGCAACACAGGCTGCCCCCTGCTGAAGGAGGACAGGTACTGCGTTTAACCCTTAGATGCATAAGTGGGTCAAAAATGACCCCCGGTCAGGTTGTTTTCTTGAAATATTTTTGGAATGAATTTTTTTTATCATTTTATATTCCAGGTATTCCTCAAAAAAACATGTTTTGATATTCGCATTTTTAACTTAAATTTTATACATTTTAAGAAATTTTTGTTTTTGTGTTACTACCCCAACCTTCCATAAGTGGGTCACAAATGACCCGGTCAGGTTGTTTTCTTGAAATATCTTTGTAATGAACATTTTTTATTATTTCATATTCCAGGTATTCCTCAAAAAACATGTTTTTGATATCATGCCATTCACATTTTTAACTTAAATTTTATACATTTTAAGAAATTTTTGTTTTTGTGTTACTACCCCAACCTTCCATAAGTGGATCAAAAATGACCCGGTCAGGTAGTTTTCTTGAAATATCTTCATAATGAATTTGTTTTATCATTTCATATTCCAGGTATTCCTCAAAAAACACGTTTTTGATATCATGCCTTTCACATTTTTAACTTAAATTTTATACATTTTAAGAAATTTTTGCTTTTTGTGTTACTACCCCAACCTTCCATAAGTGGGTCAAAAATGACCTGCATGCATTTTCTATGGAATCCAATAGGAACCTTTGATTCTTATCAACTCCTAAATATAATACAGGTGATTATTCCTAACCAAAATGGCAAAATTGGCATAAAAAGGCATTGATTCTAGTATGGGTCATTTTTGACCCACTTATTGAAGAGTGTAGGGTCCAGTCACTCGTGCATCTAAGGGTTAATGATGATGATGATGTCACACTGACTTGTGTTTGTGTGTGTCAGCTGGTGTGTTGTGTGATGTGTAACGCTCAAGTTCCCGTCAACACGCACGCTTGTTTGATATGCCACGCCTCCATCAAGCAGCAGCTCCTCCCCCAGTCCAGCCTCCAACTGCAGGTATACTGTTTACACACACGAGTGTCTGTGACGTTTAACACAAACTTGTTGTTGTGTGTCAGGATCACATTATGTGTGTGTGTTGTGGACGAGGGAATCCACCTGACATGTCAAACTGTTTGACGTGTGAAACCCGCCTCCACACGGTAACGCACCCTCGCTTAACAAGGAAATATATACGGTACAGTATAGTGAATGCATGTGTGTGTGTTGTACTGGTGCAGACATCGTTTGAGGCAAATGGCGGCCCCTCGGTCCCATTGCCACGCAACAGGAAAGTGACCTGCTCCAAATGCCAACGACTGAACAGCTACGATGCACGTTATTGTGACTGGTGTGGCTGCAAGGTATATACACACACACTGGAAGCTAAGCTAAGCTAACATTTTTCCAGACTGCTAGCCCGCCTCAATGCTAACAAGTTCACATGTGTTCAGTGTGCACATGCTCTCGGCAGCGTGTTGTGTCGTCGTTGTGGTGCAAGTGGAGCCCCGCACGCCATCTACTGCTCGGCCTGCGGCGCTTTCTTGGACGCTTCCCAGACTTCCTGTAATGATGTCATACCGCCTACGGGGGGCGCTGGCACAAACCAGGTATGAACACAGAACCTACGCAGAGGTAGCACGCTGCTCAAACCACGCCCTCTTCTTCAAAGTTTGTCCCGCCCACTATGGAGAGGCACACGCAGACTGTGGGACTACATTACCCATCAGCCACTGAGCTCCACAAAAAGCAGCAGCAGCAGCAGCAGAATGTGAGCAGGAAGCAAACCATCAAACAACCACCACACACCGCCATCAGCCCGGGAAGAGGTGATACTACTACTCATACTACTACTACTACTCTTGATACTACCACTGAAACCACTGGTGCTACTGATACTACTATTCAGAGTACTACAGCTATTGATACCACTGAAACTCTTTATTTTTGATACAACTACTACTACGACTACTGATAGTAGTACTACTACTATTCACGCTGCCACTGATATCACTACTAGTCCTACTAGTATTGATACTGCAGATAACAGCGAAAGGTGTGTTCAGGGTATTGGAGGAAGCAGCTGGATCACGTGTGCGCTCACCTGAGGAGTTTTGCTCAGAACAACGCCCCCTTCAGGACTCTGCTGGGAGAGCCTCGCCTCGGCAGGGTAGGGCAGCTCGGCATCATGGGACAATCGTCAGAAGACCTGAGCTGGTGCTTTAACTTGCTGTGCTCCGTCACTAAGATGGTGTCTGCAGTGCTTGAAGAAGACGCTCATGAGGTCAGCGTGACCATCAGCTTTATGGTGGCCTCGCAGGAAGTCGGACAGGAAGTCAGGCGTGTGAGTTGATAAGTCTCTCGACAGTAAAGCACGTTGCTTAGATGTTTAGTGATACGGTTTTGTTTTGTTCTTCTGTCGGGTCTCAGATCGGTTCTGAGGGTGAAACTCTGAGCAGCGTGACGGAGCGGACCCACTCGGGTCGCCACGGTGAGAACATTAGCATTACATCATGCAAGCGTGACGCTGCAGCAACTTAACTCTGCTTTTATTTTTGTGTTATCAGGAAGTGGAAGAAAAACTAATATGATGGTGAGATGCCAACATTAAAATTAAAATTCCGTTGTGGCCCCTCCCTCTTTATGAAAGCCTGTGATTGGCTCAGGTGAGAGACAGTCAACTGCTGCAGGAAGTGGGTCCGGCACATGGTCGGGTAGATGTGATCCAGCAGCTCTTAGATCAGGTAACGAGCGCCTTCAGCCAATCGGAGCCTTTGCGTCACTCGCCCACCATTGGGTGTCCATCAGGGGGCGGACCCACGATGCTGCGGGACCGATGGCCGTCATGCCCTGTCCCTCGCCACTGCCAATGGTCATCACGAGGTTCTTCCGGTGTTGGTGCAGGCCGGCGCGGACGTGGACCGGCGATCTGGGCCGTAAGATGACATCATTTCATTCTTCACGTGATTCTGCGTATGACGTGGTCTCCTCCCCAGCTTGAAGAACACGGCGTTGCACGAGGCCGCTGCTCTGGCCTCTGGAGGTCTGCGGTGTGCTGAGGTTCTGCTCAGGTAAGCGTGGAGCATATTGTAGACGTTGGATGTCGTCACCGGAATGATGTCACACTCGCTGTTGGGTGTCTTTCAGCTGCAAGGCCGCCACCGGCTTGCGTGACAAAAATGGCCGCACGGCGTCTGATGTGGCCATCGGGACTGGCTGCGATGCCATGGTATCTCTACTCGCTAGCCGGACCTCATGAGCGAGCCATAGAGACATGGAGGGGGCGGGGTTTCCTGACTTGCTGGTCATCCATCACGCCAGCTACTGAGGGATGTCATCCTTCCATTTATTAACGCATTCCTCGAATCACAACACACTCCGACAAGTAATCAGCGGCGCAGTCGTAGAAAAAAAGCGTGTCGACACTCGCTACTGTCCAGCGGGTAATACTTGTCGTAAAAGTCCAGGATGTACTCCTCGGCCTTGAAGCCGAACTTCTGGTAGAGCAACATGGCGGGATTACTGGCCGACACGTGCAGCGTCACATCCTTGCCCATGCACGTCTGAAAGCAGCGGCGCCAATCAGAATGTGGGACACTGGCGGCGACGAGCGCACGGCGAGGTACTCACCTGGATGAGATGGTAGATCATGAAGGTGCCGATGCCCGCTCGCCGCCACTCGGGATGCACCAGCAGGAAGGAGATGTAGGCCTCGTTGTACTTGACGTCGGGCACCATGAACCCGAAGGCGACTACCACCTTCTTGTAGAGAACCACCACGCTGAAGTCCGGGTACTGGAGGCATTCGGACAGGTCCACTCCTACAAGAAGAAGGGGGGGGGGGTTAGCTTAGCTTAGCGTAGCCTTGTGGCATCTTATTGGCTCACCTGGCCAGAAGTGCTCGTGACACATGGCGTTGACGGCGGGGATGTGGTCAGGCCGCACGTAGCAGTAGTCGATGGGGGCGTCTGCTTCAGGGGTACAGTCTACTCCATCCCCACGACGACGAGCTCGGATCTCTGCGAGCAGCCTCATCTTCAGCGGCCGACTCTCGTAGTCGCGCCTACGAGTTAAGAGTCAAAGGTCACAACAACCTTAAGGGAGGTTCCCGCCATGCGCTGCTTTACCTGATGTACGGTTTGAGGAGGCGGGACGTGTAAGGGCTCTTGATGCTTTGCTCCAAACCGCCATGTGCTCCCATCAGTCGATGGCAGAAGGACACCCGCGGTGCAGGGAAGCCCCTCCTCGTGGACCCCTTCACCTACAGACAAAGAAGTCGCTAACGCATCCGCGCATTTGGACTTCCTGTTTCTGATGTTTACCTGGAAGCGATCAAGGACACGCAGCTCCTGGCTGTTGGTTGCAAATTGACCTCCGTTGACCTCTAGGGCTCCGTAGACTCCTCCCACCAGGCTGAGGGCGGTGCTGACCGCACGGTCGATGTCCAGCAGGGGGAGCCCTCGCTGCCTCTTGACCTGACGGACCAGCAGCTTGCGGTGGAGGCGTTTGGCTTGCGGCGTGACGGCTAACGCTAAAGGGCATGTGTCCAAACGGCGCCGCAGGATCCTCTCCTCGTATAGGCTCAGAGGCACGTAATGAGAATTCTGTGGGGCGCCGCCGCCCCCGTCGCTTTTCTCGGAACGCCCGGCCATCCTCCGCTCTGTCCTGTTGTGGGCGCCACTAGAAAGAGGCGGGCCGACCGCTTCTTCCAAGTCCTCCTCGTGCTCCTGTCCGTCATCGTCCTCGCTGTCTGCCTCATGCTTGATGTGAGGTGGTGCTGGGCGGAGCTTCTTGCGACCAATGAAAATGGTGGCGGGTGGAGGGGCGTACTCCATTCCGGGGTCGATCATCCCATCCGCCTCCATCTCCTCATCGTCTGGGCGTGACAAGAACACCAGGAGTCAAGATTACAGTAGGTGTGGCCTCTAGATGTCAACTCACCATGGAAGAGAGCCTGAGGCGGCATGGCGTCCGGGATGAGGTCCGCCTCCGATAGCAGGCTGGGCGTGGCAGAGTGGGAGGCCGGAGTCCCGGGGGCGGAGAAATCCGGTGAGGGTGATGGTGACGGGCTGGTCAGCGGAGTTCTATCTGACGAACTGAGGGAAGAGAAGTCAACGACCTCGCCTTTCTCCAGAACCAGGTCCGGTCGTCGAGCGGCGGTGCCGCCGCGGCCTACGCCCGCTTTGACTGGCGTGGAGGAAGCACTGCGGTCCGTGAATCCGCCAGCCTCCTTCTGAGCACGCCGAATGTCTTTGGCCTCCTGAGTCCGCGAGCGCTTCTCCTTCAGCTGCATGGCGCTCTCCACCGGGTTTCTGGCGCTGCGCTTCCTCAGACCCTCCACGGTGATGATGGGCTCCAACGCCGCCTTGGATGCTGCATGTCCGACCCAGGAAAAGTACCAGGATGTGAACAAACGTGGACAAAAAAGCAAATGACCATCGGTGACATCGAACCTCACCTTTGACCTTAGTGCTGGCCTTGTCGGTGTCTGGCCGCAGGGTCGGAGGTCGGTTGTGAACCAGCTTCCACCAACCGGGCTCGCTAAACTCCTGCGCTCCCGAGCGGAAGAAGGCGGGACTCCCGACTGACAGACAGCCGGCCACGGTGCTCCACCACGTTGACGTCTTTTTCCTGCGAGGTGACCAAAGCACATCAGCCATAGCCTAGTCATCATCCGCGGGGGATCCTCATGTGACAGGAAGTGACCTTGATCCAAGAAGGAAGTTCCAGTGTCGGCCGATGAATGCGCAGATGTCCTCCTTCCAGCGGAAGTAACCTTGGCGTCCGGTTCCCTCCAGGGACAGATTGTACATGGCTAGCATGACCACCTGAGAAAAACAAACTGTAACTCCACACTGGGGGTCGGGGGTGGGGGCGTGGGGGCCGTAAAGTGACCATGTAACCTGCTGCCAGGTGAGCCGCATCCTCTCAAAGGTCTCCTTGCCGTCTTCGGAGCAGTCAAAGCAGACAAACTTGAAGAAGTTGTCTCCTTTCAGGTAGCTGGGCTGGTCGCCATGGAGATGAACTAAACAAAAACAAACCCATTCTTAAACCAGCATTTTAGTGACACTGACATTTGTGTTCACCACATTTCTATCAGGCTAATGCTAACCAGGCTAATTTAGCCAAACTAACGCTAAGTGAAAACGGGCAAAAAAAAGAAAATGGCAGCGCACCCGCAGGGATCCACTTGTGGCAGCGCTCGCAGTAAAACGCCAAATCCTCGCAGGCCCACGCTCCGTCCGCCTCCTCGCCTAAGTCGCTGGCGAGCGAGTCACCGCTCTGGTCATGTGACAGATCCACAGAGCCCTGGTCCTCCGACTCCACTATCAGCAGTGTTTCGCCCTCCACTTCACCCTCTTCCAGACCCTCGGAGGCAGATGTGCACGCAGCCTCGTCCTCGCCGGCGCCCAGCTCGCCACTGCTGTCCATGGCCCCGCCCCTACACAGAGAACCAATAAATATAAATATATAAAGTATATAAAGTATGACCCAGTCTATCATTCTGAGGTGTTACGTTGAAGGGCGTGGCCCAGTGAACCAATGTATTACCTGCTTCAATGGTGGGTGAGGTCTTGAGGGCGGATCTCCGCCTCTCTACGCCTTCGGTCTTCTTCTAGATGAGTGGTCAACTTCCTGTTCTCTTCCAGCAGCCGCAAGTTTTCCTTCTTCCTCTCCAAACGCTCCAAATCTCTGAGGACGCCCTCCTGGAGACGCTGACCCCACACAATTAGCCGAGTTAGATTCACTCTCTGCCTAAAACCTCATATCAAAAATATACATTATGTTGTATTGTCTTAATGCAGCCTCCTTCGTGGAACAAATAAAACCAGATAGTCAAAGGGCGCCCCCTGTGGCGGCCACGATCGATAACAGTCTATCAGACTATTATCATCAGCAATTAACTCAGCAAAAACAAAGTTAGGTTGTACAGAAATATTCTGCACGATGGTTAATAAAATACTTATTTGAACAATACAACAGAAAGCTTACTTTCGTTAAAACGTGTGTTTAAATATAATTTAAAAGTGAAAGTGGGATACTCCGATACTTTCTTTTTCTGTGTTTAAGTGTGAGCGTTCCACCTTCGGAGATGTTTAATGTTTATTCTTTAATGGCGGGACGAAGTTGTATTTTCGAATGATGAAAAACACAAATGACCTCCTCAGTCAAAGCAGCTAGCCGGTAGCCTGTAGCCGCGCTATATGGAGCCACTTTGTACCGCCCCGGTTAGGCTCACCTGTCTGTCCTGGCCCTGCTTGAGATGGACGGCAGCCACGGTGCTCACGGTCAGAACCACAGAAACTCCCAGAACCACTTTAGAGGCTGTCGACATTACGTTAGCAGTTAGCTTATCAACTGCTAGCAGGTTCTTGTGGGCTGCTGCGTCTACGTTCTTCTTCGTGGAACAAATAAAATCAGAAAGTCGACGAGCGCCCCCATGTGGCGGCCACAGTCCACTGTCGATAACAGTCTATCACTTGAGGCTGTCGACTTTACATTAGCAGTTAGCTTATCAACTGCTAGCAGGTTCTTGTGGGCGACAGCCTTTTCGTCTTCTTCGTTGAATAAAATCAGGAAGTCGACGAGCGCCCCCTGTGGCGGCCACGGTCCACTGTCGATAACAGTCTATCGACATTACGTTAGCAGTTAGCTTATCAACTGCTAGCAGGTTGTTGTGGGCTGTAGACTCTATGTTCTTCTTCGTGGAACAAATAAAACCAGAAAGTGAAAGAGCGCCCCCAGTGGCCGCTACGGTCGATAAGTCTATCAGGCAATTATCATTCGGGTTCAAAGTCCGCTTGTACAGAAATATGTATCTTGATGTTCACTGTCAGAGAGGAGAGAAAAGATGACGAGAGACATTTTATTGATCAATTTGACATAAATAACCATACAAGTGAAAATAAATAGTCACAGCAATAAATAAAATGTTAGCATGAGTGAGACGAGACGCCACACTGTGGGCGTTTAGTGCACTTTGACATCTACTTTGTATTTACACACATTTTTTTCCACATAGTTGGACATTTTGTTTGTTTGAAGTCTTCAATCATTCCGAAAGAAAGAAAAGCAAAGAAGCAGCTAGCTTCAGAAGCTAACCAAAAACATTCCCTTTTGCATCGTCCCTCGTCATTCTGACTTCAATCCTGAAGACTCGGAATTCAAATTCCCAATGTTTTGCATTTCCTCTCCCTTCACAATAAAGCGCAAACATAGCTTTTATTGTGAAGCGGGAAACCTAAACATGTTGCCATGGAGACGTCATGAACGAGGTCTACAATCACAGCAGGAAGTCCACAGTCGGCCAACACACAGCAGCTTCTCCAGCTTGTAGACCCCCTCGCCCCCCCCCCCGCCCCCAGCCCTTGTCCTTCAGTGTCGGCGACTACAGCTTTCACAGTTTAGCTCTGCGTACACACACACACGCGCACACAAAGAAAATAAAGCAACAAAAAAGGGATGTAAACATATTTTTGAGGGAAAATAAACAACACCTGAGACATCTATTTAAATAACCGGCAACCGGTAAGAATTTGTGTGCGCGCTCTCCATCACTTCCTGTTTCCACTGCCATGGCAACCACTCATGGGAGGGATAGTGATGAACTTTGCTGTATTCTTAACTTGGAGCATTGTAACTGAACAAAAACCCTTTTGTGTATGTTGTCGCAGACGTTAGCTTGGATGAGCAAGGAAAATTCAAGGTGCCGACCATTTAGCTCGCCGAAGTGAAGACAAAAAAAAAAAAAAAAGAAATAAAATAAGTTAACCTAGCTTAGCGGGTGAATATAAGCGCTCAAAATGTCCTCGAAAGCATCGCAAAACATGCAAGTCATAACGTGTTCCTTCAGCCAGGTGACGTAAGGCTCAAGTTCCAGTACTTGCCGTTATGCTAAGCTAAGCTAACACGCTCAACACGAAGTAAAGACCGGGACGCCGTTTCTCCTTTAACTACAAAAGGAAGCAAGGAAGGAAATAAGGATTTTTTTCTTTTGTGAAAGCTTCATAGTGCACGTCAGCACGCACGTGAAAAGAAGCACCGAGAAAATGGTAAAAAGAGTCCGATGTGATCTTCCAAGGTGGTTCCAGACGTCGAGTCCGGACTGACATGCAGAGAACTCCTCATGATGAAAAAAAAAAAAAAAAAAAAAGAAAAAAATAAGAAGAAAAAACACAAGACTGCGAGCGGCGTGAGCGAAGCTTCTATCACGACGACAGATGGCGGCGAGATGTCGCGAGGAGCGACAATGGCGGCAGACGGTCCAGGGTCACTGGCGTCCACAGAGCGTGAACTTTGACCCTCAGCCGCCAAGAAAAGCCGAGAAAAGTTTGTTTTTTTTTCCATTCGATGCACGATTGCACTTTGGCGCTGACGTCCAAGTTCAGGGTCAAGTCTTCCGGCTAGGAAGGGGAGGAGCCAACCACGAGTGCAACGAGGCGTCGGCTAACATCGCGTGGTGGCCAGCACGGGGACTCCTGACTGTCTCCGCCCCCTCCCTCGAGCTCCACCCCCAGCTACTGGCGGACCTCGTTTGCGATCAGACTGTCCTCCCCTGACTGGAAATCCGCCTCGTTGATGTTGTTCCCTCCGTTTAGCATCTCTTCATCCTGGGACGAGGCCCGGTCTTCCTCACCGCCGCCGCCGGGTTCGTCCGAGTTTGGGTCCTGAAGCACCTGAGCGATGTACATCTGCTGCTGTGGGGACACCATGTTAGCATAATCCGTTAGCCAGGTGTCTTTCATCACCATAAAGCTGCTAATCTGTTAGCATGCTAATAAAAACCAATCACCTGAGACTTGGAAGGGGGTGAAGCCGATGTGCGAGGCGGACGACCGTTCTCCACCGCTTCCGTGTCAGAGTCCTTGGTGTCGATCTGATATATCACAAATATGGCGCCGGCATGAGAAGCCGCGCGCACAAGAAGACGACATGTTCACGTACCTTGTAGTTGTGAGCGCTAAGGTACTTGAAGTGTCCGAAACACACGTGGGACAAACACACCACGATGGTCACCACCAGAACGACCAACGTGAACATGGATGTCGGCGTCTCGAAACCTGCCGTTAACACATCGCTATGATGTTAGCATTCAAAAAAAGACCATGCTAGCATTGACGAACGGGAGAGGCGGGGCTTACCGGTACGCATGGTAGAGAAGAAGAGCAGCCAGAAGAGGCAGAGGATGGGAGCGGCCACCACCTGCGTGACTGCCCCCGAGTGGATTTTCTTGTCCAGTTTGGACGGCAAGTAAGCGTAGTACATGTTGTACCTGTCCACCAGGTGCTTGAGCAGCATGTACATCAGACCTGTACAAAAAAATCCTTGTTATACCCTGTTCTGGCTTATTTCAGGAGTGTATCGGAATTACTACGCTGGTCGGGTACCTGAACGCGTCACGGTAGCTGCTAGCTTGGGTAGTTGATGTCACGGTAACTGTTTAGCTCCGGGCTTTGCTGCTATTTAAACCGTCTATAAACGTGAGTAACGTTTATTCTCACTTACTTAACGTTAGAAGCCGCCGACCTATATCCCTGTTGTATGGTGTTTTGCCTGTTAGTTAGCCTCGTTAGCATCGCTACTGTGTTGCGTTTCAGTTGTGAACATGTTGCTAGCTAGTATTGTTTTGTGTGCTTGTTCCCACACAGAAATCACACGCATGCGCAGCCACCTTACCTATGATGTGACACGTGATCCAAATAAATAAAACAGCCATTAATCTGGATGTGGACGTCCCTCATTAGCCGAGTTTTTCCTCTTTCCGAATGACATTTCCGAACGCAATATTATCCATGGAAAGGAATATTCCAATCGCCGAATAGTCCGCTATATATGCGCCGCTATAATCAACCAGAATAGTCAATGGGGCATGCGCAGTAAAACGTAAACACCAACATCACGTGATTCCGACTTCCTCGAGTTTTTCTTTCACTTGTTGGAATAACTCCGTATTGCTAGTTTTTCGTTTGTCCAGTCTTGAAATTTAGTTTGAATCAAAAACAAACTTTCCTTAGCAGTCCAGTGCCGATTACTCGCCTCCATTTTTTTTAAATCGAAGATTAAGATTAACACGTCTCGAGCTGCGTGTTACGTCATATCTCAGCATTCGCTGAAAGAACCAGGAAACAGGAAAAGATAAAGTTCAATCTTGCTAATATTTTATAATTAAGCTCGGCACATGTTTTATATAGATATGTATTTTCTTTTTTTCAATAAAAGTGGACTTTGAATGGCGTATAGAAGGGTTTAGATTCTGTTCCACAGATGGCGCTAATGCACACCAAAGCTGCTTGCCAACCGCCAATAAACAGCAGAAGAAGAAAAACACCACGAAGAAGAAAAACACCAGGAAGAAGAACGCAGTCTGACAACTTTCCGATTGAGTGTAAACATGGCTATTGCTACTGCACTCACCCGAACAGAATTCCTGTCCTGACAGCTGACCATTGCTGAACCCAATTAAACCCCCTTTACTACAAGACCTGTACCGCCATGACGGTCACATGATCACATGACTTTATGTGTGTGTGTGAGAAGCACGAACCAAAGGGCACGATGATGGGACATGTGATGCTGTAGGCCATCACCACGGTGAAGACGTTCATGATCCACGCGTACGCCGCTCCAAACTGAAACTCGTATGCTTGATGCTGGAGGGAACACCAGGTGAGGACGGGATTAGGTCCCACAAAAAACTGCTGACTAATGGGCTCGTCTGGACCCGGGGACTCAGTCCCGTGTCCCGTTGTGTGGACACAACTCACCCTCTTGACGTTGCGGCGGTCGGCTGCCGAACGAGCCAGGCACAGTCGGATCATGTACATGAGCAGTCCCGGAATACGCAGCAAGTCCATGGCGTTCCCGATGAAGGCTGACGCGATCACGTAGTTGACAAAAAACGCTCCATTGTCCGGCAGGAAGACGCACCTGAAGGCACCACTTTTTTACTCAACGTCATCAGCGTATTTTTTTAACCATCAAAAAAACCGAACTCACTCAAAGCGGACAGTGGCGTCGGCCAGGAACTTTTTATCGAAGAGCCATCGGAAGAAAACGTCCAAACTGGAAGACGACAACGTTATACGGAGGGGTCAAAGGTTAAAGTAAGGTGCTTCAAGACTTGTTTACCTGCTGAGTCCAAGCGAGGGCAGCAGAAGAACCATGAAGATCAGAAAGGTGTAGCACTTGTGCATCGTAGTCCGGTTTTCTCCAGACCTGCATGAACACACACAAGGTCAGGTCAAGACCTGGAACTGGTTGGGCTTGTGACTGAAACTGGTCTTGGGACTCAAAGCCCTCCTCTGGACTAAAAGTCGTCTCGGGACCATACAGTAAGTGATTGATACTACAAGCGGTCTTGGGACTAAAGGTTGTCCTGTGACTACGGTGGTGTAGGGACTAGAAGTGGTTTCTGGACTATGTGTGTTCTCGAAACCAGACGTGGTTTTGTGACTATGAGTGGTCTTTGGACTATATGTGTTCTCGAAACTAGAAGTGACTATGAGTGGTCTCTGGACTATATGTGTTCTCAAAACCAGAAGTGGTTTTGTGACTACGAGTGGTCTCTGGACTATATGTGTTCTCGAAACCAGAAGTGGTTTTGTGACTGTGAGTGGTCTCTGGACTATATGTGTTCTCAAAACCAGAAGTGGTTTTGTGACTATGAGTGGTCTCTGGACTATATGTGTTCTCAAAACCAGAAGTGGTTTTGTGACTACGAGTGGTCTCTGGACTATATGTTTCTCAAAACCAGAAGTAGTTTTCTGACTATGAGTGGTCTCTGGACTATATGTGTTCTCAAAACCAGAAGTAGTTTTCTGATTATGAGTGGTCTCTGGACTATATGTGTTCTCAAAACCAGAAGCGGTTTTGTGACTATGAGTGGTCTCTGGACTATATGTGTTCTCAAAACCAGAAGTGGTTTTGTGACTACGAGTGGTCTCTGGACTATATGTTTCTCAAAACCAGAAGTAGTTTTCTGACTATGAGTGGTCTCTGGACTATATATGTTCTCGAAACCAGAAGTGGTTTAGTGACTACGAGTGGTCTCTGGACTATATGTGTTCTCGAAACCAGAAGTGGTTTTGTGACTACGAGTGGTCTCTGGACTATATGTGTTCTCGAAACCAGAAGTGGTTTTGTGACTACGAGTGGTCTCTGGACTATATGTGTTCTCAAAACCAGAAGTGGTTTTGTGACTACGAGTGGTCTCTGGACTATATGTGTTCTCGAAACCAGAAGTGGTTTTGTGACTATGAGTGGTCTCTGGATTATATGTGTTCTCGAAACCAGAAGTGGTTTTGTGACTATGAGTGGTCTCTGTACTATAAGTAGTCTTGAGGCTACAAGTGGGGTCAAGATTATAAGTGTCCTTAGGACTATAAGTGGGCTAGGGACTAGAGTAGTCTTGTGGCCTCATGAAACACTGTGTAAGTGTTTCGGGACTAGAAGTGGTCTCTGGACTATATGTGTTCTCGAAACCAGAAGTGGTTTTGTGACTCTGAGTGGTCTCTGGACTATATATGTGTTCTCGGAACCAGAAGTGGTTTTGTGACTATGAGTGGTCTCTGGACTATAACTAGTCTTGAGGCTACAAGTGGGGTCAAGATTAGAAGTGTCCTGAGGACTATAAGTGGGCTAGGGACTACAGTAGTCTTGAGGCCTCATGAAACACTGTGTAAGTGTTTCGGGACTCAAAGTGGTATCAGGACTTTAAGGGACTCTTCTAAAATTGGTCGCTGGACAAGAAGTCCAAGTCTTTGGGATTCTAAACCTCAGACTGAGGTCTTAAGACTATTAATAGTCTTGAGGCTAAAAGTGGACTAAAGGTGGACTAAAGGTGGTCCAGGAGGGTCCGACCTGGTCCAGTGAGCCTCAAAGAAGGCCGAGTAGTAGACGATGGTGGGCAGCAGGGCAGAGAAGGCCCAGAGGAGAAGCGTCGGAAAGAACTGGGTGACGATGGGGTTCTGTGGAGTAGGACAGAGGTCAGAGGTCAGGTGGGGCGGAGCTTCCCCTTATGAATATTCATGAGCGGACAAGGAAGACAAAAGGAAGCTGACGTTGAGGTACTCCACAGGCTTGGTGACGTTGAACTTGTCCATGGTGGAGATGATGATGGCGGGCGTGGTGAGGAAGAAGAGCAGGATGAAGAGGATGCAGTTGATGATCAAGCAGCGGATCCACCAGGAGACTCCGCCCAGAGAAAGGTGCTCCCTGAGGGACACATGGTAGAGGTCAGCGGCGTGGCGCGGCGTGGGCGTTTCCATCAGGAAGATCTCAAACCCACCAGCGCACGTTCTGCGGGTCGGGCGCGTACGAGACGTTCCAGTTGTGCACGTGAAGAACGTCGCTAAACTGCGACAAGCGAGGCTCCTGGCGACATCGGCAGCCTTGAACCTGACACGCGTTGAAGTCCTTCAGGATGCTGCGAGAACGGTTCAAAAGGTGAAAACCAAGATGGCGGAGAAGCTTATCACACAGCACGAAAGGGGCGGGGCTTACATCGCGGTCATGGCCTCGTTCTGGAAGGTGACGAAAGCCATGCCCAGAGGTTTGGTGTGGACCTTCTCCTTCTCCTTCCTGTACTCCTCCTTTAGCTTGGCCTCCCTTTTGGTGTAGAAGCTGACCGCCTCTTCCTGCGAGTAAACACACAGCGACGCTAACGAGCGAGCACGGGCGAAACGATATCACGCCATCGAAGATCACCTCCTCGCAGCCGGTGATGGCGCAGCAGCAAAGATGTCCGCAGGGCTTCGGGTTGATCATGGTGGGTACGTGCTCCTTGGCCATCAGGTCCGTGAAGAACTTCTTGCTGCGCTCCGTCTTCTTCCTGTCGCACAGCATCAACGCCGATGTTAGCGATGTAACGGCGGCGGTGTCGACGCGTGTATCCCAGCATGCAACGCTCGTACCTCTCGGCATTCAGAGACATGAGTTTGGCCACGTTGTAGCAGATGCGGGCCTCCAGAACCGTGCAGTTCTCATACGCCTGCCTGAGAGGGGGCGGGGAGCATGGGGTGCTCGCACGCGTTAGTGAATCGTTGGATGCTAACATGCTAACTACTATTAGCTCATAGTTGCTACGTACTCAAAGTGCTGTTTGATCTGACTCTCTTCGGCGTACTTGGAGATGCCGTTAATGAATAACGTGCGTTTCACCTGCAAGACACCAACAGGCCTCAATAAGAGTTGTTGATGTTAGCATATGATTAGCATGGCGACGTCCTACCAGGTCGTCTTCCTTGTAATGCATCTTGGACGTGTGTCTCCTCATGCTGTAGACGGTGAGCAGCAGGTACATGAAGGCGAAGGACGTGTGGAGCCACAACAAGTTGGTCCTGAACACACAAACAACACACGTTTACCTCACAGGCTACATGCTAACAATAGCACACTTTTACCTCACAGGCTACATGCTAACAATAGCACACTTTTACCTCACAGGCTACGTGCTAACAAGACACCCTTTTTCCTCAGCGACGACAAGCTAACAACACATGTTTACCTCACATGCTACATGCTAACAACGACGCCCTTTTATCTCAGAAGCTACATGCTAACAACACATGTTTACCTTACAGGCTGCATGCTAACAATACATCACTGGCTACACGCTAACAGCAACACACTTTTACCTCAGGGGCTACAAACTAACAACACACGTTTACCTCACATGCTACATGCTAACAACGGCACACTTTTACCTCACAGGCTACATGCTAACAACAACACACTTTTTCCTCAGCGACTACAAGCTAACAACACACGTTTACCTCACATGCTACAGGCTAACAACGACACACTTTTACCTCACAGGCCACATGCTAACAATGACACCCTTTTATCTCAGCAGCTACATGCTAACAACACATGTTTACCTTACAGGCTACAAACTAAGAACACATGTTTACCTCACAAGCGACATGCTAACCACAGCACACTTTTTCCAACGGCGGGCACAAGCTAACAACACACTTTTACCTCACAGGCTACATGCTAACAACGACACCCTTTTATCTCAGCAGCTACATGCTAACAACACATGTTTACCTTACAGGCTGCATGCTAACAATACATGTTTACATCATTGGCTACACGCTAACAGTAACACAAGCTAACAACACATGTTTACCTCACATGCTACATGCTAACAACGGCACACTTTTACCTCACAGGCTACATGCTAACAACGACACCCTTTTATCTCACAGGCTACATGCTAACAATACATGTTTACATCACTGGCTACACGCTAACAGCAACACACTTTTACCTCAGGGGCTACAAACTAACAACACACGTTTAACTCACAGGCGACATGCTAACAACAACACCCTTTTAACTCAGCAGCTACATGCTAACAACACATATTTACCTTACAGGCTACATGCTAACAATACATGTTTATATCAATGGCTATGCGCTAACAGCAACACACTTTCACCTCAGGGACTACAAGCTAATAACACACGTTTAGCCCACAGGCTACATGCTAAGAACACATGCTTACCTCACAGGTTACATGCTAACATTTACCTTAGCTGCTACACAGTTACCTTGCCAGCTATATGCTAACATCAGCACACTTTTACATTACTGGCTACATGCTAACGGCAATACGATGACCTTGTACAGTATATATATGAAATATTTGATAATAATATTACTCACCCGGACTTCAGGTTGGCAATGGTAGTGCGACCAAAGCTGTAGGCGTTGTTTTCTGTAAAAGACGGGTTTTGAATGATAAAAATCATAGTTAGAATGAAACAAAATGGAATTACATTCACTATTATGTTAATTATATCATAATTTCAGTGTTTTTAAGAAGGATCCAACGGCCTTGATGGATCAATAAACATACAGGTCACGTGTCACACACGCTAACGTTAGCATCACCACGTCGTAGCAAGGTGATCTAAAGAGGAAGAAAACACATTCTTCTACCAGCACGACATCACACGTCTAACACGTCTAGACGTCCACAGGTGTACACGTCTACCGGTGTGGGGACTCCAGAGTGGTTACCTTCTTTAGACGGCGGTCCCAGCGCTCCTCGGTTCATCAGTAAGAGATCTTTACTGATAATTCGGACTAAATCACACAGACAGAAAAGTCCACTTTGTGTTACGTATTTGGTGGTGCGGAGAACGCCTGACGTCGTACAACTTACATAAAAACCACTGAAACACGCAAAAAAAAAAAAAAAAAAACGAAAAAATTAAATATAGTCAAACGTCGTTTTTTGAACGCGCCAGTTTTCATATTTGATTCGATAAAATTTTTGCCTAAATTTCGCTTCTGTTGTCATACACTGTCTCGGTTATTGCGCAATATTAACAAGCCAACTTATTGTTATGAATTAGTCATAATTATTCTTGCATGTTAAAATATAATTATTATCCATAAAATGTATTTTTGGGTGTTTGATTTACATTGTTTGTAAATTGCTTCAGTTTTTGTATTTCAGTTTTTAATAACAAAAACTTTGTCTTTTTAAAATATCACTTTAAAAAAATCACTTCCTAAGTTTTTTTTTTTTTAATTGTGGTTCTTAAAGGGCCACGCACGCTACTATGCGGTTTCCTTAGCAACTTGGGGCAGGAGCCTCCGATGCCCCCTTCAGTAGAAGAAGCCATTTGCCGCAAATTTTGTAAAATCTTTTCTACAAAAACTTTTTTTTTCATGATTTTGACTGATTTTTGATTGTGTTTTTAATTGCGCGAGAGGCTTTCATTGTAATGCTGACCTGCCAACATGTACACATTTATAGTACTCAATATGAGTACTCAACAATTTGACTCTTAAATGCGCTTGTATGCTCTCTGTTTTGTTGCATTCTTCAACGCCTAACCTCCTTTTCACTTCCTGCTTGCTTCCTGCTTACAAAGATGCATACCGAGGTCTTATAAAATGCACTTCTGCCACCTTGTGGTCGCTTTTTATGTCTTAAAACTGCACCAAACGTCATCTCGTCTATTGTAGAGTTGCATCATCACCTAGCTAGCAGTCAGGTTAGCGAATTAGTAAATAAAGGCTTTTAGGATGGATACAGTTTGATGCTGGAACAGACTATTTCAAATTTGACTTCTTGATATAAACAGTAAGCTACGTGCATATTAGCATGATAGCTAATACAAGCTTTCAGTGCAGTATTCCTTTCAAATAACTTTTCATGTAGTTCTGACCTGAGCGCTAACGTGCTAATTTGCGCTAACTCGCGCTAACCGGACCGGCAGGCGGGTCAATACGGGCGCCCTTACCCAGCAGGTCTCCTGAGAAGTTGACGGGCAGCACGATGCCGACGGAAAGCACGCCGACCACGACCAGGAGGCCGATGATGTGACGCTGGAAGGACAGATAGTGGATGGCGTCTTCGCCGCACTTCTCTCGTATCTCCTCGTCCCTGTCAGCCAATCACAGCGCAGAGCTTGTGTCACATGATGCACGCTGTCATTCTTGGACTTCAAAAATGTATACAGCAATACACTTTTACCGCAGGCACTACAAGCTAACAGACATGTTTACCTCAGCAGCTACATGCTAACAACACATGTTTACCTTACAGGCTACAAACTAACAACACACGTTTACCTCACAGGCTACATGCTAGCAACAACACACTTTTTCCTCAGCGACTACAAGCTAACAACACACGTTTGCCTCACATGCTACATGCTAACAACAACACACTTACCTCACAAGCTACACTCTAACAACGACACACTTTTACCTCACAGGCTACATGCTAACAACGACACCCTTTATCTCAGCAGCTACTTGCTAACAACACATGTTTACCTTACAGGCTACAAAATAACAACACACATTTACCTCACATGCTACATGCTAACAACACACATTTATCTCACATGCTACATGCTAACAACAACACACTTACCTCACAAGCTACACTCTAACAACGACACACTTTTACCTCACAGGCTACATGCTAACAACGACACCCTTTATCTCAGCAGCTACTTGCTAACAACACGTGTTTACCTTACAGGCTACAAAATAACAACACACATTTACCTCACATGCTACATGCTAACAACACACATTTATCTCACATGCTACATGCTAACAACAACACACTTACCTCACAAGCTACACTCTAACAACGACACACTTTTACCTCACATGCTACATGCTAACAACACACATTTATCTCACATGCTACATGCTAACAACAACACACTTACCTCACAAGCTACACTCTAACAACGACACACTTTTATCACACAGGCTACGTGCTAACAACACATGTTTACCTTACAGGCTACATGCTAACAATACACGTTTATATCACTGGCTACGCGCTAACAGCAACACACTTTTAACTCGGGGCTACAAGCTAACAACACACGTTTAGCCCACAGGCTACATGCTAACAACACATGTTTACCTCACAGGTTATATGCTAACAACAACAGACATTTACCTTAGCTGCTACATGCTAACAACACATGTTTACCTTACAGGCTACAAACTAACAACACACATTTACCTCACATGCTACATGCTAACAACAACACACTTACCTCACAAGCTACACTCTAACAACGACACACTTTTACCTCACAGGCTACATGCTAACAGCGACACCCTTTTATCTCAGCAGCTACATGCTAACAACACATGTTTACCTTACAGGCTACATGCTAACAATACACGTTTATATCACCGGCTACGCGCTAACAGCAACACACTTTCACCTCGGGGGCTAGAAGCTAACAACACACGTTTAGCCCACAGGCTACATGCTAACAACACATGTTTACCTCACAGGTTACATGCAAATTTATAAATATAAATATATATATAAATATAAATATATAAAAATGTATAAATATATATAAAAATATAATATATTTTTATATGTATATTTTATATATAAATATATAAAGATTTTTAGGGGACTCACTTGATTCTGAAGATGGCCGTCAGCCAGGAACAGAAGCCCTGCGGGTTCGAGAACAAGAAAACTTAGAAAGCACCAAAAGTGTGCGAGTGTGGATCCTGTCTGAGTGGGCGGGGCCTCAGTGGCCTTCCTGGTTGACCGCTGACCTGCTCACTGCAAAGTGGATTAGCGTCACCTGCAGCGTCTGACGGATTAAAACAAAAAAACCTGCTGACTGGTTACCATGGTGACAACCTGAGAACACGTCTCTGTGCGCGTAAATATATATACTGCATATATACATAAATATATAATAATACATCACAGCTATAATAAAATATGTATTATTTTGTAGATAATAACAACAAGCTAGCAAAGCAGCCTCACGTTGTCGCGTTGTTCCAAGTCCACGGAGCTGGAGACCGACGTGAGGCGTTCGTAGCGGTCGGGCGTGTCCGAGTGCATCGCCGAGGCGACACTGGGGGAGACAAGAGAAACCGCCGTCGGTTACATGCTAGCTTTTAGCCTCTGTGACCTCTACGACCTCCGAAAAGGTCTGTCGTCAAGGTCATCACAAGACAACACAGACGAGGAAGCTAACGGGACACATGAATTTTAACCTCCAAACACATCACGTCATCAAGAAGCTAGCTCTGTTTGTGTCTCAAGCTAACTTGCTAGCCGGCTAACACGCCACTGACACACACATAAATGTTACCTTTTGACCGGTTCATAGTTATCTCGGTCCCGTCTTCGGCTGAATACATATTCAAGATGGGGACGACAAGCACCAAGCATCTGCTGTTAGCATGCTAATATGCATTCATAATAATAATCATAATCAAAATATTATTTCCATTAAACATCGTCATGTTTTTAATTGCTATAGAAATGAATACATATCGGATTACTTCACTTCTTTTTACACTTTACCCCGGAACAGGAGATGGAAGCGCTAACGATGCTAACCCGGCTACAGAGATTACAGAACGTTAGTGCAGCATGATTTGACATTATATTGAACACTGTCAATATTTATTTCAAGATAATATACAATATTATTTATTATATTGTTCTTTAAGAGTGGTTACATTTGGTTTCGACTTTTGTCTAAACTCACTTTGTGGAGAAAATATCGACATATATATCATATATCCATACTCAACCTAGATATAATAACACAATAATAATACTATATAATATATAATAATATAATAATGAAAAAATATATATATTATATATTAAATAAATAAATATATATTATATATATAAATATATAAAATTATACAAAATATATATAAAATGAATATATAAAATATATAATATAATAATATATAATAATATAATAACAAATATAAATTATATATTAAATAAATAAATACATATTATATATATATAAACATACAAAATATATAAAATAAATATATAATCTATAAAAAATATAATGATAATAATAATAATAATAGGCACCCCTGTAATACAACAACAAAGAACTAATGCCTTATTGTGTCTTCTCACTTGTCTACTATATAAGATCATAATGTATAATATGTAATAATAAATAATAGTAATAATAAATGAGTATAATGTGACTATAGGGGTGTTATTTAATGTCTAGAGCTCTCCAATACTATTAGAGACTGTTTATAGAAGGTCTTAAGCAGGACAGGAAACGTGCAATCTCGCTTCTGTAGATTCTCTTCTCTTATCCCCAACATTAACCATACTGGAGCGGGTTAGTACTTCTAAGTTACTATGGCAACACATCCTGATAAGAATAATCCTGCTGTGTGGTATTATATCAAAAAATACATCCTGTTTGCGAATAAACCTCACTCCACGACGCCTCAAAGAGCGGCGCTAGATGACGAGTTGACAGCTCAAGCTGCTGGAACCTATCCCAGCTGTCTTTGGGCGAGAGGCGGGGTACACCCTGGACTGGTGGTCAGCCAATCATAGGGCACATATAGACAAACAACCATTCACACTCACATTCATACCTATGGACAATTTGGAGTCGCTAATTAACCTAGCATGTTTTCGGAATGTGGGAGGAAACCGGAGGAGCATCGTTGTGGCATCGTTGTTTAGACATTTTGTCTAAAAATTCACTCCCTGCTCTGTTTTCTTTTTTCTTCTTTTCTATCCCCTCCTGCTCCGGTCTGACCACTCCAAATTTACAAAACAACAAAACAGGAGGAAAACCGGAGTACCTGGAGAAAACCCACACATGCACGGGGAGAACGTGCACACAGAGATGGGCGCGGGTGGAATTGAACCCCGGGCCTCCTAGCTGTGTGGTCTGCGCGCTAACCACTCGACCGCCGTGGCGCCCATCAACTATTATGACAAGTGTCAATCAATTGATGGGAGCTCTGAGACTAAAATGGCCGAGGGTGGAATTGAACCCTGGTCTGCTAGCTGTGAGGTCTGCGTGATAACCACTCAACCACCATGCAGCCCCTTACTGGGGACATTTAAGTGATAATTCTTCTGTAAGATGATCAAACTTCTGGGTCTTGACATTTTTTTTCTTATTTAAAAAAAAAAAAAAGCACAAATACGGACTGCGCTTGAACGCATCAACAGCTGCATGCTGCACTGTACTGTACTTATTATGAAGAAGTGTTTCCCTGGCCTGGAATCTGTCTATAGTGTCCCAACCACGATCCACTATGTGGCAATAACATGAGGCGTCCAAAAGCCGAGGTTCCACTGTGCCACATCAGAATATTCCATAAGAATAAATTCTGCCCTCCTCCTTCTTTCCTACCCTTGGGCAAGGCACTGACAGTGAAGTGCCTATAGTGGTTAAAATGAATGGAATAAAACACTAATAAGACTTTTAAGCAGTTTTACCTGTCGGCGTCGGTGACCAGCGCCAGGCGGCCGTAGTCCCACGCCACTTTCCGTAAGATGGAAAAGACGAAGAGCAAGACCTGAAAGAGAAGACAAGGAATTAGTGACGTGGTGCGGTCCGTGTGTGTCCACTCTGATGCGGTCTGACCAGGAAGCACATGAAGTCCAGGGCGAGCACGGTGGGCACGCCCCCAAAAGGAAGACCCTGCAGCACGGTGCTGCGGATTCTGGCCGAGTAGCAGTAGTCCTTGGAGTCGCTGTCGGCCGAACAGTTGTCCTGGGCGCCGCACGCCTGGCCACTGCCCACCGTCGCCATGGTAATGATCAGGACTCCCAGCATGCTCAGTGCCGCATCCTCACCGTCAACCTGAGGAAGGATGGAATTTGGTCATTGATCGGACATCACAACAACAACCAAAACATACCAGGTCTTCTTTTGGGTTTTGTGACCAGGACCAGCTGGTTCTCATCCAGAATAAGGACGTTTTTCATGAATAGGATGTGTTAAGCTCTGCTTCTTCCTACTCTTCTTCTTTTTTTTTTCTTCTTAATTTATTTCAGACATACATACTATGGTACATTAATGTTTCTCACATATACACTTACAATACAATACACCTACAATATCTATTTATATACTTATATATAGTATATACACACATACACACATATATATATGCAGCATACATACACACATTCATACATACATACACATATAAATACATATTATATACATACATATATACACACATACATATGTACACACATACATATGTACATACATACATACATACATACATACATACATACATACATACATACATACATACACATATTCATACATATATACATACATATGTATACTCACATACATACATACACATATTCATACACACATACATACATACACACATACATACATACACATGTATACTCACATACGTACATACATACATACACATATTAATACATATATGCATACATACACATTTATACATATATACATACATACACATATAAATGCATACATATACATACATATATATACACACACATACATACATACACATATAAATACTTATATATACATACATACATACACATATTCATACATATACACATACATATAAGTACTCACTACATATATACACATATTCATACATATATGCATATATACACATATAAATACATATATACACACATACATACATACATACGTACATACATACACATATTCATACACATACACATATAAATACTTATATATACATACATATATATACACACACATACATACATACACATATTCATACATATATACACACATACACATATAAATACTTATATATACATACATATGTATACTCACATACATACATACACATATATACACACATACACATATATACTTATATATACATACATATATATACACACACATACATACATACACAACACCTCATTACTACACATGTCTGAAAAGGAGCAGGAAGAAGCAAAGCTTATTAAATCCTACCCCTTCTCTACCAATTCAATAAGTGATTTTTCAGACATGTTGAATTATGTAAATGTCACCATTTTTAGTTTCACTTGTTTAAATATAAAAAGTATAAAAGTATCCAGTTCAAACATTCTGTTGTTGTTGTTGTTGTTGTTGTTGTGTGAGGGAAGCCCCTCCCTTTTCCTGCCTGAGTGCTGATAACATTGCACAGCTGTGCACGAGCTAACGCTACGTGCACTTTACACACGTGTTTTGTTCCTTCGCCATGTGTTATGAACATGCTATGAACAATAATGTTTATTTTTAGCAGCCTGATGAGCAAAAGACAATTGAACCCTCCGACGCCCCCTGCAGGCGTGGAGGCTGCAAACGCTTAAAAGAAATAAAGAAAGCAGCCGAGACAGACCAAATTGACCCACTTCTGTCAGATCACGTCACAAATGACGTCATCACGAGCTGACGCTCCTTGTATTTGTTCATCATCAACCGATGATGATGATGATGATGATGATCATCATTAGGATTAGCATCTTCTTCGGTGCCGGGTCGCCGAACACGAATGCTGACTCAGCAAATGATGATTCGGCCTGCACTCGGAACCAACCCGAATCGACAAACAGGCCGCTCGGTGTCCTCTGCATGCGTTATATAAGCCCCCCCCCACGCACACCACCACCAGCCCCCCACCCACCCCCACGCACCGGAGGCTGCGTGATGCTGTGCAGGACTCGGCACCGACAACCGATCAAACAAAGCTGCCATTGACATTTCGTAGCGACTAGTAAAGGCGCCAAAAAGGCCTCACCTGACCACCGGAAGTCGCTCCGTCCTCGCAGGGGATTGTTCCCGCAAAAGCAGCCTGAAATCCTCACGCACGTAGCGCGGCGCGGCCCGCGTCCTGCCGCAGAGCAACCATCCCGCAAAACATTTCCACAGCTTAGCGCCGAGACCACCGAGTGATGAGGGGAGGAGGGGAGGGGAGGGGGGCCGAGTCCCGGTCCGAATGCACCTGCTCGTCCGCCGAAGTCGCCGCTAAGATGGAGGCTCGCTGCGGGAATGGAAGCCGCGCCGAGCCGCTGCTGCGGGACGACACACGCTCATACACTCGGGCGCCGCCAGGGGGAGCCAATGCGCACCTTCACAATAAAAGCCCTGGGGTGCTAATAAGCCAAAAGCGTCTTTACTTACACAAGTACAGTACATGTAAAATAAGAACAGTGTAATAAACTAATACATTAATACAGTTATTATACACAAAAGATCCAAATATAATGTCAGTATTTCTGATAAAGGCAGTCCACCCAGTCCAGGGTGTCACCTATCGATCGGTTCCAGCTCACCTTTCACTCGGACAGGATATATAATGCACGGTTCTTTTCCACCCTGGAAAAGAACAAGTTAATCCCTAAAGACAGTTTCGAACAGGGGTCACCAACACCATCCAGTGTCAGCCTCTGCAAATAAATCTTCCAACAATAAGCTCTCACAAGAAAAAAACAAAGTTTAAAAAAACAGCAAAGTTTGAATTTGTAATTACCTTCCTAAATTGAGAGGACATTCCTCCCCTTTGTGAAGAAAGCTTGTTTTAGAAACATCTTTCTGCGTTGAAATTCTCTTCAGTCATTGAGTGGTTTTATTTTGAAGTGAGCACAAACCGGAAGCGAGTGTGTCACCAGGAAATTAGCGTAGCCTAGAAAGAGAATTTGCGGACACGTTAAGTCTGGCGTAAATACCCACAACAAACATGGCGGACGGTACGTTCATTGTTCACCATTGATCGTTTTTTCCACCCCCGTCGGTTTTTAGACTCGCTCTTCCTTCGGTTGTTGTTATTTCACGTCCTGGTTTGAGGACCACACAAGGTCCGGTGACATTGACTTGGTTATGACTTGTGAGTCGTTTAATGTGATGCTAAAGCTAATAGGCTAGCGCCTACATGATGAAACTATGCAATGATGGACAATAAAAACGACACAATTTATATCAAGTTTAGATAGTTTGTTGGTTATAGCGGTGGAACGTTCCTGTGTTTCATAACTTAAAGCGAGTGTAGCTACAAAATACTGTGCATCGTATATTCTATGTGTATTGAATGGAGTCCAAATGTTCAAATATTGTGGTTCTACTTCCGGTGTGTAATGTTAAAAACAACTATTTTTCAGAGCACGCAGAGGCGGAACAGACAATGGAGCATGCTTCTGTGAGTATAACGAAGCTAACTCCCTTGAATCTTTTAGCCTAGCTTAGCATCACTTTGTTACTTGTTGTGTTTTGATGCTCCAGCAGGCGGCAGAGAATCCACATGCAGAATTCGGCTTGACAGACAACATCCAGGTAACACACACACACACACACACACACACACTCAACTTCCTGTGCCTCAACCACACGTTCTTCATCTTCAGAGGACACTGGAGCAAGAGAAGACGGCAAACAGCGAAAAAATGGCTAAGAACAAAGTGAACCTGCAGGCGCTACCCACCCGGGCTTACCTGGACCAGACCGTGGTCCCAATCTTGCTGCAGGGCTTATCTGTGCTCGCCAAGGAGAGGTGTGTTTTCCCCCCAAATAATGGAGAACAATGTTTCAAGTCCATCCATTTTTTTAAATTTTGCCCATCACAAACACATTTTTGTCTTTTTTACAAATCAGCAAAAAAAGAGGCAGCTAATTAATGCATGTAATGGGACACACCTATTCCACCTACAATGGTTAAAGGTTTTAATTTATATCAAATAGTTTACGCTGAATTGTTTCATGTTGCCTGCACCGTGGTTGAGTGGTTAGCACGCACAACTCACAGCTAGGAGACCAGGGTTCAATTCCACCCTCGGCCATCTCTGTAGTTTTCCTCCAGTTGCTGCAATGAGGTGTACCTAATGAAGTGTCCAGCGACTGTATTAGCCACGTTGAGTCTTGACTTTTTTTTTTTTTTTTTTGTCTTTCAGGCCGACAAACCCCATCGAGTATCTGGCCGCTTTTCTTCTCAAGAACAAATCCCAGTTTGATGAGCGAAATTGAAGCATTCTCCATGTTAGACATTTCTCAAATAAAAATCACTCATACTTTTAAGTTGTCCAAAGATATTTTACATTGTAGAAACTTACACAGATGGAGATGTTAGGCTCCACCCCCCAACAGGCTAACCTTTAGCCTAGCTTAGCACGACACTGTATCAGGTGAAAAGGGTTAAGGGTTCTTAAAGGAACAGTAGACTCATCAAAGGGGAGGAGCTTCACAGACAGTCTATTTAGCCACACCCATTTGTAAAAATAGTTATTTTGACATCCAATCAGATGTAGAATTGATGTGCGGCAAGGTCATCCATGAAAGGTCGGACCAGGAAGTCGGTGGAGAAGTAAAAAATGAGTCCAAAGGTGATGGAGATGGGTAACGCCGGTAACGCCTTTTTAAAGATGGCGAGCAGAAGCAGCGTCAGGCATAGACCCTGAACACAACACACATGCGGTGTCATTGTATGTGTGCGTGTGTGTGCGTGTGCGTGTGCGTCTTACTATCAAGATGGCAACAAAGCAGGCGAGTGTCGTGTTCCAGTCTTCTCCACTCGCTGCGGCTTTCCCCACCAGAACGCTATAGAAGATGAAGTCGCCCAATCCCAGCTTCACGCCTCCTGCACACACACACACACATATCCACGAGTCACATGACTGCCACAGAGGCAGCTCATTGGCTGCGACGTCACTCACTCTCCTCCAGCTCTTCTTCCTGAAACGAGCGTCTCTCCGCCTCTGTGTCGCTCTGCTCTGCCTCCTCATCTGTCACACACATGACACACGTCAAAGTCAAACACTAACAAGTCCCGCCCACTTTTACTTCACAAAACTGACCGCCTGTTTGATGCCCGGACCGCTCAGCGTCCGCTGGGTTTGCCATCCCAACCGTCCACGCCATGGCGGCTGCAGAAGCACACGTTCAAGGTCAAAGTTCAATTCAAGTCATGTGACATCCTTATTCGGGGGGCGGCATGCGCTCACATGAGTAGATGAGGGCGGGAAAAATGGGCTCGTTGCGTTCCTGCGCCGTCTCCACCAGCATCCTGAGTGGACCTTTTGGACTCAGGACGGCTATCAAGTCTGTAAGCGGAAAAGCAACCACAGCAAAGCATGATGGGAAGGCTTCTGAAGCTACATACATATAGCTTTAGCATGATAAAAGATGTGTTTATTGCCCAAAATGGCCGTCCGTCTACACTCACCGTAAACAGAAATGGCGCCCAGAATGACCCACGCCGACCATTCCGGCAGATATTTGATGAAGACGAGCGCCATGAGGGCGCTAATCAGAATTAAGTAGGCCTGCTGCAGCTGGAGGGGACCTTTCCAGTGGATACACACCATGCCCACCGCGCCGAAGTTCCAGATGATCATGCCCACCGTTGGGTAGTCCATCGCCACGTTGTAGGTCTTGAACAATTCACTGGGACACACAGAGACGGTGTCGGTCACTTGAATGCATCACATCCTCACTAATGTGGCCAGGTCAGTGAAGGCATCACATCTTGCCGACAAAGATATGTACGTGAAAGCATCACGTCCTAACCAACAAGGTGAGGTACATGAAGGCATCACGCCCTGGCCAACAAGGTGAGGTACATGAAGGCATCACGTTCTGACCAACAAGGTGAGGTACATGAAGGCATCACGCCCTGGCCATCAAGGCGAGGCACATGAAGGCACCATGCCTTGGCCTGGCCAACAAGGTGAGGTACGTGAAGGCATCACGTCCTGACCAACAAGGGGAGGTATGTGAAGGCACCACGCCCTGGCCTGGACAACAAGGTGAGGTACGTGAAGGCATCACGTCCTGACCAACAAGGCGAGGTACGTGAAGGCACCACGCCCTGGCCTGGCCAACAAGGTGAGGTCCGTGAAGGCATCACATCCTGACCAACAAGGTGAGGTATGTGAAGGCATCACATCCTGACCAATAAGGTGAGGTACATGAAGGCATCACGTCCTGACCAACAAGGCGAAGTACATGAAGGCACCACGCCCTGGCCTGGACACCAAGGCGATGTCCGTGAAGGTATCACGTCCTGACCACCAAGGCGAGGTATGTGAAGGCACCACACCCTGACCAAACAAGGCGAGGTACATGAAGGCACCACACCCTGACCAACAAGGCGAGGTACATGAAGGCATCACGTCCTGACCAACAAGGCGAGGTACATGAATGCATCACGCCCTGACCAACAAGTCGAGGTACATGAAGGCATCACGTCCTGACCAACAAGGCGAGGTACATGAAGGCATCACGGCCTCACCTGAGGTACATGAAGGCACCACGCCCTGACCAACAAGGTGAGGCATGTGAAGGCATCACATCCTGACCAACAAGGCGAGTTATGCAACGACATCACGTCCTGACCAACAAGACGAGGTCAGTGAAGGCATCACGCCCTGACTAATAAGGCGAGGTACATGAAGGCACCACACCCTGACCAACAAGGCGAGGTACATGAAGGCATCACGTCCTGACCAACAAGGCGAGGTACATGAATGCATCACGCCCTGACCAACAAGTCGAGGTACATGAAGGCATCACGGCCTCACCTGAGGTACATGAAGGCACCACGCCCTGACCAACAAGGCGAGGTACATGAAGGCATCACGTCCTGACCAACAAGGCGAGGTACATGAAGGCATCACGCCCTGACCAACAAGGCGAGGTACATGAAGGCCTCACGCCCTGACCAACAAGGCGAGGTACATGAAGGCATCACGTCCTGACCAACAAGGCGAGGTACATGAAGGCATCACGTCCTGACCAACAAGGCGAGGTACATGAAGGCATCACGCCCTGACCAACAAGGCGAGGTACATGAAGGCCTCACGCCCTGACCAACAAGGTGAGGTACGTGAAGGCACCACGCCCTGACCAACAAGGCGAGGTACATGAAGGCATCACGTCCTGACCAACAAGTCGAGGTACATGAAGGCATCACGTCCTGACCAACAAGGCGAGGTACATGAATGCATCACGCCCTGACCAACAAGTCGAGGTACATGAAGGCCTCACGCCCTGACCAACAAGGCGAGGTACATGAAGGCCTCACGCCCTGACCAACAAGGCGAGGTACATGAAGGCATCACGGCCTCACCTGAGGTACATGAAGCTGAACCAAAAGAGCAGCATGAGCGAGGACAGGATGAGCCACCCGTGGATGAACTGCAAAGGAAAGAGTAGCATGAAAATAAAGATGGTGGCAGGGGCGTGTCCTTGGCGTCCTTAGCAGACCTTGTAGCAGCGGTACTTGTAGAGGAACACCAGGAAGACGGTCATGACCACGATGACACTGATCATGATGATAGTGTTGAGAACCGAGTTAAGGAGACGCCGTCCGACCGATGACGTGTTCTCCGTAAACGGCGTGTAGATCCTGCGCAGAGGAAGCGTGAGCGGGAGGCAGGGCAGACGTAGACATGTTAAGCGAAGCGGTCACCTACAGATGCTGGTCTGTCTTCTCGCTGTAGAAGCTGACCGACTTGATGGTGGCCACCACCACCAGCATACACAGCGTGACGGGAATGAAGAGCATGATCACATGTTTGGCGCCGTACTTGAGGGTCAGCTCCTCCTCTTCGGCTTCGGCGTCCGAACCGGCAGCGACGGGTCCACTTCGTTCCTGCGCCCAATACTTTATCATTTAGCCTTCCAAGATGGAGGAACCAAAGCGGTGGGAGTGGCCAACACAGACGTTTACCCTTTTAGTGGGGCCATCGGTGGGGGCGGAGTCTGGTATGTAGGACGGCACCACCGGGTTCTCCGATTGGACCAGCGCTGTCCTCTCGGTGTAGACATCGTCTTCGCTGTCTGACAGGTTCATGACCACGCTCCCACGGTGGTCTGACAAGGTCAGTCACATGACTTTGAAACACTTCCTGCATGGTGCGCCCCCTGATGCCCAGCAAGTGAAGCTACACTAATTTAGTTGTATGTATTTACATTCACATAAAGCATCGCTGTTGTGTCACTGATAACGAAGCACCCATAAATTTATGACGTTCAACTTACCAAATAAATACAAATACTGAATAAAAGTCATTAAAAAATAAGCTAATTGATAAAGTGATGGAGAAAAAAGAAAGAGTTAACGCACTGGATTCGAACATGAAAACAAATAAATACAACAGATAGTGACGAAACAATCTCAGACGACATTTAAATCAACTTTCAGACTTTAGTTAATGCAAACGTTTTTGGAAGAAACTCAAAAGTTTACCTGATTTATTGGAAAAAATGACAAACGTCCGCAAAACACTAGCGAGCCACAACCCGGAAGTCAGCTATCAGCTGACAGCACATCACGTGTTCCCGAATGACGTCACGTGCCTTCAGAAAAGCGCATTTAAAGGGCCAGAAAAAAAATACTTATGATCGACAAGGACATACGTTTTAGTTTAAAGTGTTTTATTATTATTATTATTATTATTATTATTATTACGAGTGCTAATAATGCTAATTTAACCTTCAAACACCCCCATTTACCGCAACGTTTCCAGGGGGCGGGGCTTCTCAGCACAGATGTACAAATAATTGAAAAAATGTTTTTATACACCTTTTAATTTGGACTAAAACAGCTAAAAGACGACTTTCAGAAGACTCAAAAGCCTTGGATGTGGCAGTAGGCCTCAAGCGAGGATAAGACGATGTACATCAACCACAGGCTGAAGAACAAGCTCGTGGTCACCATCTTGGGGATCTGTGGTCCACCCAGTTCCCCGCCAATCCCGGGCCGGCGCCGGTAGAGAAGGACGGCGATGCAGATGAAGGCAAAGATGGTAAAAAGCGTGACGGAGAAGGCCAGCGTTCCCGGGTCCACCCTGAATTCCTGGTTCTTGGAGTAGTGGTACACAGCGGCGATGGACCACGCCACGCCGATACCCAGGAAAACGTTGACGGCGTTACTTCCTGTCACGTTACCAATGGAGGCGTCGGCGTACTGGTCCTGGCAGGCCGCCACTTTGCTGGCGAAGGTGTCTGATGGAGACAGAACATTCTGAAGGTGCCACACTGGACTTGTGATGGTGGTCTTCTCACCTGGTACCGACGTGCCCAACGCTACGAAGACCACAGCCGTGACCGAGTCCTTCAGGCCCACCGTGCAGCCAAAATGCGACGCCAGATCCCCGATGATTGCTGTCAAGAGGCCGATGACCATGATGGACACCACAAAGCACGCCCACCCGTTCCAGTAGTCAGTAGGCGGGACCAACGCAAACAGGAGCTTCCAGAAGACCGTCAGGAAGTGTATGACGTAGTCCACACTGGAGGGTAGCTTCTTGTCATCGTCGTCGTCGTCATCACCTGGACAAACGATATCAAACAAAACTTTGAAACTGGCCTCCTCATCCTGATCAAGTTGTTTACCTGCGCTGACTGTGATGGCGTCCATAAATTGTTCTCGCCACGACGTCGTCCCAACCAGCACGGCCAACCTCGTCTTCTTCATCACCTTGTCCACTGAATTCTGCAAGAGTGGACCTAGTCAGCATCATGAAACTCTAATCCAAACCAAATCAACTTTTCCCATAAGAAATAAGGTCACTCGAATTAATCTGTTTTATAGCTTTACAAATATCATTTTACATTCCAAAAACATGCTAGCTTAATTAGCGACTCCAAATTGTCCATAGGTATGAATGTGAGTGTGAATGGTTGTTAGGAATGAGACAAAAAAATTGAGATGAAGCATTAAAGTGAAGCTGATCAAAGGTTTCTTTGTGTTACAATCATTTCATACATCTAATAATAATAATAATAATAATAATAATAATAATGACTAGATGATGCAATGTCAGCAGACATTGCGCGTAAATGTCAAAAAGCTGACGCAAAACTGAAATGCTTTGAAAAGGCGCAAAAATTGAAATTTTGAATGAAAAACGAGTCGTTCGGAAGTTGAAGCTGGACTGAAATGCTGTGGAAATATGATAAAATAGTAGTTTGAGGTCAAATGGGGAATTGAACCATCTCTGGGTCTGGATCTACGTATATGTGCCCTATGATTGGCTGGCTCGCCCGAAGAATGGTTGTTTGTCTCAATGTGCCCTGTGATTGGCTGGCCACCAGTCCAGGGTGGACCCCACCTCTTGCCCGAAGACAGCTGGGATAGGCTCCAGCACCCCCGCGACCCTCGTGAGGATAGAAAATGAATGAATGAATTTTGTTGAAAATGTTTTGAAAAATTGCAAGAAATGGGAGTGAGACAAAAAAAATTAGATGAAGCATTCTTGCGTTACGATCATTTCATACATCTCCTAATAATAATAATAATAATAATGACTAGATGATGCAATGTCAGCAGACATTGCGTGTAAATGTCAAAAAGCTGACGCAAAATTGAAAATATTGAAAAAAAATTGAAAAGGGCGCAAAAATCAAAATTTTGAATGAAAAACAAGTCGTTCGGAAGTTGAAGCTGGACTGAAATGCTGTGGAAATATACTAAAACATAGAATGAAAGTAAGAGTAAATTGGTAGTTTGAGCTCAAATGGGGAATTGAACCATCTCTGGGTCTGGATCTAGATCTAAAGTGCTTTCTGTGTGTTATTGTGTGTAGCTGCTCTGCAGAAGTCCACAAATGAGCATAATAAGTCCCCTTTAAAGGTGAGAAAAGTTAACCAAAAGAACATTTTAAAAACGACACCTTAAACTCGTACGACTCCTCAATGACGACTTCAAGTTTGACCAGCTCGCCCAACTTGGGTCGACCCATCAGTGCGATGCGTCGCTCCTCTTCCTGTTTTGTCTCCACGTCCTTGGCGTCTTCGGAGAGACACAGAGGTCTGTATGGCGGCCGCACGGGTGGACGGACTAGTGGACGTACCTGAGATGGTCAAGATGGAAGAGGGGTTGTGTTTTTCCGGTTCTTGGATTTTCCTGTAGATGTCTTTGCCTGTCAGGACAGGAAGTGAGAGAAGTTTGCTGTGTCGTCCAATCACAGCTAGCTGTATGTAGCTACGTATATGCTAACTATACTGTGTTGAGAGGGATCTTACCAAAGAGTTGTTTATCTGTCAGAAGAAACCATAACATCATTTCTTAGAACCTTTGTCACATGACATCACCAATGCTGTTTAAAAAAAAAACAAACTGACCTGTTCGGAAGAATCCGCCTGAAAGAACGAAAAAAAAGACGTCAAGTTCATGATGCTGTGGAGGTTGAAGATTAAAAAAAACAAAGTGAGGCATCTTACCGACTTCTTGAAGCAGAACGGCTGGAGACACAAAGACAAGAAAACAATGACATGTCCATTTGACATAGAAGTACACATACATAAGTACACACATAAGTACTGTCAAGTATGTCAGGTGACAGGAAAAATATATATTTTTAAATAACATTTTTAAAAAACAAAATAAAAAAAATTAAATAAAAATAAAACATTTTTTTAAACTTAAACTATATTAGGAAAGCAGGAAGTGAACAAGTACGATTTTTTTTTAAATAACATTAAAAAAATAACATTAAAAAAAACTAAATAATAAAAAAAATAAAAACTTAAACTATATTAGGAAAGTAGGAAGTGGACAAGTACAAAAAATATTTTAAAATAACATTTTAAAAAATAACATTTTAAAAGACAAAATAAAAAAATAAAATTCAAAAAATAATAAAAAAATCAAAAACTTAAACTATATTTGGAAAGCAGGAAGTGAACAAGTACAAAAAAATTAAAAACTAACATTTAAAAAACAACATTTTTAAAAATAAAATAAAAAAAATAATAAACAAAATAAAAACTTAAACTATATTAGGAAAGCAGGAAGTGAACAAGTACAAAAAAATTTAAAACTAACATTTAAAAAAACAACATTTTTTAAATAAAATTAAAAAAATAATGAAAAAAATAAAAACTTAAACTATTAGGAAAGCAGGAAGTGAACAAATGTAACAGTTACTGATTGTAAAAGTACCAGATGGAGGGGTAGGATTCAATAAGCTTTGCTTCTTCCTACTCCTTTTGGACATGTGGAACTGTGAACTGATTATGTGATGCATTCAATTGTAATCTGATGCATGTTTAAATGAAATTAAACCATTACCATTACAGGAAGTAAAAGACCTTTTTTCAGGTCATGTGACTTTTTATTTTCTTCTCCACGATGTCCGACCCAACTAACTCTCCGTCCCAACTAACACACTTCCAAGCCAACTGACCAACGGCGAGGAGGTTAACAGAAGGGGCGTGGCTAAACTAATCCATAAAAAGGCCACACCCCTACCTTTTCTCTCGCTCATCTCCAGCAGAAGAGGCTGGCCCAGCTCCAGGAAGAAGTTCTTGTTCTTCTCGTATTGCTCATCGTCAACGATGTTGATGCAAAGCGTTTTACTGCAAAAGAAGAAAACACCGTGACGTGACGGAGGGCCGCCATGATGCGTTCAGAAGAAATAAACGCTACACCAGGTTTGTCCTCACCACATCTCATTGTTGTCAAATTCCAGGACGCCGTGAGTGTCCTCAAAGTCCACTCCGCCCCCTTTGGCGCTCCCCTCAACGGTTCTGTACGGCACGGCCACGACCCCTCGAGCCCCCGAGGTCCGGACCACTTTCACCTCCATGACGCCAACGCTCTCGCTGACAGTCAGCGTCGACTCCTCGAACGTGAAGATCCCCGCGTGGTCGTCATCCAAGATGGATACCGTGGCGGTGCAAGGCGGACCCAAGCCTGCTGAGCCGTTGTTTGATTCTCCGCCCCCACCGGACACGATTCTGACGCCGCTTAAGTGAACTAGGAAATGCTCCTCTTCCTCGAAGATGTCGTCGTCGATGATATCGATTCGGATTTCCTTAACCGTCTCGCCCGCTCGGAACACCACCGTTCCGTGGCTACATCGATAGTCCGACCCGGCGACGGCGTTGCCGTCTTGTGTTCGATAGTCAACCGCGACGGTCGAATTGACGTCACCGCCTCGTCGAAGAACGGTTAACGCTAAACTGCCACAGTTCTCCAAGCACTGGTACCTGGTTGGATGGAAGAACACCTCAGATGAGGACGAGCGGTCTTGATGAGTGGCCGAAGTCTTCTTCATCGGGACATCGCCGCTTCCTGTCACGATCTGAATGCCGTGCGTTAAAACGCGGAAAGACGCCTCTTCCATACGGTGCTTCACTTCCAACTCCTCATTTTCGAGTTTTTTGTCGTGAGGCAGGAACGCTACGCCGTCCATTTCGATGTCAACCTTGGAAGGGAGATCGGGTTCCCCCTCGGTCTCGATGATGACCCCCTTGCGCTTCCCGGCTCGGTAGCGCTTGTACACGTACTTGTAGAAAAGAAGACGGCGGTCGGCTACGTACGCAAAAGCAACGCAAACGGGAAAAAAGAAGAGCGTCAGGAGGCCTTCCCAAATCTGAACGACGCCCGGAGAGAAAACGGCCAAAATGAGGTAAAGCCACGTGTAAGCGAAAACGCTCCAGGTTGCCGTGATGAAGAAAACCCGAAGATGCTTCACCTTGCGTGTTTCTCCGTCCGGAATGACGTACACGCAAAGGCCGATGATGACGAACATGTTGAAAGCGGCGCTCCCCACGATGGTGTTCGGGCCCAGCTGACCGGCGTCGAAGTTATGACCGCAAACTTCCACAACGGAGAGCAGGATTTCCGGTGCGGACGATCCCAGAGCCATGAGCGTCAGGTTGGACACCGTTTCATTCCAGATCCGCACGGTTGTCGTCAACTTTTCGCCGTTTGGTTTTTTGATCACAATCTGTCTCTCTTGGGACGTGATGACCTCGATGGACGCCATAAAGCGGTCAGCGATGATGGAGACGCCCAGGAACATGTATACTAAACCCAGAAAATAAATAGCGGCCCTGGCGATGCGCTCGGAAAGAATGGCGTCTTCCGGGTGCCACGGCGACAAGATGACGCCATCTTTGCACTCGGTGTTGCCGGCGCATTTGCTGTGGTTGGTCAACGTGCCGTTGGAGCTGCCGGCTTGCGCTGACCCCAGATCAGCCCAGATGAAGATGAATAAAAGAAGTTTCGATGTCGCTGTCGGATGACGCCACGTCTCCATTAGCCTGCCAAACGCATAAATCACGTTAAAATTCAGTCATTGGTTCAATTTCTACCGCCTATCCCAGTTGTCTTGGGGCGAGAGGCGGGGTACACCCTGGACTGGTGGCCAGCCAATCACAGGGCGCATATAGTCAAACAACCATTCACACTCACATTCATACCTATGGACAATTTGGAGTCGCTAATTAACCTAGCATGTTTTTTTTGGAATATCGAAGGAAACCGGAGTACCCGGAGAAAACCCACGCATGCACAGGGAGAACATGCAAACTTCGGGCGAGCCAGCCAATCATAGGGCACATTAAGATCCACACCCAAAGATGGTTCAATTCTCCATTTGAGCTCAAACTACCAATTTACTCGTACTTTCATTCTATGTTTTAGCATATTTCCACAGCATTTCAGTCCAGCTTCAACTTCCAAACGACTCGTTTTTCATTCAAAATTTCAATTTTTGCGCCTTTTCAAAGCTATCCCAGCTGTCTTAGGGCGAGAGACGGGGTACACCCTGGACTGGTGGCCAGCCAATCACAGGGCACATATAGACAAACAACCATTCACACTCACATTCATACCTATGGACAATTTGGAGTCGCTAATTAACCTAGCATGTTTTTTTTGGAATGTGGGAGGAAACCGGAGTATCCGGAGAAAAATTTATACAAAATAAAAATAAAACTCACCTTGCAACTCTTTCCCAACCTGTGATGAAAAGCTAAGAAATATATAAGCTAATATATAAGTAACATTTAGCTAATATGTGTCGAGATAAAGATGTGAAGACCACGAGAAGCAGATGAAGACTGAAGCGGCTGGGTGGACCTGACGCTCTGAAGATGCCATTCTGGGCGTGGCTAAAGTCGACCTACCCCCATAAACATCCATACTTTAGATAAGTGAAATAATCCCGATATACAAAGTTACAAACAGCTAATAATAAGTCAATTATGAGCAGCTATGATTGTGTAATAAAATGCTAATAATAACATGCTAACTACCCACTAACTACTGAGTAGCAGTAACAAGGTCTCAATCACAATGCCATTAATAAGCATTAGCTGTCAATCATAAAATATAATTATTAAATAAATAAAAAGAAAGACGTTGAACGCTGGGAATGGGATGCTGTGCTATCCTGGGAATGGGGGTGTTGGGAGAGGAGGCAGTGATAAGCACCCTTAAGCCACGAGATAACATTCTAAAGATGGCTGCCGCTACAGGATCTTATCAGTTTGCAGGCAGGCGGACGCAACCAAACAAGGTCTGGACGTTTAGTCGGGTCCGTGATAGCGGCTAACGCTAACCGGCGACCTTCACCGTCCTTCACTCATGCTTTGTCGCACGGGTGCACGTCGGCGTCTGTGGTGAGAATGACACGTTAGTGGATGATAGGACACATTAGCGTGTGTGGGAATCAAACACAATGCTGGTTCTTCAATTTATTTGATTTGAATCTCACAAAACGGTTAAAGTGGATCCATCCACTCGACACGCTCAGGTATGCTAGCAGGCTGATGCTAGCTACCCGTGGTCGTGATGGCGGCCATTTCAGCGCTATAATGGCCGTTACCGTTTGACGTCCTGTGTCTGAAGAAAAATAAAAACAAAAGTCCGCATACTTAATTAACCATGCACGGCCATTTTGGTCTCGACCAAGCGATGTAGCGCTAACTCTATAATAAACGACGACACGTAGAAAAAAAAACGCTACCTTCCCTCCTCGATGTCCAGAATATTCTCCGGCAGGCGCACGTTCAGCGTCTCTGGCAGCAGGAAAACGAACATTCCGCTGAGTATTCCCATTCCGGAGAAGATGAACGGCGGTAGGAAAAGCCAAGCGTCCTCAAGCAGCATGATCATCGGCGCCAAGGAGCTGCCAATGCGACCCAAACAGGAAGTGTACCCGAGCCCGCACTGCCTGTTCAGTGACAAGCGGCATTTAGCATCATAGCAACAGTAAAATACGGTGGTGGTAGTGTGATGGTGTGGGGCTGTTTTTGCTGCTAACTCATATACGTCAACAGCATAAAAAGCTAATATGCTATGTAAACTCAGAAGCATACTAGCATAACAAAGACGCTAAGCTAACAGGATGTGGTTTCACCGAAGTACGGTGGGGTAAAGCTCAGCCGAGTAGAGGAAAGCGGTGGTGAACGCCGCCTCGGAGAAACCTTTGGCTACCACGGCGACACAGGTTCGAACCACAGAGAACTCTGAAAAACAAACAGGAAATCGATGTTACGCAAAATGTGTCATGGCCGCCGAGGGCGCTGCGTGTCATGTCACCCAGCGGGATGGCGGTATTGATGGCAATCAGCGCTCCGGTTGTTATCAGAAACCACGCCTGTCCGTTGCGCCGCCCGATGCGGTCCAGGGCGAAGTAGGTGAGGATTTTGGCAGGAGATTCGATGGCGCCGTAGATGAACTGCGTGAGGTAGATGTTGACGCCGAAGCCTGAGATGTTAAAGCTGATGCCGTAGTAGAGGAAGGCTACGGCGAACCTACAACATGGCCGCCGTTAGCATCGGGTTGAACGTTCGGCGAGGAGATCGCTTACCAGAAGAGTCCAGAGATGAGTGTGATCCTCCTGAGCTGAGGTGTTCTGAGAAGGTCCAGGTAAGAGTGAGTCTTCTCCGCCACCTCGGATACCGTCACTTTTTCCAGAGTCTACCATGAAAGGGGGAATTTAATTCGGAATGTCGACAGGAAGTCGTGAGCGCGCTCGCCTTACTTCTGCTTCCAAATGAACGTGGTTTTTCTTGTTGATCCTGGCACAGCGGAGCAGGTACTTGCGGGCCTCTTCGGTTCTACCGTTGGCGAGCAACCAACGAGCCGACTCAGGCAGCCACCTAAGAAACACACTTGAGGTCAAAGTTCACAAAAATGTCACAAACAAATGACGCTCTTACCAGCAGCTGATCGCGGACACCACACACGGCGCGGTCACCGCCAGCATCAGGTGGCGCCAGTCTCTGATGGCGTAGGCGAGAACGGCGAGCAGCATGTTGCCCACGCTCCACGACAGACTGATCACCGTTCCCGTGAAGGTGCGGTGCTTCACGTCCGTCCATTCGATTCCTGCGTGATCACGTGTGTCACACGACAACGGGACATGAACTCAACCAAGTCAGGTCTCACCCAGAACTGTGCCGATGATGGACAGGCCGCTGAGGGCGACGCCGCAGAGCGCCCGCGAAACAGCAAACATGACGTAAGAGGTGGAGAAAGCCGAGGCCACGCCCAGCATGGCGCTGCCTAACAAGGCCAACACCAGCATCGACTTACGTCCGAACCTGCGGATGGACGCACAACGTCATCAGGCCCATGATATCGATATCACAGCTGGGTCTCACATGGTTTTCATATGATCCACTTAGGGCGGAAGGCGCTTATCCCATCATAGCAACAGTAAAATATGGTGGTGGTAGTGTGATGGTCTGGGGCTGTTTTGCTGCTTCAGGGCCTGGAAGACTTGCTGTGAACTTTTTGGAAGGTGTGTATCCCATCATAGCAACAGTAAAATACGGTGGTGGTAGTGTGATGGTCTGGTGCTGTTTTGCTGCTTCAGGATCTGGAAGACTTGCTGTGAACTTTTTGGAGGGCGTGTATCCCATCATAGCAACAGTAAAATGTGGTGGTGGTTGTATGATGGTCTGGCGCTGTTTTCCTGCTTCAGGATCTGGAAGACTTGCTGTGAACTTTGTGGAAGGCGTGTATCTCATCATAGCAACAGTAAAATACGGTGGTGGTAGTGTGATGGTCTGGCGCTGTTTTGCTGCTTCAGGACCTGGAAGACTTACTGTGAACTTTTTGGAAGGCGTGTATCCCATCATAGCGACAGTAAAATATGGTGGTGGTAGTGTGATGGTCTGGGGCGGTTTTACAGCTTCAGGACCTGGAAGACTTACTGTGAACTTTTTGGAACGTGTGTATCCCATCATAGCAACAGTAAAATATGGTGGTGGTAGTGTGATGGTCTGGGGCTGTTTTACAGCTTCACGATCTGGAAGACTTGCTGTGAACTTTTTTGAGGGTGTGTATCCCATCATAGCAACAGTAAAATATGGTGGTGGTTGTATGATGGTCTGGCACTGTTTTCCTGCTTCAGGATCTGGAAGACTTGCTGTGAACTTTGTGGAAGGCGTGTATCTCATCATAGCAAGAGTAAAATACGGTGGTGGTAGTGTGATGGTCTGGCGCTGTTTTGCTGCTTCAGGATCTGGAAGACTTACTGTGAACTTTTTGGAAGGCGTGTATCCCATCATAGCGACAGTAAAATATGGTGGTGGTAGTGTGATGGTCTGGGGCTGTTTTACAGCTTCACGATCTGGAAGACTTGCTGTGAACTTTTTTGAGGGTGTGTATCCCATCATAGCAACAGTAAAATACGGTGGTGGTAGTGTGATGGTCTGGGGCTGTTTTGCTGCTTCAGGACCTGGAAGACTGCGATGAATGGAAGTATGAGTCCTGAAGAAGAATATCCAGCCATCTGTTGGTGACCTCAAACGGAAACGAACTTGGCTAGTCCTAGGCTAGTCCTAGGCTAGTCCTAGGCTAGTCCTAGGCTAGTCCTAGGCTAGTCCTAGGCTAGTCCTAGGCTGCTTTGTTTTCATTAAATTTTATGAAATATTTACTTTTACCATTTTAAAATCCTGACCCTCAGACACACACAGTGAGTAACACGATCACATGATCACATGTTATGTAGCATGACAAAATACATGTTTATGAAAATGACACATTTGTGATAGCATCTGACTTCTTTGTTTACCAAAATACTAAAACATACTGGACTGTGAGAAGGTCAAAGGTCAGAGACGGGTGTTTACAGCTCATAACCACGAGAAGAACGCTTACTTGTCGGAAAGATGCCCAAACAGGATGGCGCCAACCGTGACCCCGAGGAAGAAATACGTCGCCAACGCCTGATTGAGTCTTCGGTCCTCGCAAACCAGGTCCCACTGCAGACACACGTACGTAGGTTGAAGACCCAACAGACGTGCTTTAGTCAATCAAGCTCACCTCAGTGGCGGTGGTGGAGGTGAACTCTGATCGGTCGTACACCCATCCGCGAGGACAAGGGATGGTCCGGTTGGTCCACGTCAGATTGGACGCCGCCGGGTCCTCGTAGATGCTGCATGAGCTCGAGGTGCTGTCGTTGAGTCGGGGAATCGGTTGTGACTCGGCCTCATCACCCGCGCAGTGGTGAGCGGGTGTTGCCGATACAAAGTTGTGGAGCAGGAAGTGGAGAGGGAGGATGGCTCTCGGGAGGCAGAGGATGCTCAGAACCAGGACCTGGTACCTGGAGAAGCCGCCGACATCATCGAGTACTTCCTCAAACCTCATGGCGATCGGACTGGTGGGCAGATTCTTCTTGAGTGGAAAAGACTGTTGTGCAGGAGGAAGGGCCTTGTGATGTGTGTGTGTGTGTGTGTGTGTGTGTGTGCGTGCGTGCGTGTGCAGAAAGAAAGGATTTCTTGGTCGACCAATCACTGCAGATGATCAGGGAACGGCGATTTTCTGCTAGTGAACAAACAATTGTCGTCGTCTTCTCCCGACGTTGATGTCCACACAGCCGACCTTTGACCTTTGGCATTATTCAGCTTCTCCCTAACTAATCATCTCATCAATTGTCTCACATCTGCATGAAGAACACAATGTGCATCTAAGTCCCGGCTGGAAACACCACTGCATGACCGATTGGACCGCATGACTTCAAGATGTTTTGTTGAACGACTCTTTCAATGCTCCGACTCCTCCATCTGGGTAAGGACTTCATTCCGAACCCATTGGACGCATTGAACCTCTTGTAGCAGAGGTTCGACCAACGGTGGTACCGTTCTCTCCAGAACCCTGGAATAGACTCTCCCAGGGAGGGTGAGGACTGTGCCCCCCCCCCAGAGTCGGAACTCCCCCTCTGGTCACCTTACTTAGAAAGTATCCCAATCCAAAAGGTACTGTTCCCGACTCTGTTTGTTGTGTTTTACAACTCATTTGTTCATTCATTCATTTTCTACTGCTTATCCTCAGGAGGGTTGCGGGGGTGCTGGAGCCTACCCCAGCTGTCTTCGGGCGAGAGGCGGGGTACACCCTGGACTGGTGGCTAGCCAATCACAGGGCACACATAGACAAGCAACAATTCTTCGGGCGAGCCAGCCAATCACAGGGCACACATAGACAAGCAACAATTCTTCGGGCGAGCCAGCCAATCAGAGGGCACATATAGACAAACAACTATTCTTCTGGCGAGCCAGCCAATCACAGGGCACATATAGACAAACAACCATTCCTCGGGCGAGCCAGCCAATCACAGGGCACATATAGACAAACAACTATTCTTCTGGCGAGCCAGCCAATCACAGGGCACATATAGACAAACAACCATTCACACTCACATTCATACCTATGGACAATTTGGAGTGGCTAATTAACCTAGCATGTTTTTGGAATGTGGGAGGAAACCCGGAGAAAACCCACGGGGAGAACATGCAAACTCCACAGAGATGGCTGGGGGTGGAATTGAACTTGGGTCTTCTAGCTGTGAGGCCTGCGCACTAACCAACTAGCCCAACTAGCCCAACTCCTTTGTTTCACCTATAAAACTTTTCTTTGTTTTCTTTGACTGTCTTTCATTTATTATTATTATTTATTTCTTTGATTTCAGTTTTCCTTTGAGAAGATTAGAGATTTCCCGCAAGTTCTAGTCTTTCTTGGTGTGCAAGTCACATGACAACCACGATTGAAGATCAAAGATTGCATTGGAATCCACTAGGACAGAAAGATCACCGCCTGGTCAGCGACTTCCTGGAAAGACATTTCGAATGTCTTAATCGTCCTGACGTTACATCTTGCCACATGATCGGAAGCGTGACCTTTACACAACCTTGACCAAGTGCTTTGTCTTGCTTCCTGAGCATCCATGATGTTGCTCAGGCTGCTGTTGATGCTAAAGCAGGGGTGGGTAGATATTTGGACTCGTGGGCCGCATTGAGTTAACAAAATTGTCCAGGGGACCAGAACATAAAGTTAACACACAGACACACTATTTTATGCTTATAATTTTCCTTGAATTATATGGCTAATTCGATCTGTAAAAGTGTTATACTATCAGCTGTATGTCCTTTTTTTCCAGGAACACTTTAAACATCAGACCACATCAAACTATGTCATTTCATTTTACATTTTTTTTTTTTTTTTTTTACTAAATAAGACATCCGACTTGTAAGTCATGTTGCCAGTTTCTATGTTAAAAGTTGAAATACTTAAAAAGCAACTGGCGGGCCGGATTCAAACGCTTGGTGGGCCGCACGTGGCCCGTGGGCTGTAGTTTGCGCACCCTTGTGCTAATGTGTTCATTTGCTAATTTTGTGAAGTTGTGTTCAGTGGGAAATGTGTAATTGCACATGATTTCGTATTCATATTTCATCATCCCAAAGAATGGATTAAATTTAGTTGATAATGGCGGTACGGTTAGAGGTGTAATTGTATCATTAGAGGTATGATGGCGGTATGGTTAGCGGTATAATGGTATCATTAGAGGTACAATGGTATCATTTGAGGTATAATGGCGGTACGGTTAGAGGTGCAATTGTATCATTAGAGGTATAATGGCGGTATGGTTAGCGGTATAATGGTATCATTAGAGGTACAATGGTATCATTAGAGGTATAATGGCGGTATGGTTAGCGGTATAATGGTATCATTAGAGGTATAACAACGGTATGGTTAGCGGTATAATGGTATCATTAGAGGTATAATGGCGGTATGGTTAGAGGTACAATGGTATCATTAGAGGTATAATGGCGGTATGGTTAGCGGTATAATGGTATCATTAGAGGTACAATGGTATCATTAGAGGTATAACAACGGTATGGTTAGCGGTATAATGGTATCATTAGAGGTATAATGGCGGTATGGTTAGCGGTATAATGGTATCATTAGAGGTATAATGGCGGTATGGTTAGCAGTATAATGGTATCATTAGAGGTATAATGGCGGTATGGTTAGAGGTACAATGGTATCATTAGAGGTATAATGGTGGGACGGTTAGCGGTGTAATGGCGGTACGGTTAGCGGTGTAATGGCGGTACGGTTAGAGGTATAATGGTATCATTTTGTCACACTGAAGTTACCGTAATCGGTTATTGACATGTAGACGGGGTAAACGGTTATCTATTGGGTTGATTATCAAATTCAGAATTCATTAGGTAGTGTGAAGTGTCAATTTTAAATCAATATGTGGAAAATATACTTATGCATCAATAAAACTTTGGTTGTCCTCCATCGTGCTAGGAAATCATTGGAACTTACATAAGTCAAGTTAGCTTAGTAACTTAGTTTGAAAGGATGCTTTTAGAAGCATATTTACAAGTGTAGCATTTTATATAAAGTTACGAAGCAAAAAATTGAAATCCCACTTTGAAATCAGTGATACTTTTAATTGGTCGATCACACGCAATGATATATAGAATGTGAAGAAGACGCTGATACGTGGTTATAATACATACAGACTAGATCATTTGGAATCACATCTGTCATCCGGGTTCTTGTTGACTGACTGGCACATAAATGATCCATTTATTTTAATTTAATAACAAACTTCCTTAACGAGCATGTCAATGTTGGATTAACAAAAGTATGATTAGCATGTAAATGATCAATATATATATATGACTTCTGTATTAGCAAGTGACAAAGAAAATAAAAAGGAAAAGAACTTTCTTTTGTGCCGCTTAGTCGGCGCCTACCCCAGGGTGGGACTCGAACCCAGGCTATCTGCACGCAAGTCAGCCGTGTAAACGACCGCGTTTCCGGTCACCCGTTACTGTACATATATGTACATTTCTGTTGCACGGCCCCGTGCCACTATCTCGACCCCGCCAACATGGCGTTACGTTCCTCTGATAGGTGGCAAACGTCCAATTTCCCCACTCTCACCTGAATGCATCTTTGTTTCTCGTTGGTTAGTGGATGGAGGAGGACGAGTCCGATTGGTTGACCGCGACACCGGAGGGCTGTTGGGCGCCGCTTGCACCCGCACCCCCCGCGCTACCGCCGAGGGTTGCGGGAACGGAAGGGCGGGGGTTGAGACGCGGCGGCGGGGGGTTGGAGGGACGGATGAGAGGCGGGGGCTGCTGCAGGGCGGGCCGCGGCTGCAGGAAGCGGGCCTGCTGTTGGAGCGGGGGCGGTTGGCGATGCAGGGAGGGAGTGGCCGGCAGGGAGGGGCGCAGGAGAGGCGGGGGCTGGTGAAGGGAGGAGGCGGGGCTTGATGCGACGGCCGTCTGAGATGAAGACGAGCCGGCGGCGACGGGCGATGCGCCTGAGGTGGCCTGAGCCTTGAAGAAGAAGAAGAAGAAGAGGGCGGAGCCTAAATGAGCTTAAAGACGTTCATGTTTGATTTATTAATGCTGGTTATTATATGCTATTATGAATATTATATTACTATGACTCAGCATTTTTCAAGCGGAACAAGATGTAAAAGAAAACCTCTTCATCTTCCTCGTCGGTGCTCTTCCCGGAAGGCGTGGCAGACATGTTCTTTCCCTCCTCCCCGGAGGTGGCGCCGTCCCCGTTGGGAGCCGGCGTTCCCTGCTCCGCCTCCCACTCCTGAAGCACCTCCTCCAAATTGAAACGCCGTCGGTAGTTGACAAAAAAGTTCTTCACCTGTCCGACCGTCTTGTTGCCGATGACGTCTGCGATGGCCTGGAAGTCTTTGCCGTACTTCCTGACCCCTGGAGGGCATCAAGTGATGATGGCGTGATGAGAGCCAATGGAGTCAACCGGCTGGGTTACGCTCCAAACATAACACATGTGATTGTTGTTAGCATTAGCATATCATTTCACCTTGAACGGCAAGGAGCTGCTCATCCGTCGTCCAGCGAGCGTTCACCTTCTGACCGCACTGAAACACGCAAAAACGCTACCGATAACATTTGCTACCAATTATTAATAAAAGAATAAAGCGTTCAGCGTTAAGTTGTATCCACACTAACGCTTTGCCAACGTTTCTTCCTGTCCTCTTTCGTTCTTCACGCACCTCAGGGAGTCGGAAGTCGCTTATTCCGGGTTCCAAGACGTGCTTCAGCCCGCTGTTCATCTGTTTGGCGTTCTGGACCTGAAGGAAAAAAAAAGCATGTTCTGCTCTTTGGTGGCGTGTGCTAATGTGTGGTTAGCAGCTGTGCTAACGCGGTTATTTTCCATTTATAGTCATATCTCTGTTATTGTATGATTCTTATTCTAGTACAATACATTTCGGGTTCCGTTTGAATTTCCGAAACAAACAAATAACAAAAACCGGGATACGGGTGTATTATTCCCGACTTCCCTTCCATCAGCAGCTCATCCTACCTGCCTCTTGAGGGACACCAGCTCCATGTCAAGCTGGCGTAGGAGTGTGTTGGCGGCGGCGCTGCTACAGGACACCGCCACCACGTCGTCCTGGGTCAGGTACATGCCTTTAGGGGGGCGGCAACGGGACCGCTGATGGTGGCGGTGCTGCAGCGTTTGATGCTCCCGCCGACCCAAAGCCAACTTTGACGCCGGCGTGGACGGTTCGGTCTGGTTCTGTCGACAGGAACAAAAAAAAAAACGTCCTGAGCAAAAAGAACGGTCGCCGTGGCAACCGGTGCATTCACATACCTCTTTCTTGGTTTCTTTGTTGGGATCATAGTCGCTGTCGTTTGTTTCCATGGCGTTTGGCTCTTCCATTTCCTCATCGCTGTGGCAACAACATCATCACGATGACATATCGTCGACCATGTGGCGGGATATCATGTGATGTATGTGGGCGGGGTTTACCTGTCCCCTTGGTTGCTCCTGCTGGCGAGCTTCCGAGCTTGTCGGTCCATCAGACTGGTTCTGGATCTGGTCTTCTTCCATGAGTAGTAATACTTGACCAAACTGGAGATGGACTTATCTGGTAGCTGAAAAATATTCAATCAACAACAAGGCGAAAAGAAGGAGGCGGGGCGATAAAAGTTTCGATACCATTTGTTGGATGCGGTGAAAACTCTTCCCGTGGAAACTGAAAGCTTGTTCGAAGAGAACTTTGTCCTCCACCGTCCACTCGTCAGGAAAGGGCGTGAAATTGGGAAGGTCGGCCAAAGATTTTTCGATGTTGTGTTTGTGCCAGAAGAGCATCCCGAGGGCCTACACACACACACACACACACACACACACACTTTTAGGTCACTGTTTGTGTTGCAACTTAAATATTTTATATACTTTAAAACAACATTGACGCCACTTTTGTTTGCTTGTCCAACTGTCAATCAAAAAAATATACCTGCTCCACATTGTAGCCATGTTTCTCTTTAGCAAGCGCGATGTATTCATCCACTGCGGAGGGAAAAAAAAACACGTTACTAGGATGACGCCAAGGACGCCGTGAATGTCAGCTTCACTTCACTCACGTTTGGTGTCATCGATGTTATGATAGGGCGACCACACCAACATCCCACCGTTGTCCTTCTCTGAATATTTGCTAGAGCCTACACAATATAAATTACATGTGTTAGTAGTAGGCTACGACTGTAATTTCTACATGTATACAAATAGTACTGTATGATACTATAGTACCATGTACTACTTGGGTCATTTCCTATGCATAAATCAAACATTCTCAGGTTTCATTGAAGACATTAGGATACATTTTACTTCAATTTTGGTTTGTTTATTGATAAGAGTTTTTAAAAAGACAGTAAAACGATGGTAGCCTCGGTCAGTTTTAACCCACATATTCTAACAATTTGGATTTTAAATACATGTAATTATTATTAACACTCATTTGAACGAAGAGAATGTGATAGAATGTTAAAATTAGACCGTAGAGTTCTGTTTTGGTTCGAATTTGAGTTCCATTCGGCGCAGTCGCTTTAGCGTCAAACTCTGATCGAGGCTACCACATCCACGGTCATACCAAATGTATAGAATCTTAATTTAAAAAAAACAGCTCACCGGCCTCGAAGTCCGGGATGTTTGCCTGATAATCCGCTCCGACTCGCATGCCAACATCTGCGAACAAAAAATAAACAAACACTTCGTCGGCATTTTCGCTTCGAAGCTCGGTAGCTAGCTAGCATGCTAGGTAGCTAGCTAGCTGTTCGAGGCTACCAACCGTGTTCGTCGTCACTGCCGCTCTCGTCCGTTAAATGTCCATTGGAGGCGTTGGACGGACTCTTGGTACCGTTGGAGCGAGCTTTCCCCAAATATTCGGAACCTTTATCCATCATTCCCGGCATGTCGCCTGTCGAATGCCGCGGTGTCGGCTGGGAAACGTCAGCAGCTTCAGTCCGGACGACTACGTTGTGTTTTCCCGGTCAGTGTATTTTTGTGCGGCGCTGAATGTTATAGTATTGAAATGTTGTTAATTATACAAAAAAAGTTATTATAGGCAGAAAAAGTACACACTCTCAAATACACACACGCATACTGTACAATCAGGCCGAGAACGACGAGGACCTAACCAACGCGGAGTTTCTCCCCCTGCAGCGATGCCACGGAGCTTGAAAGTAGATCCCTCCGCCAGCATGAAGCACACAAGTTACCTTCCATTCAAACGTAATTCATTTTTTATTTTACTTATCAACCCTCTTTATACATTTATAAATATATTTAATGTTCTTTGATACAAAGGTGGGTTTTGTCTGGTTTTGTGGTCTGATAGTGTTGGAACAGATGACGCTAAAAGCCTGTAGGGGCGCTAAAGCAACAGCAGTGCATAGTTTGCTGCAAAACAACGAAGAAGAAACACCAAGATGGCGGCTCTGTGGAAGGTGGCGCCAAGCGTCCGGAGTGTTAGATTCGGCTCTTCCAGCCTGCTTAGGAGGTATTTCTGCTCCGGCACCTCCGACAGCCAACAGACCGACGAGGACAAGCCCAAGTCGGGCTTCGCGGCCGCCTTCAGCTCACAGTCGGAGCTCCTGCGAGGGACCGAGACCGGAAGTTCGGCTACGGACCACGAAGACAGCTTCGCAACGCTGCTCCGTCGGAGCCCCTTGATCCAGATGGGTCCAGCCAAAGACAAGCTTGTGGTCGGGAAGATCTTCCACGTCGTTCAGGACGACCTCTATATCGACTTTGGAGCCAAGTTCCACTGTGTTTGTCGGCGACCCGCGAACGGAGAGAAGCTACAACGGGGAAGCAGAGTCCGCCTCAGGCTGCAAGACCTGGAGCTCACCACTCGCTTCCTGGGGGGAACAACCGACACCACCCTGCTGGAGGCACAGGCCGTCCTGCTCGGTCCAGTGGAGGGACGGGAAACGCAGGAAAAATGAACCCTTTTAACGGAGTCTAACTGTGACGTTATGTTGAAGTCAAGGACGTGTTCGATCTCATGGGATGTCGGGACGTTGGCAACAGCTTAATTGTTGTTTTGTCGGATATCAGCTAACTGAGTTTGATTGACAGCTGTTCTTTGCTGGGGTTGACTATGTAAGCTATTTATGTGACGCCCTTACTTTGGTACCCCCCACAGGATGTGCTGTTATTTTTCGTCGCTAGTCTCATCACTCAATTCGAACAAGCTGCCTAAACACACACACACTTCCGGCCTTCAAAATAACAGCACATCCTGTGCTGGGTACCAAAGTAAGGGCGTCACATAAATAGCTTACAACTACATCAGATCATTGCCACCTGGAATGGAAATAAACATTATTTCACATTTGACTAAATAATTCATCTTAAAAAAAACATTTCCTGATATTATCGAGGTACCAGACACTAGAATTTGCAGGAGGAATAAGCACTCCGAGGCATCAATCAACTGGAAGAAAACGTGTTAAAAAAAAGTCGCCATAAAACACCAACACTGTCATCTAGTGGTCACAATTAAATACAGCATTTGAAAACGACATTTCAAATGATAAAGTCTGTTTATTTCCGCATTATTCTGTCCCTTGCTACTTTCATGGCGACAGTGTTGTTGTTAGCATTTGCTGCTCTTATGTAAAATACACTGCCCGGGCTTTTTTAGCGGAAGTAGAATAATAAGGTACGACGTACGTCAAACAGGCATTTTTTTGTAAACGCACATTTAGCACAAAGCCGAAAACCACCACACAAAGACAAAAAAGTAAACAGTTAAGTACAAAAGTTTACCAATAGAGATGCAGTCCCGCTTCAGGTTGTATAGCCCAATATAGCTTCATGCTAGCACTCACGCCAACTGTAGTTTGAATGAAGTTTTATTTAAAAAATTTTAGCGGAAGTACAATAATTCTGTACGACGTCAAACGGGCATTTTTATGTAAACGCGCATTTAGCACAAAACCGAAAACCACCGCACAAAGTCTGGGTTGGTTTAGCCAGTTTCATAAAAACACCCCCCAATTGGACAAAAAAAGTGAACAGTTAAGTCCAAAAGTGCACCAATAGAGATGCAGTCCCGCTTCAAGTTGTACAGCCCAAGATGGCTACATGCTAGCACTCACGCTAACTCTAGTTTGAATGAAGTTTTATTTAAATGTTTTTTCTTGCAATCATTTGAAATGTAAAGCAAAGGCACTGACTGACAAACAGGAAGTAGTTGATGGCGGGCGGACGCTCAGATCATGGAGAAGTTCAACCACTGCAGGACGACAAACATCATGAAGTCTTAAAATAGAAACAGTTTGAATGATGCTGGGGAATGAACTTTGAACCTGGTTGAAGTTGAGTTCGATGGAGCCGCTGTCGTTGGGGTCGTACTTTTTGAAGATTCCTGACAAATGACAATAAACACCTTCTTACCATGCTAGCGACCATGCTACAAGATGAATAGTAATGGTGGGATGGACTATCTTACGGAACATGATCTCCAACCGCATCAAACAGCCCACGAAGTTATCGAAATCAATGGTCAAGTCGGGCTCGGCGTAGCGAGCCACTAAGAGCTGGTAGATGGCGTTGTTGAGCGTGAAACCTGCAGGGCGAGGTCCACAAACGGCACGCTAGCATATCAGCGTCACTCGTATATCGGCACTGAGTTGACGTTTGTCCTGCACTGACCTGCGTCTTTAAAGGCCACCCTCATTTCAGGCGTGCTCATGGTGCCCGAGTTGTCCACGTCGTTCTTCTTGTAGATGGACTACGAGACACAACATCGTATCCGTGAGGCTACACGCGGGTTCCCGAGGTCAAAGAACATGTCCTACCAGATAGCGCTGGACTTTCTTCCACAAGGTGGCGAACTCGCCCAGGCCCAACTTGCCGTTCCCGCTGTCCTGACGCCGAGTCAAGGAGCGAGTCTAAGAACTGCTATGATCTGATGTGATCCGTGAAGGTCAAATGAAGGATACATCCATGAGGTTGACCATGACTCTACACGTCTCCATGCTGAAGCCGTTCGTCTTGATGTCACTTCCTGCCAGTACGACACACATACAGTTGGCGCTTGAGCTAACGATATTAGCATCGATTCACGCATAAAAAGGAGGACTGACGTTTGGCGACGATCTTGTTCATGATGGTCTTCAGCTCCCCCGCGGAGATCTCCATATCCTGGAACAAACTTGTTAGCATTAGTCGCTAACGTGGTTGACACGGTGCTAAGTACGCTACTTACGTCGCCTGCTAGCTTGGCGAAGAGACCTCGGAATCCGGCGTCCACTTCCTCCTCTGTCACCAGTTCCTGTCAGAATATTTAGCATAGTTAGCATAGCACGGTTTATCAACGCTACTGTTGTCGTGTATGACTCACGTCATCAAGATCTGCGCTGACCGGGTCGTCAAACGGCCTGAACACACCCACGCAGTTAGCCGGCATCATACACTTCCTGTTTAAGAAACTCGTCAGTACTTACACGGTCTCGGTGCGTTTCTCGGAGAAGACGCGGATGCAGAAGTCGCCGTTGAGGTTCGGCTCGAAGGTGGACGGCACCACCAGGTACTCGCCGGGCGGCAGCTTGAAGCGCGAGCTGACTTCTCGAAGGTTGATGAAGGTCTCGGATCTGGCGGTCTGAGCGTGCGTCAGGAAGAAGTTCTTGTCCAGGTGAACCTGCTGCCGGCCGTGGAACTAAGGCGGTAAAACAGCCAGTCAGAGTCGGCGACCCCCGTTTACCTGGAACGTGACGTCCCACCTGTTTGGGAACCTGCCAGACGAGAAACGAGAGATCAGCTTTTGAGGTTTTTCGACATTCCAGGAAAAAAACGCTCATCCCACCTCGTAGATGGCGAATCCGATGGTGTGCATGTCCTCTCCCTGCTTGCGGAGCTTCCTGCGGTTCTTCTGGATCAGACCTACCACGAAACTGCACCCCACCTCGCCGTCGTCGGGGTCGTCGTCCTCCTCGTCCAACTTGATGACAAACTGCGGGTTCATCCAGAAGGTGTCTGCGGGGGCAAACCACACGGGGTCACGAATCCGCACTGACATTAGCTAATCCAACGGGGGCCACTCACAGGGGTGGTTCCTGCAGCCGCCGGCCGTGGAGCCACGACGCCACGAGCCGTCGAACTTGTTGACGCTCCAGTGCTTCACAGAGTCGTCCAAGATGGTGTCGGGGGTCAAAGTGCACACCTCAATGCGAGAGTAGTGACGCAGGAAGTCCTTGTAGGACATCCTGTCAATCAAATCATCACCATCAAGGTCATCGCAGTCCATGTTAGCATGTTAGCAGGCAGTTAGCATGCACGCAGAGCGACGCTACCAGAACTCTCCATCCTCTGCGTTGGCGTGCGGACACGCCCCCTCCACGTAGTCCCACTCCGACGACCTGCAAGAAGATAAACATCCGCTTTCATTTACCGGCGAGCTAAATGCTAACGCTAATGTTTGATACCCGTCACTCCAAGCGCCGGTCCACTCGACCTGACCCCAGGGGTTCCTCATGCGCACCAGCTTCTCTTGACGACCTCTGTAGTTGACCTGCAAGGTCACACAAACGTCAACAGCCGTTTCACAAGCGGCGGATTCGACCTCTGACCTTTACGGCGCCTGTCAGCGAGTAGGCGTGGCCTTTGACCAACTTCTGGCGCGTGACCGCCTCCGAGTCCGCGGCGCTGGTGATCTGTGGAGAAAAACGGCCACATGTGAGGGTCACGCGTGACGCACGCACACGCACGTGCACGTGCACGATGGAACTGACGTCGATGGAGCATCCCAGCAGCGCTCCCGCCTCCAACGCTTTGCTGACGATTTCGAAGAGGTCACCGGGAGGTCGCTGCAGGTCGTAGTTCTCGGCGATGCCCCCCGTGAAGTCCTCGAAGCCTTCGGTGGTGGACCCCCCCGACAAGGCCTCGTAGCAACCGTTCACTCTGCACACACACACTCAGTAAATATGCTAATGCTAATGCTAATGCTGATGCTGATGCTAATGCTGATGCTGATGCTAATGCTAATGCTAATGCTAATGCTAATGCTAATGCTAATGCTAATGCTGATGCTAATGCTGATGCTAATGCTAATGCTAATGCTGATGCTGATGCTAATGCGAAGTGTCTTACTTGGCGTAGGCCTTCTCCAGCAGGGCGCTCCAGAACTCCCGCCCCTCGGCCGAGTGGACAAATAGCAACTCTCCGTCTTTGACTGGCAGGCGGTCGTCAATCACCACGTCCACCCACTCGCCGAACTGCCACAACTTCTCACACACACACACACACACACACACAAGGTTGCGTTTAGCGGTAGTAGAAACGGCGGGAACCATCGGTAGAATCTCCTCCCACCTGGAAGTGGAAGATGCCGGCATAGTCGTCGCCAAAGCCCTGGTCCGAAGGAACCACTCGGGCCATCACGTACTCGTTCAGCGTCAACGAAGCGATGGCCGCCAACAGCCAGCAGTCACCTGCAGAGTCATGTGACCTGTCAGTATCACCCATTACGACCGCTCATCCCTGCATTATTATGCCACATCATTCATGAAAAATGCTAATAGCGTTGATTATTGACAGGCTAAAACTCATCGGTTTGCCGCCACGTCAATCCACAGACCCGAGGGCTCAAACAAGGAATCCCACGCGTCGGTGACTCAGTCTTGCGTCGCTATTAATACACAGTCCCACTGTGGAAGTGTGGAAGTCACCCAGCGCTAATGCTGTAGTTCTTTGCTAACACAAGTCTGCATTTTTTATTTAGCATGGCAGCAAGATAGCCTACGTGGCCGTAACCCACGCCTACAACTACCTAACATGCGGTTTCTGCCTCACTTCCTGTCCGTCACCCCTTTTCCTTCCCAACCCCAACAGGGCACATATAGACAAACAACTATTTTTCGGGCGAGCCAGCCAATCACAGGGCACATATAGACAAACAACTTTTCTTCGGGCGAGCCAGCCAATCACAGGGCACATATAGACAAACAACTATTTTTCAGGCGAGCCAGCCAATCGCAGGGCACATATAGACAAACAACCATTCTTCGGGCGAGCCAGCCAATCACAGGGCACATATAGACAAACAACCATTCTTCGGGCGAGCCAGCCAATCACAGGGCACATATAGACAAACAACTATTTTTCGGGCGAGCCAGCCAATCACAGGGCACATATAGACAAACAACTATTTTTCGGGCGAGCCAGCCAATCACAGGGCACATATAGACAAACAACTATTTTTCGGGCGAGCCAGCCAATCACAGGGCACATATAGACAAACAACTATTTTTCGGGCGAGCCAGCCAATCACAGGGCACATATAGACAAACAACTATTTTTCGGGCGAGCCAGCCAATCACAGGGCACATATAGACAAACAACTATTTTTCAGGCGAGCCAGCCAATCGCAGGGCACATATAGACAAACAACTATTTTTCGGGCGAGCCAGCCAATCACAGGGCACATATAGACAAACAACCATTCTTCGGGCGAGCCAGCCAATCACAGGGCACGTCTAGACAAACAACCATTCACACTCACATTCATACCTATGGACAATTTGGAGTCGCCAATTAACCTAGCATGTTTCTGGAATGTGGGAGGAAACCGGAGTACCCGGAGAAAACCCACTCGTGCACGGGGAGAACATGCAAACTCCACACAGAGATGTGGAATTGAACTCTCAACTCTCCTCGCTGTGAGGTCTGCACACATAACACATAATACCCCTAAGGCAGTGTTTTTCAACCGAATATTACATCGCTCTGCCAGTCTTTACACCAATGACACGCGACAATGACATAATATTTGCAGAAAATTATTAATACATATTAATAAAAAAAGTGATATTGAATAATTCCTCACGGCACACTTGTGTGCCGCGGCACCGTTGTTGAAAATCACTGCCCTAAGGGTGATTACAGTACATAAAGAAAACACGTGCTTTCATCACATAAAGATGGAGGGAGGTGTCACTCTGACTAACATTCCTGCACAGACCTCAAGTTAAAAAAAAAAAACAACGCTTGAGGCACAAAAATGTTCAACATGTGAAAACAAAACTGAGTCACGCTCTGACTCATCCTTCTTCCTGTGTGTGTGTGTGTGTGTGTGTGTGAGGGTGTGTCCTCATTGGTCAGCCGCACATTTTCCTCTTTGATGATTAAAGAGCACATCGACTGTCATCTTCTTCTATTGTTTCTATCGTCTTGTACTAGCCTCTCTTGTTGTATCCTGTCTTCTTCTACTGTCTTCTAGCATCATTTCACCGTCTTCTACTATTTTCTACTGTCTTGCGTTGTCTTCTATTGTGATGTGTTTGAGGCCTCAATTCCCAATTATTCCTTTATGCTTCCCGATGAACTTCCGAAACTTCAAAACAAGCCTAACATGGCGTGCGTATGAAATATTGACAAATAAAAGCAGAGTGAAGAAGACATGGTAGTTAGTATGCTTCACTAAAACAACCTTCACGAGGCGTTCAGGGACTGTGGGACACGAGGGAACTCACCCAGCGCGCCCTGACAGATGTCCGTCCTGGTGGCTCCGCCCACAATGAATTCAGGTGAGGACACCAGCTCCTGATTGGACAGAAAAATAAATAAGTTTGGATTCTGTGACGTCAGCAGGGTGTTGTCTTCAGTGTAGGCGGGGCATCAAGATTCTAGGGGTTCCTAATGTTTTGGCCTCTTCTTCCCGAGTCAGCACTGATTGAGATGTTTTTTTTCTTTATTTAATCCACTTCCGTTTTCTTTGTGTTTTCCAACTCTTATACACAAACGAACCCCACCCAAGCAGACACACCCATACCGAAAACGATCCGAACCGGACCGAGAATCACGTACCGTGGGTCTCTTCCAGGTCACACCGCGAGTCTTGTACGAGTTCCGACCCAGTTCCTTAAAGCCCAGAGCTTCGGGTTCGGCGGGGAAGGTCGGGTCGCAGAAGAGGCGTCCGTTGCTCACACACTGGGCCCGCAGAGCCGCGAAGTTCTGGTTCAGGTACGGAACCGCCTTGTGGTTGCTTCCGAACCCGGCCGCCATGGCCCGCTTCTTGGCCAGACTGGATGCCACTCCCGCCATGTCGCAGAAAAGTCCAGTAGAACTTGACTAGAACCTCACAAAAAACTTTTCACAACTTTTCCTCTGGTGGCTTCTTGATGACGTCATCAAAAATATCTCCGCCCGCTAGAAGGGGGCGGGGCCCAGAGTCAGACTGCTTGTGTGTGTGTGTGTGTGTGTGTGTGTGTTTTACAACAAACACTTTATTGATTCCAGCTTGGGCGAAGAAAACTCCATTTTTTGACGTCAAATCATTTGATAACAACAATTTAAAAGCATTATATACATATTTTAATGAATCTTTACACATACACCATTTTTATTACCTATATGCATCATTTTAATGCATTTTTTCCACACAATTTTTATCCTCGGCTATATAAGTATTTGTAGCATGTATTTGGATGCATCAGTTTCAATGCTTTGGCGAAGTAATCACATGACATCAGGTTTGGTTTGTTTGCTGAAGGAGTAACTGCAGTCAAATGTCTGCTAAGCTCCGCCCCCACCGCCACCCGTGCAGGTGTCAGGTTAGTCTGATTTGACATGTTATGACTCATTCTTTCATTCATTTTCTACCGCTTTTTCCTCACGAGGGTCGCAGGGGGGTGCTGGAGCCTACGCCGTACACCCTGGACTGGTGGCCAGCCAATCACAGGGCACATATAGACAAACAACCATTCACACTCACATTCATACCTATGGACAATTTGGAGTGGCTAATTAACCTAGCATGTTTTTGGAATGTGGGAGGAAACCGGAGTACCCGGAGAAAACCCACGCATGCACAGGGAGAACATGCAAACTCCACACAGAGATGGCCGAGGGTGGAATTGAACCCTGGTCTCCGCGCTAACTACTCGTGCAGCCCATGTTATGACTATATTATTTGTATTGGTTGGTATCTGTGTTTAAGTGTCTTAAATTCCTTTTAAAACAAAGAAATTGATCCACATGATTGACAAAATGGGCGGGGTCACCTCTTGAGGTCGCCTTCGGTTCCGTGGCTAAGATACAAATAAAACAAACGTTTCCTGTTCCTGCTGTTGGAAAAGTCATCCATTAATATTCCTGCGGGCAAACTGTTCCGCCCATCTGAGAGCTTCTGTGATGTCAGCGGTACTTCCTGTCCCTCGGGCGACCACCGTAGAGCCTCCGCCCTCGCCGCCGAGCCGACGACACACCGCCACCGCCCAGGCTGAAGCCGAGAGCGCCACAGAGTCCTGGACGTGGGGACGACAACCATCGTGATGCTCGAAACGGGACTCGCTCACCGCAAAGGTGAATGACAGCTTTACCTTCGGCACCTGACAGGCGCACAGGACTTTCCCAGAATGCCTCTGGTGTGCCAGCAGCATCACGTGACTTTGAGGAAGAGCTGAGCTCAGCTGGTTGACTGCCTTCATCACCACCTGACAATAAAAACAGGAAGAAGCCCTGCTAGTGCTAATGCTAATGGTAGCAACACTGGTCATGTGAGGGTGGAGTCATACCGAAAGAGACTCCGCCTCCACAGAGTCCACCAGGAGGTCTTTATGGCCGTTGTTGTCCAGCACAGCCTGAGCCTTGACTGCCGCCTGCAAGGTATCATGGGAAATCCTTCACCCTTTCAATGTCTACATGTGTATTTGTTGGTACTGGTCCTTTCTGCTGTTAGCAAACAGCATGATTTTAGTTTTATTTAAGGACAAAACTATTAAATTAAAGGCTTTTTAGTGAATCTGGGAAATCACTACACTAAGGAACTAAGTACACACAGTACCTAGTATACTTATTGAAGTACAAGTACAAAAGTGCATCAGTCCTGACCTCTCCGGTTTCCAGCTTCCGGACCAAAGTGTTACTCCGCCTCTGCAGACTCTTCAGGCGGGCCTGCAGTTCACCACGTAGCCACTGGGGGATGGGCGTGTTGTCCACCGCCTGAAAAAGACGTAACGCAGGGTCACGAACCCGGCCGCAGCTCCTGTGTTGCATTGCATCGTGGGTACTTACATCAGAGACCACGCCCACCTCCTTGGCGAGACTTTGAGCGGAGTCGAGGCAAGAAGAGGCGGAGCCTGTCATTCTGGCCGACAGCGAGTCCACATCCTGAAGTAACGACTGCCCCGCCTCACGAGCCTGAACAAGACTTGAGTTTGATTTATGGTCTGGATAAGCTAACTCCCATTTATTATGCTAAGCTAGGATTAGCTTCCATGTTTACTTCCTTACCTGTGATGCGTCTCGTCCCGTCACCGCGATAACACGACTAATTCCTCGAACAAGCGGTTTCTCCGACACGATGACGAGGTCTTGAATGGCGGCGGTGTGCAGCAGGTGCCTGAACACACATGTGGTCGGTCAAGTGAAGGCTTTTCACAATAAAAGGTTACGGTTTCTCACGTTCCACAGCAGAGTTCCACCGACGTGCGTCTCTCCGTGGGATTGTCCAGCAGCTCAGAAATTGGAACGGCGAGCGACACCACCCGGACCGGGTCAGGGTACACCTGAAGGAGGAAAAGACGGACTTTTATTGTGAAAAGGTGAGCTTAAATATAACGTGCTGTGCTTACCTCGTCCACCGTGCGGAGGCCCGTGATGCTCATGGCGCTGTGCAGGGGAACTTCCTCGACGTGGACTTCCTGATTGGCAAGCGCCATCTCGTTAACGCAGTTCTCCACCTGCTGCAGCTGAGCTACACTCAACGAGCCCTGAACAGGAAGTAGTACATTAAAATTAAAATCCCTAGCTTGCTGCTAAGACGGCGCGGTACCTTGAAGCTGAAGTCGAAACGGAGGCGGTCTGCCGACACGTGGGAGCCTCTCTGCTCAACCGACGGGCCCAGAACTTTCCTGAGGGCAAAGTTGAGCGCGTGCGTGGCCGTGTGGTTGACCATGCACGCCACCCGGTGGGCCTGAGGTCACATGGGAGGTCAGCGACCAATGAGGATGACTTCAATGTGTCAAAGAAATGGAAAATGGCCTCGCCACCGCTCACCTGGTCCAGGTGGATGTGGACTCGGTCTCCCACCTTAAGGGTGTCAGGGGCGATCACCTGGTGGATCACGTACCCGCCTGCACGAAACACCCCATCCAGGGAGAAGGGCACTTCCTGCCAAACGGTACATCGTCAACAGTGTGTTGAAATACACAGCAGATGACGTACTTCCTGTCAGCTGACCTGCATGTCATCCCGTACAAAGTAGCCTCGGTCTGCAGACTGCCCCCCCTGCTCCGCGTACAAAGACGTCCGATCCAAAATGACACCGCAGCGTTGGCCCTCCTTGACATGTGACACCAGTGTGCGTCCGTCAAACAGCGCCACGACGGTCGCTCGGCATGCTGGGAAAACTACCAGAGAAACGGATATGGAAAACGCCACATTGTTCAGCCATCTTGACCTCGTAGACACTCGGTAAGCAAGCATCGGTACCGTAGCGGTTCTGCTCCAGTCTGTACTCGTACTTGAGGCTGTCATCCGTGTGACCGACTCCGAGTTGCTGCAACGCCGCTACGGTGACCACGTCCATCGCCAGCTGAGACCGAGCGCCGTTTTGCTCGGCCGCCGCCTGACACGAGACACATTGACGACATGGTCAGCCTAGCACTTGTAGTCCTCCATATTAAGAGGGGGGAGCCCGACAGCCACCTTGTGGTTCTGTGCAATCAGTTGGTCCAGTTGGTGACGGTCAACAGATACTCCTCTCTCCTCCAGCATCAGGTCCACCAGGTCCAAAGGGAAGCCCAGGTCCCGGTGCAGAGACCAGGCTACCGAGGCTGAGGGGCACAAACACGCATGCACAGAAATCCTTTGTTTATCGAGTCAAAATATTTGCCCACCCCTAGAATAGAAAATATGTTTAACATCTTTTACATGCCGTTTTTAACAATATTAGAGCCCTCTAAACATTACATAACACCCCTACAATCACATGTACACTCATATTACCTAGTATAGTATATATAATAAGAGAAAATAAGCCATTTAAGACATAATTGAAACTCGTGCGGGCTACACGGCGGTCGAGTGGTTAGCGCAGCTAGGAGACCAGAGTTCAATTCCACCCTCGGCCATCTCTGTGTGGAGTTTGCATGTTCTCCCCGTGCATGCGTGGGCTTTCTCCTCCGGGTACTCCGGTTTCCTCCCACATTCCAAAAACATGCTAGGTTAATTAGCGACTCCAAATTGTCCATAGGTATGAATGTGAGTGTGAATGGTTGTTTGTCTATATGTGCCCTGTGATTGGCTGGCCACCAGAGTTGACTCCATAATTAACTTGTCTCACCGAACAATTACTGACACCTGTACAGTATTTTGACAGAGTAAAGCTGTGAAATTTAAACCGTGATGTGGTGACTGTACTTATATACACAGTAAATACACATTCAAGTATACACATATACTAACAAAAAAGGTACGGAAGGTGGGCGTGGCTAACCAGGAAAGACTCCATGTTTGCGGTCCATCCTGTCGAGGGTTCGTCGAATGAGCCTGCCGCCCTGCTGCAGAGACGACAGGAAGTGATCCTCATTCTCGTTGATAACGTCCATCACCTGTCAGACACTTCCTGTTAGATCAAGTAAACAACAATCAGCGTTTGAAGTGTTTCGGCTTACTCTGTCCGCCTCACGTTGGAGCTCAGGATACGCGTCACTCTGCACGCACACACAATCAGCTGAGTGGATTGACCAATGAGGAGGTGGGAATTGTGGGTACTATATATACCAAGGTGTGCGCCACTGTGGGGATCAGGCTTGCAAGTGTCCCCTGAGGAGCACGCAGGACCTCGGTACAGAATCGGACGGCCCGCCTGAGAATCCTCCGCAGCACCAACCTGACAGGAAGTAGAAAGTCACCTGAGACCGTGATTGGGTACCAATTGCTCGATTACTCACTCTGCGCCTGACATGCCGGGATGAACCCCGTCGGCGATGCACACGGCCAGCGTTCGCACATGGTCAGCTACAACCCTGTAAGCCACGTCCACATGAGCGTGAGCCCCCGTCGTGCCACCGTAGGCCCCCACGCCACTTCTCTGAGGACACATAGTGAGGTAAGGTCACTTCCTGAAACGCTTCACGTACATTCACCGGTGGCACGTACCTCATGGATGGCGTCCAACAGCGGCACAAAGAGGTCTGTGTCGTAATTTGACCTTTTACCCTGAAGGACGCTCACTAGTCTTTCCAGTCCCATGCCAGTATCGACGCTCCGTTGGGGGAGGAGCCGCAGCTGGAGATCCGCCTCCCTGACACACATACAGTGAAAATTGTGTATGTGTGTGTGTGTATATGTGTGTGTGGTGCAGGAACCTGCTATACTGCATGAAGACCAAGTTCCAAATTTCCACCACATCAGGACAGTCTGCATTAACCAGAAGGGCGGCATCTCTCCCCCCAATGTGGTCATAGTGGATCTCTGTGCAGGGACCACATGGACCCGTGTCCCCCATCTCCCAAAAGTTCTCCTTCAGGCCGAAGGGAAGAAGGCGGGCCGGAGGAACCCTGAGAAGTAGAGGGCCATCATGTTCTGATGACATCTTAACTTCCTGTGATTGGCTAACGTTAACACAGGTACCCACCCGATGTTCAACCAGATGTGCCGAGTCTCCTCATCAGCTCCTAAACCCAAAGCGGTGTCCCCAGCAAAGTACGACACATACAGTCTGTCAACGGGAATGCCATAGTGCTCCGTAAGGAGGCTCCACGCCATCGCACATGCTTCTTCCTGTACGGGAATGCAAGTCATTAGCATCTCTGCCGAAGTGACTACATGCTAAAGCTACGTCGGTGCTGCGTGTACTTTGAAGTAGTCCCCAAACGACCAGTTCCCTAACATCTCAAAGAAGGTGTGGTGGTACACGTCCTTGCCCACGTCCTCCAGGTCGTTGTGTTTGCCGCCAGCTCGGACGCACTTCTGACTGTTGACCACGCGGCGATACGACGCCATGTTGCTGCGCGGATCCACTGTGCCCAACAAGATGGGCTTGAACTGCAATTGAATATTGCACAGAAATAAATATAGTTAAGTGTTGCATAACATCTTGAAATCTAAACAATCTTCATAGGAAAAACCTTGTTCGGAATGGTGAACTGGTGATTTTAAAATTTTAAAACACAGTGTTTGAAGTTAACATCCTGCAATGACAACTTGAGTCTTTCCCAGCATGCAATGGGCTTGTAAGTCAAGTCCACCAGTTTGACTGCTGATTAAAAGATCGCAATTAAAGTCACAATAATGTCTTGTCATAGCTGATGGAAGGTGTTATCTGGTACAACACTGTATACAAATCAATTGTACTTATATATTTGTATTTTTTAATCACATTCCCGATGTTAGCAATCATGCTAATGAGGTCGTGCACTTATTTTGAAAAGCCTCTTATTTTGTAAATCCCCAGCTTTTACGAACAAACCGGACTGGGGTTTTGGTTCTGTCTGACCTGATTCATTCCGGCGTTAACAAAAAGTAGACTAGGATCCCCTCTGGGCCGGACCGGAGAGGACGGTACCAGTCGATGTTCATGTTGTTGTTGAAAGAAGTCCAGGAAGGTTCTCCGGACACGCGAGGCTCTCACTTCCGGAGGGCACGCGCTTTGGCCTTGAGCTGAGCGTACAAGGAACCGAACCGGTGGCCCAGCGACCCGCCGAGTGGAGCCGAGACTCCGGTGTAGCAGTCTGTTCATTGGCACGTTGGACCAGAACCTCAACACCAAGTGTCGACTGGAGCACGAAGCGCATGCGCGTTCCGCACACGTTCGTCTTGGTCTAAAACTGCACATGACAACAACTTCAAAGTCCATTATCGCCCTCTAGTGACCAGAGGGGCAAACTGCGCACTATATGATTGTTCTTTTGTATGTATGCCACTAACTAATGAAAAACAGCATATCACGTCCAGCAAGCTAATGTTTTAAGCGTACTCACTTCAAATCGACGATTTCCACGAGGAGCACGACAGTGTAATAATATAAATACGCCATTTTATCAAGAGTTGCCAAAGTTCCCGAGCTTGATTTTGGCGCTTGAACGTGTCAGCAGGTCATCGCGCTCTCATCAGTCGTAATTAAAATCAGCTGGCAGGTGTTTCTCGTGCTGTTGAAGTGTTTTGGCGCCGGCGGGATGCACAAAGGCCTGAAGAAGTACTTTGTCAACATGGACGACTACCTGGCCAGCCTGGGCCTCTATCGCAAGATGGTGGCGAGGGACGCGTCCAGCCTCTTCCGAGCCGTGTCAGAGCAGGTGAAAGGCTAAGGCTAACGCGGTAGTGGTCACCATGGAAACCGAGGTTACGTCAAAGTGTTTCCGTGACCTTGACCTTCATTGACCTTATTTTTTATAATATTGTGTGTTTGTGTAGTTATATTACTCCCAGAACTACCATCACATGATCCGCCAGGACTGTGCTAACTTCATGAGAGCTAACACCAGCGTCTTTGAGCCGGTGAGTGTTTTGCTAATTGCAAAATAACCTCACCTGTGATGGAGCGCCGGCGTCACGGCACTTTTGTTGTAGTTTGTCGAAGGCTCGTTTGAGAAATACCTGGAACGTTTAGAGGACCCCAAGGTGAGCCCGGTAGTATTAGACTGACCTTTGACCTGTGCAGGCGTAACATGTGTGTCTTGGCAGGAGACTGTGGGTCAGGTGGAGATCAAGGCCCTCTCTCAGCTCTACAGGTGAGGAACGGCAACTTTTCACTTGGCCAATCAGAGCGTGTGTTTCTTTTGCGGGGGCGTGGACATTGAACTCCGAATTTGTGTGCTCAGACGCTGCTTCCTGATCTATCGTTATCCTGGGAAACCCGCTACGGTCATTTCGGAAGACGACTTTGTAGACAAGGTGAGCCACCCTGTCATAAGACTCCGCCCACTATTAAGTATGACATCACGGGTCCTGTGTCGCCTAGCTGATGCTGTGCTGCTCCATCAATGGCCACTATGACATCATCTACGCCAGGACTTACCCCGCCTCCGCCGCCCTCTGCCAGGGTAAGTTCAAAGGTCGGTTGTCACGGCGGCACGGTGGTACAGTGTGTTTGTGTGCGCAGCTGTTTTGTATGAGCTACTCTACACCAAAGTGTTTGGTTGCGAGGAGGCGGAGCTCTGTCAGGCCATGGAGGTCTTCAAGGTCGGCGGTCGTCGTTATAGAAACAGTCCCTCCATGTGCAGCGACATCGATATCGGATACGACATTCCTGAAGACCGAGGCTACAGGTACATGTGCACAACACTGTCATCAATCCACATCCGTAATATATTTGCCCGTGCAGGGAGGAGGCGGAGTCAGGTGGCGCCGCAGACGAGAAGCAGCGAGCTTTGACAGAAAGCGGCAAGGTGGGCATGACGTAATCCATGTACATGAACCGATTAGTGCAGGAAGTGACCTCATCACATATTGCAGTAGTGCTGTATGTTTTTCCTGCTTCTGATCACTTCCTGTCCGCACAGCCGCCATCGGAAACCCCGCCCCCCTGTAGACTGTCTCTGCCTTACAAAGTGATGAAGTCGCTCGATGGCGACGTTTACAGAAATGTGGAGTTCGACGTCTGGCAGGACACGTGCAAAGGTAATGCGCCCAGGACGGTGGTTGTGTTTCCAAGATGGCGGCGCGCTGACTTGTGATGCGTCAACAGAGATGCAGAAGACGGACTACATGGTGTTCGCGGGGAGGCAGTACTTCCTGGGAGACAAGTGTCAGGTAATAGTGTGTTTTGAAGATCACCTTTGTCGTCATGGCGACCGGCGTCTTGTTTTTTCAGGTGCGTCTGGAGCCGAAGGGAAAGTACTTCAACGCCTTCATCCAGGAAGTCGGAACACACTCGACCGCCGTCACCGTCTTCATCGAAGAGCTGGGAGAAAAGTATACACGTATGTTGAGTATGAGAGTAATCTGATTACATGGTAACCTTCTTCCATGGCAGACACCTGGTTCCTCTGACCGACCTCAAACCAGTCAATCCAGTTCCCGCCTGGAACGTCGCCACACCGTCTCGGAAAGGCGACCTCGGTACGTTCACTACTTCCTGTTCCCGGCAACCTTTCGTGACTTGGCCCTTTTTCTTAGATTCCGACGTTCGCGGTCAACGGCATCAACGCCATCGCTACTTCAGGAAGTCTCGCGGCAGCAACGGTATAAAAGGGGCGGAGCTTTTAATACCGCCTCCGGCATACGGAGGCCCAGCTCCATCGTCGCTACCCCCCCGCTTCCAGCCGGCGGGTCACCCTCGTCCTCCGCCACCTCCTGCCGGAGCGATACCTTATGACCCCTACGGTCCCCCGCACCACCACCACCACCCCCCTGCCGCACGCCCGCCACGTTATGGTGCATCCAGGTGGGTGTGTTGCCGCAATTAGCTGTGGGGGGGGGGGGGGGGTGAAGGACGCAGGTTCTGATAAGAGCGTGTGTGTGTGTGTGGGGGGGGGGTTCTGGTCAGAAGCTCCACCCGTTTCCTGAACCGACACCTAATTGGTCCCCAACTGACATACTACCCCCCCACCGGGAGGCGTTACTATGACTACGAGAGCTACGCCTTCAGGTCACGGTAAGAAGGGCACGCCGTCTCGAGTGTGATTTGATGGACACATTGAAACTTCAACGTTCCATGTAGTCGGAGTCGGCGGCAGATGGCGGTGGCGCTTAATAAAGAATGTCAGTTTGCCTTCTCCGACGCCGCAGAAGAATCAGCTGACCTGGATGGCACCATCACGTATTACCAGTTGGATGAGGCCAACGACGCCGCTTTTCCGCCGCTGACGGTAAGAAATTTGACGTGCGAAAATTCCATCACCTTGAAGTCAACGCCATCTCGATAACCACAGGCTCAGTCGGTGGGTCAATCCCCTGCCATGGGAGCCCCGCCCCCTCCGGTCGGGTCCTCCTTCAGGGTCCAGAGAGGCTCGGGGTCACTGCCCATCGCCCCACCGGCAGGACACGCCATAGCGTGTTCCTCGGAGGAGGAGCAAGAGGATGCCAGCACCGTGGAGGACCAGGGTGAGCCGTAGTCTAGACCCCGCCCACTGTGTGTGTGTGTGTGTGTGTGTGTGTGTGTGTGTGTGTGTGAGTCAGCAAGATTGACATGCTTGTGTGTCCGACTTCAGATTTGTACACTCAGGGTGAGTAATGTGAACTTGGTGGCCTTGGTCCGCTTGACAGGAAGTTGATCCTGTTTCAGATCCCGCCTACCAAACAGCCAGCGTCTATGCCCCCGCTGAGCCGGCCACTAGCCAGGTAACACACACACACACACTGACATGCTACTTCAATGACTCTTAACAAGTGATGACATCATTGTGGCAGGATCAGCAGGAAGTGGGGGTGGCGAACTCTCCCCCGAGAGCTGACATGAGCTACAGCTACACGCAGCAGGTACACAATCAAGGTCAAGTGAAGGTTACCGTTAAGCCAGCACACCTGATGACAACAGGAAGTTGGTTACACATGGCCTCGTCTCAGTGTGTTGTTGTTGTTGTTGTTGAGGTGGTGAAGCCATTAGGGGTCATCTCTTCTTCACCTTCATCCTCCTCTTCCTCATCCCCCTCTTCACCTTCATCACGTGCACCTGCTGCCAGTCACCTGCCTGTGGCGCCGCATGCTCCACCTCGCTCAGGTGTACACACACACACACACACAAGCATAATGCAAGGTAACTTTATTGTTGTGATTTTAGTTGCCATAGCGATCCCAGCTGCCTCCCCCTGGTTGGTTAACGAGTTGGGGGAGACGCTGTGCACGGTGGTGACTCCGCCTCCTTACTCCTATGACCCCAATGGCAACGACTTACCCAGAGGTCACCTTGACTCATTGACCTTTGACCCTGTTGTTTTTGTTTGTGATTATTGATATACTGTGTATATATATTTCTGTAGACTACAGAGTACTGCAGTACTACTTCAACCTCGGAGTGCAGGTGAGCTCTTTGGGGGGCATCTGACCTTCATCCGACATTGAAATGATGGACCTGACGTGTCTCCTCAGTGGTACCATCAGAGCTGCTGGCAGCAACAGCAGGCGTACACCCCCTCGTCCCCGGACGCCACCTACCCCTACCAGCACTGCCCTCCTTACATGAGTCAGGAGCCCCCCATGCATGGTGAGCTGGTGGAACAGGAAATAGTTCTACTTCCTGAAGCATGTGACTGACTCGCTTAACTCTCCATTTTCAGCTGCGCCCCACTCCTATCCCGAGGTGGGACGAGGACCGCACCAGCCGTCGCCCTCCTACCCGGATTCCAACAGGGCCGTTGATGGACAGCCAGACACACACGGTGGTGATTAGTCATTGGTCTACGGTTTTGGTTCTATACCATGTTGGTAATGCTCATTTCCTCTACAGGCCCCGCCCCTTCAATGGAAGGCTCTTCTCTCAATGGTCTGCCTTCAGGCCCCGTCTCATCCTCTGCTGTCTTGTACCAGGATCAAACAACTCTACTGCATCTGCCGTACGAGGCTCCACCCCCTGCCACCTACCTCTCTTCCGCCCCACCTCTTCTCCCTCACACCGCCCACATCACTCACCACACTCCCTACCACCCCTGTCTACTCCCCTCCGCCCACTGGGGGGCGCTCCAGACAGGCGGCCATGGCCCACGGGTCTACTGCCCGGCCACTAACCCTGCACATGTGGTTGTCACGGCGCCACCGCCGCCGCCCCCCCACCACCCAAGCCCTCATTACATCCCCCCAGCCATCTAACATACACACTTATTGGCATGACTGTGTCACATTGCTTTGCAAGGTTAACGTGTCAGGGTTGCCATGGTAGCCTGACGAGGGTGTCTTTTCAGTTTGAGCCAGCCAGTCAGAAAGACTGAGAGGGGCGTGGCCAGTCCCTGTTTATTGTTAAAGGGATGTTTTTGTGTTACATTAACACGGTGAGTGTGTGTGTGTTGTTGTTGTTGTTCCAGGGTCAATAAAGTTTGTCACCAGCAAAAAGTCTCCTTTTAATAGCGCAAACCAGTCTGTGATTATATAATTATATATTTATGGTGAATTATAATTATTTAATCAGGTGATTATAAGCAAAATGATGTTCGGGAGGGGGGCAGAAAAGAGTTGGTTTACTCTGGTGGTTTTCAATAAGCTAACTCGTCAGCTAACAAGGTTGGATGCTAAATGTTGCTCAGTTTGCATCTTACGCTGTCGTCATGGCAACAAGTGTGCCGGAATGTCCACCGTCCAGAGGTCCCGACTTCCTCGGGCAATCAGCGGTGCCTTCAGCCATCGAGGGTTGGTCAGGTGAGTCAGGTGTTTCCCCTGTAGCCCAATCAAAATGGCTGCCTGCTCCAGCTGTTGTAGCTCCTCCCCCTGCAGGGAGCCCGGGCACTGCCAGGTCCTGCCCACATCCACCAATCCTGGAGAAGATGCGTTAACACGTGACCATTTATTTCCAACATGAAGAGGCGTCTTCGGCCATCTTAACTCACCTGCCACCACGCCCCGCCCAAACCTTTCGATGGACTCCATCAAAGTCTGAATATCATCGTGGGTCATCCCCAGCCGACCGCCCAGAACATCCCGCCACTCATCCCCGTCCCAGTCCCGCCAGGCGATGTGGACCGCCATGGTGCGGCCCTGCAGTGGAGCGAGCAGCGGCCTCCAACGGCTTTCCACCGTCTTCACCCCATCGAGAAGAAAACCCGCGAAAGGCTGCCGGAAGGACAAGCAACTCACGTGCAGGGTCATGAGTGCAGAGCGAGGCTGAGCTGCGTGACTTCCGGTTTTAATTCGAAAGTTAAGGTTCGAAAGTATATCGATTAAGTGTAATATGTCTGTATGTGTCTCGCCTTTAAGAACTAAACGATGGTCTCAACTCTATAAAGGCTCTAAATTTGTTACATTTTGCCGAAATCAAGTAAACATTAAGACTCAAACAAGAAAAACAATCACTGACTCACCACTTCCGGAAACCGTTCTTCTTCATCTTATGCTTGACGTACATTTCACTACTGACCCCTGCTGGACAAGTCACTGTAGTGCGCCATGTCATGTACTTTTAATATCAACGTTTACAATGAACATTAAGCAATACAAAGTATAAAAAAAACAACATGCAACATGTCAATTACAGCACAGATCACCAACCAATCATTTTAAAGAACACAATAATACAATAACAACCATGGCAACAGAGCAGTTGCCATCCGAAAATACTTTTTTTTTCAAATAAATAAAACATTTAGCTAACAATCCCCTCAGTCGGACCACTCCTGCTCATCTGGTTCCGACTCATCCTCGGACTCGCTGTACTCCACAGCGATGCGTCGGGACAGAATGGTTGCGACGTCATTTCCTGTTGGCTCACGTTTCTTGGCCTCCTCCTGCTCACGCTGCTCCTGCACCTTCCGGAGCTGGATCCCTGCACATAACACCAAAGAGAGCCACCTTAGAAAACCGCATGGACCCAAAACACATCCTCGGGATCCTTTAGGAAGCACCTCTGCGGATGGCGGCCAGCAGGTCGCTGCGGGCGTCGTTCATGGGGACGAGTGCTCCGGTGGGAAGCTTTCTGCCATCGATGTCGGGAGGCAACGGCGGCGGTTTCACGGCTGAGGGTGGCGCATGGCCGCTGGGTCTGGAAGGGGAGGGGACGTAGTTGGCAGGGGGAGGTGGCGGAGGAGACGGGCTGAAGGGGCGGGCGAGAACCCCGGCACCCCCTGCTGGCAGAACAAAACACGCGGGGTTAGATTTGTTGTCATGGTAACAGGCCAGTGAAGAAGTAGCGGTTACCTGGGGCAACGTTGGCCGGCAGTGCTGTTGCCATGGCAGCAGAGCTATTAGGGACCACTTTGTGCGGTGCTGATGACACCAGAGGAGGTGGCGGGGGCGGGGCTGGGGGGATCTGATGGTCACTAAGAAGAAACATGGCGGTCATGGCGGCCATCTCCAACAAAGAGATGCGTACGTGTGCATACTTGGCCTCCTTGAGGTGTGCCGCGCTCTGATTGGCCAAGGTGGACTGCGGCGGCGTCCCCTGCTGGTGATGCGGCTGGTTGCGGCCCAGCGAGTGCTGCCTGCCGGTCGCCGTGGTAACGGAGGAAGCGGGTCGCAGGGCACGGTCCAGCGATTGAGTCTGACCGCCGGTCGCCACGGAGACGTGATCTTTCCCGTCATAGATGCCAGAGAGGGAGGGGTTGTCGGACCTGTGTGGGTGGAGTCATGTGAGATGACGACCACTTTGGCCACAGGCCACTGTGACCTTTGACCTCACCTGTCAGGTGACAGCGATCCTTCGGAGGTGTGGTACGGTGATGGCGTAATGCGAGCGTCAGGGCGTAGCTCCTTATCGTACGCCATCAGGCTCCACTCCTGGCGTCGGTTGCGAGCTTTGCGTACCTGCGGACCGCCGTGATGCGTTTAATGGATGCACCAAAGTCACGTGACGGACATGATGGACGCTTACCTTCTTCACTTCCCTTCCGGAAGATTCTTCCACATGCTTCTGCTCCTGCGGGTGGCAGTGATTGAATGATCGAATGATTGATCGGTTGACTGAGAAACGGTTTCATTGGCTGATTGACGGATTATTGCATTGACTGATGAGTTGATTGATGGACAGATTGATCGGCTGATTGGTGGCTTGATGGGTAAATTGATTGACGGACTGACTTGTTGATGTATTTATTGATTGACTGGCTGATGGGTTGATTGATGAGACAGTTGATGGAATGATTGATGGGCGGCTTGGACGGAATGATGGGTTAATTAACCGACTGATCTGTTGATTGATAGACGGATTGATGGGTTGTTGATTGATGGTCTGACTGACAGAATGATTGGTTGATGGACTGGCTGATGGGTTGATTGATGAGATGGTTGATTGACTGATTGATGGGCGGCTTGGACGGAATGATGGGTTAATTAACCGACTGATCGGTTGATTGATAGACGGATTGATGGGTTGTTGATTGAAAGCCCGACTGACAGAACGATTGGTTGATGGACTGATTGATGGGCGGCTTGGACGCAATGATGGGTTAATTAGCCAACTGATCGGTTGATTGATAGACGGATTGATGGGTTGTTGATTGATGGTCTGACTGACAGAACGATTGGTTGATGGACTGATTGATGGGCAGCTTGGACGCAATGATGGGTTAATTAACTGACTGATGGATTGATTGCTAAACGGATTGATGGGTTGTTGATTGAAAGCCCGACTGACAGAACGATTGGTTGATGGACTGATTGATGGGCGGCTTGGACGCAATGATGGGTTAATTAACCGACTGATCGGTTGATTGATAGACGGATTGATGGGTTGTTGATTGATTGACTGATCGGTTTATTGATGGGTTGTTGATTGATTGATGGCCTGACTGACAGAACGATTGGTTGATGGACTGATTGATGGGCGGCTCGGACGGAATGATGGGTTAATTAACCGACTGATCGCTTGATTGATGGACGGATTGATGGGTTGTTGATTGAGTGACTGATCGGTTGATTGATGGCCTGACTGACAGAATGATTGGTCAATGGACTGATTGATGGGCGGCTTGGACGGAATGATGGGTTAATTAACCGACTGATCGCTTGATTGATGGCCTGACTGACAGAATGATTGGTCAATGGACTGATTGATGGGCGGCTTGGACAGAATGTTGAGTTAATTAACCGACACATCGGTCGATTGATTGACGGATTGATGGGTTGTTGATTGATTGACTGATCGGTTGATTGATGGGTTGTTGATTGATGGCCTGACTGACAGTATGATTGCTTGATGGACTGATTGATGGGCGGCTTGGACAGAATGATGGGTTAATTAACCGACTGATCGCTTGATTGATAGACGGATTGATGGGTTGTAGATTGATGCCCTGACTGACAGAATGATTGATTGATTGATGGGTTGACCTTCTGCCGCCTCTTCTCCTTGCGTTTGTTCTCGGTGGCTTGAAGCATCTTCTCCCTCCACAGGTTGAAGAAATAAGACGGGTCCGTGTAGAATTTGAGTCCATCCTTTTTGTCATCCCTGCGGTCACGCACACACATACACACACATACGTTATTGTCCATCGGGCGTGTACCAAGGAATCGGGCGCGGTTGAGACGGACCTATAGGGTGTGAGGATGTTGAGCGGTGGCGGTTTGTCGCAGCGTTGGTACGTCTCCAACACGGGCTTGAGTATGGAGCGCCGCGTCACCACCTGCTGATCCTGAACGGTACTGCTCCTGAACGCTTTCCGCATGTTGATGTCCTGTAAAGAAACTACCACCGCAACGATACTGACGCCATGTTTCACGCTTATAGGGGTCAGAGGTCACCGAGTATTACCTTCCTCAACAGTGGAATCCAGCTGTGTGACCTTGACGGCCAGGAGGTCTACACGTTCCTGTAGGCCGCTCATCCTGATGTAGAAGGCGTTGGCCTCGGTGAAGAGCTCGCCGAAGATGTCCTCAGCGTGGCGACCTGTGCAAAAAAAAAAAAAAAAAAAAAAAAACACACGCTGCGTCATACGATAATACACACATGCCACAACGCTACAATGGCGGTCACTCACTGAGTCCTCCGAGCTGCTTGATGACGGCGGCGAGCGCGCTGTTGGTGACGCACTCCAACTCGCTGGCGACAGCATCGGGCAGAGTGCCGCGACACAAGAACTTGGGTTCGATGATCCTCTGGACCAGTGGCATGGCGCGTGCACGTCACGTGACACCTTAAGATAGACATATAATGGCTATATAATGGGAGTTAAACACGTGCCGGTTCAGACACAATTGCGCGCGCATAACAACCTCATGACGTCACGTAGTGAGCGCGCGCGGGTGTCCTGGCCTGCTCAGGTACCGAACAATGGATGGCGATGACGTCATAGCCGACATGTGCACAAAAAGACTCGGTCACGTGCGCGCGCTCGCGCGATCACGGAAACTCACCCGGTGATGATGAGATGCCGACCCAAACGCTCAACGTTCTCAAGGTTCTAGAAGGATCCTCACTCGTCTGCCCGCGAAGATGCTGACAGGGAAGAAGGGAGAGAGGGGGGGGAGGCGAGCCAATCGGCTTTCACTCGGAAGTGTTCGGCATGTGTCGGCACACTTCGGCAGGAACTATGGCAACTCCACGTGGACAATCTTGATTTTTTTTTTCCTTTGTGTCTAACAAAGCAAGCAGTCACAAAAATAAAATATAACAAAAATAAAAAAATGAAATGTAATAAATAAATAATAAAAAATAAAATGACAACAAAAATGAAAATAAAATAATAAAATATAATAAATAAATAATAAAAATAAAATGATATAACAAAAATGAAAATAAAATAATAAAATATAATAAATAAATAATAAAAATAAAATGATATATAACAAAAATAAAATAAATACAATATAATAAATAAATAATAAAAATTAAATGATATATAACAAAAATAAAAATAAAATAATAAAATATAATAAATAAATAAAAAATAAAATGATATAACAAAAATAAAATATATATATAATATAATAAATAAATTATACAAAATAAAATGATATATAACAAAATAAAACAATAAAATATAATAAATAAATAAATAATAAAATGATATATAACAAAAAATAAAATAATAAAATATAATAAATAAAATAATAAAATAATATAAACTAAAAATAACGTTGAATAATAAATCATCAGTAATCACTTTGTTTTCAGGCCAAATTTATTTCTCAACCAATCAGGCAGCAGAGCGCAAGTCACTCAACTTTGATGCGCTTGACAGCACCTGGAAGCTTGTCATGTAACCTGCACACACACACACACACACACACACACAAACATAATGTTAGCATAGTGGACTGTGATAAGCTAATTAAATGATTTTTAATCTCACTTGTGTAAAGTGTCGTCCATTTTGGAGCGAATCATTTGAATGTGTTCATCAATCTGTGCCTGAACACACACACACACACACACACATTTGTCAAGTGTCATCATGAAAAAAGTCGGAGTCATTACCTTCCTGGTCTTGTAGATGAGGGGCGTGGTGAAGGTAATGATATCAGCTGTAAACAGGAAGAATCAGGAATCAGTACAGCGCCAAAGTGAAGAACCCACAAGGAGAACGTTGGTTCCTCACCCAGGATGAGGATGGTGATGGCATTGAAGATGGCGCCGACGTACGTCATCAGCCACATCGCTGCCGCCAGCTGATACGTGTATAGGACATGGTCAGCGTACTTTAACACACTGGCGTTATCCGCACATGCTAAATTCTGACCTTGAGAGAGTCCACCAGGTCTTCCACCAGAAGAAGTCTCCTGGCCTGAGCTGCTGCTTGGTTCACGTGAATTGTGCACGTGTCCGCCACCTTTCGCACCGAGTCGGGGGACAAGGAGATGTTCTGATCCAGCAGAGACCTGACCCACAGACGCATGTTTACAATTTAGAACCATTTCCACTAACCAGTCTCGTATATATACTAGTATATATACTATACTATATATATATACAGTGAAGAAAATAAGTATTTGAACACCCTGCTATTTTGCTATTTCTCCCACTTAGAAATCATGGAGGGGTCTGAAATTTTCATCGTAGGTGCATGTCCACTGTGAGAGAGATAAACTAAAAAGAAAAATCCAGAAATCCCAATGCATGATTTTTTAACAATTTATTTGTGTGATACAGCTGCAAATAAGTATTTGAACACCTGTGTATCATCTAGAATTCTGACCCTGAAAGACCTGTTAGTCTGCCCATTAGAAGTCCACCTGCACTCCATGTATCATCCTGAATCAGATGCACCTGTTTGAGGTCGTTAGCTGCATAAAGACACCTGTCCACCCCATACAATCAGTAAGACTTTAACTTGTAACATGGCGAAGACCAAAGAGCTGTCCAAAGACACCAGAGACAAAATTGTACACCTCCACAAGGCTGGAAAGGGCTACGGAGCAATTACCAAGCAGCTTGGTGAAAAAAGGTCCACTGTTGGAGCTATCATTAGAAAATGGAAGAAGCTAAACATGACGGTCAATCTCAATCGGAGTGGAGCCCCATGCAAGATATCACCTCGTGGGGTCTCAATGATTCTAAGAAAGGTGAGGAATCAGCCCAGAACTACACAACAGGACTTGGTCAATGACCTGAAAAGAGCTGGGACCACCATTTCCAAGGTTACTGTAGGTAATACACTAAGACGTCATGATGTGAAATCATGCATGGCACGAAAGGTTCCCCTGCTTAAACCAGCACATGTCAAGGCCCGTCTTAAGTTTGCATATGACCATTTGGATGATACAGAGGAGTCATGGGAGAAAGTTTTATGGTCAGATGAGACCAAAATAGAACTTTTTGGTCATAATTCCAATAAGCGTGTTTGGAGGAAGAAGAATGAAGAGTACAATCCGAAGAACACCATCCCTACTGTGAAGCATGGGGGTGGTAGCATCATGCTTTGGGGGTGTTTTTCTGCACATGGGACAGGACGAGTGCACTGCATTAAAGAGAGGATGACTGGGGCCGTGTATTGTGAGATTTTGGGGAACAACCTCCTTCCCTCTGTCAGAGCATTGAAGATGGGTCGTGGCTGGGTCTTCCAACACGACAACGACCCGAAGCACACAGCCAGGAAAACCAAGGAGTGGCTCCGTAAGAAGCATATCAAGGTTCTAGCATGGCCCAGCCAGTCTCCAGACCTGAACCCAATCGAAAATCTTTGGAGGGAGCTCAAACTCCGTGTTTCTCAGCGACAGCCCAGAAACCTGACTGATCTAGAGAAGATCTGTGTGGAGGAGTGGGCCAAGATCCCTCCTGCAGTGTGTGCAAACCTGGTGAAAAACTACAGGAAACGTTTGACCTCTGTAATAGCAAACAAAGGCTACTGTACCAAATATTAACATTCATTTTCTCAGGTGTTCAAATACTTATTAGCAGCTGTATCACACAAATAAATTGTTAAAAAATCATGCATTGTGATTTCTGGATTTTTCTTTTTAGTTTATCTCTCTCACAGTGGACATGCACCTACGATGAAAATTTCAGACCCCTCCATGATTTCTAAGTGGGAGAAATAGCAAAATAGCAGGGTGTTCAAATACTTATTTTCTTCACTGTAAATACTATATATATTTACTATATCTATTTCTAGGGGCTCACTGGAAAGGGTGGCCTTGCTGTGACTTGCTGATGGCCTGCAGGAAGGACTTGTACACTCGGAAAGTGATGGTGACACAAAGACACGCTAGAAGCACGTAAGACACCACAGTGATGGCAGACAGCGTCGCCATGGAGACCAATACCAACAACGACAGCCCCAACACTGCACCTGACTTCCTGGGATCCTCCCACTGGATCAGCTCCAAGGCTGCACACACACACACACACACACACACACAGGTCGGGGTCATGTGAAGGGTATTACTGATCCTTAGCTACATTCCAAACATGATGAAATGTGGCCTGCACACACACACACACACACACATATTAGACACAGCTAGCTGACTTAGCTAGCACGTAGCTGTCAAAGTAGATCAGAACAGGTGAACAATCAAATCAATCAAATCGAAAGGGCATAGGTCAACATAAAACGCAACAACGTTTTAGGATCTTCATCAACCGAACCGTGTTCTTAGCAATATGCTCAATCATGTGATGACTGAACTTTGACCTCCTTTCAAGAACAGGCTTACCTGATCGTGTGAGGTCACGTCGCGATGAGGATGAAGATGATGATGACGACGAGTCGGCCATGTTGTTCTTGTGGTACCTACGGGGGCTTTGAGTGGCTGGTGGGGTGGCAGTGGGGACATCCGGAGAGGCGTGACCTATGTAGGGGGCGTGTCCGTATGCTCTGACATCAGCGTGTTGATATTTTATTGATGGTCACACACAAAAAAAACAAGGCTTTTTGTCATGTGACTCACATGTGTCCACCGTAAGACTTTTTTTAAAAAAAAAAAAATAATAATATAAATAAATAATAATAACAATAATAAAATAATTGTATTGATGGTCACAAAAAACAAGACTTTTTTGTCACGTGACTCACCTGTGTCCACTGTAAGACTTTTTTAACATATAATAAAATAATAAATAAATATAAATTTATAATTAAATAAATTATAAACTTATAAATAATAAATAAATAAAATATAAATGTTCAAACTTCAAGAATGATTTGGAATAAAAAAAAAATCCCTCACCTCACAAATATAACAATGACGTTATGTTGATGGTTAAACAACACTGAGTTATATAATACACCGAAATAATACATAAATAATACACAACACAAATTAAAATAACATCCATCATGTCTTTATTACGGCCATTGTTTGGTTTTACCCTTTAATTGTAGCTATCTGACACTGTACACGTTTTTTTTAAAGCAATAGAAATGAGGTGAAACTAATGACTATTACGATTTCATTACAAACTAAAGTTTAATGTACATGTAGTGTAAATGTTTGTTTAGTGTACAAATATATTTTATACCGGAGGCGTTTTCCAAAATGAAACTGCTAGGCTTGACCGTGGAAAAAAGCGGAACCTTTAAATGTGTGTTCGTGTTTCCACCCGCACCATTTTAGCTGCCGTGCAACTTCTGAAGACGCGGATGTAGTGTTGTTAGTTGTGTTGTTGTTTGTACCGTTATGCAGTGCAGCTGGTCTTACCTGGGTCCGCTCCAGTGGACAAGTTACGTCAACAAACACGTCAAGGTTACGGCGGGAAAAGACGACGAGTTCGATGGCTGGCTGCTGACTGTGGACCCCGTGTCTGCCAGGTAAACACTTTAGTGACGTCACAGTGACACGGAAACAAGCAGCGTGTGCTAGCAATAACATGTTAGTACTATTCACTGACTTCTATGACGTTCTGCTGATGGAACGTCAAATGTCTTCATCTTTGAGCAGCCTTCTGTCCTGTCAAATGACGAAAGCCATGTCTTGTGTGGTTCTGGTTCTGGTCCGGTCCATCGCAGCCTAGTCCTGGTCAAGTTCAACATGGCGGGCAGGGCCAGCGTACAGGTCGTGATGGGTCATGCGGTGCAGCAGGTGGAGGTTCTTCAGGAAGCGGACCAGACCACTGCCGAGCATCTGCAGTCGCTCTTCCTACCTCCGCAACCGGGTGGTCTGGAGCCCCAGGAGCGTCTGCGTCGCCGCTCAAGAGTGCGGCAGTGGTTGGAGAAGAACCGCATCCCCGTGGAGGAACAGGGGGAGGAGCTTAAAGTGGCGGGGGCGTTAACAATCGCCTCACCTTATGGATGTGACGATTGCAGCAGTTCTAATGAGATCATCCTAGACCGCATCCAAAAACTGTTGCGACACCTGGACGAGGACTAAAGCATCACAGGAGGAAGTGGCCGCAGCTGCTCTCCTTTACAAAATAAGAGTAAAGTTTCCACAAGTATGTCAAGCTGTCAATGTGTTTTTATGGCAACAAAACCTTTTATTTTGAAAGGGATATTTCAGCAGTTCTGGTTGAAGAGACTGAAATGACAAACGAGAGGGTTGGTTGGTTTCAAGGCACCTCATTAAGAGCCGATGATGATGATGTTGACGATGTAGCGCTACCGGTGAAACACGGTAAAGCTGTTCTAAACTGGTTCTAAACGGGTTCTAAACTGGTGTGAACACAATCACGTTCGTGTTTGTGCCAGTGGGAATGCAAAGTGGAGCACAAGCACCAGCGAGTCCCCCATCCTCAGTGAGACGGATCAAGTTTTATTCCCTTGTGTCAAAGAAGGCCGTTCACCGACAGAACCCATACCAGTCCAACACAGTACCTCTTTGGTTCTGCTGCTTGTGGTACCTGAAGGCTCCGGACCGCCGTGTTTCAAAATAAGAGCACATGACATTTTTTCAGTCCGCATCGGAAGGCCTAACCCGAGCGGCTGTAGTGTTTGTTTTGTCCAGGCCCCGAGCTCCCTCACAGTGCGGGGGGGCTGTCCAGCAAGGGGGCGTGGCTCAGAGACTCCCTCTTGTAGGTCTTCGGGGGCAGCTTGGGGACACCGTGGCGAGGCGGCACAGGGGGCCCATCCAGCGGGAGGAGAGGCAGGGGCGGCGACGGGAGGGGCATCTTCCTCAAGGCGGGGGATAGGTTGATGGAAGGCGGGGGTGAAGAACATGCGGTGGGGGCTGAGCTGAGGGAGGAAGTGGACGGGAAGAAGGCCTGAGTCAGCAGCTCGCAGCGGGGGCGGCCCTGCGGGGGAGGAAGGAGATGGAGGGGGGAGTTGAGCGGCTCTCGCGGGGGCAGCAACGGCGGGCTGTCGGGCGGGGACGAGGACGACAGGGAGGAGTAGCGAGGGGGGAGGAGCTTGCAGGTGGGCTGACGAGGCGGGACGGCGGGGGGGCTGTCCAACTTGGACGTCATCTGAGGAGAACACACACACACGAGGCAAGTTTGATTGACTGCACTTTGGACACCTGACACATCTCGGAACCGACGGAACCTTGGACGGAGACGACTCTGCCGGAGCGGACTCTGGTCGTCTTCGGGGAGGAACCGGCGGAGGAACGGGAACGTCTTCGGGACCGCGGCTGAAACTCACCATGGACGAGACCGAGGACGACCCTGAGAGAAGTGTGGACAGACCAAGGTCAGAACTCAGAAACAAAACCCCAAAGACCAGGGAACACGGAGCCTGATGGAACACAAGGTGGAACCAGGTGGAACCAGGTGGAACATGACATTGGATCTGAAGAAGAACGGAAGTGGATAGACGATGACGTATGAAAGTAAAGCAGCATCGGAACAGTCGGGTCCGGTGAAAAACCTGCAACCTGAATGCACACAAACACACACACAAGCTCTCTGCCTGGGTCGCCATGGAGATGACTGTTACTATGGAAACCAGGAGGAGGGGGGGTATACTAACGTGGGCCGTGAGGCAGCGAGACCAGGCCAAAGATGGCGTCGCCAGCTGCGGGATGAAGAGGAGAGAAGAGCGTGAGGAGGAGGAGGAGGGGCTACGCTAAGCTAACATTCGAACCAGGAAGTGGACAGATTGCTGCGTCGCCATAGCAACTTGTGTCTTGCGTCAGTCAGTAGGCGGGGCTTACTGGAGTGGAAGGGGCTGCTGGGGCCCTGCGGCGAATCGAACACGCTGCCGACGTCGGTGGAGCTGGAGGCTGCCGAGGCCGGGGGCGGAGTCAGCGGCGTGCACGGGGAGTTGGGGGCGGAGACGGCGCCGCCGTCGGCCTCGCTGTCGGGGATGCGGCTGTAGCTGATCTTCCTGGGCTCGTTCTGCAGCGGCGTCGGGTGACGCATGGTGCTGGGCCTCGCCGAGGTGGGGCGAATGCCCGGCGACTTGAGCGGGCACGTGTACTTCTTGGCCTTTTAGGGGGAGGGGGGGCGGAGATAGGAGATCGTGACCGAGACCGCCAGCGTGGCCAAACAGGAAGTACTTACGAAGCGTGGTAACGAGCGAGCGTTGCGAGGCTCGATGAGGAGAGAGTTGTTGAAGAGATGGTCCGTGAAGTCCTTCTCGCACATGTCCTCCATCGGGTTGAGGTTCTCGAAGAACTTCTGCTCCACACAACGCGGGCTCGTCAGACATGCGGGTGCTCGATCAAACAGGAAGTGACGCAAGCAAGACTGACCCTGATGTCGTTCTCCACTCTGAGGCAGTACGGCTGGTTCTGGTACTGCTGGATCTCTCCCGTGATCTCCGCCACTTTCCTCCTCTTGCTGAAGTTGATCAGGTCTTTCCCGTGTCTGTGCAGGAAGTCCGGGTTCCCCTCCTCCGTCTTCAGGATGTTGGTCAGGTAGATCCCTGTCAAAGAGACCCGTTAGGTGACCCGCTGATGTCCCGCCACAGATAAATGCCTCATGGCGTACCAAAGAAGGGGACGCAGGGGGGGTTGATGGAGCGCAGTTTGGCCAAGTACTTCTTGTAGTGGTCTTCGCTCAGCTCATGGGCCTCCTCCAAAATCTTCCTCTGCCGACTTGGAATTTGCTGGAATGCAGAACCATAAAATGGAACCGAGAAGTAAAAACCGGCGAGACAGGCGTGCGCACTGCGGACCTCGAAGGTGTGGTCCAGCCTGTAGACCGGCGAGGAGTTCATGGCGCTGACCACCTCCAGGACTCCGTTGAAGTTGTTGAGTTCCTGGAAGACCTGAAGGATCTCGATGATGCGGGACACGACCGCCACGCGTTCCTCCAGGTTCTCCGTCTCCACGATGCACCTGCACAAAAAAATGTTAGGCGGAGGAAACGGGAAGAGGCGTCGCCGGGCACGGACAGGAAGTAAGTCACGGTCGGGGGTCTGACTTTTCAAACCACAGGGTCAGGTTGGTGGTGTGTCGGATCATCCGGAGCAGGTTCGGAGAATGGATCTCTTTGTCCTCTTTGGTCCAAACGCTGCCCACCAGCTCCGACGGCTGCACTGACCTGAGGGTCGCATATCGAAAGGTCAAATGGGTGGGCGGGGCCGGGGGAATGGGTGTCACGGCGTTACCTGTAGAAATCCGACTCGAGCAGAGTGAGCTGCCGGGCGATCTCGATGGGGTGAAGGGTCATGAGGTCAAACTGGTCCGCGTTTCCTGGCTTGCAGATGTGCCACTCGACCGGCGGGGGCGAGTTCTGGAAGGTGATGCTGTGACTCGGCCCGCTCACCTGGACCTGCTTCTTCCTCTGGATGATCTTTGTGATGGACTCCACCCACTTCCTCATCGCTTTACCTGAAACGCGCACACACACACGATGACGTCCCTCTACAGCCACGCGATGGCGAAGACGCACCTCTGACGGAAGCAATGAACTCCTCGAGTCGTCGAAGGAGGCAGGTGTCTCGTTCAAAGTCGTAGAAGTGATGTTCCACCCAGTGGCGGCACACGTTGAGAACTCTGCAGGAGGACACGAGAAGATGTGTTCGGGTTCAAACACGGGGGTGGGGTGGAGGGGGACGGGGATTAGTACCTGAGCTGGACCGGCTGTACAAATTCTTTACGGAAGCGTTTGAGTTCGGCGCTGAGGGGCTGCTCTCCTCCTTCCAGGTGATCCACGTCGTTGGGTCTGGGTTCCGGGATCTCAAACCTGGACAAGAGAGATCTTAGAAGCGTGATCCCGACTGTGTATCGAGGAGGGCGTGGGAAGAAGGTCCCCGAACCTCTCGATGAGCAGGTCCAGCAGCTCCTGCGGTTTACAGAAAGATCTGTAGGTGGTCAGAAATGTTCGGACGAAGTTTGGGTCTGAAGAAGAACAAGCAAGAACCGTGAGGACAAAGCGAACTCAAACCACCACGATGTTCTTCAGGGTGGCACCTCACCCGCGTACATGTGGAAGGTGAGCCTCTCGATGAGTTTCAGGACGGTGCCAGCCTTGACCACCGGGATCCCGGACTTGGACTGGACGTTGTCCTCGAAGACGACATTCTCCTCGGAGTCGGGCTGAGCGAAGCGGTACACGTCGGGACCGGGGAGCTTGACGTGCTCGTCCTTGTCCTCCTGGAGCGCGGCCGTGTCCAGCATGCGCTCCAGCGTGCTGCGGTACTGCAGCGAGACGAGCGCCGCCATCCAGCCGTTCTTTTCCTCGGCCGACTTGGCGGCGAACACGACGCTGTTGCCGTCTTTGAGTATGATCTCGAACGCGTGGCGGTACTCGCCCTCCTTGTCGTCCTTGTCGTTGATCTGGACTTTGCGCATGAAGAACTTCTCCTTCAGGCGGTACTCGGCGGCGGAGCCGGCGCCGGGGAGACGCGGCGGGCCGTGATTGGTCTTGCAGCAGATCATCAGGCCGTCGAAGAGGAATATGTGGCGCTCGTGTTTGGCGCCCACGCGGGTCAGCGTGCCCTCCATGATGAACTCGTTGCAGCACTGGCCGATGTCCTTCCCCTCCCAGCCGTCGATGTTCTTTTGGATCTCGTTCATCTTCTTGATGGCCAAGTGTTTGCCCTTCATCTGGTGGCTGTAGAAGCGGCACGCCGACTCGCTGGGGATCACAGAACGAGCAGAGTCAAGAGGGCATGCCGAGCCACATGTTGGCGACCCGGAACCCAAACGTTGTGGCCACAAGCGAAAGGAGTGGGAGCAACGGTCTACGTGTGGGAGTAAAACTTGCCATGCACGGGGTTTGGCGCGTTGGCACCGAATAATCGTTTAATACGAACGACCTCATCGTGCAATTGAAGCGACATCATTGGCGGTGGCGAGGAATGTCGGGGTTACACGCTTTATTTATTACGTATTATTTATTATTACGTTTATTACGTGTGGGAGTAAAACTTGCCACGCACGGGTTTGCCGCGTTGGCACAGAATAATCGTTTAATACAAACGACCTCATCGTGCATTTGAAGCGACATCATTGGCGGTGGCGAGGAATGTCGGGGTTACACGCTTTATTTATTACGTATTATTTATTATTACGTTTATTACGTGTGGGAGTAAAACTTGCCACGCACGGGTTTGCCGCGTTGGCACAGAATAATCGTTTAATACAAACGACCTCATCGTGCATTTGAAGCGACATCATTGGCGGTGGCGAGGAATGTCGGGGTTACACGCTTTATATATTATATATTATTTATTACGTATATTACGTGTGGGAGTAAAACTTGCCATGCACAGGGTTCGCCGCGTTGGCACCGAATAATCGTTTAATACGAACGACCTCATCGTGCAATTGAAGCGACATCATTGGCGGTGGCGAGGAATGTCGGGGTTACACGCTTTATTTATTTAACCCCCCCAGGCCCCCCCCCGATGCATAAAGAAGTAACTGGGTCGGTTTCTCTCGTACTAACTGTTCCTGTCTATTGTTCCCTGGTTGAGTAACACGCCTCCATCAAGCCTTTTCTGACATCAAATACTACAAAACTACTACAAAAAGTACACATGATGTGTACTGATACTGCATCAACACGGCGAGGCTGCAATATCGGTATCCGTACCCAAATACTGCCGCGTTATTTTACTCCATCACACACCTACTTGAGCGTTCTTTCTCCCCGAGTGACAGGCAATGAAAATCTTTGTGTTTGTCATGTGACCAAAAAGAGCCCTCCGATTGGACGCCGCGATTGCGAGGTCACAGCGGGACGCTGAACACAATGACAATGACATCATCATCACTGTCCGCATTCACCTGCTGCTTGGTGATGAAATCGCGTACACATACTAGCTCTGTTGGGGGGGGGGTTTGAGTCGAGGTAAAACGTTGCGGTGCGATGGTTTGAGCCGAAGCCAGCCGGAGCCGCTAATCACTTTAGCACATAAACCCCTGAGGTATGAACAAGCTGTGTCACAAGAACCGCGAGTGTGTGTATGTGTGTGTGTGTGTGTGTGTGTGTGCGCGAACCCAGACGAGCTCACTTACGTCTTCACATCCTGCTGTCAATCACCTTCACGTCTCACCGTGTCGGCACGACGCGCAATGTCGAGTTTTGACGCTCAAGACACGCTCCGCTCGCTCATTTCTTTTTTTTTCCCCTTTCTGGCTAACAGAACAATGAGCAGCGCCTCCCTAACTCCCTGACGCCACTTCCTCCTCGTCCCCGCCCGCCCGCCCGCCTGCCTGCCTGCCTGCACGACCTACGACCTCGGAGCGCTTGCTCTATTTTGGTCCACCGGCAGAGAGGATGGGCGGAGTCAACAACAATGCGTCGGCCCTCTTTGTTAGTTCCACACAACTTTTTTTCCCCACACACACACACGGACCTGAGCCTCCTCTTGGCCAGACTGCGCGAGCAGATCCTCTCCATGCTGCTCTGCAGGTTGAGCAGGGCCGTGATGGCCTGCTTCAGACACTCCTTGTCCTCCTCGTCCTCGCTTTTCTCCTCCAGTTGCTATGGAGACACACAGGGACGCACGCGTGGCAGCGCTTTTTGGAGGCGGAACGTGGACTTTGGTGTGTGTGTGCCGCATGTATGTTACCTTGATGATGTCGAAGAGGTGCAGACAGTAGTAAACGGGCGTGAGTAGAAGTCGAGGTAAGACGTATTGGACCGCCTCCTTGAAGCCTTGACAGATGGACTGCGGACGGAACGGAACCATCAACCTCATCGTGTAACATGCACAACGCACAGTTCAAATCAAATCAACTTTATTTGTGGAGCACTTTTCCCACACTCCATACTAGACACACACACACAAGGAAACGCCACCTGACAGGCGGACCCCTACATCAAAAGGAAGGAACCCCCAGCCGGCCGGGTCAAAGCAACCCAAGGACAGCACCCCCGACACAGCCCCCAGTGTGGACGACCCCCCCCCCCACTGGAGTTAAAAGCTAAAGACTAAAAGCATAAAATAGTACTAAAAAGATAAAAACGTAACAAGAGGTCAGTGGGCGGGGCCTCACCTGAAGGTGGAAAGCGGCTCCCGGCTTGGTGACCTGACTCAGGAAGTGTTCGTGGAAGCCGGAGCGCAGGATGTCCTGAGCGTACGTCTCGTAAGGGTCAAAGGCCAACTCCTGTCAAACAAGGTCACATAACCAACACAATCGGCGGCCATCGGATAAAAGCACACTGACCGATGTGACACGGGTAAATGGGGGCAGGCTGGAACCTACCCCGGGTGACCCCGTGTGGGCGCGTTCACTGTCCACAATGTCCACTGATATTGTGCAATCTCAGCCGTGACGCTAGCGCACAGACCTCATAGCTAGGAGACCGGGGTTCAATACCACCCTCGGCCACCATCTCTGTGTGGCGTTGCATGTTCTCCCCGTGCATGCGTGGGTTTTCTCCGGGTACTCCTCCCACATTCCAAAAACATGCTAGGTTAATTAGCCACTCCAAATTGTCCATAGGTATGAATGTGAGTGTGAATGGTTGTTTGTCTATATGTGCCCTGTGATTGGCTGGCGGACCAGTCCAGGGTGTACCCCGCCTCTCGCCCAAAGACAGCTGGGATAGGCTCCAGCACCCTCCGCGACCCTTGTGAGGATGAGCGGTAGAAAATGAATGAATGAATGTTATTCTTATTCAAATGGTTTTTTTTTACCCTCCCATTTATATTTTATATTGCATTTTATTATTAGCGCGCCACTCAAAAAGTTAGCATGACTCACATGTACATATTCCCTCTGCATAGAAACACCATGTATGTGGAGAAAATGGCCGGATGGATGGATGAATATGCGTGAATTTGCATATTCAAATTGTTTACGTCCAATGAGGATCGCGAATGAAAAAAGGTGACAAACCTCAGCCAGGTCCTCAAAGCAGCTGCCCACCAGCGGGTGAGGACTTCCGTCGTCCGTCATCTCCACGGTGTCCTCGATGAGGCCGAGCATCTTGACTGTCACCTCGTGCACGTCAAGAACGCGGCTGAAGATGCTGTCCACATCCTGAGGAGACAATCGGTGATGAAGACTATTGAGGACGCTCTGAAGGCGTACGACGGCGACGGCGGCGGCTACTTACATGCTGCGAGAAGAGCATGGCGTTGGCGTTGAAGCGCTCCCTGAAGACCTTGATGAGGAGGTCGAGCTGCCTCAGGAAGTGCCGTCCGTCGGCCATGAAGTTTCTCACCAGCTCGTAGTAACTCTGCTCCTCGCTGGCCGACGGTTCCTCGTCCGTCAGGGGGAAGCCGCTGATGTCCTCCTCGTCCTGGTGGAACATGTCCATCAAGACCTGGACACACCCGGGAGAGAGACACACAATTACAGTTACAGCAAGCGTGTGTGCGAGCTGCGCCCGTGTGTGTGTGTGTGTACCTTGTCGGCACACATGGCCACGGTGATGTCCTGCTGTGAGATCTCGTAGTGTCGGATGTTCCTCACGTAGTTCCCAGCCAGCTTGAGGATGTCGGCTGAGATGTACTCCAGCACGGCTACCATGTAGACCGAGACCTGGTGATCGATCTTGTAGCCCAGCACCTCCTGCAAATCAGGCAGCCAATGAGGCGTCAGCGCGCACTGAATGGTGCGAGGTCGTAGGTCACACCTTGAGCAGAGGGTGGATCTTGTCGACGGGCAGAGCAAGTGGGTTCCTCCTCTTCCTCTTTTCGATGGCAGCCTGAGCATCAGCGATGGCCCACTTGTCGATTGGGTGAGGGAAACTCTTCTGGACCCGCTCCTGATTGGACAACATGGAGTCATGTGAGCTGCTGTATGTGTGTGTATGTGTGTGTGTGTTTCTCACCTCCACATCCTGCACACTTCGAGGTTGAGCCTGACACAACATGCTGAGCAGCAGCAGTATCAGCTGTTCGATGTACTGCAGCGCCTCCTGCTGGGACACCAGGTTAGGATGCACCTGCTTCAGTACCTGCCACACACACACACACACACACACACACACAAGTGATAAATTACCAATTACCAACTGATGAGTCATCAATAACAAAAAAAACTTGAGTGCTCCAGCTGTAAGCACTTTCCACTTCCTGTCAAGGCGTGACGTTTCAACATGGCGATGTGACGTCACTCAGCACAAAAATCACACCGCGCCCGTGAACGTCCCACCTTTCACCTGAGGCGCTTCCGGATCAGAACCACAACCACCCGGTAGCAGCTGCTGAGGAAGCGGACGCAGCCCGTGTGCACGTGCCTCACCTTGTCCAATGAGGGGACGAGCAGGCCTCTCCATTTAGAAACGTTGTCCTCGCTGAAGAAGTCGTACTGCAGCTGGGCCGTCTGCATGGCTGCCTGCAGCGGGGCTGGGGGGGGGCCGACGCGCAGCGCTTGGCCGGTTTACATTAACGCCGTGTGCGGCCGAGTGAGGGTCCGGCGGGGCGGGCGAAAGGGAGAGCCTCAGAACATCTAGCGGGCTCGGCCGCTGTCGGCGCCACCATCCTCCGCGCCAGATGTGACAACGGCTAGCAGTTAGCTCGCCAGCTAGCGGCTAATGGAGACTGTTTGTGTTCACCGGGAGGTTAGCATGCTGACCGCTAGCCGCTCCATGCTACCAACTTGAGCCTGTTAGCTTGTAGTCCGTCCGTATGAGGTTAGGGGTCGTTAGCGGCCGGCGGTCGGTCCATCGGTAGCTTCCCCCGGGTGACGTGAACGTTACCGGTTGACGTGACTCGGCGGGTCCGGTCTGAGGCGAACACGGTGACTTCCCGGGGGGGGGGCGGCACGTACAATTCCCAGCCCCGTTTACCTAACCTCGGAGTGTTCGGTCCTTCGGCTCCGTCCCCCGGACGCTCTATGCAGGCAACCAGCTCCCGACGTGCTACCATGTGACCCCCTCTACTCGCACCGCTGGACACCGTTCACGGCTGTTGGTTGTCTGTTGTTGTTACTCCGGTGTGAGCTAGTCAAGTGTGGAACTAATGCGCATGCGCGATGACGTCTGGACGCGCATGGGCGGAGCTGCCACAGCACGTAAACAAGCTACCCCCTAGTGGCCAACATCGGTACTGTCACCTTAACATTAACATGAATAAATCACATTATGCATTCTCATCCTAACATAAAACCATTTATTGATTACTGGTGCAATAAATGAACTTACCGATGTGTTCGGAGAACAGGTCAGTGTTGATTATCATTTCAAACCATACATTTACAGAAATTCATATTATTTACAATACTGAATGACAATACATTGTCTGAAATGAGCAAAAAATACAATCAGTTTGTTTTGTCCAAGTTTCTTCATTGATTTATTTACATCAGATACTTCATCCAGTAGAGGGCGCGGTGGCTTTGGGACAAGAGGGGCTTCCATAGGTATTTCCACTAGTAAATATTAATATACTAGTAATAATAATGGTCAGCTGTGACTCACCTTGAGGCCATTCTCAACCTGAACAGGAATCCACTTAATGGCATACTGTCTCTTTAAGAGGCATGATGGTGAAAGACAGATTAAAGGTGCTGCATTGTCATGGTAACTGCAGGTACGCATATGTCATGCACACTATCTGAGCATCGAATAAGATCAAGAACAGAAATGTTCACACTTCCTGATGGAATCCACTTCTAATGTGTCACGTTCTCGTGTTTGATCAAACGATATGTTATGGTATTTACACTTTTGTTTTCATAACGTGTTGTTCTGAGCACACACACACACACACACTCACACACTTACAAGAAGGCGAAGGTGCAACGACACTGCGGTATTCCCATCAGGTGAATGGCTAGTTCTGTATGGTTCAGTAGCAGGACTGGACGTTACCATGACAACCGTGCAAACAAAAGAATAGCTCATAACTATTTCATGTATCGGTGCTCGTGGACCACTCTCAGTAGAGGGCGCTGTGGAGCCTCCACTAGAAGAACAATTCAGTGGCCGGCCGGCAGACCACAAAGGAGAACTCGTCCAGATACCGGATCAGACGGAAGATGCACGCACCGCTTTGGAGCGCAGGTGTCCCGAGCGGCTCAGAAAGGGGAAGGTGGCGCCGAGGCAGCCGGAAGCCACACTGAGACCCAGACTGGCCCAGGCGCAGCGGATGGACCAGCCGTAACCGTGATCCACGTCATCCGGAAGCCCGTAGATGAAAGGAGGATTCCTGGAAAGGTCGTAGGTTATGCTGGCGGCGTAGGTGCACAAAGAGATGGTGCAGAAGATCCCTGCGGATAAATCGGAAAGCACCAAACGTCCACGAAAAAAGAAAAGACGTGAGTACAAAGCAGCATTTTGTTGTATTGTTGTACTTCTCACCTGCCACCAGCAGTGGGCGCACAAACACACACACACACATATATATATACACACCTGCCATGAGGAAGAGAAGTCCAGACACGTGCTGTGTCAGACTGCCCTCCCAGAAGAAACCCACTGACGTCACGATGCTCCCACAGAGAAGAACCGCCGCAGCCATGCCTAAGAATCCTGCCGTGATGCGCCGTAGGTCTGATAATCACATATGAGCAAAAAAAAAATGCAGTCTGTTACCATAGCAACTGCTTCCACTCTGCAGAAAAAGTGTCATGGCGTGTTTCCACGGCAACCACTGACAAGCAAGCCAAAGCTACAATATGAACACTGTGGAGGTCACAAACACACACACACACGGAAAGACTCACGCAGAAGGTGCCACTCGTCCTGTTGGATGGTTCTGGTCAAGTTCAAAGGGATGTTCCTCAATCTGATTGGCTGAGAGAAATGATACTTGACAGCCGTGCAGCGCTCCGCGATACCTAAACACAAATATATAAACACCAACACAAAGTGTGAAAGCAGAGTGACATCGGAGTGACACCGGTTCGGAAGCAGACCTCGGTCGATTAGCTTATCGATATCGGCATCGACGCCACGGAAATAGCACTTCCTCCACAGGCCGGAATGTGTGGAAAACAGGGGCCGGCCGCACTCCGTCTCCAGGATCCCCATTCCCAGGATGGCACGCCAGTTTTCCAGGAGCTCCTCCTCTCTGCTGCCCACGTGCACGGGCTTCATGAGAGCCACGTCGCGCGTGCTCGTGTCCACCAGCGGTAAATGGTAAATGGGCATTTCGCGGTTCTTCTGGTCGTTGGAGTCGGAACCGTGCCGGTCGCAGTTGTCCTTGTGGCGGCGGGTGTCAGTCTCGTACCAGTGGTCGGTACCGATGGCGGTCACGAGCAGCAGCAGCGAGAGCGCGCTCAGCATCAGGCTCACAGCGGACACGGTCACCGTAGCCGGTCCGGCTCTCATCGTGGGTCCGAATGAGCCGGACCCGGTGCCGCAGGTACTGTCGTCGATGCCTTTAGCAGCCATGTTGCGCTGCCATCGTCGCGCCACCGCCGATCAGCCTGAACCCCTTGAGGAGCTCTGCCTGGTGGCGCCCACTAGCGGATGATAGCCGTCAAGCTCTCGTTTGACACGAGAGAACTCCAACGACACGACCTTCAAAGTAAAAGCTGTGAGAGCGAGCACGTGTATATGTGTGTGTGGGTGCGCGCGCAGCAATGAAGACACGAGCTTGTTAGCAACATAACGGTCACGTGAAGCTAGTAAACAAAACGTCGAAACAGTCAGTCCCTACCTCTCGGTTAATAGTCCGTCTTTTATTTTGTATACGTTCAAGCGGATGTGTGTGGCGTCATTGCGGCTGACTTGTGAATGAATGACTGGGTGGGACTGTTAGATGAACAAATGTTTGTTTGTTTTTTTTTTGTTGGGCTTCTTTTTCAGTGTCTCGTACACGTGACAGGAACAGGAACCTGTTTTATTCCAACCTGATGGTCAAGGTGTCTTTCAATGAGAAAGTCCAGCATTAAGTTCATAAATAATTCAGAGACGTCCCCAGCTTGCTGCTTCCTGTAACAAAACCACCTTCTCAGCCCTCCCCTCACACACACACACACACACACACACACACACACACATAAATACTACCATATTTGATGCTAGCTATGCGTTGTTAGCTCCAAAAGCTACTTCCTGATACAACCGTGAAGTCAATGAACCAATTAGCATGATTTGCATGCGTGTGTGCATGTCAAGGTCGTTACACTTTTAATGCTTTGACTTCCTCTCACACACACACACACACACACACACACATTCTGATCAATATGGTCGGCTGTTTCCCACGATCCTCAGCTTGTGTGTGTGTGTGTGTGTGTCAGCAGATTATTGATCGCTCTGCTGAAGCTCCATCAGCATGAATCAACTTACAGGTCGGTGTGTGTGTGTGTGTGTGTGTGTGTGCTAATAAACAATTATTGTGTTAAAGTGCTGCAGTAGTCGAAGGTCAAAGGTCAGGCTGAAATCACACATGAATCATCAAATTGTTTCCTCGGGTCTCGGGTCTGATTCTGTGTTTCTCTAATGCGGCGTTCGGTCGATCTTTGCAGCGATTCTTGTGTCCTTGTGAGTATTTCAGAATAGGGCACAAGATCCTGTCAGGTGATTCCCAAAACGGACGTGGAATCGCTCTTAATGGGGGCCTAATGGGGGCGCTGTAAGTTTCCCTTGGCTTTGCAGAACAATATTCATTCAAAAGAGCAGTGACTGGAAAACAAGAAGATGGTGGTGGTTGATCTCGGTGGTACATTGTGTCTCTTTGGCAACAGTCACGTCTTCAAGGGAGGTAAAACGATAAACGATTGGTTACGATAGGTTGCCATTTTTTTTTTTTGCTACCTAAGAGGATGCTAACAAGTCTTTTCTCGCCAGGCAGGTGCAGTGGCGGTGTTGGCGGGGGGGAGGGGCGGCAGGAAGCTGGGGGGGGTACTTGCATGCACATCTAAGCCAAGATCAAATAATGATCCGTCCAGCATTGCGCACCTAGCATAGCATCGCTAATGAAGATGATGGTGACATGCAACATGGACTACAAATATCTCTATGCTATATACCGCACTGCTTCACACACACACACACATGCACACACACACCAGCTATGTGAAAGTGAAAACGTTGTTTTGATCACATGATCAAAGTTGATTGACAGTTTCAGCTTACAGGAAGCTGAAATTCTGTGTAACAAGCTTCTTCAATCAGTTGGTTATGTGACATGTTCCTCCACATGATCTTTCAATTTGTGTGTGTGTGTTTGTGTGTGTGTGTGTGTGTGTGTGTGTGCATGTGTGCATTGCCCACGCAGCCTTCATCTCATAGCTCGTTAAGGGTTAGTCTGTTTAGCTGTGCTTGTTAGCGACCTGCTGCTCCTTACTATACACACACACACATACACACACACACACACACACACACACACACACCGCCCCCTGCTGGCGTGATATAACAGCCAACCCCCTGCAGAGAGCCGAGGCGACCATCCTCGCCATCATTATCCCAGTGTGCGTTTTTAGCATGCTAACATCATTTTGTGTGTTTTAAATAAGCCTGAAATTAAATTTAAAAAAACCTTCCTGTTTCCAAGGTGACACACAACATCTAAAGAGCGTTTCCCGCAACTACCCCTTCAGGTGTACCTAATAAAGTGTCCAGCAAAAGCAGGATTCCTGAGAGGAGGAGGAGGAGGAGGCGGAGTCAAGCGACCTCCACTCAGCCTGAATAATTTATGCATCAGCACTGCGGTCTTATGGGGGGGCTGCAGCAGCTGATGAAAATTTAAACACGCACTTTGGCTTGTTTGCTAACCTTAAGTCTGTCTCCGCGACCTTTCACCTCCTGGTGGCCCATTCTGCTGACTCGGCAAAAACGTCAACACGTACATACACGTGCACGTGTGCTGAATCATTTCATTTCTTGTAGATAAATATTGATAAATATGTCTGAATGGACATTGAGCATGAAAATGTTCATTTGAGGAAGGAAATGGAAAAGAAATAGTAATAGAATACTGACCTCTGCTGGACGTCTTTTGAAATAACACGACTTCCTGTGGAAGATTTTAGGGCTAAAACGACCTGAAATGCCGTTTAAACAAAAAAAACATTGCCTGTTTTCATAATTTATTATTAATATTTTATAATATGAAGTGTTGTTATTATCTTATAAGAGCTAAGCTACCGGAAGTAGCTAGAATGGAACACATTAAGATTATTTGTCATTTGTCATGAAGTTTTTTACTCTGAACGCTTTCTGCTGTAGTTTTATTATGCTCTTATTTTGGTAACACAGTTCGTGATGTCATTTCCCGTTAAGCACTCGTGTCTGTCGTCTGTGTTTATAACAGGAATAGATAAATCTTGCCTTGTGTGGGTTCATGACTAACATGTAAGTTTCTTGTCCACTACAAAAAATATTACTTCATAGATTCCCACCAATGTGTGCTAAATACGTTCTTGATTTATGTTACTTTTATGTATGTTTTGCTAACGTTTTTCTGGCTGAGTTTAATTGCAAATGAGGCTCACGTGGAGGTCACGAGTGCATTGTGTTAATGTAATGACTTCATTTTACCGCTAATGTAATTACTGCATTTAACCGCTAGAGGGCTCCAGAGACCACAATCCTTTTACAGCCTTCTGAGCTAATGATGTTATGCAGCGATTACCCTCCAATGCACAGCTAATTTAATATTGTATACAATACAAAGTATATATCGTTTATTATTAGTATACATCCTCTATGCCTGTATATACTGTATATTACACCTATGTTGTATTGCACCGTTTATGATGCCATTCTTTGTATTTGTCCTGTCCAGACTACACACACATACACACTGTCACATGTGTACTTGTATATTTACTCCATTAAAGGTGCCTAAGGATGCTTTCTGTGCCAATACTTTCTGACCAGAGTACATCAAATGGAGACCGTGATTACGGAACGCATGTTAGCGGTAATGGAGGTGAACATAGTCCTGGACTATGGAGGAACTAGACAGCTTTCTGTGCTGGTTATTGTGTGTAGCTGCTCTATAGAAGTCCAAAACTCAATACTAAGGGCTGAAAATCAGCATAATAGTAAAACTAATAACAACTCAGATAAAACTGAAATCATAGTCCTCGGTTGCCATAGTCTTGGGTTGCCAGTACCACCAAAAAATAGAAGACAAATGGGTAATACTTTACAATAAGGTACACAGAATCACAGTAGTTAATGAGGAATTAGCCTACTTAACATTTAACCACTACTACTTCTTCATGGAGAAGAAGAAAGTTGGAGAAATTCATTTAAAATTAATAGTTGTAGCCGGATAATCAAAAATAAATCATAAAAATACAGAGTAAATAATATATATGTTAACACTCCTACACCCATAAGTGATGGGCGAATGTCCTACTTCAAAAACATTTCATCGAGTTAAAAACAGACAGTCCTTTATAATATAAAAATATGTTATAATATTATTATTTTCATTATTTTATTATTATTTTTATTATTTTTATTATTATGTAATATTATTGGAAATAAAACACATTTCAATTGTGTATTTGAAGGAATATGTATTTTTTTTTCTTCCACTATCCGAATTCAAACAAAGTAAATGACATGTCGTATACTCCTGTACAGCAGGTGGCGGTGTGTACCGTTGACGTCATGATTACAACCCGCCATTACACCAAAAAGAAGAATCATCAGCAGCAGCAGCAGCAGCAGCTCGAAAGAAACAAGTGGATGACATCGTGATTGACAGCTGTCCTAACAGGCTTCACCCTCACCTGGCGAACACGATCAGGTAAACTCGCACCACTTTTTTATGTCCGTGTTGCTAACTTTGCTAGAATTCACAACTGCACGCGCGGTGTGCTATCCGTGCTAATCGCGTAGACTGAGATACATGCTAACAGAGCTAAAGCTAACATGGACGTCAATGTTTTTGTTCGGTTGCTTTCCGGACGGAAGTCGAGGTAAGTTCAGAGTCGGTTGGAAATTCAAGAACCAGCAGCGGGACTGAAACACTTGTTTTGGACGAGTGACGTCATTCGGTTGATTCAATAACAATAACAATAGTAGTCGTGCTGGAGCAGAACCTGGACCACAGGTTCCAGGACCACCAGACTTTAGTCTGGTCAGGATGCTGTCAAACTAAGACAAGATGAACTTTTAAAAGAAATACCGTCCGGACAGGTGAAAGGTCACAGGTAGCGATGATCTCCTTAGAAGACCTTGAGGGACTGGACGAGGAGGAGCAGGACGATGACATCACCGACAACCCAGAGCCAATGGGTGAAGAGGACTCGGAGAGACTGCTGAGTCACTGGAGGGCGGTGGCCAGCACGCATCAGGTGTCGGTTCCTACAGGTGAGAAGGCGGGGCTAGTGGCACTCCAAGGTTACGGTCATCTGATTGACATTTATCTTTTGTAGAAATGATGGGACCCATACAGGAAATGACACACAACCGCCAGCAGAGGGAGTCCGTCCCCTATGTGGCCATTTCCTGTCAGGAGAAGGTCACATGATCAGTTTGCGTTCATTGAGTTATTGATGCACATTGATGGAGCAGGAGAAACATTGTGCACGTGTATGTGCAGATGGGCGAGGTGCTGTACGAGGAGAGGGCGTACCCCGCTGGGAAGTGGGCGTGTGTAACTCAGGGGGAGGAGCTTTACGAGCAGAGCATCTCCATGAGCTTCATGAAGCTCATGCGCTTCATCTGCAAGGAGAACTCGGCAGGTCAGCCTTCATCTACTCTCTTAACCACAAATACGGCCTGATATGAGACGTGCGTGCGCCGGCAGGTCGCCATCTTGGAATGACGGTGCCAGTGGTCAGCACGATCCACATGATGGAGGACGGGAAGACTTTCGATAAGAACGTTCTCACCGGGTTCTACCTGCCTGCCGAGTTCCAGAACGACCCTCCTCAACCGTCGGACTCTGACATTGTTATTATGCACAGAGACCCGGTCCGAGTCCTGTCCAGGTGAGTTCTGCGTCCTCCTTTGACCTCTTTGACCTCATGGCGAGCATCAGACTCTAATGGAGTTGCATGTTTCTGCTAGGACGTTCTTTGGAACAACCACGGAGGAGACGGTGACGCGCCAGATCGGACTTCTGTGGGAGATGGTGGGCACGCCAGAAGACGTGATGTCAGATTACTACATGGTGGCCGTCTATGAGAATCCGGGTGTTTCTCGGCGCCGCAACGAGATCTGGTTCATCAGACGAAACCAGTAGGAGGTTCTTGCGTTTATCCTCTTCCTATATCTACGTTGACTGAAAAAGTTGTAATCAATGAGTTAATCCCTGATCACAGCCATTGATAATGGATCAATACTTTGTGTTAGCATGCTTAGCTAGTAGCGTTGTTGTAAACAATCCATCCATGAATTGATGCCGTCATGCTGGTCTGTAAATGACAGCCATCCACTTTTGATGTTAAAACTTTTGTGGGGTTCCTTTTTGGGGGCAGAACCAGAATCATGTCCTGAAAGTTGGAATATTTTTGAAAGTCACATTTGACAAAAAATTGTTGTTTTTGATTGGGGTACGGCTTTTAATGTTGAGTGTTTCCAAACTTTTTTTTTTAAGTTCTGCTTCGATGTTTGAAATAAAAATGATTATTCTTATTCAACAAAGAGCCAAAAGAACTTTATTTACAAAACCAAATAACAGCCATGAAAAAATGTTTCTCTAAAAGACAAAAAGAAAGCAGGAGATAAAAAGGGGTGGGGCTTCCATGAAATCAGATGAGGTCGGCGACTGTGGATGAAAAGAAAGAACGGCATTGGTCAACAACATACCTGAACTTGGGGCTCGGGCACCAGGTTGCCGTGACAACTCACCGTTCATGGGCATCTCGTCAATTTGGGTGGAGTAGTACTGCTCAATGTCCCGCAGGATCCTGATGTCGTCGTTCTTCACAAAGTTGATGGCCACACCCTTTCGGCCGTAACGACCTGATCGGCCGATCCTGGAGAAAGTAGGCGGTGACGCGTGTTGCTTGTGTTGGGGTTTGCGACGAGGGGGGGGGGGGTCCTACCTGTGGATGTACAGCTCTCGATTGTTGGGAAGGTCATAGTTGATGATGAGGGACACCTGAGGAACGTCAAGACCACGAGCCCAAACGTCCGTCGAAATCAACACGCGACTGCGGACACAAACATAGGTTGAGACGTCAACGCGTATTAACAGTGGTGGCTTGGGCGGCCATCTTACCTGGCTCCTGATCGGAACTCCTTCATGATGGACTCGCGCTCCTTCTGCGGCATGTCGCCGTGCATGGACGACACCGTGAAATTGGCTTCCCTCATCTTCTCTGTTAGCCAGTCCACCTGCAAACCACGCTCATTAACACACAACCATCACACTGTGTGTGTGTGTGTGCGCACACACGGACCTTCCTCTTGGTGTTACAGAAGATGACAGCCTGCGTGATGGTCAGCGTGTCGTACAGGTCGCACAGCGTGTCAAACTTCCACTCTTCTCTCTCCACGGCCACAAAGAATTGTTTGATTCCTTCCAGAGTCAACTCGTCACTGCGAGCAGAGCGGTCATGTCAGACAGTTAATTGGACGACAACAATTAGGGGGGGCGGGGTCACGATACACTCTTAACACTATGTGGTAGCTGTTGCTCCAACGAGACGAAAAAACAGACATCACAAGCAAATTGATGCTGGGAACACCAAGTGCACGGTGCATTGCAAGGTTTACAGTCTACGGTTGCGATCCTGCTCCACGCACTGCCAACATCCATACTACACCAACCGTTTGACCAGGATGCGGATGGGGTCCGTCATGAACTTGTTGGTCATCTCCAGGATTTCGTGCGGCAGCGTGGCGCTGATCAGCACCACCTGAGTGGCGGGGGGCAAGTAGCGGTACACGTCGTAGATCTGCTCCTTAAAACCTACGCGGCCAGGTGCAGAGGTCAAAAGTCACATATTCGGTTGAGTGGGTCGTGACATGGGACAGGGAAAGTCTTACCTTTGTTGAGCATCTCGTCGGCTTCATCCAGCACTAACATCTTGATGGCTCTCGTACGAAGACTCCTGCGACGGATCATGTCTGAAAGTGGAGAAATCATAACGTTCAATTGGAGGCCGGTGCCATATTACAGGGACCAAAATGTCACCAGGGGTGCTCATCCAGACTCACCAAAAACCCGTCCTGGCGTTCCAGAAACCACATGTTGACCGAAGTCCAACTTCCTGATGTCTTCACCCACATTTGTCCCACCGATGCAAGCATGGCATTGAACATTCATGTAATCTCCCAGAGCCAGCAGCACCTGAACACACCAAACACATAGAACCAATCAGCACAGCCTGGGACGTCATCACAAGGGATGCAGAATGGGCGGGACTCACTTTCTGGATCTGGCCAGCGAGTTCTCGAGTTGGAGCGAGGATCAATGCTTGAGTTTCTCTCACCTGTGGACAGGAAAAACCAAAAACGACATCCAGGTCACGTTACCTTCATGAACCAGTCAGAAAAAGACACAAGAACTGTTTGGTTTCAGGACTCACCTGTGTGTCCAGGCACTGCAGCACTGACACACAGAAGGTGGCCGTCTTTCCCGTTCCAGACTGAGACCTGAAAGCAACACAGAACAGCTGTAAGGTAAATTGGTCACATCAGTGGTTCGGAACCACTTGGGAGAAGACCGGTTCTTACTGAGCGATGACGTCTCTGCCTTTGATAATCTGCTTGATGGCTCTCTGTTGAATGGCTGACGGCTTCTCAAAACCTGAAACACAACGTAAATAAATACTTTCACCCGAAAGGGAAAAACAAAAAAAATGTTCATAAGGTCTAGGGAACATGCGTGGACTCAAATTTTATTTTTTTCTGTTCCGGGTCTATGCGTGTGATTAAAACACATCGAGCGGCGTCGGCGGTATGTTAGCAAAACCGGCTAATGCTAATAGAGAAGACTAAAACTTACTTACACATTTAAACACTTAACTCTTTCATAGCATAGAATGGCACCATTGTCGCAACTGTGCTTGTACTTCTTAAGTAGAGCAAAATAAACTTATTTTGAATAAATCTAGTTCGTTAGCGTTGTTAGCTTTAGCATTAGCATCAGAGGCTAATATCGACGGAGGCCACAAGAATCCTCGACCCACCGTAAGCGTATATGCCGCGGAGTAGGTCCTCCCTCAGGCCCATGGTGTCGAAGGTGGGGGTGACGTCCACCTCCTCGCTGGTCTCAAACTCCACCTTGGTCATGTCCTCATCCTTCAGGATCCTCTTTCGGCCCTGTGCTACGGCGGCAGACATCGTTCTTTTTCACTAAAAGTTGTATAGAAAGTAACGAAAAGACGCAGCGAGCGGTTAGCTAACACGGTGAAGAACGAGCGCGTGTCGCTGCAAATGCGTCATCAACAAGCTACACCGGATGTGACGTCATGTGAGTTTACTACTGCGCTGGAACTCGGCAGAAAGCTGTTCTTCACGGAGAAGATGTAAAAGGGCTAAAAAAAATGTAAAGGAAGATTTAGTGCATGCTAAACAGCAGGGTTATGCTCAGAGAACGCAATTAAGTGAGTATATTGCATTGAGAATAACATGAGCTCTTTTCAAGCAGTATTCATTTACTAACAACTCCTATACTGACAATATTAGAAAGTGGGGTTCCGTAGTAGTCTGGAAGTCCTCGGGAGCACTTGGGAGTGTGACCAATCACAACAGAGTGGGTATGCCGTGGGTGGATTAAATTAAAACAGACCCTTTTGGAAATACAGCTGCAATAGGTGCAGTTTCTGGAAGCTCTAGAAAGCTTTCTGTGCTGGTTATTATGTGTAGCTGCTCTACAGGAGTCCACAACTCAATTCAAAGGGTGAAAAATTAGCATAGAGTTTCCCCAACTATGTTCTTTAATGACAAAGTACCTTAATTACAAATCTGGTGGCCCATAACTATATCATTTCAAAATAAAAGTATACATTTTAATTAGGTTGAAGTCTCACATTTCTTGTCCCAATCTTTAGGTCATGTGCTGTAACAGTCAACACGTATGTTTTTCCTCACGATGGGGGTCGCGGGGGTGCTGGAGCCTATCCCAGCTGTCTTTGGGCGAGAGGCGGGGTACACCCTGGACTGGTGGCCAGCCAATCACAGGGCACATATAGACAAACAACCATTCACACTCACATTCATACCTATGGACAATTTGGAGTCGCTAATTAACCTAGCATGTTTTTGGAATGTGGGAGGAAACCGGAGTACCCGGAGAAAACCCACACAGAGATCGCCGAGGGTGGAATTGAACCCTGGTCTCCTAGCTGTGAGGTCTGCACGCTAACCACTAGACCGCCGTGCCGCCCATCGTTGTTTTCATTCATGTTTTTTTTCTCCAGCGTTCATCTGTCACCACAACAGTTTTCTCATCTACGAGTCTCTGGAGCCGCCCACGCTGGCCAGCTGAATCGTCCTGGCATTGAATGTGAGTCATGACTTCTTCTCTTGGCTTTCTACCAAACCTTCCGATCTGATTGGTGTCCTTCTCAGGGCGTTGTGAGTGCCACACCTCTGATCTTCATCCTCCCCTCCGCATGCTACCTCAAGCTGTGCTCCGGTCGCTGGTATCACAGCGATAGGTTGATTGCCGCCATTTTTATCCTTTTGGGCATGTTTGTTATGGTCACTGGCTTGACGCTGGCGGGTCTTAACCCCCAAGACTGTTCACACGAGGTGGAGATGTTCTACTGTGCAGACGCCAACGTATCTGCTACTCAAGCACCTGTATGACTGATTGACTTACTTACTGGATAATAATATCCTATTGTAGCATATTGCAATGCAGCGTATACTCTATGTAATGTTTACATGATTGACTCCTATTCTTATCACCTTGGAAGCCATGGAAGCATTTGTGATGTTGAGCATTTGCAACCTCACAAATTTGCTAATTTTTTTAAATCAAAACCTTTGCAAAACTCATTAATTTATGCTTTTTATCGGCCAAAATCTTTCTGCAGAAAACGCAATTGACTCTTCAGCCTGTTTACCCTGACGTGGTCAAAATTGACAAATATGTGACCATCATCAACTCCGACTTCTATCTCACTCACGGGGCGACCATAACAGAGGGTCATCAACTCCAACCTCTATCTTGCTCACAGTATGATCACAGTAAAAGTTAATCAACCTCCGACCTCTATCTCACTCACGGGGGCGATCAGAACAAAGGGTGATGACAGAAGAACTAGAGTGCCCATGATGCTTATAGAGTGCCGTACCAGGAAGTAGCGAAACAGAAGCTATGTTCTGATAGGTTCAAAGTTTGAAATGTAGAGTTAGTACAGATTCTGCTTTGACATGAACACAGCAGCAGCTGTTCTTTTTCTTTTTTTTTTTACTGGTCCTTGGGTATTTTTAGATTCAGGGATTTATTTTTAATATAACAAAAAATTTAAAAGATACTTACCCAGTTTTTTGAAATTTTTTTCATAATTTTTTTCTATTTTTTGTAATGAATTGTAATAATTTCAAAATAATAATAAAATATACACATATATTTTGTGTTTTGTCTGTTTTATATTTATTTTTTGTATTTAATTTTTTCTTTTTTTTCATTTTTGTTTTTATTTCCACTTTTATTTACTTATTGTTTTGGCAGTTTTGGTCCTCCATAGTGAAAGACAATGTAGTTACAAATATGATATTTCCTCGTCAACCTGTTAGCTGAAAAATAAAAAGTTAGTTTTGGCTGAGCCAGTGGCTGCCGCGGTGCATGCTGGGAGACTTGAGGCTGTCCAGCAGCACAAGCTAGCAGCAATAGCCGGCTCACAACCTTCACTTTGGGCTCACTTTCAGCCTCCTAGACCATCTCACCTTCTTCCATCGGGCCTCCTGTGGGCTGTACGCCCCTTCACTGAGTCATGGAAGCTTGTGGTCAGCGTGTCAAGGTTAGTAAAAGAGTTAGTTTGGACCGACAAAACAGCTGCTGTCAAACTAGCCGAGTCAAGCTAGGCGGACGCTGCTATGCTAGTGGCTTGTTGTCGCTTCATTTAGCTGCGCACTGACTCCGAGAGTAGCTCACACTTTACTAACTTAACGTCACTTATTTCCAATCTTTTTCCGTGTTGGCTCTTATTTATACACTAAATAACACTGTTGTCGTCGAGAAGTCAACCGGAAATAAAACATTGTCGCGGGCAAGGCACCTGCGGATACATGCTAGCTAAGTTAGCAGGTCCGCCCAATTCTATCGTAGTTGCTGTGTGGTAGTTGTGTTGCCTTTTGAACAATTCACATTTAAATATGTTATCAACGCCTACACTTATACACGCTAGATAACATGTTGCCTGTGTTTAAGTTGTCAATTTCAGCTAACGACAGTTAGCTTGTTAGTCTTCGAGCTAAACGACAAGTGAGCAAATAAAGTGTCGGAAGTCTGCAAACTTGACTGCAGTTTGTTCTTAAACGTCAATAAAAGGCAGGCAGAGCATGGTGGTCGTGAAGGTGCCTTGCTGAAGGACTTGACATGTAGTTTAGGCTTCAACTGGGGTTTGAGTGTCATGTTGTGATGAATAAATGTAGTGAACGTCTCATAAAGTTGAACTGTAGTGACAATGAAACGTCGCCATTAGTATATAATTAAAAAGGATGTACTACTACTACGAATACTGCTACAAACGAGTCCCTTTAGCTTATTGTTTCTCTTGCAAACTGTTGATTCTAGCTTTGCTTTCATGTTGTTCTTCATGTTGTTTACCTCCACTTGTCATTGTGTGTGCTTTTTTCCATTGCGTTCATATTACAATAATTTACTTAACAATTGTCTTATTAATGTTTGCCTTACGTGAGCCTCAATGTTTGTTTTTATTCATGGTTTCTGTCAATATTTAAAGAAACACTACAGACATGACTCCATGTCCATGAAACGATGCTTACGTGAGGCAGTCTGTCATGAATAAGTCAGATAGTGTCAATTAGATGCAAAGACTGACATTAATTGATCCTTATGTCACCGTCGTCATGGTGACTCCTCCTTTGATCATCTCAGGTGTAGCAGGACGACTCGCAAAGCGACGCCACCATGGAGCCCGACGTCATCCGCATGTACTCGTCGTCTCCACCCCCGATGGAGGACGCCGAGGAAGAGGACGACGAGTTTGGAGACTTCGGCACCTTCTCTGCCGTGTCGACCAGTGTCAGTTTCACCGACTTGGACACACCTACTTCCTTTAACCAGACTCAGGCGCTGACCGCCACTTCACCGCCGGAGCTTCTCAATGGAGGAGGGGTGTTAGGAGTCTGTCACAATGGCGCCCCCACTGATTCCAAGGCCAACGGCGTGGCTCCAGGAGGTCACAGGGTCATCAGAACCGCAGACTGGACTGACATGAAGAGAGCAGATTCTCATGTCAATGGTGGGGACGCAGAGGTCCTAACAAACGGGTTTGCAAGCTCAGACATTCAGGGAAGTCCCCAAAGTTCTGTCCACTGTCCCGCCAGCGAGGATGCAGGAAGTGTTGACAGTCTGGAGGCCGAGTTTGCCGACTTTGCTGCTTTCTCGGATGCAAAGCACGGTCCCGAGCACTTGGATGTCTGCCCCTCAGAGGACCTTGTCAGGGACGCACACAGAACTGGAGCCACCTCGCCCGAGTCCTTGTCTCTTCCCGCTGAGGAAGCATGTGACACGGAGCTGGATGTGACACCAAGGGACGCAGACTTTGCACATGAGCACATCGCCTACACTTGCACAAAGCCGCCTCTCTCGCTCAACGGGGAGTCCAACGATGGCGGCAACGACGACTCCCCACACACGGCTGACGACCTCGAGGGAGGGCCGTCAGATGAGAGGAGCTCAGAGGCCGAAACGGAAACCGAGACCTCATTGGGTCGGCCGCTGTCGACAGACGCTCTTGAGGAGTTTGGAGATATGAGCACGACGGGCTCTGCGCCCTCCCCACCGCTTCAGGAAGAGACATCCACGCCAGCCGACCACAGCCAGCTGGCCGAGGATGAGGAAGATGATGAATTTGGAGATTTTGGAGACGCAGGAGCCTCATTGAAGCAGTTTGACCCACCTGAACGCCACCATGAGCAGCAGCAGCAGCAGCAGCCCCAGAGCTCTGCCCCCTCAGTTTCCTGTGAGGCAGCAGAGCTCGATGACGAATTCGGGGACTTCAACTCTCCTAAATTTGACACCGAAGTCGCAGGGGAGGGAGGAGCCTCCTTTGCTGATTTTTCTACCAGCAGCAGCTTTGGCAACTTTAGCTCTGCCGCCGATGCCGGCTGGAGTGCCTTCGGGGAGGCAGAGCATGTTATGGTGCCCGAGAAGGAGAAGGAGGAGGAGGACGAGGAGGAGGTGGCGGTGACCTCGGGGGAGTCGTCGTGGGCTGCGTTCAGCTCAGACAACACTGCCCCTCCTGCGGGGGATACTGAGGGGGCGTGGCACCAAGCGGAACCTTCTTCCTGCGACCAGCTGAGCAGCAGACAGACGGTGAGTTGACGTAATTAATTAATTAATTTTAATTAGCTGCATGTTTGCTTCTATGCTTTAATTCACTAACGTTAATTCACACTGAAATGTTCTCATTGCGCACATTAGCATAACAATCTAGCAATTCTTATATCTTTATATTATGCAAATTTTCGGTGCTTTGTATTGAGTTACTGACGATAACCCAGACAAAAAGCTTTTTAGATCTTCCAGATTCTGCGCCTATTGCCGCAGTATTTGAATTGACTTCCTGTTTCAGACCCAAACGGTCTATTTAATTTACTCTTCAAACTTTGTTTGAAGAAATTAATGCATAAGCAAAGAAAACCACTTTATATTCAATATTGTTCTACAATTCCACAAGGACACGTGTCGATAGGTTTTCTTTCCAACCACTTTCTCCAGCGGGTGATTAAATTGAGGAGCTCCTTCCCTCAAACCAAAGGAGGGTTAATTATTAAAGTGACTGACTGGAAGGAAAACCTTTAGTGTACTCTCAACTGTAAGAACGTGAATTCCGATTTATACTGTGTGAACTGAACTTTGAACTAGTTCATGAGAACTCTGAACTTTCACGACACTGCTCATCACTTTGAGAACCTGACAAAGTCTTCACTTTGTGTGTCTGCAGGAGGCGCTGTGGAGTCGACTGGAGAAATTGTTTGAGAGCAGCTTCCCCCGGGCTGCCGCGCCTCCTGTGGAGGACGAGGTTGTTTCGCTGAAAGTCCTGCTGGGGCCACGACAGGACGAAGACCGGCCCGGAGCGCAGGAGATCATGAGGTTAGCACAGAAGTGGAAATGAATCACAGTCACAGCTTCTGTTCGTCCGGACACGGTCTCGTCTCCACGTCTTGTGTCTTGTCGTCTGCAGAGCGCTGCATGGCGGTGTGTGGACACAACTTGAAGACATCCATGAGGCCATCGGTCTGAGACATCAGTGGGGGGGCTCGTACTGCAACAAAACACTGCTGTGCTGCCTGGGCATCGACACGCGCAACATTGTGAGATTGTTTCTCTCTTTAGAAGAACTTTAGGGACGCATAAAACAAACGTTCATTTATTTATTGCGACCCGCTCATAAACGTATTTGGACCGGTGACTTGTTAGGTGATAGTTAACGTCGTAACTCCGCTCCGAATTCTTACACGGTATGCATAAAAAATGAAAAACAGGAAGTGTTTCTTGCATGATACATTTACTTTGTAATCAAACACATACGGCCACAAAGATATTTTACCCGTTGGTAATTTACACACTGCCACTGGTGTGCATAACACCACCACAAGTGTGCAGCCCGGCGTTTAACTCATGAAAGTGACAACACAGATCCAGGAGGAACTATTGAACTGAGATCTATCAGTGTGGAAAATCTTATCAAGCCATTTCTAAAGCTTTGGTGCTCCAGCAAACCACAGTGAGAGCCATCATCCACAAATGGCAAAAATGTGAGAACAGTGAGAACCTTTCCACAAGTGGCCAGCCACTCAAAATTACACCAAGAACGCAGCAACGTCTCAACCAAGAGGTCACAAAAGGACCCCGCAACATCCAAAAAACTGCAGGCCTCACTTGCCTCAGTTAAGGTCAGTGTTCACGGGTCCACCACAAGAAAGACACTGCGCAAAAACGGCCTGCATGACAGAGTTCCAAGACCTTTCGCTGAAGAAAAACCAAATGAAGACTTTGGAGTGGCCTGGTCTTGAGATGCTGTGGCATGACCTTATGAAGTTGGTTCATGCTCAAAAACCCCCAAACCAGTTATCGCTAACGCTTGATTGCAGTTGTTGCTGCTTAGGGTGGCCCAACCAGTTATTAGCTTTAGGGGGCAATCACTTTTTGTCCCTTTTTAGTAATAAAAAAATAAATAAAAAATGCATTTTGTATTCCTTGAAAGTGGACCTGTTGCACGTCTTAACAATTGCACATTTGGCAGCGTTAGCAAAAACAAGCACTTACTTTGATTTAGCGAGACTTCCAGCAGCGTTGGGGTACATCCAAACAGTGCTGGAGCTTACACCAGACTACACCACAACTATTGCAGTGCTAAGGGGAAACTCTGACATCACTCTCACGAACAGTAGCTTTGAGGTGATGTCATTGTTTGATTGCTTTATTGTGTGCAACATCTAAAAATGGACATTTCTTCACCATGTCAATCATTTGGTCTTTGCAGCTGTTCACAGGACAGAAGAAGCAGCCGGTCATCGTGCCCATGTACGCCGCCAGCCTGGTGAGTGACCTTCACACCTCTCCAACAAGCGCGCACACACTGAGCCCTGCTGCGTTGTGTATCCACAGGGGATGTTGGAACCCACCAAAGAACCGGTGAAGCCCGTCTCGGCAGCAGAGATGATTGCCTCCATTGCACAAGCACCACCAGCAGCAGCAGCAGCAGCAGCAGCTCCTCCAAAGACAAACCTCTGTACCTCAGACACGGTCCAGGTTAGGGGTCGTACGCGGTCGTCACATCACGTTCGTTTGTCACTATGCTAGTGACATTGCTACTCTTCTGTCCTGCAGGAGGCGCTCCCCCCCGTCCAGTTCGACTGGAGCAGCAGTGGCCTTACTAACCCTTTGGACGGTAGGTGGCCCCTCCCGCCCGACCTTAGTTTGCCACCTCTTTTCCTTTTCCTCGTTAACCTTCCTTACCAATCTCCTGAGGCAAAAATCCACCCCAAATGTAAAGTTTGTCTTTTAGCATCTCCCCTTGATTCCCCTGATTGGCTGAGTCGCTGGTGTTGTCACAAGACTGCCTCGAAACGCTCCAAGCAGTGACAATAAATAAAAATAAATAAAAGAAAAATAAATGAAAATAAATTAATAAAATAAAAAAATATATTCATTCATGAATTAATGAATGAATGAATCATTTTTTATTTTATTAGATACATTATTTATTTATTAGAAAATAAATGAATAATTTAAATAAAAATTAAATTAATAAATAAATTAATAAAATAAATCATTCATGAATGAATATTTATTTTATTAATTTATTTACATTTATTTTATTTTATTTATTTAAAAAAACATTCATTCATGAATTAATGAATAATTTTTTATTTTATTTATTTACATTTATTTTATAATCAATGAATGATTTTTTTATTTTATTAGTTTATTTACATTTATTTTATTTTAAAATTATTCATTCACGAATGAATGATTGAATTTTTTTTTATTAATTTATTTTAATTTTATTTTCATTCATGAATAAATGAATGAATTTTTTTTTTTTTGTCACTTACCGAAGTACTCGGTGATATGAGCATCCAATGCCATAATTGGTACCATAGTAAGTGTCAATATAGTGATATATATAGCACATCATGACTGGTTCAAGACTCTTCATCCTTGTATTTAGCAAACATCAACTGCTTGATTGGCTGAGAGTCGCTGGTGATGTCACAAGGCTGCCTCGAAACGCTCCAAGCGGTGGACTTTTGTCTTCATTAGAGATAATGACACATTTCTTCTACTCAACCTTCTCTGCTCTCTTCTTTGGACGCAGCCAGTGGAGGCTCGTTTCTCTTAAACCTGGACTTCTTTGGTCCCGTGGACGATTCGGGCTCCACCTGCTCGCCCTCCATCCCAGGTCAGCAGCTGTCTCTTCCGCCAGCTCGCCACCTTCCTCTTTCTCTCCGCCATTGTTAGCTTCCCTCTGGACTGTGATTGGCTCAAGACTCATTGTGACGCCCGCCCCCCCCCCTCAGCTCTCGCCTGTCTTGCAGGTGTCGACCCCGAGCTCTTTGAGCTGACCACCGCCAAGATGGACTCCGGTGGTGCCGGCAGCCGCGTGGTGGATGCCTTCGCCCGCTTGATGTCCACCATGGAGAAGACCAGCACCTCCACCAGGTCAGACTTCTTTACTTGCGTTACTCGACCACAGTGAGTAGCAGGCATCTATTGGGTGCAGTTTTACAACATTTCTAGATGTTGATTAGACTCCTGTCCTGCAGTTACGAGTAGAGTTTCATCAAAATATCAAAAAAACTGAAAAGAAATCAAGCTTTTTGTGAAAAGTATTTCAAGCATAACTTTCACATTGACACAAATGTAGCTATATATATTTCACCGAAATCTATGCCACAATTTATTAAAATTATTGCTTAAAAATGGATTAATTTACAAATATTTACAATTTTCACACGCCCGCGCCCCTCGTGAGGATAAGCGGTGGAAAATGAATGAATGAACATTTGGAACTGAACTGATTTGATTCGAGTGCAAACAAAAAAAACATATAATAAACAAATCTTTGGCAGCGAATGGGTTAATAATCCGTGGTGACTTGGGCATCTCGTGTCACAGGAAGCCGAGGAAAGACGAGAACCTGAGCGAGGAGGCAGCCAAGGTCATTGCCGGCCTCCCCGACCTCTCCTTCATGCAGGCGAAGGTACTGATGTTTCCCACCACGCTCACACCGCTGGCCTCTCAAGCCACGCCCGATTGAAGCCCCGCCCTCTGTGGAAGCCACACCAACCTATTCCTGCTGACGCATCAGCATTTTTTTTTTTGATTAATTCCGGTCACACTTTTATTTTGAAAGTTGCTCTTTTCCGCTCTACTTTTCCTTCAAAGCATTTATCATAACGGCAAAGCAGGAAGTGACATCACTTCGAGGCGTTTTCCTTCTAGCTGAGTGACGGTGTACATAATCAGGGAAGTTAATTTAGACTGTGAAGCATCAATACATCGATCCGATCTATTTATAGACTTTAGCTGCAGCTTGAATGTTTCCAACTTCAGTCCACGTGCACACGCCTCGTGCAACAGCAGCAGCAGCAGCAGCAGCTGGTGGGAAAGCCACGCCTCCGTCCTGGTGTGTGTTTTTGTCTGTGTTCTTTGTGTGTGTTAGGGTGAGGGGGGTTGGGGGTCAAACCACTGAGGTTGCGTGACGAAGGGACCAATTAGAGCGAGTGTGTGTGTGTGTGTGTGTGTGTGTGTGTGTGTGTGTGTGTGGAGGACTTTGCACATTGTAAAGATGAAATGGATGTAACGTGGTCGTGGTCGCTCACTGTGTACACAAACGTACGCAACAATTCCTATGGAAAAAAAAAAAAAAAAAAAGGCGGAATCACTTGAAGGGCCTGTCAGGTTATCGTGCATGCCCGGGCTCTAAATTTGACACAAATTAAACTAATTTAAGAGGAACTTGTTTTTTTGTGAAATGTGCTTGGCAACGCATTTGTTTCATTTAATGTAGAAAACATGTCAGGCATCATATTCCCAAATTTAAAAACTAGGCACTGAAAGGTTTACAATTGTTGGACTTTTCCAGAGTAGACGTCAGGATGTCATCTTCCAATGACGTGCTTTTTTTTGTTAGCTTTTCTCTCATATCTTTGTCATCCATCTTGGAAGTCCTTTCCCCAAATGTGGGTCATGTGATCTTGGACCAGTCGTCCTCAACTTTCCACTAGAACCTCCATAATGTGCTCCAGTTCCGTCGCGTCCATCTTTAACACCGAGCTCTGAGTGCCCGCCCCCGCTGTCCCATACCCGGACAGTGACCTGACCAGGCTGTCGGCCATCTTGGTGGAGGACGGCGGGGGGCAGTGTCTGAGGTCATACATGGCCGTGTCAATGTCTGTGAAGAGGGCGTCGTCCAAGACCAAGTCGGTCAGGAAGGGGCTGGCTGGCAATGGCAAAGAGTTTGCGGCATCGAGCAGAAAAGGAGGAGCTTTCTCTGTCCTGGGCTCCGCCTCCTTCATGATGGCATCAAAGAGATGACGAGCTGGAGGCGACGAGGATGACGGACATAGCTCGCCGATGTCCTCCAAGGCGGACGAGAAGCTGTCTCTGGAGGATGGTGACCTCGGGGCGGTGTGAACATGGTAGAGGTGGGCGGGAGCAAAGAACACTTCGTCCTCCAGCAGCGAGGCGGGCGTGAGGCATGAATCCAACACCGACAGCGAGGACGGCAACGTGTCCAAGGAGGGTCCTGGTGGCTGGAAGTCGGTCAGTGGCGTTGCGGCGAAGCGGAGGGAGCTCGTGCCTACTTCCTGCTGAAGGTCATTGTGGATACGCCGGATGATGTTGCCGATGAGAACACGCCTCTGCAGGTTCACGTCCACGCCTCTCTGAGGGCGGTAGAGCTTCATCAGCGACATGTTCAAGACTGCCTGGCGCCACAGAGTCCACGACGCTTGAGATACACCGCACGCCGTTTCCTCTGACGCCACCTCATCCTCGCCTTCGTCCAGCTTACGCTTCACGCCGTTAGCCCACATCAATCTGTGACACACAAACATACACTGAGGTCATGTGATGCATCACGCTGTGAATAGCGATGAAATCCCCTTGGTGGCGAGTCAATGAACTACATCTGTCTGATTTGACCTATGACCTCAGTCTTAGTGAGCCAGCAGGTGTTCTGTGTGCTGATGGTGACCTCCCCTGCGCCACCTGCCCCCATGCCCCACCGACACCCCCCCAGCTGCCTGATATATGCAAGCAACGGTGCATTATTATGATCACATGACCAAACAGGAAGTGAGTGGTTTTAACAGCCTGAGATCACTTTGATGCTCATTCAGCTAAGTAATGCTGACACATGACAACATGTACGTAAGCAGATCAGGTTTAAGTGATGACTTTATTGTGCAGACCAGCGGTGTCCAAAGTGCAGCCCGGGAACAATTTGGGTCCTCAACATATTGTAAAAATAGAACCAAAAATGTTCATAAAATTCATACTAAAATAATTAATATAACACATAGATGATATGCAGGCACCCCTAATGTAGACGTGACTAAGAGAGACAACATGCTAAAGCTGTTAGCATGTTAGCCAGTCTGCTTTCAAAGCAAAATGAAAGTCAAAGAAAAACACATGGTGGTGTGTATACGTTGCCATGGCGATGAATATTCTGGGGCTGTTGACGATCAACAATGCAGACTGCTGGGTGTGGTTGCCGGGTATCATTCTTGTCTTTGGACCCGGGTGTGCGTTACATAACAAAACCTGGTTTGAGCGTGGGTCACACTTGACGTGACAACTGTAGCCAGTGACGTCATCGTGGTGTGGCGCCGCCCCAAACTGTTTTTTTTTTTTTTTTTTTTACGTCTCCTTCCATGCAGCACGATGACCTTCGAACCCCCAGCTGCTGCTACTGTGCTTTTACACTTTAAATAGGCACTTCTTATCAATCAGTAATCAATACTTGTAGAGACCACACATACCTACTTAAATCACGTGTTTGGTGTTAATAGTTGAGGCAATCATTTAACATAACTACTCGTGTCCGATGTTTAAAATGTCTTCTTAACGTCAGCGTCATACTATATATGGCATTATACAATTATGAAATTGTAAAAACCTTTAAAAGAACTTTTTACGGAGTCGCCATAGTGGATCTTTTTGATCTGCATACTGATTTTTTTGGCTTTAGCCCTTTAAATTCCGGATGCCTTTCCTGACGAATACCGATGATAACTATTATTATTATTACATTAAGAATCCAACATAAAGTGGCTTATTTCCGGACATCCAATAAGTCAATTTGCATTAAGTTTAGCTCACAAAGTGAAGCATTTTACTATTCGTGGTCGTTCAGTCTAACCAGCAGCACCCCCCGAGTCGGGGCAGCGACAGCTGCTCTCCAGCTGGCCGTCAAACAGGCACCAAGAGCCGGACAAAGTCAGCGTAGACACCCGGTGAGTACAAAGCGAGCGGTTGTTGATAAACAGAACGGTTTCATTAAGAATTACGGTACACATAGTACATAATGTTGCATGCTAACATGGGTGTCATCGCAGACCAACATTAAAATGAACCTTAAAATGAACTTTGAAGCCGCGGAGTCACTCACCGCCAATAGCCGCATCCAGGCGTTCTTCTTTCGCATACACCACGTCTGCCTGCCCGGCAGTAACGCAGACTAAGAACATGGACCACCACAAATCCTTTCGTTTTACTTCTCTCTTGCTTCAAACTCCGCCGTCGACCTTCTTTCACGTAGAGGCGTGATCAAATTGACGAGAAGCCAAGGGTATATGTTCCGGTTGGAACTTCAGAATAAGAGCCAATGGCAGGAAATAATATACACCCAGGTAGAAAAATGGAAATACTGTCTGAATTTGAGCACACGGCCACAGCAAGAGGAAGTATACAGGGAGAAAAGTATACATTTACCGGGACAATATCTTCGAGCAAACGGAGATCCCTGGAGATTGCGGCCATATTTACCGCCATTGAGAGTGGTGTGGTGACTTCCTCTTGCTGTGGCTGTTTGCAGGCATACCTAGTCGATTTTCGCACTCACATGTCGATCAACCAATAGGCGAACAGTTCAACCCAAGACACACGTAGGACCGCCCCCTCATTTGAATAGTTTTTTCTTCTGCATTTCGAGGACCAAAACTGCCAAAATAAAAAATAAATATAAATGGAAATAAAAACAAAAATAAAAAAATATATACATAAATATTTTTTATTTTTTTGTATTTAATTTTTTGATTTTTTTTTCATTTTTGTTTTTATTTTCACTTTTTTTATTTATTTATATATTATTTTGGCAGTTTTGGTCTTCCATATTTCACTAGACATACGTAAGTCCAGAAAAACTATTATTATTATATATAGTATTGTGAGTTTGAAGATGGTTGTCATGTGTAAAAAATATTTTGAATAAACATGTCGATTAAACGAAACCAGATATACACGTAACACCGTCAGTGGATACTATTTATTATTTATTTTTTAAATCTACATTTTTACAACATGAATGAAATATAAAACTCTGAAATATACAAATATATACGACTTTTTTAGGAGCATACCAATACACATTGTTACTAAATGGTGACAAAAGCTGATGCTGACTGATTGGTCCTAAGCAGACCACACTGGGTTAAGAAAATGACCATTTAGACTACCGGAACCAGAACCAGAACCAGCAGTGTGATCATGCATCCGTACTTTCACCATCCATCCATCTTATTTAGCAACATGAAGCATCCATTGTCTCAATGGCGCCCCCCTCAGGCCAATTTAGTGATGGCAATGCTGCCCCTGACCCACAGGGTGTCAATGAGGTGGAGCGGTGCCACCCGGTGTTGAAAGTCAAAGAGCTGCTCTCCGTCCAGGAAGACGCGAAATCGACCGCGTTCACACTGCACCTCCATCTGAGAAGACATCAGCGCTCTTAGTTTGAAAGGCTTTGGACCACGAGGACCGAAGATGTCCGACACACCTTGAAGGGTTGATTCTTGATGAAAGGAAAGAAGGGAATGGCACTCTCAGCGCGGCCCCACGCCCCCCTCACGCACGCCCGACGTAGCACCTGACGCTCCTTGAAGCGGACGCAGATCTCCAGAGCCACGTCAGCGGGAGGCTCTCTGGGCATCCCACAGCCACACGTCAGAGCGATATAGAACCTGACGTAACGGACAGCTCAGTGTCAACACTCTTCAAGTTCAATATGGTAACTTTAAAGGATATGGACAGGAAGATCCACTCATATTGAAAGACTCCAGTGTTAACGTTTCATATTATTAACAGTGCTTCACTTCTTTTTACACTTGTACAACACTAGGAATGTTAAAATGTGACTTGAAACATTGCTTGAACCCTGAATAAAGCAATTATGATGGACACAGTTTGTCCCTGGAACAGATTATTAACATTTCCTGTGGAATACATACAGTTCAAAAGTATTGTATTCTGTTTTTTTAATTATTTAAAATTATGATTACAATGTTTCCTCGTTTATCGCGGGTAAGGTTGCCAAAATAGTATGTAATAAGTAAAAGTAGCAAAGAAGCCAACTTTTTTTTTTTTTTTACAATTATGTGCGTTTTAAGGCTGTTAAGCCCCTCACCATACACTTTATGTACTTTTATTCGACAGTATAACATTTCTCACATTTTTCTCTTTTGTTTAAACCAGGGGTGCTCACACTTTTTCAGCATGCGAGCTACTTTTAAAATGACCGAGTCAAAATGATCTACCCACTACAAAAATGCAAAACATATATTTATTTTCAAATGTATTGAGGATTATTTGTACGTACAATGTATGTTGATGTACCTTACATAACCAAATGAGCCAATATTGCAAAACACACATAATTAACTATTAACATTTTTTGTAATTACCTGAGTTTACTTTGATGACTTGCACTGAATTGAATCAGCCAGGGATGCATAGTCCGGACAGTAGCTGCTGATAGCCAGGTTAGCCAGGTTAGCCAGATTAGCCAGGTTAGCCAGGTTAGCCAGGTTAGCCAGGCAAACGCACTTCGAAAAAGACATTGTGAAAAAAAAAGTCCACCTCCCATTCCGTATGGAAGTGATATGTTTTTGCCTTTTTACTTGGTCCAGCTACTTCACTCATTTTAGTGACCATAAACTTTAGCGAGGGCTTTAAATCTGACGCAATTCGCCGACTAGCTTAGCACTTTGCATCGTTGTTTACGCATGAGCGGTGACCTAAAGGTCAAAATTCAGTTGTCATCTGACTGGTTGTCCTGTATGTCAATCAAGTAACGGGGATGGATGATAGGCTGACATCGTAAGTTCTGCTGCACTTAGAGACGTTGTTTGATTTGATTGGTCACCCGAAGGGCAACATTCAGTTGTCATCTGAATGGCTGCCCTGTATATCAATCAAGTGACGGCATTGATGCTAGGATATTTTTTTAATGTCACGCCGCGATCGACCAGCGATCGACCAGTACCACCTCCGCGATCGACCGGTAGATCGCGATCGACTTAATGAGCACCCCTGGTTTAAACACTTTCAAAAAAGTTCAAACCTTTGTTTTGAAGCAAGCAAGCTAGCAATGCTAAGGCAGGGCAGTAAGATTGAGTGACAGTGGCCTACAGCCAATCAAAATGCAGAAAACAATGTGGCGAGTTCAATGCAATTCCTCTTAAAGGGCCAGGCTCGGCCTATAACAGCGTTTATATGTGTAACAAAAAAAAGAAACAGCGATAGAGCGAGGGAACAGTAATACAATTAAATAAAGACATTGTCAGTCATTATCGCCTGTTAATTCAAGTGTTTTTAAAAACTACAAAACCTGTCAGGATGTGAGTCCAAGACAGCAAAGATGATAACCTTCCTGCCAGGACGCATCCCACCAGCGACGGGACCCCGGAAAGGAACTGCCTACACAACACACACCACATTATTTAAACGGCATGTTTTTAATTGAAATGTTTACAAATATTAACTACCAGATCCTCCTGCTCAGTGCTGTCGATGTTCACTTTGGACTCTTCTCTGCTGCTTATATTCCATTTCTGGGAAGACATTTAAAGTCACTTAGCACACTTCGCAATGCATCACTGTGGCTAGTGAACATTTACTTTAGTAATAGAAAGTTTTTATTTAGGTGTATACATTTTACATGTGACATTTATGTGTATTTATCGTGAGAACTCAGAAAAGGTTTCGCAAATAACAAACTTCCGCTAGCATAAAATGTTTTGATTTTGGTGGTCCATACCGGAAGTGTCATTGCTTTGCGCTTCATTGGACATTACTACAAAGTTTTTTTTTTGGCGTTTAAACGCAGAAACCCTCGTAAAACGAGACGACAACGTAATCGTTAGTGGAGGAAAAGTTTGTTGCCAAGAAGTCAGTTTGTTGTCAGTCTCTTCAGGTTGTTCTTTTCAACTCACCTTCCTCTGACTCACCGCCACTCTCTGCTCTCCCGCCATGTTGTACTCCTGCAAGCTTAAAGAACTAAGGTGGAGCTGCAAGTTTGACAAGTACGGGGCTTAAAGGGGAAAAAAAAAATCCAGAGTTTAAATGCCTTCAGAAGCCAACATTTTACATCTGAACTGGTTTTACTTCACCGGAGTTCTACTGCTGCATCACATGACAGTGAATGCACACCGCTGACCTCGCCAGGCTGTGATTGACCTTTCACACATTTAAAATGAAAGTGTGTTTTTGTGTACCTCATTTTTTCAACAGTTGAAGAAAAAATGTGTCAGTCATGTTCCAATGTTCTTTTAATGGAAGGACCAAAAGAAGCAAATATAAATAAACCTTCAGCATGCGTAAAAAATGTATAATATTTATAAATATGAACCCCCAAAAATAGTAAAATTAACAAACAAACCACATAAAATGGCCAAATGTAAGCTAAATAATTTTTAAAAATGTTGCTGGGTAAAAAAATATTCCTTGAACATTAAGTGCTAGGCAAGACAGTGTAGATGCCTGGACACTGGATATATAATATATATGTAAAAAAAAAATAAATATATATATATATATATATACACACACACTGGATATATATATATGTTTAAAAAATTATATATATGTATATATATATGTATAATTTATATATATAAAAAATTTACAACTCACCTAAATACAAAAACATATATACATATCCAGTGTGTGTGTGTATATATATATATATAAATATATTAAAATATATATATAATTTTTTTAATATATTTTTTTAATATATTAAAAACATTATATGTATAATTTTTTTAATATATTAAAAACATTATATATATATATATACATTTTTTAACATACACACACACACACACACACATATATATATCCAGTGTGAGACAGCTGGGATAGGCTCCAGCACCCCCCACGACCTTCATGAGGAAAAGCGGTAGAAAAAGAATGAATAAATATATATATATGTAATTGTTTTTTTAAACATATATGTATATATCCAGTGTACACCCGAAGACAGCTGGGATAGGCTCCAGCACCCCTCGTGAGGAAAAAGCGGTAGAAAATGAATGAATGAATATATATATATATAAATGTTTTTTAAACATATATGTATATATCCAGTGTACGCCCAAAGACAGCTGGGGTAGGCTCCAGCACCCCTCGTGAGGAAAAAGCGGTAGAAAATGAATGAATGAATATATATATAAATAAATGTTTTTTAAACATATATGTATATATCCAGTGTACGCCCAAAGACAGCTGGGATAGGCTCCAGCACCCGTTGTGAGGAAAAAGCGGTAGAAAATGAATGAATGAATATATATATATAATTGTTTTTTAAACATATATGTATATATCCAGTGTACGCCCAAAGACAGCTGGGATAGGCTCCAGCACCCCTCGTGAGGAAAAAGCGGTAGAAAATGAATGAATATCCAGTGTGAGACAAGACCCATATAAAAGATTGCCACAATGCTAATATTCTCTTCAATGCCGTGCTTGATATGATATGTTGTCGTTCATGTTTAGAATGTCATTATGAGATGGGGCCAATCCTGCTCCAGTTTTCGTACTAACAACCACTAAGAGTGCAGTAGAAGAATCATTCGGTGTTGTGTGTTGTAAAAGAGTCTGATAGACAACACCGCTTCAGGGCTACACCAGCATTTCCAACAGGAAGGAAATGGATGCTCCCAGCGCCAAGCCCAGAACCAGGAAGAAGGTCATCAGGGAGCCCGCCGTCTCGCAGTCTTTATGGCGAACCAGCCTGGGAGACGACACGGAGCTCATTAAACAACATGCACAACTTACACAATCCCACACAGACGTGGGTGGGGACTCACTGGGGGGCGTAGGCCATGCAGAGGCTGGCCAGGTAGCCGTTGGAGAAAGCGAAGAGCGCCATGATGGTGGCGAAGGCGGCGTCATGATGAAACAGGATGCTCAGCTTGGAGTTGGGAATGTTGCACGTCATCAGCAGAGGGACAAAGACCAGGCGGGATGCAACGGCGGCGGGAAACAGCCAACTGTCTTTTGATGGCTGAGGGAGAAAACATCAACAGAGGTCACTTCCTGATTGACGCCAATCAGCCAATCAGATTGCGAACGATGCCCTCGCTGCTATGAATGGCGGTCCATGTAATACGGACGTGGCAGTGCGCAAGGCATTATTGGAACCGCACATACAGTGTTTAACACATACTATAGGCCTTGCAATTCAACCCAGTGTCACTGAGCGATGTGTGGCTGTTTTTTTTTTTTGGGGGGGGGGGGGGGTGTTTAACAGCTGCCAGCACCTAAATGTCCGAGCAGAAACTACATTCTACATTTGAACAAAGTTACTTAATATTTGTCAGATCAAAACATGCACAGTAGATTTTTGGACTTCTATTTACGCTTGTTACAGCTAAGAGACCAGGGTTCAATCCCACCCTCGGCCATCTCTGTATGGAGTTTGCATATTCTCCCCGGTGCATGCGTGGGTTTTCTCCGGGTACGCCGGTTTCCTCCCACATTCCAAAAACCCCTGTTCTAAACGTAAAGTGTTTCAAATGGAGTGGGGAAGAAGGACAAATAATCCTAAAAACGTACCAGTTCCACACTAAATGAGAGGCAAACACTTTTGACCATTCTCTCAGTCATGGCATGTTGGCTTGGCTCCATGTTGTTTTTTTATTCATTCATTTTCTACCACTTTTTTCCTCACAAGGGTCACGGGGGGGGGGGCTGGAGCCTATCCCAGCTGTCTTTGGGCGAGAGGCGCGGGTACACCCTGGACTGGTGGCCAGCCAATCACAGGGCACATATAGACAAACAACCATTCACACTCACATTCATACCTATGGACAATTTGGAGTCGCCAATTAACCTAGCATGTTTTTTGGAATGCGGGAGGAAACCGCAGTACCCGGAGAAAACATGCAAACTCCACACAGAGATGGCCCAGGGTGGAATTGAACCCTGGTCTCCTAGCTGTGAGGTCTGCGCGCTAACCACTCGACCGCCGTGCAAGAAGTGGAAGTGGAAGAAGGACAAAAAATCCTAAAACATACCACTTCCACACCAAATGAGAGGCAAACCTTTTTTTTTTTTTACCATTTTCTCAGTTCTGGTTTCTCAGTTTTTTAATATTATTGTTTTATTATGATTGTGTGAATGCTCTTGAGCAGTGTCAGTGTGCGTGGATGTTTCTATTAGGGTGTTGGTACACTCACCCACTGGGCCAGGGAGGGGGCACTGCGGCCCGCCAAGTCCATGGCGTTGAAAACGATGAAGCAGCAAACACACGTGAAGACTTTGTCTGATTTAAAAAAATAATAACAATAATTTTCATCCTAAAAACATTTAGCTTCATCCAAATAAAACGGCCACGGAAATGAACACAAGCTGGCGTCTCACCCCAGGTGGCGCTACGCTTGTCGGCGCTCTCCACTCGCACCGCGATGACAGGAAACACAGACAGAGTGACAGCAAAGACGCACGTCACACACACGGCCATGCACCAGATCTGTGCAGCACATGATTGATACGTCAACACCGACGACCTCATCATCGACGCTCATGAAAGTCAAGCCATGCCTCACCTTCCTGAAGACCGCAAAGACTGACGAGCGCTCCTCTGGCTCGCTCATCAACTTCCTGTTGACATCTACTTCTTTCTTCTCTTTCTTCTCGCTGCTGAGGAGCTCCTTTGTCTTTTCCTCTTCATCACCTCCATGTCTGCTCAGGTAAAAGCGAGCAAACTCCTGCAGTGACAACATTAAAAAAAAAAAAAAAATGAATAACGTGTGGAAATGTTGAAGGTAAAGGACAGGAAGTGAGTGTGGCGTCACCAGGTGAGGCAGCAGCAGGTAGCAGAGCAGCGTTCCCAGCGTGGCCACACACGGCGTGATGAAGTATCCTAACGCTGCAGCGTTGATGTCAGTGTTGCCTGCAAAACACACACACACACACACACACACACACACACACACACGGGTTTACCTGTATTATAAAGGTATTTAAAAATGGCCTATTTTTAATAATAATAAAATCCATGCCTGTATAGCTACAATACTTACATACTTACTCAGTATAGTTACTCCAGACTCCATTCACTGTGCAATATCTGATCAACCACCACGTGCAATATTAAGGCTCTAAATCAGGGGTCTCAAACACGCGGCCCGCGGGCCAAATGTGGCCCGCAGGACACTAGTTTGAGGCCCCCGCCTTGATATGAAAGTTTAATCTTAGTGCGGCACTGGATCGTGTCTAGCTCCACCCATTTTAGCTACCCCCACCTACCTAATTGGCTGCTTTGAACAAACGACGGCAACAACCAAATACTGTCATCCTCACCTAGGATGGAACACAGCATGGCGATGGCGGCAAAAATCCCAGCCAGACCTTGACCGCTCATGAAGAGAGTGCTGTAACGAGGAGGAAGCAGGCCGACCACGCCGAAGAGACTTCCCTGCAGGACCGCGCCGAACACTAACACACACACACACACACACACACACACACACACACAGTAAGTTTGGACTGAAGAGCTTCTCTTTATTGCTTCTTTTTGACTCACTGTTGATGAACCAGATGGTCGCCATGGTGATGGAGAAGAAGGTGTACGGCTGCAAGTCCACCTGGACTAGAGCAGCGGTGAGGCAGAAGAGCAGGAAGATGGCCACCAGGCTGAAGGCCACACGGAGACGCTCACTCACCCTGCAGAGAGGTCACATGATCTTTAAACATTTCCTGTACACTTCATAAAGTGTGTGTGATGGACACAGCTTGACCCTGGAACAGATGATTGGCATGATGATGAAGACCTTACCGCTGATACAGGAAGGAGTTGAGGAGCGTGAAGAGCAGCAAAGGCAGCTGGGAAAGAAGCGCCATCCAGCTGTCATAGTTGTAGTCTTTGTTGGTTGCCCCCGACGACGAGTTAGACGAGTTATAGGGTGTGCTCAGCTTCTGGTTGAAATACTGACACCCGAACACAAGAAACATCTGGTCAGTATAGTTGTCATGGCAACACAACAATGGCAAGAGGGGGGCGGGAGGCACCTGGGAGGCTGTGATGAAGAAGTTCCAGGGCAGCAGCGTTCCCAGGCCCAGCATGAAGATGATGGTGGCCACGATGTTACCGCTACACATACACACACACACACAACACACATGACCAAACATGTTGGTGACGCCATTTTAGCTTTAAAAACACTTACCGGTCTGTGGGAGCACTCGCTTTCTTCTCATTCAACATCCTGCTGCACAAACACAACACGGAAGTGTCACAATAATACAAGGACAATAAGCACATTTCACTAAACTACAATTGATTCGTTGTCATGTTAAATGTAACCGTATTTATTATAAACCACTGATCCAACTTTAAGTCATAAACCATTCCTGTGCTGTTTGCTGTAATCTACCGGTAAGGCTTGGCTGACATCTAGCGGCCAAACGATGCACTGCAGCTATGAGTCATTTGGGGTAAGCCACATGGCGCCAAGAGTCGCTTCACTTCCTTGTAAAGACGACGTGTCGTACTGATAAATATTGTGTTTAAACATTAAATAATCAAGTTTAACACTTGAAAGTGATTCAAATAGTCTACCCGGATAAAAGAAGAACGTATACTACCTCTGTTTACAGTTCAGCACGTCGATATTATTTCCTTTTCTAAATTAGCTTCGTTAATTTGAGTCTTTTCAAGACTAAATTCAACCACCGGATGTGCTTACTTCACTTGTACCCCCGTGACTTTTATAGAAGAAAATTGACAAATTGTAAAAAGGAAAGTAAGATAGAATATCAAGAAGAACCGGAGAACACTCACCTGAGTCACCTGATCTTCTTCTAGCTTGGATCACAACCAATAAATCATTGACTAAATCAATGAAAAATTCAGACAAATGAATGAATGTCTTCGTCTTTTAGTTTGGAACCTGAAATAAGCGCGGGGAAGTGTTTTTTTTTTTATTTGTTCCGGTTTCCGGTGAATGTGGTGAAAGTCCCGCCTACAAAAAAACATCCCATCCAACTTGACTGAGTCAACACATTAATATTTAATGTTTCACTGCGCATAAAGAGACAATAAAACACTTGAACTAATTACAACCACTTGTATATTTTAAACACGTCAACATTTAACCTGGAAAGAAAGCTTTTCTCAATTATTGACATTATTGCCACACCTCCTGTAAAGTAAATCATAACTTTTTCACGGCATATAAATAACATATAAAAAAATAAGACGACATTACAAATAACGAAGAAAATGTTTCCGTAATCAATTTTGATAATTGGCAAAAGGCGGATGAAAACTTTATTCTTCTCACAACCATTAACACACACTCCTCGCAACATGAGAGATAACCGTACACCTTGCAACCATAACAGGAAGAGAAACCCCCTTTTGCTCGCGCCCACTCCTCCGGGTGGCAACCACTCCCCTATCGATAGTTCCGGGGTGAATTATGTACCGGTAAATTAGCACTACAAGACCAAGAAAATGAGTTTGGCGCATGCGCAATGCTACACTACCGGTCTTTGTCAAGATGGCGGGACATTCAAAACCAGTGTACCTCGATTGCAATGACGGACTTTGTTTCCTTTCTACGTAAAGAATCCAGTCCGGGATGTTGGATGTCATGAAGGCACACCGTGAACCAAGAGGCTCGCTTTTCGGACAAGCTCCACAAACCAAAACCAACCGCCTGAGCAGAACGTTGAGGCAGACTCAGCAGACACAAACATCGACAGAGTTGGACTCTCCAAAGGCCGGTCAGTAACTTATTTTATTGTTATTGGAAGAAAAGCGGTAGAAAATGAATGAATGGAAGCCGCCATCATACATGAAAGCAGCTGGTGCCAAACTACACGGAAATACAACAATACGTACCCTCTTCCCGTTAAGACTATTCAATCAAAACTTTATTTCATGTATTTAAATATTGACATCAACATTTACTCACAATGTAATGGTTGCAATGTGGTTATTTATCCATGGAAGATGTTGAAATGTCAAGATGATCTTCATGAAACGTATTAGTGAAGCTAACGTGAATGATTGCAGACTTTAAGACCCCAACCAGGATCAGCAGATCCAGAGTTTCTGGTACTTTCAGCAGCGAGTCTTCATACGACTCTGATGTCCATCATGACATCATCTGGGACGCCACGTCACCTTCGCCTAAGAGACTTGGTAAACCTTTCTGCGTCATGCGTTTACATTTTAACGAGAAAAAGTTCTTTCATCTTCTTTTTCATTCACTCCTATCGACAGGGAAACGAGCGAAGAAACACGGCGCAGGAGTCGTCAGCATCTCCGACATCGTCGACAGGATCGCCCCCAAGGTCGGCGACACCTCCGCTTACACACCGCCGCCGTCCTGTTTGTCGTGTTGGTTGGTTTTCACGTCACAAGTCTTCTCTGCAGCACGGCAGGCCAGAGGTCACCGAGCCGACCTTGCAGCAGTGGATCGGCGACAGCGCCGCCATCCCATGCACGCCGGACATTCAGCCTCCCAAACACAGGAGGAAATCACCAAGGTGCGTTGTTACCGTTTGTGAATGGTTCAGTCCAATATCACTCATTGGGTCATTTTATTTGTGGCGTTCCCATGACGACAGGTCCAATGGAGTAGATGACCTGCTGAAGCTGGCCAAGCAGTTTGACCTCAACTTGTATCATCATGACAACGACGACGAGGAGGAGGAGGAAGTGAACCGGAACCACAAGACCACGCCGCTGCTGTCAGAACGTGAGTTCAACTCGGAGGACCACCTTCAGAACCCCGTGTCCTCTCCGTGTCCCATCCAGGACGCAGGAGCGGAGTTAGGGCATCATGGAGACCTGGACTTCCTGTTTGATGAACCCACTCAACACATCAGCCAGGTTGTGAGTCCACTTGGGTCGATTCAGACCGCTGAAAAATGTCCTGCTGCTGTGGATGACTGGGAAGACTGGGAAGACGATGACCTACTCAACGACTCGCTACTGGTTGAGATGACTCAAAACCCAGATTGCTTTAGCGTTCCGAAGCACTGCTCCACTCAGAAGAACGTCTGCCAGGCGGGGGCACTACAGCCTCCTCCAGTCATATGCCAATCAGAGCGGAGAAGAACTTTCAAACTGGGAAGCAATTCCGATTTTTCCACAAACTTGTCATCCTTCCAACATTTGAGCTCCAAAACAGCAGGAAGTGACGTGTCAAACAAGTCACATGGTCCAAGCTATGCTGTAACGAGCAAGGCATCTGATTCCACGGCAACAAAGAAACACTCACCGGTCCCTTCCCACTCTGATTTCCCGGAGGACGAATTGGACTCCATCTTCTCATCTGAGCCGGTTTGGGACGACCCGGCAGACGACGAGCTGCTGTGTGAGTTGTGTGAGGATGTGGAGAACCAGATCCAGAGTTTCTCCCGGAACACTCCGTCCAGACAAAGTAGCCATGGAGACCCACTGAAGCCTACCAGTAGGATCTGGAACCACCAGAACCAGGAAGCTTCCAATCACATACGTGGAATCTGTGGCGCTGCAACTCCACCAATAGGAAATGTGAAAGATTATACTGGAAGCTCTCAGGCCGCCAGCAGCCAGGTGATCACGACGACGGCGTCGGCACAGGAGAGACCTGCCCATCACTTTACCTTTAAGAGGCCCAGCGACCCCGTCTCCATGGTGACCAACAAAGGTAAGACCATTTGAGGTTGAAGTTATTATCCAGGCTAGATAATAAAATAATCTCTCTCTCTGAATAGTTGCTGCTAAATGTTCGGCTGCGGAGATCGAGCTGAAGAAGCAGCAAGCCTTGGAGCGGCGCCAGCGGCGCCTCCAGGAGGTCCAGGGCCTCAAAGAGCCCAGGAAGGGAGTTACATGGCCTGCATGAAGGCTTTTAAACCCGCTTTTAAAATGTCTTCTGGTTATACAAACAGTTGAAGTAAAAAAAAGCTGCCTTTAGAAAGACTGACATTATTCATTATTGTTTTTGTAAATAAAGTTAATTCAAGAAGCTTTCATTTCCTATTATGGACCTATTAACATCCTATTAACACACTCCTGCTGGGTGGAAGCTGCACTACACTTCATGTAAAACATCTTTGTGGCTACATTCTACTAAATACATTAATATTAAAATGATAAAGACATTTTAACAACTTTATTGTTCCATGAAGTGAGGCAGTAAAAATCTAACGAGTGACTCCATGCGGCCTCCAGAGTTACAAGACTTCCTAACAAACGTACAAAAAGAGCCATCAAGCCAAAGAGGACGAGAGCGCGCACGTGTTTCTACATTTAACCTTTCATTGGCAACACGGTGTGTTTTGAAATGTTCATATTCATCACTATCTTTAATATTATTCACATGTAAACACAACAGTCCCACAGCATTGCGTGAAATGAGCCAACGGCCTCGCTTGTTGGGTACTGTTGTTGCCGTGGTGACGTGGCGACACACACACACACACACACACACACGCCTCTTGGCTCATGTCATACAATCACGTGAGACCAGGGCCCGATGCATAAACCGCACACGCGTGCAAAAAAAAAAAAAAAACCACATGCAAACATCATGCCAACGTGCAGCGAGCTTATTTCACAGGAGGAACGTGTGCCGCTCTGTCACGTGACCGCCCACCGAGCGGTTAACGTGAATCCAAAAGTAAGACTTATTATGAAATCCCTGTTTCACTTTGCCCAATCAGAGGCAGCGGTTCTTCTCGCTTGATGACATCACAGTCATGACTTCCTGTGCGTGACAGAGGCGACACGTGTCCGTTAGTTCGAAGAAGAAGAAACAAAAGTGAGGTTTATGAAGCGGCCCGAGCTTGTAAACCTGAAACATCTAAAAGGTTGCAAACCTGATTGACATGCGAGCAGTAGGCAGAGCAGTTCAGCTGCACGGCGTGCACGTGCACGTGCACACACACCCAGAAGAAGAAGAAGATAAAGAGTTGCTCTGAAAAAACGCCACAAGTAGAAAACCTCAGCAGCAGGAGAAAAAAAAAAAAAACACCGTTTGTACACAACTAAAACTTGCCGTCATCCTGCGCCCACGTGCACGCCATCTGCTCCAACACGCACACGTGCACGCACACACACACACACAGCAGAGGTCAGCTGTAGACGACGTGCGACTAATAGGAACACAAAAGTTGTGTCATGCTAGTTAAAGTGTTGATTAGGATTCAATCGCACAAACGCAAGCAGAGCATCACACACACTTCCTGTTGGCACGCAGACCTCTACACCTCCAAATAAATACAAAACACACACACACACACACACACGCCACCAAACGCAGTCGCTGGCTCGGTTGGTGAAAAGCCTTCCGACTTCCTGTTGGCTGTAAAAGTTTGGCTTTGTGAGGGGGCGGAGTCAGGGGAGGGGCTCTTCACTGGACGACGTCTTCAAGCGGATCCTGGGTAAACGGCGGCGGGGGAAGGCCGTCACACGTCCACCACCATCTTTTTGTGAATGTCTAATCCACCCACCACCTGGAAGCGACAGAACAATAAGTGAGGTCAGAGGTCACGCCGCATACGGCGCCGTGTTATCGAGCGTGATTAGACCGACCGCGCAGAACTCCTCGAAGGATATTCTGCCATCGCCGTCTTTGTCGGCGTTGATGATGGTTTTGTCCACGATCTGCTGCAGCTGTGTGTCCTTCAGGTTGTTGCCCACCATCATCTTCAGCACCTGGAAGAGCTCGCCGTTGGAGATGTAGCCATCTTTGTCCATGTCGTAGATCCTGAAGGCGACTGTCATCACACACAGGACCGTGTTAGCAAAGTTAGCTCGCGCTATGACGCCTGCACTGTGTCTTAAACGGAGTACACGTCAGTAGGAAGTATACTGCTTAGGTACGAAGTCCTTTACCGTCACTGGAACGTCTGATACTTACATCGTAACTTTTGTTCCTTGTCGCCTTTGACGCTGAACTGAGAGACGCCTTCGATGAACTCTGACCGCACAAAAACACCAAAGTGAAAAGCGTGTTGGATGTCAGAGGGAGTCGGGGGTTTGATCGACGGACTCCTTTACCTTTAAAGTCCACCTCGCCGTTCCCGTCTGTGTCAAAGATATCGATGACACGTTGGACCAGTGGATTCTGCTGCAGTTCGGGCAGCGACATGAACTCCTCCACGCTCAGCGAGCCCGAGTTGTCCAGATCCAGTTTCTTAAATCTCTTTCCGAGCCTCTTAATCTCGTCAGCGTCGACTGGAAGCGGGCGAGAAAAGGAGAACATGGCGTCACTCAAACCTTCAAGACAACTCGCTTCGAGACCGCCGTCACGCAGGATCCCAGCGCTCGCTTCCGTCCCGAGCGGCGTTCCCAAAACTCACCTGATTTGTGGGCAGAAGCCGCCATGGTGGTCAAAGCTGCCTGCCCTAAGTCGCCCTCGCTCTAAGCCACTCAAGATGGTCATGTGACTTGGAGCTAATCTCCCCGTCAACATACCCAATGGGGGGGGGGGGCAGCTAATTAAAGGACCTGCAATTATACTCAGCTCTGACCTTTGACCCACCATATGGTCACATGAGCGAGGTCAGGCAGATAATTCTTGCTTTCACATTTCCGGGTCACAAAGGTCACAAGAAATATTAGCCCCGCCTCCAGGTGGGTAAAGACCTTATCATCTTCTAATTAAACCACCTCTTTTAAAAAGAGTGCTAAAAATAACCCGTGTGGCCATGACAACGTCGGAAGACATTTTTAGCGGTGCATTACGTGACCACCTTCACGTCCTCCTCATCTTCATCGTAGCGGTTAACTAAAGTTAACAATGTACGTTAAACCTGAAAGGTATACATCAGGGGTCGGCAACCTTTACCATTAAAAGAGACATTTTGATTCCTCTTCTAGTAAAAAAAAACGTCCATCTCTGTGTGGAGTTTGCATGTTCTCCCCGTGCATGCGTGGGTTTTCTCCGGGTACTCCGGTTTCCTCCCACATTCCAAAAACATGCTAGGTTAATTAGCCACTCCAAATTGTCCATAGGTATGAATGTGAGTGTGAATGGTTGTTTGTCTATATGTGCCCTGTGATTGGCTGGCCACCAGTCCAGGGTGTACCCCGCCTCTCGCCCGAAGACAGCTGGGATAGGCTCCAGCACCCCCGTCACAACCCTCGTGAGGATAAGCAGTAGAAAATGAATGAACTTTACAGGCGTATATAGAGACAACTTTAAATTAGGCCAAGTCCGCATCATCCATCTTATATGCCGCTTATCCTCACTAGGGTTGTGGAACTGGTCACCAGCCAAGACAATCATTCACATTCGCCAATTAAGCTAACATGCATATCATTCATACCTATGAACAATTTGGAGACCCCTTTTGGAATGGACCCGGAGAAAACCCACGCATGCACGGGGAGAACATGCAAACTCCCAGCCCAGGAAACATCATGATTGGATTTTTTATTTACTTTTAAACAATTGTGTGTAATAAGAGGCACATCCACCGCTGCACAAAATCAAACCAACACCGAGAATCAATAACTTAAATGAGCTTGAGATGCAAGCGGCGTCATGAGGCGTGGCGCATTTCTTTCCACACAAAACAAAAATGGCAGTTTTACCCGCCCACGTACGAGATCTTGAAAATCTCCACAGGAGTATTCCAAAGGCTCGTTTTTTTTTTTTTTTTTAAGGACAAAAGCTACAAGATACACAAGCATATAGCCTTAGATAACAGGTATTATGACTTTAGATTAGATATTATATATAAACGTATAGACAGTGAGTCAGGTGATACTTACAGTGCGAGCACATGTCCAAAGCGTAGCTGGCTTCATTCCCCTGAAACAAGCATATTTTTAACACGGTTAATCTCTCAAATAAAAGAGGAAGTGATTTATCACCACAAAAAAAACATATGATCATCTTAATGAGATTGTAAAGATGTAAAAATATAAATATATAACACAGCGGAAGCCCACACATTCGAGAATCAGCATTCATATTCGCTATTTGTAAATCAATGTGCATCCTATGCATTTTGAAGTGCGTCTGCAATGCAGAGCTACAATGCCATCCGCTGCACTTGATGGGCTTGAACCTGGAGTGTGTCACAAGTGAACAATGGCAACTGAAGAGAGATGAGGAGTGCCTTGTACTGGAGATTAATCTCTCATAATTACAACATTCACTTTTATTGCCAGCGGTGATCCAAAATCGAAGATTATCATCAATGTCAAGTAGTAGGAGGGTTCATAAGGGCACGGAGCTAGCTGTGTGTCAAAAATAAATGAGAATCTTTACGGATGTATTGATTACTCCAATTCTTTGACGTAACCTCCGTGAAAAGCTGATCGCTACTGCGATAGAATATAAATATTACAAACAGGAAGTGCTGCATGAACACCTTCCACAATTAAGTTTACCTCCACTTGTGAATTGTGCTTATGTGTGGGCGGGAGCACCTTTAAAATGCTTTTATTTTGATTAGCGCGAGAGCCTCCTTCCGCTTCTCTTGACGCAGCGAGCTAAGCTAATCTTAGCATAAACAACAGCAGACCTAACCTGCTTTAAATATCAATTGGCTCCTCACAAGTTCCTTGACGTGCAAACGTTTGTAAAAAAAAAAAAATCCATGTCGAAAGAGAAGCCGACAAGCACAGAGGAAGCCGAGCTGTCATGCAGTCACGACCACAAACTTAAGGCCTTATTTTGATGTCGACACCGAAGCTAAAGGCGGCTAATGGAGCGGCACACAACTTGAAATAACTGTCGGCTTTCCACGGTTCACACATGACGTGTCTTACCATGTTGCGACGGTCGAGGTGGTAGAGATGGTAGAGATGTTAGAATGAATTGAATGACTTGAGTTAGTAGAGGTGTTCTTGATGAAGACAGGTCCTGAGAACAGACTGGGACTTTTAGGACAGCTAGTCACTGCAGAGGGGGAGGGGCTTCCGCTGACCAAGCTCGTCTATTCGAGAGAAGACGCTTCACTCCGCTGCCGCTGTTGGTGACTGCATGCTAGCTAGCGAACTACTTTTTATTGTCAACTAAATAAAAAATCATATTTGTGAGTACGAGTTAGTTGGTTGCTAATAAAGAATTGACGGCTAAATATTCCAATATTAAAATGTTTGTCATGTCAGGCCAAAAATACTAAAGTACTAAAAAGATCTTGAAGGTTGGAGGTCATTTTTAATAATGACTTGGATGAAAAAACAGCATAGTTTGATGAAACGTCATGAACAATCAATAAAACAACATAGTGTCTCAAGAAAAAAAAAAAGGGTAAAAGAGGCAAACAAACACGATGATGGTTGTCCCTCCTCGCCGTCATTCAGTGTTTGCTGTGTTTCCCAGCATGCCTCTGGTCACACAATTGACAAGCAACATCATCTTACACCATTAAATACACAACAAAACTCCCCTCACAATAATAAATAACATCAATAAATAAATATTGAGAGTCCGGTGTGTCAAATTAAAAAAAAGCTATAGCACACGTGTATGTGGCTTTGCCGGCTTCAATTGAAGGCCTCCTTGTTGATCCACATGAGGGTCCGCGTCTCGTTGGGTTTGCACTCGTACTCGATGCTGCCAAACTTGTTCCCGAACTGGCAGTGCTCCCTCTTGTAGTAGTTGTAATACTTGGCCTGCCACACCGTCTCGAACGTGCCCGCCTTGTTGAACTGAAACACAAACACAGGGGGCCGCTAAACTTAGCATATTCACGTGAACAGTGACCGGATTTACTCAACTGCAGAGAGTAACAGGCTGTTATGACACAAGATTTGCTGGGAACAGAATATGGGTCCTTGGAGGTGTTTCTGTTTTATTCATTTAGTGATTTTTTTAGTTTAGAAAACAAAACTCACTTTGAACACTTGAAATTTGTAAACAAAAAAGTGTAAAGCAGAAAGAATGAGAAGCAGTCTGCCGCCATTGTTCAGTAAGATGGGGGACAAGCTGGATGGGGTACTGCACATCCCCCAATAAGGAACTACGTTGTGGGTATGCTGGAGCCTATCCCAGTTTACTGGAGTACCTGGAGAAAACCCACGCAAAAGGGGAGAGCATGCAAACTCCACACATAGATGTCCAAGTGCCACCCACGGGGGGGCCGGGTGCTGGTCCCCGATGGCATGGCCTCCTCCCAGTGTGGACGGCCCCCAAAGGTGGCGTTTCCTTGATCCTCAGTGCCATGTCATGTCTCCCTATTGTGTGTGATTGTGTGTGTCGGTGGGTGGGTGGGTGGGATTTGTGTCTAGTATGGAGGGTGGGAGGGAGGGGCTTTCTTTGTAATTGTTTTCTTTTTAATTGTGGTAATTGTTTTTAATTCTGTAAAGCACTTTGTTCTTGGCGGCACGGCGGTCGAGTGGTTAGCGCGCAGACCTCACAGCTAGGAGACCAGGGTTCAATTCCACCTTCGGCCATCTCTGTGTGGAGTTAGCATGTTCTCCCCGTGCATGCGTGGGTTTTCTCCGGGTACTCCGGTTTCCTCCCACATTCCAAAAACATGCTAGGTTAATTAGCCACTCCAAATTGTCCATAGATTTGAATGCGAGTGTGAATGGTTGTTTGTCTATATGTGCCCTGTGATTGGCTGGCCACCAGTCCAGGGTGTACCCCGCCTCTTGCCCCAAGACAGCTGGGATAGGCTCCAGCACCCCCCGCGACCCTCGTGACGAAAAAGCGGCAGAAAAAGTGCTCTACAAATAAAGTTGATTTGATACTGTCAATCAATCATCATTTAAATAGACTTTGTTTACCTCAATGCTGACTTGGACGGGCTGCCGGTCTCCACTTTTGGTGTGAGGGACACCCTCAGTGTCGTATTTGCCGTGATACACCACAGAGTTGTCGTCTCTGGATTGTTGTTCCAGCGGGAAGACGATGCCGCCGATGTTCATGTTGCTGAAAAAGATGGAATTTTAACACTAAAGTACGTAACTAACTGACAAAGTCAGTAATAGAACCTTTACACAAAACCCAATGACGTGGGACAACCTCAACAACTGATTGTGAGATCTTTTGTAGGTTCTCTTGTTGCTAACAGGACGTCGCGACAGGCTAAGATGGGCGCTGTGACGTCACAACACCAAAACAACAATAATGAAGCCATTCACGGCACTCACGGTGCCCAGGCGCAGGCGCAGGCGCACGTGCATGTGAGACTTAATTTATTCAAGAGGTCACGTGGTGCCGCAGGCCCAAAGGAAGGGTTATAGTTGTGTGTGTTTTTTTAATTCACTTGCCTTCATTTAATGTCAATAAATGTGCGCGGTTCTGTTTGGTTACGCTGCACACTAGCATGCTAACAACAAAATGAACACACAATTATTTCTTTAGATGTGAAATACATTACGTGGCCTCGACGGTTCCGGGTTTGACCACCACCTCGATCTTGTACTTGGATCCCGTAAGCAGCTTGATGGTTCTGGTTTGGCCGAAGCGGGTCCCGTCCACCTTGAAGAAGACTGGACCCTCGTTGGGCTGGATCCTCAGCGAGATGGAGATGTTGACGATGGCCGGCACGTCGTCCATTTTGACGCCTCTCGTAGGGGGTCCAGTTTTCGAGGAGGCTGAGCGATTTCTGAGGAGGACCAGTGTCAAGCAAACATGGGTGTTCACCAGAGTTGCTTCCGGTCGCATACTTCACAATAAAGGCGTCAATTAGTGTTACCATGCCGAGGCAGCAGCTTGAGAACAATGTGATTTATTGAATCACGTCTTATTTACAACAGAGTTTTGACACATTACACTCAATAAAATTCAACAGTAACTAGATCCATGCAACTGTATTATTATATTATATGATATTATATATATACTGTATTCTTATTATCATTATTTATTCTTAATTATTGAAATTATTTGTACAAATTACTGTTTATGCTGTACATTGTTGATATTTTATGTCATCTATTTATTCTCCACATTATTATTTATTATTTATTATTATACAGGAGCCAGGCAACAACATTTCTTTGGCAATTTCACTGCTATGTTATTGTGCAATGACAATGAAGAAAGTCTATCTATGTAGAGAGGTCTTATGTTTCTTTTTTTGAGTGTATACTGATATCAAAATAGTTTTTTTCTTTAAAAAAAAGACAAAAAAGCAGTATATATATATGTACAGTATGTATAAAAGCGTTGCCGATTGATGGAGATAAACGGTATAAATTAGAAAGACAAATAAGACATAAGCATGATGACGTCATCGGTCCAGTTCGGCCTGCAAGATCTCTCCCCAGGTCTCGGCGTCCAACGGGACCATCTTGCTGTCTCTGAGCTCGTCGGCTGACATGATGTTGCTGTAGCGACCAATCAGCCAGTCTCTCTTCAGGCAGCTGCGGGTGTAGTTCCTCACGAGAACCAACTGTCAGCGCATGCAATACTTTTAACACGCAATACAATCTTTAAAATACTGTACACTGCAAACAATAAATGACACACAATACATGAAATTCAATTTCATAATTTTGCCGGCTTCAATATATTGCCGTGTGCATGCAAACAGGCAATGGCTTCAGCACCTTGGCACCTATGTTCCAGAGAACAACGGCATGAATGGAATGAGCCTTTTTTGTCTCTTTATCTTGGATTGGTGCAGGCGGGGCCGCTAAAAAGAGCCCACTTTATAAATCCACTGACTGTATTAGTCCAGAGTTTTATACTGTGCACTTTACTTTGTTCTTATGTAACATTCATTTTCTACCGCTTTTCCTCATGAGGGTGTGCTGGAGCCTATCCCAGCTGTCTTCGGGCCATGGACTGGTGGCCAGCCAATCACAGGGCACATATAGACAAACAACCATTCACACTCACATTCATACCTATAATTTGGAGTCACCAATTAACCTAGCATTTGGAATGTGGGAGGAAACCGGAGTACCCGGAGAAAACCCACGCATGCACGGGGAGAACATGCAAACTCCGCAGAGATGGAAGGGTGGAATTGAACCCGTGTCTCAGTTCCAAATGTGAAATTTGTAAATAGTTAGTTGTGTTATATTAGTAAATAAATAGTTATTTTCATGTAAAACGACCATTTTTGTGTTGTTTATGCTGGAGCCTATCCCAGCTGTCTTGGGGCGAGAGGCGGGGTACACCCTGGACTGGTGGCCAACCAATCATAGGGCACATATAGACAAACAACCATTCACACTCACATTCATACCTATGGACAATTTGGAGTGGCTAATTAACCTAGCATGTTTTTGGAATGTGGGAGGAAACCGGAGTACCCGGAGAAAACCCACGCATGCACGGGGAGAACATGCAAACTCGAGGGTGGGACTGAACTCTGGTCTCCTAGCTGTGAAGTCTGCGCTAACCACTCGACCGCCGTGCCACCAGGGTTATAATGTTATTGTAAATATTGTATATATGTTCATGTTATGATTACACAAATTTCAGTTTAATTTGATGTGTTTATGTTGTCATGTTGACGTGGAACGCTAAGAACGTCACCGTGTCCCCCCCCCCACTGCTCCTAATTACTGTGCAACACCTCCTGTGTATAGAAGTTTTGTCCACTCCTTCCTACTTCACTTTTATTCGCCATCGCTATGTGAGAGGTAGGTGTGTGTATGGCTTAACAAATGTCTTTAATTTAAAACTTTATTTGTCATTTTTGTCTTGTGTTGTAATCTGTGTAGGGGCTTGTTATCCGAACACATTTTATGACACATGGTGACCAACCTTCCAGGAGAGTCCATCCTTGCGGTCGCTGTCCACCTCCCTCTGACAGACGGCTCTCACCAGGAGACACTGTCTCCTCCACAGCTGCTCATTATCCTCAATGATGTGATGCCACAGCTTGCAGGTGCTGGAGGCGCTGCAGAGGCTCTCCGCGTCCAGTTCGCCAAAGATCTTCACGCTCATCTCAGTCGGAAGACTTTCGGCGAAGTTGTGAGACAACAGGCAGGCTCGTCCATCGCATAGCAAGAAGACAGGCGTGGTCCTCAGAGGCTCCAGCTGCATAGTAGCTCCTACGGCCTGAAGCACAGTATTGGAGTTATTGTTGCTGGCAAATGAGTACTCAAGCAGCATTGAACGCTTCAACCAATTACATCAATGCTATGAAGTACAATGTTTACTTATGGGGCTGCACGGCGGGCAAATGGTTAGCACGCAGACCTCACAGCTAGGAGACCAGGGTTCAATTCCACCCTCGATCTCTGTGTGGAGTTTGCATGTTCTCCCCGTGCATGCGTGGGTTTTCTCCGGGTACTCCGGTTTCCTCCCACATTCCAAAAACATGCTAGGTTAATTAGCCACTCCAAATTGTCCATAGGTATGAATGTGAGTGTGAATGGTTGTTTGTCTATATTTGCCCTGTGATTGGCTGGCCACCAGTCCAGGGTGTACCCCGCCTCTCGCCTTAAGACAGCTGGGATAGGCTCCAGCACCCCTCGTGACCCTCGTGAAGAAAAGCGGTAGAAAATGAATGAATGTTTGCAAATGTATTCGTTAAAAAAATGCACAGTAATGAATAAAAATGAATATCGACAAATAAATGCAACTACAAAGCTTTAAAAATATTATTTTTAAGCTGAAAAAGACGCAGCCTCCAAATCACGTTTAGCGACACGAGACTCCGCTCGCTTGCTAACAAACTAGCAAACAACGTGTATAACTTCAATATTAGTATTAGTTTAAATAGCAAATATGACTTGTTGCTACTTGATGAAAGCATTTCCCCGTTAGGACTTACTTAGAGTGTCGTCTGACAGCGGACTGTTTAAATATCTGATCGTTGTTTACACACATCTGACGTCACCAGCTGTCGATACAATGCGCATGCGTACAAAGAGAGTCACGCCCATCTAATCTCCTTACTTTATGTTGAAAACTACTTTATATAAAATAGTCTGATACACGTTTTTACTTTCTTATATTTGATGGCCAAAAGTTTGACAGTAAATTAAAAAAATATAAGTTTAAACTAGGAAGCGCCCTTGACGCCCTTGTGAGCATGCGCTTTCCAACACGGAAGTACTGCTGTGTGTGGCGCCCACCAAATGTACTTTTTGTTGTTGTTGTTGTTGTTGCTGCTTCAGTCCGCGAGTAAAACGTATCAATCGTTCAGACTAAACTTTGTAAGTGTTTCTTACATTTTATTTTTAGTTTGAGGTGACCAACAGCATATTTAAATACAGATTAACTCGTAAATGTGAAATAAAATGTCATTTTTCGTTGTTGTATTTGTTAGTTAATGAAGTTGTATAGTATTTCAACTAGTACATTTTCTACATTTACATTTACTGCTTTGCACAGAGCAAATGTCCGGCTTCGACCTGATTCCGGTGAATGGCGGGGATCCAATCCACCTGCCCCCGGGGGAAACGGTGCTAGGCCGCGGTCCATTGCTCGGAGTGAGTCCTCTTCTCCTTTACGATCTTTTATTTGTGTCGTTTGGGCAATGTGCAGGGACACATCCATTCACTTTCACTTTAGCTTGTGTTATTGTGACATTATATTATTCTGCACCATCTCTAAACTAAACCACCCTCATATATAAAGACAAAAAACACATTTATTGAACATTTGTGTTTTTGTCAGTACATGCTTTGGATGTAATACCGGCATTGTTTTGTATTTTGTATCTCAGGTGAGTGACAAGAGAGTGTCCAGACATCACGGGCTGTTGGATAACAACAATGGACAACTTCGTCTCAAACCTGTAAGTTCTCACACTGAGACGACCGCACGACGCTTCTTGTCATTCAACAGGAAGTGAAGACGATTCTGTACACGGATAATGAAAGAATCGTGTGAGAGTTGTTGCCGTTCTTGGCCATCATAGATGAAGATGTGACATGTTTGTTTGATTATTTCTGTTTCCGAAGGCTTCCAAATAAGGATGTGTTCCATGTGTGTTCCGTACAGACCCACTTGAACCCTTGCTTCCTTCAGCCGTCCCTCACCGACGAGCCTCAACCCCTGCAGAAGGACGTGTGGTGCAACCTCGGGCATGGCGACGTGTTTTCGCTCCTGCCAGGCCAGCTGCTGTACCGCGTGGTGTCGCTGGGCGGGAAAGACGGCCCCCTCAGGTAGGAATTGATTAAGTTGATGAGATCTTCAAGTGTCCATCTTTGATGTGAAGTGTAGCCGATGTTTATTCATCCTGCCTGATGAAACGTCGGACATCAAACGCTACTTTGCATGTTAACAATCTCTGCTCGACTTGTCCGCAGAGGAAGTGCGTTGGCCGAGCAGGACCCACTTCCTCTTTCACCGCAAGCTACTCCCCCGCTTCATGCAGGAGCAGAGCGAGACGCTCCTACGGAGGACACGTCCATAGCAGGGGACAGTGATCATAAGGTTCGTGTCCCGGTAAGATGAACACTCCTCACTGAAAACGAAGACTTTACAAAATTCTTCTTCCGTTTCCGCCTTAATGATGCAACCAGAGTGTAAAAATCAGCCCAACACAGGAAGTGGAAGTTGCGTCACCTTCGCCTCGTGTTAAAAAACGAGTTTTACCTTCATGGATGATGGCGGTTGCCGCACCCTCCGCCTCCTGCAGTCCCCAAGGTAGCACAAAAAAGACATGGACGCCCAGTACAAATCTTTGTGGACAATGCGGTCTTTCTTTTTGATTCCGCAGCTGCAAAGAAAAATAAACAAACCAAAAAATCCACAACCTCCGTACATGAGGAGGCGGAGCTTAGCGAGGATGACGAGAAGCCAAAGGTGAAGAGGAGGAGGAAGGACGCAGGAGAGACAGCTGCTCTCAAGACAGTTGAGTGTAAAGACGTGTAAAGATGGCACCTTGGAACACATAAAAACATAACATGTCCACGTTCAGGAAGTCCCGCCCACAGAAGCGCATCAACCAAACATCGTTGACAGAGACGTGACAAGGAAGTCACATGATGTGGACCAATCACAGCGCAAAGACAAAGAAAAGGAGTCATCTTCCAGGCACAGAAGTCCGTGTCCTTACGGGAAGGACTGCTACAGGTTCGTTGTCCTGGTCGTGTCGCAACACTTCCTGCTGACAGTGTCCGCCATTTTGCTCCTCTCAGGAAGAACCCGCTTCACTTCAAAGAGTCCAGCCACCCTGGAGACTCCGACTATGAGGAAGAGGAGGAACAGGAGGAGGCACAGCGACCCGAGTGTCCCTACGGCACAGACTGCTACAGGTACGAGGTGACGTGTTCGTCATCCAGAACGTGACGTTGTTTCTATTTCATTCGGGGTTTTATTTGCCCCCCCCAGGAAGAATCCTCTTCATCGCAAAGAGTACAAGCACACAAAGAGAGCAGGTAAATATCATGTAGTCAACTAACTTCCTGTCTGCTGCAAATACACTCACATCGTAGCCACAGTTTGACACTGGAACAGATCAAATAGAATAGAAATGGAAGATGTTGGAAGGGAGGGGTGTCCTAACTTTTTGTCCAACATTTTTAACATTTTGTGACTGGAATAACTTTTTGTTTCTCATTTAAAAAGAACTAATTTTTTCTATAATATTTCAACTTTATGGTACTAAAATTAGATTTTTTTTTCCTTATAATATTACAAGTTGGGCTGCACGGTGGTCGAGTGGTTAGCGCACAGGCCTCACAGCTTGGAGACCCGAGTTCAATCCCACTCTCGGCCATCTCTGTGTGGAGTTTATATGTTCTCCCCATGCATGCGTGGGTTTTCCGCCCCCCCTCCCCATTCTAAAAACATGCTAGGTTAATTAGCGACTCCAAATTGTCCATTGGTATGAATGTGAGTGTGAATGGTTGTTTGTCAATATGTGCCCTGTGATTGGCTGGCCACCAGTCCAGGGTGTACCCCGCCTCTGGGGTAGGCTCCAGCACCCCCGCGACCCTCGTGAGGATAAGCGGTAGAAAATGTATGAATAAATGATGTTTTGTTGTTTTGCAAATTTGGAGTGGTCAGACCGGAGCAGGAGGGGATAGAAAAGAAACCAAAAAAGAAAACAGGGGGAGTGCATTTTTAGACCAAATGTCTAAACAACGATGTTACTCCGGTTTCCTCCCACATTCCAAAAACATGCTAGGTTAATTAGCGCCTCCAAATTGTCCATAGGTATGAATGTGAGTGTGAATGGTTGTTTGTCTATATGTGCCCTGTGATTGGCTGGCCACCAGTCCAGGGTGTACCCCTTTTTTCTCGCCTGAAGACAGCTGGGATAGGCTCCAGCACCCCCCGCGACCCTTGTGAGGATAAGCGGTAGAAAACTAATGAATATTACGAGTTTGTTTCCCCCCCAAAAATTGAAGAAGACGACTTTTTCGCTTAGTATTTTCGCATCCTTCTCAGTACCCGCCATTTTTGATGATTTTGACTGATTTTTCAGGGCAAAAACGCACCCGCTTGCCATAAAGGGCCCCTGCGCCGCACTTTGTAGACCCCTATTGTAATGAAATCTGAGATGACACGGATAAATACAACGACATCTTCCCTCGCAGCTCGCTCCACGCGGGCCCCTCCCAAACGGCCATCGGACAACGACGAGCACGAGGACTCCGAGGACAGCTTCATCAACAACGACAGCGAGGACGCCGGCGACGACTCGGACTACGTCCCCGCCGACTCTGACGACGGCGTCGAGGACGTGATGCGGCTGCAGAGGGAAGCGGCGGACTTCGTGAGAGGCAGGAAGTAGGGTAAAGTTGGTATGGATTTTGGACCAGGAAGTGACAAATGGGACGCTGGATGTCAAAATAAAAGTCTGAAGTTGAAGACCATGTGTGATTTAGTTGATTTATTTAATTACATTTAGTTATAACGTACGTATGATCTATGACATACTGTAGGAATATACAATATCATAAAATAATCATAGAAAATGATATCATTATTAGGACTCCCATCCTATTGATTAGTGATTGATTGGTTTTGATACTATTTTTAGTATACATTGGTCATTTACTTATAAGCGTTTTCATTGGCTGAGGGAACTCTCACCACATTTCCCTGACCTCTGACCCCTACTGACAAGGCCCCCCAGACCACTTTCATCACATGACCTGCAGCTTCAACATCGCTACGCTATTGATAGCATGAATTGACCATCGTCAATCGTTATGATCATCGAGGACCACCGTAGTGTAGACCACATGAGCGGCGTGCGGCGAGTCCAAAGACCTGAATATTTCTGAAGGTCTATTCTCAGCTGATAAAAGTCCAGGACCCCGTCAAGAACTCGGACCTAGCTAAGATCAATACCCGGAGTCCTACCTGGACCGAGCTCCTTCCACATCCTCGGTGACCCTCAAGGACGAGGTGCGTGCCTCGGCCCCCCCGTCTGTGGACTTTCGGGCCACGAAAGAGACCACCGGGAAGCGGGTGGGTCTCTTGGGACGTTGAGCGCGGCGTCTGACGCTGACGAAGCAGAGCGTGTTGATGACGCCGTTGCTCATAGCGACGCACTCGACGATATAGAACGCCACCAGTGAGTTCCTGTCCCTGGAGATGAGGGTGGGGTAGAAGTCACGCAGCAGGGCGAAGCTGTAGTACGGCGTCCAGCACAGCACGTAGGCTACCAGAACCAGAATCAGAACCACTACCGTTCTGCGCCGCTTCCGGAGACGTTTCCGAATCTGTTCCGTCTGGAAGCCCGGAACGTCCTTGAACCACAACTCGGCGGAGATGCGGACATAGCAGACGGCCATGACGCTCACGGGGGCCAGGAACTCCACCACAAAGACCAGCAGGAAGTAGGATCGATACAAGAACTGCTGGTCCACAGGCCAGATTTGTGCGCAGAACGTCTTTGAGGCCCCGCCCCCTACGTGAGGGTACGAGGTCTCTGATGCCATGATCGCCGACGGGATGGAGATCATTACCGGAACCGCCCAGACGGCCACGATGACGCAATATGCGGTCTGGTGCTTCATGCGAGGCTTCAGAGGATGAACGATGACCAAGTACCTGCACAAGTTGTTATTGTTTACACACAAACAGGAAGTTGTTGACGTAATAGCCGTACCTGTCCACGGCGATGGCCAGCAAGGCGTTGGTGGACACGTAGAGCGAGAGCGTTCGCAGGTAGTTAACGGCGGCGCACATGAGGAGGCCGTGGTCCCAGGACAGCTGCTTGAGGACGTAGTAGTCCAACAGCAGGGGGCAGCACACGGCCGCCACCAACACGTCAGACACGGCCAAGTTGGCAATGAGCAGGTTGGTCAAGTTCCGGAGCTTCCTGTACCGCGCCAGGTTGGCGATGAAGGCGCAGTTGCCCGCGCCGCACACCGCCATGATGCACACCAGGACCGCCGCAATGACCACGCTGGCCACCAGGAAGGCGGGGCTCTGCGTAGTGTCTGGGATTTCATCCAGGGGGACCTCGTAGTCCACGTCTTCAAAGTCGTCGACGGAAGAGTCGTTCATTTTAACTGCCACACAAAACGACACATCAGAGTTTGTAAAGTCATGTTTGCGAACGCTGTGATTGGCTGGCCACCAGTCCAGGGTGTACCCCGCCTCTCCCCCCAAGACAGCTGGGATAGGCTCCAGCACCCCCGTGACCCTAGTGAGGATTTCCGCCATAGAAAGTGGATGGATGGACAAACAAAACAAATAAAATTGTAATTTTTTTATCATTTTGGGGGAAAATATTCAATTGATACAAGAATAAAGCAAAATATTATGAAAATAAAGTAATAATTATTTGTAATATTATGAAGAAATTAATGCTATTTTAGTAGCCAAGAGTTGGAATATTAAAGAAAATAAACTTTTAAAAGTAGTAATATGTGGGACAAAAAACAAATAAAATTTTAATTTTTTATAATATTCAAATGATACAGGAATAAAGCAAAATATTATGAAAATAAAGTAATAATTATTTGTAATATTATGAATAAATTAATGCTATTTTAGTAGCCAAGAGTTGGAATATTAAAGAAAATAAACTTTTAAAAGTAGTAACATGTGGGACAAAAAAACAAATAAAATTTTAATTTTTTAGAATTTTTGGGGAAAATATTCAAATGATACAAGAATAAAGCAAAATATTACGAAAATAAAATAATAATTATTTGTAATATTATGAAGAAATTAATGCTATTTTAGTAGCCAAGAGTTGGAATATTAAAGAAAATAAACTTTTAAAAGTAGTAATATGTGGGACAAAAAAAAAAATAAAATTTTTTATAATTTTTGGGGAAAATATTCAAATGATACAGGAATAAAGCAAAAATTTATGAAAATAAAGTAATAATTATTTGTAATATTATGAAGAAATTAATGCTATTTTAGTAGCCAATAATTGGAATATTAAAGAAAATAAACTTTTAAAAAAACTTTTAGTAATATGTGGGACAAAAAAACAAATAAAAAAAAAATTAGATTGTGTAAATATTTTTATGTGCCCTGTGATTGGCTGGCCACCAGCCCAGGGTGTACCCCGCCTCTCGCCCCAAGACAGCTGGGATAGGCTCCAGCACCCCCGCGACCCTTGTGAGGATAAGCGGTAGAAAAGGAATGAATGAATGTTTGCGAACAAGCTAACCGAACAAAACAAGCACATGTTAGCGCATGCTACGTTCTTCTGCACCCTGTGTGTATGCGACTGGCCCCGCCTTCGAGACCGTATGAGTGACAAAACCGCTCACTCCGTTCTTGCCGTTGTTCACTCAACATGGACACACAATGAGAGGACAACCAAGGACAACTTACTATCCAAACAGTCAAGCTCCGCCCCTGAAGCCACTACACTGTGATTGACACCAAGACTACCAATCAGCGTCACGACCGTGATGGACAGGAAGACGGGCAGCAGCAACACACGCTCACATGTGAGGGTTGCGAGTTCATTGTCACGTTTTTGTTGATGAAGTCGCTTGGCGGCGGTTTGCTTGTTTCCACGCAGCCGACACTTTTAGACGTCACCTGTGGAATGTCACATGTTGGCTGTGACGTCATCTTTACTACACTACCGGTCTGTGTCTGCTCACTGGACGCAACATTAGCTGGTTCGAATACTCGGACCACCTTAGCTTAGCTTCGTGAGAGGGTCAAAATATTAGGAACTGTAGACAATAATAAATGCATTGTCCAATTAATATTTCTCTGCAAAAATTGTTACCTTTCTAACGTTCGTGTCGGATCTCATGAGCTTGTGTACCTAATAAAGTGTCCATTAAACGTGTCACTTGTGGACGAAATAGAAACAAAATCGGTTTTCAAGTAGTTTCAAAGTACACGGCTATAACACAAGTAGAAATATAATAAAAATGTGAAACAACGTACCTGTAATTAATTAAATCACAGCAGAACGGGGTTCAAATTGGTCTCGTGTAGAAAGAACACAAAGATGACAAATTGTGCGATGCTGCTTCACTCTGTTGCAAACATTAGCATCACCTGGTGCCTCAAAGGTGTTTAAAAAGCTTAATATTCATTTTATATATTATAAAATACCTAATATTGTCTTCGTCTCACGCTACTCCGCTCCGTGAGCCTTCAAGACAACACAGGACCCAGCACGAGCACGCACGAGGGAGAGGGTGACATGAACGCGCACACGTGCACGTCACGTTGCATGGTGCTAATGAAATGATCGGAAATGCATTGTTCGTCAATAGAGGACATCATTTATCCTTTTGTTAGTCAATAAACACTTAGTTTTTCATGCTAATCCTTAACATTAAACTATGAGAGCATGACCTGTCAGTGAGTATGAGACAATAAAGTTTTTTGAAAAAAAAAACTTTATTTACAGAAGAAAAGGTTAAAAACCTAGACAATGATTCTGTTCATGACGAATGGCAAACAAGCCCCAAAAAAAACCCAAAAAAAAAAAAAACCTACAAAAACAATTCCAAAAAGGTTTGAGAGTCTCTTAGCCTTCCAAGATGGCAGCCTACTTCTTGGCAAATGTGATCTTCATGGCGCACGTGGCCGTGATCCTGAACCCCTGCAGGGCGTCTTTCGCCACGCCCGCCTGCATGTCGCCTTCAAACTCCACAAACGCGATGTCGTGCTTCCCGGGAACCAGACGCACTTCTCTGAAGCCTGGAAACCTGACACACACACACACACACACACACACACACACACACACACACACACACACACACATATATTTATATATAAAATACTACAAAACTGTAATACCCACACACTATACTCACTGGTTGAAAAGCATGGACAGCATCATTTCATTGGTCTCCTCGGGCAGGTTGCTTAGGAACAGGATGTAGTTTGGCGGATTGTCAGGCACCTGCGGCGTCACCAGTGATTAGTTACCTTGAATGCCCTTTGACCCCGTGCTGTGTGGAAGCTAAGCTATCGCGTCAACGTACCTGCATGGGTGGCATGTGCATGGGAACTACTGGCACCTGAAGACAACATAATAAACGTTAGCATCACGACAGGAAGCGAGCGACGCCAGGACACCGGGAAGTCGCTCACCATTGCTGTTTTCTTGGCTAGGTTAGCCGCCGGCTCCTGAGGCTTTTTCTTCTTTTCCTTTTTCTTATCTCTGTCGCCGTGGGCGCCTTTCACCTTGGTGATGACCTCCGAGTCAGTCTTGGCGTACTGTATCCTCTGCAACGACAGGAAAATGTCAGGAAAATGACGGCGGGTAGGCTGGCCGTGTGGTGTGGTGTGGAGTGGAGCTCGGTACCATGGGCTTGTTGTAGAAGGGGAAGCCTTGCAGCTGCCTCAGGGCGTTGGTGGCGGCGGCAAGCTCCTTGAAGACCACAAAGGCTTGACCCCTCATCTTCATTGTCTTCATGGCCACGATCTCTACGATCTGGCCGAATTGTGAGAAGAGCGCGTAGAGCGAACGCTTCAACTCTGCGGGAGAACGTGTCATCAGTAAGCCAAGCCTTCTCATATTTTAAAAATGGTTGCCAATCATCCCCAATCGTTATGTAAAACATAAGTCTTTCTCTTTTGTTCTAATGAGAGAAAAACAGCTAGCATGCGGGAGCTAACAATGCACATAATAGGACTCACATACTTTGACAATAAATCCAGAATATTTACTGTTAAATTTATCTGAATGACCTGTATATAAACAAAGCTGCAGCAGATAACACGAAGAACTTATTTTTCTGGTGTAGTGACCCACCGCCTCATGCCACTATCTATAGTAACTATAAAAACAATGTGATAGGACACCAATTTGTGTTCGAAATAGGAAACAACAAGCCCACATTCCATGTTTTGTTTACACACGGCTAGATAGACTCTTCGGACAGTTAGCAGTCTGATCCATCTGGTCTGGGATGTCATTTTCGGTTTATTTTGGGTTTCTATCCCTGCAGGGTTTGTTAGCGCTAACAAATCTTTGTTTGTTGCATAAGGATTGTGGATGATGGGCAAAAAACTGGAGAAAATGCTCACCTTCTTTCTTGACTTTGTCATTGATGTTGTTGATGTAGATGGTGTGGTTTGGCCTGATGTCCATGCTACATTTTCACACATTACAAACATGTCACATTAGGAGAATATGTCATCCGTACATCTATTCAGGACTGTTAATAGCAGGCTGGAATGGAGGTTAGCATGAACGTGGTGTAATTGTATGTACTCCGTGTACAAAAAACACATTCTAATGAAAAAAAATAACGAATTTTAATGGATAGTTTATGTTTTATGGATCACCGATGAACTTACTTCCGGTACCATTTGATCACAGCAATACAGACATGCTAACATAAATGCGGATACCGTATATTAACGCTACCATTCATTATATCTCTTAATAAACTCGCACATTGGAAACATCATGGGGAATCTACGTTGAACATCACACCAGCTAATATTCATCGCATTCTCTCAAAAAACATTATTATTCTGTTCGCATTGTGCTTCATTCAAACTGGTAGCCTAGCCAGCTTCCAAGCTAACAGCTACTATTTTCATTACTTGAGTAGCAAAGTACAGGGTTTGAATTAGGCGCGCTGTTTTGATATGTGTTGATTTATTTTAAGGACTATAATGTGTGAAGCTGAATAAATATGTATAAAAGGAAAAACACCAAGTACAAAAACTCACCTCTTCTCTACTCACACGCCGTCAAACAGGAAGTACTGTGCTGGCGCCGACAGCACTTTCTGAGAGTTCTTTTTTTTTACCGCCACCTGCAGGCCAGGAGATGAAGTACAAGTAACGAATGTGATAGTTTTAAACAGATTTTTTTATGTCAATCACAAAATTTGAGCGATGCCGCACATCCAAATAATTCTAAAAGAAACAACACATAATTATGTTTTTTTTTAAATGTTTTTTTATATAATTTCATTGTTAGGGTAAATACCGCAAGTGACAATTATGGCCACTAAGGGCGCTACCACACAGTGACGCTTTATTGCTCACTAGCTGGTCATTGATTCGAAGAAGAAGAAGTTTTTACCTGTTTATATTATAGGGTCTTGTTAGCCAATGAAAACAAGCTAAGCAGCTAATTGTGTCCTCCAGCCGCTGGACCTCAGTCGGTTCCTGCCGCGCACCAAGATAACATCTGGTTGCGGTGGCGGTCCAACTCGCTTTGTCTCTGCTTCGTGGAATTTGTGTCCTGCCAGAGGTTTTAGCTTTGGGACTTTTGACCCTCATCATGCTAAGCTAGTTCGCATGTAAGCTAGCCGCTGCTTTCTCATCTTCTTGCCTCCCAAGCTAACTGGACGGGACCATCTCGGGATGTGCAATGGCATCGGTTCGGGTAGCTGTCCGGGTCAGACCCATGGACAGACGGTGAGCTTTTTAAAATATGTATTTTAACAGCAATGTTGGGATACTAACAGCTTTAACAACATGAACACTGATGGTTTTAGAATGGATACACACCAGAATATGTTTCATTTGGTTTGTTCCTACCACGAAACGTGGGTCTTGGTGTTTTTTTAAAGTGTTATCAAAGTATCTGGTGAATATTTAACAGTAAGACTGATTAGCAATAACCTACATGTCAGCTGTACTGTACTAAACTACAGTAGGGTGAACTTTAGCACATTTTCTATCAGTGGGGGTGCAAACTTGAGTGGATAACTGTGGAACATTGCAGTGTTGTTGATAAAGAGATACACTCCACTAACCATGCCAAAACACTTTGGGTTGACTAGTGAGGACTGCAGTGGAATTCATATTTTATAAATAAGTAATAGATTGAAATATTGACTGATTTTGCTTAGCACAGCTTTGACGGCACTTAGTTTGACGTATGCTTAGTTTGGTTGGGCAATAAAGGCTGGAAAATGTTCCTGAAGTTATACTTCTTCCAGGGAGAAGGACTTGATGGCCAAGTGCATCATCAAGATGGACGGTACCAAAACCACCATCACCAACCTGAAGGTACTTCCTGAACTACTTCCCCTCAGAGATGTTAATTCAACTAGAAAACTGAGTGTTTGGCATTTCTTTGAAAAGATCCCTGAAGGCATCACAGGGGAGTCCACGAGGGATCGAACAAAGACCTTCACGTATGACTTTTCGTACGACTCGGCCGACTGTAAGAGCTCGACCTTCGTCTCTCAGGATAAGGTAAACAGCGGTGACCTTCTACAAACATGTTTGCGGTTGTGAAACATGAGCGACATTTTAAAGTGTTGTAACGCTTTTTTTTTTACTTGTGTTTCAGGTCTTTCGAGATTTGGGCTCTGACGTGCTGAAAGCAGCGTTTGAGGGCTACAACGCTTGTGTTTTCGCCTATGGTCAGACAGGATCTGGGAAATCTTACACCATGATGGGAAATCCAGTAATGCCACCAATGCGTTTCTCTGCATGTGTGTGTGTGTGTGTGTGTGTGTGTGTGTGGATGCTCACCTCATGTGATATGCCTTCATGTCACATGGTGGTTTCATGTTGGTCCAACTTTATCTGAAGAAATGAAACATCTTTTAAAGTCTTTGGAAGCGACGTTGGCATGTTTTGTCCTGCAGGGAGACGCGGGTTTGATCCCCAGGATCTGCGAGGGGTTGTTTGGCCGCATCGCAGAAGCCACACGATGGGACGAAGCTTCTTTCCGTACAGAAGTCAGGTGATCACCGCTCTTGGCTGCTTGGCCGCGCAAGTCAGTGCTAGCATTTTGGCAGGCTAACCTTGTCTTTTTCTCACAGCTACCTGGAGATCTACAACGAGCGTGTGAGGGATCTGCTGAGGAGGAAGTCCACTCAGATGTATAACCTGAGAGTGAGGGAGCACCCCAAAGATGGGCCTTATGTAGAAGGTCAGGTGACACCCACTTTGCGGCAGATTCAGCGCACTGCAGCACGCGTGCTTACTAGAACTTTATGGTTGTTTCCACCCTCTGACCTCAGATCTGTCCAAACACCTGGTCCAGAACTACAGCGACGTAGAGGAGCTGATGGAGGCAGGAAACATCAACCGCACCACCGCCAGCACGGGCATGAATGACGTCAGCAGCCGATCGCACGCCATCTTCACCATAAACTTCACGCAGGTCACAACTTCTCATCTTCTCATAGCATCACATGACTGCCTTCTTTTCTTCTTCTTCTCAATGTGTCAACATCATCACTCCTTGTAGGCCAAGTTTGATGCAGAGATGCCCAGTGAAACGGTCAGCAAGATCCACCTGGTGGACCTGGCTGGAAGTGAGCGGGCAGACTCCACCGGCGCCACTGGCGTCAGGCTGAAAGAAGGCGGGAACATCAATAAGTCTCTGGTCACACTGGGAAACGTCATCTCTGCTCTGGGTCAGAAACACAAAGTCAAGCTCTTGGGCTGATTTACAGTCAAGTACCCCGAAATGAAGGTGCTGACTGAAGGTACCTGTTTTCTGTTTGGGGTCAGCTGACCTGACGCAGGACGGCGTCAACACCAACCAGAAGAAGAAGTCTGTCTTTGTCCCCTACAGAGACTCCGTGCTGACATGGCTGCTGAAGGACAGCCTGGGCGGCAACTCCAAGACCATCATGATCGCCAGTGAGACGCCTTTTTTTTTTTTTTTAAAGTAAGTCCTCATTCAAAACCGTAACCCGCTTCTACTTCACAGCCATCTCCCCCGCCGATGTCAACTACGGCGAGACGCTGAGTACGCTGCGCTACGCCAACCGGGCCAAGAACATCATCAACAAGCCCACCATCAACGAGGACGCCAACGTCAGGCTGATCAGAGAACTGCGCGCGGAAATCGCACGGCTGAAAGCTCTGCTGATTGAAGGCAGCCAGGTAACCACGTCGGGGCACTTGTTGCTATGACAACGAGCAGTGTAGTGATGCTGTGCTTGTTGTTCAGATCGCTCTGCTGGATTCTCCCACTGCTCTCAGCGTGGAGGAGAAGCTGCACCAGAACGAAGCCCGAGTGAGTGGGACCATAATTGGTGGGACCACATTTGGTGTTCCCACACACCCTCAACTTCAGTGTGTGTGTGTGTGTGTAGGTTCTTGAGCTGACCAAAGAATGGACCAACAAGTGGAACGAGACGCAGAACATCCTGAAGGTCGTTTTTTGTTTTTTTTTCTCCAACTTTCTCTCCGTGACAATCTGGACGATTTTGTGCGCGTCCGCAGGAGGAGACGCTGGCGTTGAGGAAGGAAGGCATCGGCGTGGTTCTGGATTCTGAGCTGCCTCACCTCATCGGCATTGACGACGATCTCCTCAGCACCGGGATCATCCTCTACCACCTCAAAGTAAAAACCCACTTCACCAACGTGCAGCCTGTCCCCATGTGTTTTTATTTATATTTTGTCGTGTGGACATGTCTTCTGTCAGGAGGGACGCACATTTGTGGGCAGAGAGGACGCGTCCACGGAGCAGGACATCAGTGAGTCAACTAATCCACTATAACTGCAAGTGTTCGAATCCGAACTGTAAGCCCCGTTTTAGCCAATCAGAAGCCTGAAGAAAGACCAGCCTTAAAAATAGAGCTTTAGTTCTGCTGCTGTGGAGATGTCCCAATGTGATCTGTCCTCCACAGTTCTGCACGGTCTAGACCTGGAGAGCGAGCACTGCATGTTTGAGAACCAGAACGGTACCGTGACGCTGGTACCACTCAGTGGAGCTCAGTGTTGTATCAATGGGGTCCAGGTGATGACTCCCACTCAGCTCAACCAAGGTGAGGATCATCAGTATCCTGGCTAGGTAAGTCCTGGTCCTGGTTTTGCTTTATATACAGTATGTGGTCTTGCGCAGGTGCTGTGATCCTGCTGGGCAGAACCAACATGTTCCGTTTCAATCACCCCAAAGAGGCGGCCAAACTCCGAGAGAAGCGCAAGGTGAGAGTCCGCTTGACCGAGTCTCCACGCCTCAGATTTGGTCCAAACGTATTCCCCCCCCCCCCACCCCATCCCCCATCCTTGTCCTCTCAGAGCGGCCTGTTGTCCTCCTTCAGTCTGTCCATGAGTGACCTGTCCCAGTCCTGTGAGAACCTCTCCACTGTCATGCTCTACAACCCGGGGTGAGTTCACGGTTCATCACGACATCACGGCTTTCAAGTCTAAGCCTCACTGAGTAGTGATGTCATCACAACCGGTTGCCAAGGCAACACAGGCCCTGTTGACATGCGATGATGTGCTGCTCTTTAACTCTGTCCCCCTCCTCCGCCCCGCCCGCAGTCTCTACACTGACAAGGGCCCCGTCTTTCTCAGGTAGACTGTCCACTTCCTGTCTGCGTCCATGCTGACTTCCTTTCAGCCCCCATTGGCTTGTTGTTGTTGTCGTTGTTGCATTCCATCTGTTCGACGTCCTTTTGTTGTTGTTGTCGTCGTTAGCTTGCTAGCTTGCTGACGTTCCCATGTGTGTCCGCAGGCTGGAGTTTGAGCGACAGCAGCGTGAGGAGCTGGACAAGTTGGAGGTGAAAAGGTGAGATGTCGTCTGACTGTTACCGTGGCAACTGATGCAACTCCTCATACCCCCGCAGGAGGCTGATCAAGGAGATGGAGGCCAAGCAGCAGAGCGAGAAGGCGGAGCTAGAGCGCCTCCAGCAGGAGGTGGAGAGCCAGCGCAAGGAATCTGAGGAAGTGCATCAGAGGATCCTTCGCCAGGAGGAGAGCCTTCGCCGCCGCAGTCAGGACATGGAGATCCTCCTTCGCCACCTCCAGGAGGAGAAGCAACGCTTTGAGGAGGACAGACGCTCCCACCTCCAGGGGGTGCAGGAGGGAGCAGAGGAGAAGCAGGACGAAGAGCAGAAGGAGATCTACCGAGAGCTGGAGGAGCTGAAGAGGGAGCGTGAGGAACAGCATGCACGTCTGGAGACTGAGAGGAGGCGCTTGGAGGAGCAGGAGAAGGAGCAGATGAGCCTAGTTGGGAAGCTGCAGGCGCAGCTGAGGGATGAAGAGGAGGCCGCGGTCTCCCTGCAGAGCCAGGAGGAAGTAGGCCGCCTGGAGGAGGAGCAACGATCGCTCGCCGACATCAGAGAGGCGCTCCTGCGAGCTCGAGAGGTGGGAGGAGCCAGTGAGGAGGCGAGGAACGCTTGCGCTCTTTACACAGACTTCAAAGGAACTCAGCTGGAGGAGCTCGGACACATGGAGGAGGCGCTTCAGCAGCAGAAGGAACGTCTGGAGAAGGAGGTCACCTCTTTGCTCCCACTGGCTCACAACCTGGAGAAGGAGCAACGTCTGCACTGCAAGGAGCGCCAGCTGAGGAGCCTGGCCCAGAACCTTCTCCCGGCGCTGGCACAGGAGAAACAGCAAGCAGAGGAGGTCCTCGTGCATCCCCTTGGCCCACAGGAACTTCTGTACCAGGTGGAGAAGGAGCTTCAGGAGAAGGAGGAGAAGCTAGAGGTCCACCGGGCCTGCGCTCAACACCTGCTGCACCTCCAGGAGACCTTTCAGTTCACAGCCGATGTGGCCCGTCAAGAAGAAAAGGTGAGGCTCAAGGAGAAGGAGATCCTGGAGTCCAAAGAGAAGCAGCAGGTGGAAGCCATGGAGGAAGCGGTGGGCCGGCTGAAGAGGAGACACTTGGCCCTCAGACGCTGTGCCTCCATGGAGGAGAAAGGCGTACACAGGTGAGCACCAGCACACGTCCGCTTTATGAAACATCTGATGACGACCACGTTTGCTTGACAGGGAGGAACAGGAGATCGAAAAAGGAGAGAAGAGCCGAGGAACTCACCTGCACACACTCCTTCCTCTGTCAGATGATCGGTATGAACATCAGAACCGAACCACACAGCTCTGGCCGTTCTTCTCACGTTGTCTTTGCAACAGCATCAACGCTTACATCGAGGAGGAGGTGCAGAGGAGGCTACGCAACATGAACCTCCGGAATGGACTTTCGCTCTCCTGCCAGCCGCTCCAGGTGGGTCCACAGAGTCTGTGCAGGTTATGGTTCCAGAACCTCCAAAAGGTCCAGTCGCTCACGTTGCTTCTGTGTCCCTGCAGGAGGTCCAAGCAAGCACGTCGACACAGGAGGTAAGAACTCCGGACTTTGTGAAATTAGAATCAGGTTCTCATCACGTGGACCGTTCTTCTTTTAGGAAGACAAGCTGCCAAATAAGAATCACGGACTGAAGGTCAAATACGAGGTAGGTCTTCATCACGTACCTGTCACAACGTTATCTGTCAATCATCGTCAATCAGTTTTCAAGGTCCAATCTGGCGCCATCTTGGTTCTGTGGATGTTGATCTCAAACTGTTCACTTTAATTGAAATCAAATCTTCCAATCCGGAATGAAAACGGATTAACGGGGACCAGAACTTTGTCAGAACATCCAAACTAATTTGCATGCGCCAATCTCCACTGGGTCCGGTTGAGGTTCTGTCGGATGCATGGACGGCACTGGTGGATGATGATGTCATCACTCCTCTTGCACACAGACGGACGCAAGCGTCCACCAGAACCCTCAGGTAGAACCAGGGACCCGGGAAGAAGAGCCTGCAGCCACGCTTGAGTCACGGGCGAAGAAAGAAGCGTGTACCAGATCCGGTCCGGATCACATGGATGAAAACCGAAACATGACGGTGAAGGTGGCTAAGACGCGGGTCCGGTCACTGCCATGTGACCCGGCTTCTCCCGAAGACCTGGGAACCTCTGGATCAGAGGAACCCTGTGACGGTGAAACGGCCCTCTTAGAACCTGAGAAGAAGTCCGGTTTGGGCTACTTTGCAGGGAAGTTGTCCGAGGTCTACAGAACCGCTGGTCTGGGTCTGCAAGTGACCCGTGACATCATTCACGGCGTTGGCGTGCAAGATGTGAAGGACCTGTTCTCTCACTATGTGACCCGAATGTCCAAAGAACTCCCCCTGATCTATCTCACGGAGCCCACAACGGGACCTGTACCAGAACCTCCTGAGGTCCACATGGGCCATAAAGTTACTTTGTTGAATGCGACAAAAAATGGCGTGGACTGGTCCAATCTGGCCAAAGGTTCTGTGTCTTGCGTGAAGAACTTCGGTCCTCATGTGTTCTCTCAAAGTCTGGTTCTGATGCCGCCAGCTTTGGACCGCCTGCAGGCATCTCCGGGACTCAAGATGCTGGAGACGTTGGACGCTCTGGCGCCAAGTTCACGGGTCGGCCTGCTGCGGAGCGTCTTCTGGCTGAGAACGGCCAGCGCCGAGAAGCCACGCCCTCAAGCGGCGTGTCTGCTGGTGTCGGAAAAAGCGTTAACCGTGGTCTCAAGCGGTGCTGGTTCTGAAGACACCCTAACGGTTTGCCAGCGTTTGGGTCTCAGTCAGATCCACAAGGTCCAGATCAGTCTGGCGGGACAACATGTGAGCTTGCTGGGCGGTTCCAGTGACGTTCTCTTGGTGGTGTTCACCCACAGCAAGGAACTCACACAGGAGTTCTGCAGGGCCGTACTCAATGCCGAGAAGTCCTCGGAGTTGGTCAAAGGTCCCCCTTTGTTGGACGGTGACCTCATGGTTCTGTCCCTGGATTGGACCGCCAGAGTTCCTGACATTGTTCTGGACCATCTCGTCATCACCTCCAGATTCAAGCGGGTTCTGGCGGACCTGCTCTACGTAGTCCACGGCAACATGTCCGGTTCTGACAAGCCCTCGCTGGCCGCCATCCAACCCCTGCTCTACACCAGCACCAGAACGTCCTGCACAGACCCAGACGCCATCTTGCAGTTCTTCCTCACCGATACCCACGTGGTTATGCTCCAGGAGGACGCTGTTCTCCGCCCGGCAACACCTGGCTCCGTTCTGCTTCCCGTGCAACCGCATTTCCGGATCCGGGACTTGCGACGCCGTAAGGACATCAGCTGCGTGCTCCTGAAGCGGAGACGGGAGTGTCTGCTGGTCCAGATAGTCTTCAAGAACCCAATAAATGCGTCGACTCATCAGAGCCGTTCTTGGAAGCTGACTTTTGGTTGCGTACCGGAAGTTGCTCTCCTAGTTCAGCACCTGTGCGTCTGAAAGACCAAACCTTGGACCACAATCTGGTTCTGATCTGCTTTTAAAAGATGATGTAAAACGTCAAATCAGAATCATCAGTAAGAATAAATACTTTAGAAGATGCTGCACGTCACTTTTGCTTCACTTTCCTACTAAGGACATTTTTCATGCCGTTTCCATGGTGACGGGGACCGCTGCTTTAGGTCTAGTCCTGGTACCAAAAGATGGTAGCTATTTTGGTACCCTTCGCCACACAAAAAGTTCCGATTTTTTTGGTGTTTCTGTTGTGTTTCCACACCGTCCACATTTGTCCCGTCTTGTTTCCTGGCAAGCAACGACCGCCGTGCGGTCCCGTCAGCGGCGCCTCTGATGGCCTGCCCGAGTGGATCCGCATCAACATCCCTCGCTACGTCCTTCGAGGTCAAGGCAAGGATGAGCACTTTGAGTTTGAGGTCAAGGTCTGTGGGTCTTCACACTACACTAATACGATGTCTCAGAGGTCAAAGGTGAACCGTGTTTCCACAGATGAGCGTGCGGGAAGACACGTGGACCGTGTTCAGACGCTACAGTCGCTTCCGAGAAATGCACCAAAGTCTGAGATGTAAATATCCTCAGGTGAGATCTCCCGTTTGTTTTTCCACGGCTCTGCGGGATATAATTTGATTATTATGGGATGCTTTCATTCCAGTTGGCGGCTTTGGAATTTCCTCCCAAGAAATTATTCGGAAACAAAGATGAAAGAATGGTTGCTGAACGGAGGAACCACCTGGAGGTATGATGTCATGGATCACATGACCCTTCATTGGCAAATATATAAATATATACAATATTCATGTGTGTGTGTGTGCGGCAGCGTTACCTGAGGAGTTTATTCCGTGTCATGCTGACATCGTCGGGTTCGCCGCTCTGCGCCGAGGCCGATGGAAGTTTCCACCTCTCCAAACATTCTGTGTGCGAGTTGTCCCCCTTCTTCAAGAAAGGCGTGTTTGAATGCAGCCGCCACGGAACCAGCTGACCCGAGGCAGAATCCACCAATGAGAAGTTAGCGCTGCTGTGAGCTCGGCCGGATCGCCTCGTTGTTGGCCTTGAAGACGAAAAAGGCATGCACGCATGCATGCTAGCTCCTTTGCTTGGAAAAGACTTTTAAATGTTAGCTTTTTTTTATATTCATGCAAAGTAAAGTCAACTTCCTCATTCTTGTCTTTGTTTTTTTTCTTTTTAACTGAAGCAGCCACACCTTGACATGAGCATGAGAAAGCTATGATTTTTGTAGTACACCGCAGTCACCACTAGAGAGCACACTTCATTTTTGTCTGTCTGGAACCATTCATTCATTTTTCTACCGCTTTTCTTCACAAGGGTCGCTGGAGCCTATCCCAGCTGTCTTTGGGCGAGAGGCGGGGTACACCCTGGACTGGTGGCCAGCCAATCACAGGACACATATAGACAAACAACCATTCACACTCACATTCATACCTATGGACATTTGGAGTCGCTAATTAACCTAGCATGTTTTTTTTTTTATGTGGGAGGAAACCGGAGTAGCATCATTGTGGCATCGTTGTTTAGACATTTTGTCTAAAAATGCACTCCCTTGTCTGTTTTCTTTTTTCTTCTTTTCTATCCCCTCCTGCTCCGGTCTGACCACTCCAAATTTGCAAAACATCATTCATTAATTAATTTACTACTTATCCTCACAAGGGTTGTGGGGGTGCTGGAGACTATCCCAGCTGTCTTGGGGCGAGAGGCCGGGTACACCCTGGACTGGTGGCCAGCCAATCACAGGGCACATATAGACAAACAACCATTCACAATCACATTCATACCTATGGACAATTTGGAGTCGCTAATTAACCTAGCATGTTTTTGGAATGTGGGAGGAAACCGGAGTACCCGGAGAAAACCCATGAACATGCAAACTCCACACAGAGATTGCAGAGCGTGGAATCGAACCCTGGTCTCCTAGCTGTGAGATCTGCGCGCTAAGGGGGGAGTTAGTACAATTCCAAGGACCCTTGGATTTTAATTAATTAAAATAATTATTGAAAAAATGTTATTAAACAACAAAAAGGAAGGAACCAAGATGGCTGCACCCCTAGTCTAGCATTCTGGGTTCAGTCCATACGGCGATGGCGATCAGTGGGCGGGTTCTGGTTGGTTCCGCCCACTCAGGATCAGCTCAGCAGGTCTGAGAGGGAAGTCATACGACGGAACGCTCAACGTCTCAAGTTGCTCTCGACATCTCTGAAGCATCTTGTTGTACTCCTGCAAACCAAACGGTCATCGAGTAGGAACGTTTCTCTCACACAGACGCAGAGCTGAAGGTCAGCTGACCTGACACTGGTGGTCCAGGTCTTCCTGAAGGTTCTTGATGGTGGCTCTTTTGGCTCGGAGTACCTCCTGCGGGTCAAAAGCAGGACATCTTGTAATGTCCCTGAAGGTAACAATGCTATCATGGCCATCAGCTAAACCTGACCAACATCTCCAAGTCCAGAACCATCAAAGTACGCTGAGAAGTACCTCAAGTCGCATGTTAGCGGCTGCGGTGGCCGTGGGGTCGATGTTGGCGTTGGAGAGCGCGGCCAGGAGCTGGGCCTCCTTCTTGTCGACAGAATCCGTCAGAAGCGCCAGCTTCCGATCCAAAAGCATCTCCTTGAGGCCGCTCCTCTGCTGCACGTCCAGAAGAACCTCTGTTTGCTTCTTGAGGAGCGCGTCACGCTCCGCCTCCACCTGCAGGCACCATGCGTGTTCAGAACACACATCGAAAGCAGGTCGGTGGTTCAGAACATCTCATGAGACCGGCGGTCACCTGTGTGAAGGCCTGCAGGAGCATGTCTCGTTCCAAGTTGATGTCTGACAGCTGCTGCTCCAAACGCTTCACTCGGGCAGCGCAGGCCTGTTGGACAGGTCCACAAGAACACCACTGAGAGACGGAGCTCCACAACAGAAGATCCATATTTACTTCTTATGAGAGCTGAAGGTACCACTTGTTCGGACCGGGCCTGCTTGTGTCCCTCCAGTTGCTCTCGGAGCTCTGGAAGCTTCTGTTGGGCCTCCTGCAGGGACTCCTGCAGATGTTTGTTCTGCTCCTGAGCTTCAGAAAGCTTGCGGTCCACTCTGACCTGCTGCTTCTTCGCCTTTGCTAGGTCCTCCTGCAGAAGAACACATAACGAGAGAGAAGAAGTGGAGAACACCAAGTGGAGAACGTCTGAACGTACCTGCAGAACCTTGTGGTCGGCAAGCAGTTTGCTCTGCGTGGCCGAGTAGAACTCCTCGGCTCCTCTGAAGTTCCTGTTGTGTTGGTCCATCAGAACCTTCAGGCGTTGACTCATGTTGTCCTCCAGCTGGCTGATGGCCGCTTGTGTCCTGTCGCTCTCCGCCTGCCTCATCTGCTCCATCTTTCTGTGGTGCTTCACTTCCGCTTCTGCTCACAACGACAAAGTCCACTTTAGCACAGAACTTTGCTACGTGTCCCAGGTTCTGATCCGATCACCTGCGAGCCTCCTGTTGTAGTTGTTGCTGAGCTCCATTAGTTCCACTTGATGTTTCTGGGGAGGACATACATTTTTGTGGAACGTGGAAAGTTCTTCACCTGAATGTTTTCAGGAAAATGGCAATCACTTCCTGGTTACCAGTTTGAGTTCCTGGATGTTTTTGTTGGAGTTCCTCTGCTTCTCCCGAGCATCCGTCTGCACATTCTGGCTTTGTGTGCGCAGATTCAGCTCGGCCTCCGTGTGACGCTTGCGTGTCAGCCACGACGACACGCCGCCGTCCATCTTCATCTCCACTTCCGCGGAATGCTGCTCAGACAGGACGTGCTTCAGCTTCTGCTTGTACACCTGTAAGGGATGGAAATTGCATCATCATCATTATCATATAAAGTCCCATTCAAAGATCACTTCCTGGGATCAAGACTATTTCCTGATGGAACATCAATAACACATAAAAAGGAAGATAATATGTTAGCTGACTTTGGGTCAAGTTGGAAGTTATTCCTAAAAACTGGAAATGCTAACAGTTATCTCCACGCGGTGTCGCTCCTCAGCTTCTTCCTGTTCCCTGCTTCGGTTTCTCAGATCGGCTTTAGTTTCATCCAGGTTCCGCTTGCACACCTCCCAGAAACTTTGGATCTTGTCCCTCTCCAGCTGGAAGAAGCTCCTCTCCTCCCTCTCCCTGTCCAGCTCCTCCCGCAGCCGGATGATGTGCTCCTCCAGCTGCACGACACCGCACATGCGCAGAAAAGATCACAAAAGAAAAGCTCAAGCTAGCCGTACTGTGTTAGCTTCAGCTAACGCGAGGCTAATGTTAGCTCTGACCTGCTCTTTGGACATCTCTTGCGTCGAAAGTACATCCACAACTCCGGAAGCCTTTCCCTTCCCGGCTTTCTTTTTTCTTGACACGCTTTTAGTCTTGGGTGGCTCAACAGAACACATGTATTGATAAGCTAACAGCGCCTAGGCTAAGCTAGGCTACTTTAGCATTGAGATACGTTAGCTGGATTAAGAAGTTGTTGACTTACCATCGTCATACGCCTCTTAAAATGTCAGCAACGACGAAGCAAACGCAGATAACTTCAACAGTATGTAAACAAGAAAACGCTGTCATGACAACTTCATGACATCACGTGACAGGCGGGCTTCAAAACGAACTTTATTTAAACTTCGGGTTTTCTGTGACTGTCTCCTTGTGGTGAAATTATACATATATTACACATTTTCACCGTGAAGCTACCTTATCTTCAGACGCCCTCCAGTTTTAATAGTTTTTACTTTATTTACTTTTTTTTATTATTTTAACTTACCTGAACAAAAAAAAAAAGATCTTCACAGCTTCTCGTTTGCTCTGCAGCTTTAGCGACATGGGCATAGCACATCCTGTAGCTGGTAACGCTTTCAAAATAAAAGACGACCGTCAGTAAAATTGTGTTTTGAATGTATGTATTATGGTAATATTAAAGTATTTCATAACTTGACAAACATAAGAACACAAGCAAATTAATTTTGAATATGTTTAATAAGAAATAGTTCAAGTACAGTGGTTCACTTGTGACTGGGATCCTGCGTGATTTGGGATAAATCTCGAAAGGAGACGCTGGCCGAGCCTCGTTTGGCTGCTTTGGGCTACAACGACAAACGACAATTCGTCAACATTCTTGTCCGACATCCTTTACATCGACGTCAACAATCATGACAGCACTTAAGTTAAGCTTATTTTGTCTTACTAAGCATCCAATCAGATTGAGTGAACCTCACCTGAGATGCGTGAGGCTTCCAGCCAATCATGTAGAAGATGTCAAATGTGGCGGGGATGGAGCCGTCCTCGTTCCCGTACATCTCTGAAACACACACACATATTTCAACAGACATTAATGAACACTTAAAACTTTAAAATGTTCAACAATGACAGAGTTCAAATACTTTAAAAAGTAAAAGAATGACTTCAAAGTGTCACAACTTCAGCTAGCTGGTTGTCATGGAAACACACCTTTGTAAACAGCGGCGGCGGCCAAGATGGTGTCCCGATGCAACATGGCTCTTCTGTTCCAAGCACAGTTACTTTCGCCCATCCCTGATCAACACACACACACACACACACACACACACACACACAGAGTGTATAAGCGGCTTTCTCGACACAATGTCGAACATGTTGGTACCTTGTAGGTCCATCATGACCTCCATGATGCTCGGATAATGGACGTGGATCTCATCGGTGTCCTGAAACAACAACAAACTTGCAGCAGGAGTCGGGCACCAATTGAGAAACAACACAGGTCATACGTTCGCCTCTAGTCAAGGTGTGAACCCACCACAGTCAGCATACTGAAGCCTGCCTGGCCCAGAAGGTTACCCAGGTCGGTGACGGCCGTGTAGGGAGAAATGTGAGGGGAGAAGCCCCCCTCCCTCTCAGTCTCGGCCAGCTGGAGAGAACAGCGCAGCTCGTAGAGCGTGTCCCCGCCCACCATGGCCCCGATGAAAACGCCATCCGGCTTGAGGACTTGCTGGATCTGAGGTCAAAGAGTTCATTCCAGCCGCCAGTCATCACGAAAAGATGTTCAAAATGTCACCTGTCTGAGTGCTCCAGGCAGGTCGTTGATCCAGTGGAGACTATGAGAGCGACACAAACAGGTCAGCAGAGGTCAAAGTGCGCGTGTTCGAAACCCTTTCAGTCACCTCAAGCTGCTCAGCACCAAATCAAAGGTGTTCTCTTTGAAAGGAAGAAACTCCTCGTCGGCCATGAGCACGTGTGTCGTCATTTCACCCCTGTTGACCTGCCGCTGAGTGGAATAGGTCAAAGGGGAAAGGTCACAGTGACACAACAGGAAGGCAACGAGCAACTGACCTACCAGGGTGACGTCTGAGATGTCCGTTAGGAACAAACGCTCCACAACGTCCTGGACAACATCATTATCATCATCATCATCAACATGTTGACCAATCAAGTTGGAGTACTAATTAGTTGTGTACCTTATTTAAATGTTGAGCTATGTGTCCTCGACCGGAGCCGACCTCCAGCGCCACAGGAAACGTCCTGACAGGACACAAGCCACACTGTAATGACCGATTAACTAACCAGAACTTGAACGCATCAGGAAGTCACCTGGTGACGTCGTACACGCGGTCAGCCACTCGACTGCCAACCTATACACACAAACAAACACACCTTAAGACGGTGTACTTAATCAAGTGGCCAGTGAGTGTTTACACACCTCTTCTCTCAAGTAATCATATTTCCGACTGTCCTTCGCTGATGCCGCCCAGCCCTTCTGTCTCTTCTTCATGGTCCGGTCGAACACATTCGCGGTACCACCTCCGGACCGAGACTGACTCCTGCGGGCTTCAGGCCCCCAACCCGCCGACACCATCCAGCAGCGGGAGGCTGAAGCCCGCAGGAGTCTCGCACACACTCCGCCATTCATAGCGGAGCTTCAGTCAGGCCACTTTGTCATGTAATGTTGACAACATTTCATTACTTCCGGTTCTAGATGACCTCCAGTGAAAGGGGGGCGGTACAAAACCCGGAAATGAATTATCTATGTTCGCCACAGAAAAGGAGTACTTTGGAGCACCGAAGAACTGGTGTCGAACTTGTTAGAAAACTTTATTCTTCTCACAACCATTAACTCGCACTCCTCGCTACGTGAGACATAACCGCACACATTGCAACCATAACAGGAAGAGAAACCCCCTTTCCCTTGCACCCACCCCTCCGGAAGGCAACCACTCCCCTATCGATGGTTCCGGGGTGAATTATGTACCGGTAACCTAGCACTACAACATACATAACGATGTGGAAAGTGTAAAATAACTTACCAGTGTGACGCAGATTACAACTTAGAGCATTTTAATAAATTAATGCTGTACTTGTGTTCTCATTTGTGTTAGTTTTGAGATGTTTTCATAGCCTATTGTCCTTTTTCGCTTTCCGTAGTCGAGTGAGTGTTGCATGCTGGGAAACCACGCGGACTGAGCTCTCGAGTTGTACGTTTGTGTTGGTATGGATTCTTATTATTTACATGATTACTTTAGATTCGTATTATTAAGTTATTGATATTTTAAAACCTATTATACACGTTTATAACTTGGCCATAACCATATACGACAGTATTGTCACGTGTCTACTGTAAAAGTGCTTTTACGTGTGTTAAAAGTAGTCCACGATGTTATTAGCCATTTTATACGCTTCATGATCGCCTTTATGTCCCAACTAGCTTGCCGTAGTTATGTGTTTAACTGTACACTCTATAAAGATAATAACTGGAGCATTGTGATTACATTGTAGCCGTGTCACAGCCGCCATGTCGTCGTCCAAAGAGAGCGAGGCGGCGGATGAGCGTTTCACTCGGGTCAAGCGGGACCCTCGCTTCTGGGAGATGCCGGAGAGAGAACGCAAGGTGAAGATCGACAAGCGTTTCCAGTCCATGTTCCACGACGAGCGCTTCAAAGTCAAGTACACGGTGGACAAGCGGGGGCGACCTGTCAATCACACGTCCACCGAAGACCTCAAACGCTTCTACCAGCTGTCCGACTCGGACGACCAGGATGAGGATGAAGATGAGGAGAGAGGAAGGTCATCTGGTGATGAAGAAGATGATGAAGAGGCGAGCCAGGCAGGCGATGACGAGTCCGGTTCGGATTCAGGAGACGACAGTGGTCCCGACTTGGCCCGTGGGAAAGGCAACGTGGAGACCAGCTCGGATGAGGACGAGGATGATGACGTGGATTCCGTCCTTCGTCGCGAGGAAGAGGAAATCGAGCACGAGTGGGGCGAGCTGTGCAAAGACGCGCCACGCGGTGACGAGGTTAGTTTACGAGCAGCGGGCGGTGGTCTCGCCGGTCTCGCTGGTCTCGCCGGTCTCACCGGGCGTGTCTTTCAGGTCTCACACAGACTAGCCATGTGCAACATGGACTGGGACCGCATGAAGGCCAAAGACCTGCTGGCCCTGCTCAGCTCTTTCTGTCCCGAGGGCGGGGCCGTGCTGTCAGTCAAGGTAAGAGGGCGGAGCTGGCACAAAGACACTTTGTGTATGTGCAGAGCAGCAAAGCATGCTGGGTGTTTTGCTCCAGATCTACCCGTCAGACTTCGGAAAGGAGCGACTGAGGTTGGAGGAAGTCCAGGGACCGCCGGAGCTGCAGGCGCTTCCCGACGACTCGGAGGACGACACGGAGGACGACAGGTAGCCGTCTGATGGTGATGTCATCGTTTCTGATGCGGCGGCGGGTGTGACGTTCACGTGCGTGTCTCCAGGAAGCACAGGGAGAAGATGAGAGACTACCAGTTCAAGCGCCTGAAGTATTTCTACGCGGTGGCCGAGTGCGACTCTGCCGCCACCGCCGCCAAAATCTACGAGGAGTGCGACGGCTACGAGTACGAGAGCAGCTGCTCCATCCTGGACCTGCGGTACGAGACACGCCCGCCACCGTGACCTTTGACCTTCACTCTGACCTGCCGGTTTTGTTTCTTCAGCTTCGTTCCTGATGACATCACCTTCCACGACCAGCCCAAAGACGCCGCCACCGACGTCAACCTGGCGGCGTACACTCCGAAACTATTCACCTCGTCTGCTAGTGCCACTTCCAAGGTACGGAAGGGGCGGAGTCGCCAGGAGGCGGAGTCTGAACCTGTCTGTGACATCACCATGAGCGTTTGTCCAAGCAGGTCCAGCTGACGTGGGACGAGACGGACCACGAGCGCGTGAGCGCCCTCAGCAAGAAGATGAACAAGAGCGAGCTACTGGAGATGGACTTTAAAGCCTACCTGGCTTCTTCCAGCGACGAAGAAGACCTCCATGATGAGCAGGACGGCGAGGAACGTCTTCCGGCATCAGCCGGCAAGCAGGAAGAAGAGAAGAAGAAAAAGAAGAGCGAGGAGCAGCTGTCCAAGTACCGCCAGCTGATCAAAGGAATCCAGGACAAAGAGAAGCAGGACAAAGACATGGAGATGGAGGTCACATGGGTGCCAGGTAGGAGGTCAGAGGTCAACATCCAAATATTATGGATTGAAGCCGCTATCGCCGTCTGGTTGGGTTCTTCAGGGCTGAAGGAGACGACGGAGCAGCTTGTGAGGAAGAAGATGGAGAAGAAGGAGGTCCTGACGCCATGGCAGGAGTTCCTGCAGAAGAAGAAAGACAAGAAGAAACAGAAGAAGAAAGATCAAAAGGTGAGCGTTCTCATGTCGGCGCGAGAACCTCGTTTTTACGTCTCCTCTTGATGGCATCGCAGGAAGCAGCCGAGGAGGAGCTCAGCGACGACGACCTTCCTCCTGACGTGCAGCTCAGCAACCCGTTCTTCAGCGAGGAGCTCACATCTTCAGGTGAGCCGTCGTTAGCACGTCCAAAAAGACAATTGGAAGTTCTGATTGTCTACTGATGCTCCTCAGACACCAAGAAGAAAAAACGCAAAGACAAGAAGAAGAACCAGGAGGAAGTTGAGCGCACGGTTGAGGAAGAAGAGGAGCTGGAGAGACAAAAGGTCAGAGGGCATATCCAGAAGATCTCGCAACTGCTTTCCAGTGATTGATTGATTGATGTGTTTGTGCGTGAAGGCCGCCATGACGCTGCTGATGGACGACGACGGCGACGAGAAACACAAACACTTCAACTACGACAAGATCGTGGAGCATCAGAACCTGAGCAAGAAAAAGAAGAAGAAGATCATAAAAAGCGGCCAGCAGCTGACAGATGATGACTTCCAGGTCAAAGTTCACTCTGATGAACCCTACCACGGTGTCCATTTTGTTTATGAACCCGGGTCTCGTTTGGTCTTCAGGTGGACGTGAAGGACCCTCGCTTCCAGGCCATTTTCACTTCCCATCTCTTCAATCTGGACCCGTCCCACCCGAGCTACAAGAAGACCAAAGCCACGCAGAGCATCCTGGACGAGAAGCAACGCCGCCGTCAGGAAGACGATCTTCTCAAGATGGAGACCGCGGCGCCAAAGAAGCGCACGAAAGAGCACGACGCCGCGACACCGCCGGACGCCGCGTCACGGAAACAAGTGATGGAGCCGAGCTTGTCTCTGCTCGTTAAGTCCATTAAAAGCAAGACGGAACAGTTTCAGGCCCGGAAGAAAGCCAAGATCCTTTGATGGACTGGACCGCCGTTTTGGACAGAACTTTCGATAACGACTTGGCGTCCGTTCGTGACATGCATCTTGATACCATGGTTTGATTCCGTGATAAAGATATGATCGCTATGATCGTGAAGCTTTTGTTTTATTACGTCCAAAAAGATCCTGGAACGTTGTTCTTTACAGGCCTGGGAATTCAAAGATGGCGGCCGCTCCCATCCCGGTACCGATGCACATGGACACGACGCCATACGCCCTGCACACAAATACACATAAGGCCTTCGCACGGCATCGAGAGGCGAATTTGAGCAATGACACCGACCTACGTCCGCGTCGTCGCAGCTCATGCAGCAGCGTCACGACCTGGCGGGCGCCGGTGCAGCCCAGCGGGTGACCCAAAGCAATGGCGCCCCCGTTTGGGTTCACCTTCTCGGGCGGGATGCCCAGCTTCTCGATGCAGTACACGGCCTGAACCACATGATGGACGCATTTGCTGTGAGAAGATTGAAGAAGGGATGAACGAATCCAGCGGCGTCACCACTCACCTGGCTGGCGAAGGCCTCGTTGATCTCAAACACGTCGATGTCGGCCATGTTGAGTCCTGTTCCCACACATTTGTTGCTCATGAAAATTAAGTTGGGTACCAAAATTATTATTATCTTACCCGCCTTCTTGAGGGCAGCAGGGATGGCAACTGCCGGGCCGACGCCCATCACATCAGGAGGGACCCCGACCACGGCACTCGCCTTCAGGACCCCGAGGACCGGCAGACCCATCGCCTCCACCGTAGATCTGCGTCCCAGCAGCACGGCGGCAGCGCCGTCGCTCACCTGGCTTGAGTTCCCTGCCGCGTCGGGGAGAGCGAGTCGATACCGGCCGACACCGACTCGTGGTTACACGACTTACCGGCCGTGGTGGTCCCGTCGGGCTTGAATGCGGGTCGCAGTCTGCTGAGGCCCGCTAGCGTCGTTCCCGCTCGGATCCCGTCGTCCTTAGCAACCGTCACCTGCCGTTCCGTGCCGTCCTCGTGCACCAGCTTGGTCGCAATGGGGACGATCTCCTGGTCGAACAGACCCGACAGCTGCGCCCGCGCCGCCCTGATTGAGGCAGGACACGGAGGCTGACTTCCGACGTCTCAACGGCACCGCCGGCAGACATGTTTGATTACTTCTGCTGGGACGTCACGGCAAAGGCGTCCTGCTTCTCTCTGGACACGCCGAACCTCTCTGCAACGTTCTCTGACGTCATGCTACACACACACACACTCTCTCAATGTAACGCCATCACATGACAAGGTGCAAGAGTGTGACCTCTGACCCCATAGGGATGATGCAATCTCTAGCTTTTTCATTGTCCACCAGCCTGGAGCTCAGGTCTCCGGGATTCCCGATGGAGCGTAGTGACATGCTCTCCACGCTAACACACACACACACTTTAGCATGTTGTCAACGTTGGGGGGTGGGAAGATTGTCAGACGTACCCACAAGCAAGGCCCAAGTCGATGGAACCACTCCTGATAGCACCTGCACACACACACACACACACACACACACACACACAATCGTATCACGCACACACACAGAGAAAGGTCACGTGCACACCTGCGATGTTGAGCAGCGCCTGCAGACCAGACGAGCATTGCCTGTTGACCGTGTAGACGGGCACAGACTCCGGGAAGCCGCTACAAAGAAGATGGAACCATCAGTGACATCATCAACATGCGCCATGACATCATTGAGTGGATGTTCCGACCTGAGGAAGTGAGCCACACGGGCCATGAAAGCACCGGCGCCAGGCTGAAGCACATTTCCTGCAAAAAGAAAGATGTATTGACATCTATGTATAAGAAGTGACGGCCATATTGGACGCGTGTGACGTCACAGCTCACCCACACACACGTCACCCAGCAGCTGAGAAGAAAGGCCGACGTCGTTAAGCACGGCGGTCATCACAGCACTCAGCATCTCGTCGGGTGTAGTGTCCTTAAATGTGACGTCACATAATGATTATTTATCGACCAAGTTACAACTTTATGATTTATACCAACAACGTTACGTTCTACTTAAGAATGAAAAGTACTTCAGCAACTTTTAGTTACCTTTAAATTTCCGCGCTTGGCCTTTCCGATGGCGCTCCTCAGGCCGTGAACCACCACCACATCGTCGGGGCTACCGGCCACCGCGCACTCATTCGACCTTACGTTCCACTTGTCCGAACCGGACGGACACAAATGCCCCGAAATCACTTTTATTCTCTGCATGGCGACGGACAGACGAATTGTTTGGAATGTCACGTCTGCTTTGTGAATTTTGGACCGGAAGTGACGAGTTGCTAACTAGCTAACTGCTAACTGGCACTGTTAGCTTCGTTAATAGGTTATATTTTTTTCAATATCAAGTCCAAATTATTTTTATTTTCATGATTAAGGCCACTGGCGCCACCGCCCACATTCAACAAAGACGTCAAAAATATTCTTCAACAACAAACAATCGTCATCCTCTCACAATGCAAAAAAACAACACGAACGCCACACAAAGTACTTCCGGCCACAGGTTACCCTGTCGCTTTCAAAATAAAAGCGGCCATGGATAAGCGCTTCGAGGCAGCCCGCTAGACTGCAGGCTGGAAGTGTTAGAATATAATAAAATAATCTAGTCTCTTTTTGAGGGGAAAGTGTTCATCTTTAAGGCAAAAAATGAGTCCAGATGAAGCATCGATGATGGCGGCGCACAGGAGGGCGTTTTTTCCACAGACAACACAGAAACACAAAGTGTACTTTTTGATTGTTGACTCACATTCCAATGCTTCTTCGCGGCAAGACGGTGACCACTGTGAAGAAACACAACATGTAGCTGCTCAGGTGAACACGAACGTCATTAGTAGACGAGTCGATTCCTTTAAACGGCTCTTTCAAGTGAACGACGAGACTCGATTCCCTGATTGGCCACTGTGTCATGTGTGGCAACATCATGGGGCCTCCATTGCTCTTTTTTTGTAGATGGTTTTTTGTAGGAATTCAAAATAGTGATCTCACTGTCAGAACACGGAGATATGGCACTACCTTATGGAATGATTACGATGAAAACACAAGCCAAATATAAACAATATTTCCGACTCATTCCCACCAGTAGAGTATACAGTATACTGGTGAGATGTGTAGTTGGAATTATTCATTTTCTACTGCTTTTTCCTCACGAGGGTCACAGGGGTTGCTGGAGCCTATCCCAGCTGTCTCGGGGCGAGAGGCGGGGTCCACCCTGGACTGGTCGCCAGCCAATCACAGGGCACATATAGACAAACAACCATTCACACTCACATTCATACCTATGGACAATTTGGAGTGGCTAATTAACCTAGCATGTTTTTGGAATGGGGGAGGAAACCGGAGTACCCGGAGAAAACCCTCGCATGCACGGGGGAGAACATGCAAACTCCACACAGAGATGGCCGAGGGTGGAATTGAACCCGCGTCTCAGTTCCAAATGTGAAATTTGTAAATAGTTATTTTCATGTAAAACGACCATTTTTGTGTTGTTTATGCTGGAGACTATCCCAGCTGTCTTCGGGCGAGAGGCGGGGTACACCCTGGACTGGTGGCCAGCCAATCACAGGGCACATATAGACAAACAACCATTCACACTCACATTCATACCTATGGACAATTTGGAGTGGCCAATTAACCTAGCATGTTTTTGCTCCACACAGAGATGGCCGAGGGTGGAATTGAACCCTGGTCTCCTAAGCTGTGAGGTCTGCACGCTAACCACTAGAACACCGTGCCGCCCTAGTTGGAATTATTCCGATTCAAACTTCCGAACTGCTACCAGTGATTGTTTCCTTGATAAAAAACGAGTACCCCTGGCTGAATTGTAAAAAATAAATATAACGGCTCCTCAAGACTCAGCTTCCTTCACAGAGCCATAGATCTCATCTCGAAGTAGCCACAGACAGATTCAGGCGTAGAAGATGAGCTCGGGGATCTGCCCGCCCTGGACGCCGGTTCCGTTGGTGCTGTCGGAGGAGCACTGGAACTGGAAGGTGACTTTGCCGCACTGGACCTCGGTCATGCCTTCCTGCCCAAAGTAGCTGAGCTCATTGCCGTCCAGGACCACGCTGGCCGTGTAGAAAGTATCGGGCTCGATCTGGACCGGGTACTCAAACCAGACGGGGAAGGTGCTGCTCGAGCCGTCGGAGAAGTACTTGATGACACGCTGCGCCATGGCCACGCCCTGACGCTTCAGCTCAATCTTGGCGCTGTACTCGGCCGAGCCGCAGCTGGAGCCGTAGAGACCGAAGCCGGCGATAAAGACGCGTTTGTCCACGGCGAACTGGATGCTGTCGCAGCGGCCGCGGTACCGCCACTGGTTGCTGCGGTAGGCGCATGACTGGAAGCGGTGGCAGCGCTGCGGCGCCAGGCCTTTGCGAGGTTTGGTGCAGAACAAGAGCTCGGGTTTGTTGGCGGCCGTGTACCACAGGAAGATGTCGTTGGTCTCGTTGAGCGTCAGCACGCCCGACTGCGCCGCCCCGTTAGCGAAGTCTTCCAGTGCCATAGTGGGGATGCGTATCAGGTAGATGGCTTTGCCCAGAACCAAACGCTTATTCTCGATGCTGGGCTGCAGATCCTGGCGCTGGCACTCAGCCTCGGCCCAGCTCAGCGCCGCCTCGAACACCACCATCTCCTTGGCGTTGAGCGTCTCGCGCCGCAGGATGCTCTCCAGCGTCTGCGCGTCGATGTCACAGAAGCCCTCAGAACGCAGCGCCAACTCCGCCTGGGCGTCGATCACCTCCCAGCAGCGCTGCGTCAGATCCGGTTCCTCAAACAAGCAGCTCTGCGACAACAGGACGCAGGCGTTTTTGGCGCTCAGGCTGGTCTCCAGGAAGTTCACGCAAGCGCGGGCCAGATGCGGCACGATGTACTTCTTGGCGGCGTACAGCGTGGCCAGCACCGTATCTGCGCACAGGTCGATCTCGTCGCAGTAGATGTACCTGGCGAGGGAAACCACAAGTTACTACGCAGCCATTGGTGCCGTTTAAAATGTAGCCGGGCTCCACCCACTTCAACATGGCGAGAAATGATGGCGGTTCCACGTCAGGGATGCGGATCTCATCCTGATCCTCAGCCAGCTCGCCGTAGAACATGGCATGGAACACCGAGCTGCCCACGGCCAGGACGTACTGCAGGATGCAAGACCCAAAGTGAGATTTCACTTGACTGTCAATCTTAACAACTTCCTGGATCCAAACCTTGTGGCCCGGAACCCGCTGAGTCCCGCCCGGCGGCCCGACCACGAAGAAGACATCTGCCATCATCTCATTGTTGAACATGACTGAGTTCCTGCACAAACACGAGAGGCACAACCTCGGATTCAGGACTCGGTTCTCTGTGGCGGGTACCGGTTTAAGAGCGCCCACCTCTCCCGGATGGTCGGGTACAGGCCCTGCCAGTTGCAGCAGCCCTTGGTGGCGCTGGTCGAGGTGTTGTTGTTGGTCAGGTTCTGTTGTTGGTACTGCTGGATGGAGGCGGACGGAACCAGCTTCTTAGTGGGAAACAGCTCCGCAGCCATTCTCTTCCAGTCAGGCTGTGGACCGGGTCATTACAGCTTTGGACCCGCTCTACGAGGAAGGAAAAAGAACTCAGAACCGAGACCATAACCGGAACCAAAGTAAGTTCACACAGGTTGACTCGGTGCTGCTAAGCTAATGTTAGCAGTTTGAGTCGCGCGTCGTAAATGCTTCATTTCTAATAAACATTTATAACATAGAACAACAGAAAACTGAGTTACAAAACTAAAAGGTTTGAACCCAACAATAAAAACTGACATTGAAGTAGACATTTGTTATTTTCGCTCTATTCAAGCTAGCTAACAAGCTAGCAAGCTATCGGTCGAGCCGCTGATTTAATTATTTCGGCAGCTGCTGATTATGCGAATTGTTTTACTTACTTCAAACTCTCACGTATGTTTTTAAGGTCATTTTGTCGTCCAATCGAGCAGATTTATGCATTAAAAACATAGAAACTGACAGACAGTTTTGTTTACAGCAGCGAACTGTCGTCTTCTTCGATTGTAAAACAGGAGCGACATCCGGAACGAAACACGCTATCGCCCCCCTGGCGGAAAAAAGACCACACTGCACTCAATTTACATTTTATTTGACTTTGTTGACATCATGCAAAGTAATATTTACTCTATTGAAAGATCTTCCGCATGAATAACACTACTTTGTCATGTTCGACTCCCACTTGTAATTCTTAAAGAAATATATTTGTAATAAGTAGTACCATCAACACACAATATACACTTTCAAGGTTGCTGTAAAAAATGGAATCAAATAGTGAATCAAAGTTAACGCAATGTTTTTTTTTAATTGTAAAAGCAATCGTATGTACATGTTAGCTAAGCTTCAATAGACTATCATATTCATTGTACACATTTATGGACAATATTAATCATTTTTAGAAGTAAACAAATAAAGAGAGCAAAAACAAAACACATATTCTAATCTAATATTTCAAGTTTTACAGAGTGCATAAAGAAATAAAGTATGTGCAGAGTAAAAGTGCTTTCACTTGTCAATCATCCTTGTTTTCGGCAATGAAATAGTAACCGAGTCACCTTTTTGCACCTCGTTTTTTTTCCAACACCAACGTACAATGTAGTTATAATAATAAAATCATTGTTAATAATAAACATTTGTGATTCCCGTTTTTCAAGTTTTTAAAAAAACACCTCAACTGGTAACTTACCAAAAATACACATAGCACGCACAACGGCATTAGCATTAAACATTAGCAACTTGTGCTTAATAAATATTCTTTGTCGTTATTTTTTGCTTTGCTGCGTTTTAACGACAAAAATGAAAAGCAGTGAAGGAATGAAGATATTTTACAGCAAGCTTTTATACCAAGAAACCCGTTTTTTTTTTTTTGTTTTTTTTGTCGAGTTAGTCTCATCCTGAGTTGAACGCCATCCGGAGGTCAAAGTGCACAGCTCTGAATGGAAATGACGACGCCTCAACGCAGGAAGTGACAAACGAGAACTAACAAAGGCACGTCATAGTGACAAATGAATAACATGCAGGCGTCATTTTTCCCGGGTGTGTTTGTTTTACGACCCGGGCCAGCCCGAGTCCACACGAGACAGATGGGTCATACGAAGACCTTGGCGAGGGCGTCCGCCCCAGCGCTGCCGATGTAGCATTTGGTCGGGTGGAACGCCACGTCATGGATGGACTCGTCTAACTTCTTGCGATGGGCGGTGAACTCCTGGATGCACGTCTTGGTCTCCATGTTCCACAAGCGCACGGAACAGTCGTGGCCTGCACGGATCAAACCATCGTAAATATGAAGGTGAGCGAGACGGTCAAACACGTAAAGGCGGGGCACATGTCACCTACTTCCTGACATGAGGTAAAGTCCGTTTGGATCCACGGCGAGACTCGTCACGGCGTCCAAGTGTGCCACCATGGAGTGGACCGGCTTACCTTCACGTGCACATGACATGAAATCACATGACTCCACACAGTCAGGAAGTGGATCTAACAGCGTCACGTACCCGTGTTGTTGTCAAAGAAGCGGATGTGGCGGTCCTCCTGCGCCGTGATGGTGACGGGCAGGGTGGGATGACTCAGCACTTTGTTGATTCGACACGCAGCGTCTAAAAAAAAAAAAAAAAAAGACGACAAAGTAAGACGCCCGCCGATTACGCTAATGACGCGTAATGGCCGACCAGCGTACCTGCGGCTCCGGCCGACTGCAGCTTGACCACCAGCTGCCGGGTCTCCATGTTGAAGACGCCAACATGGCCGCTGGTAAAGGACGCCACCATGTGAGCTGGCTCGGTGCTCGCCACGTCCACAGAGGTGGCCACTCCCAGCTCTGAAAAGTATTATTACAAATAATAATCTATTTTTAGTCATAAATAATAATAAACAATAAATAATAATAACTTATCATAATAAATAAACAATAAAGAATAATAACTTATAATAATAAAAAATAAATAATAAATAAAAACAATAATAATAACTGAATAATAAATAAATAAAAATAATTATAATAATAATGAATGAATGAATAAACAATAAATAAATAAAAACAATGATAACTGAATAAATAAATAATAATAAATACTAATAATAATGAATAAATAATAAATAAACAATAAAATAAATAAATAAATAAAAACAATAATAATAACTGAATAAATAATATAAAATAATAATAAATATTAATGATGAATAAATAAATAATAAAAATAATAATAAAAATAATGAATGAATAAATAAATAAATAAATTCTATTTATTCATTTCAACCAAGCGTCGGGTTGAAATGTCACATGACGCCGTACCTCCCCTCTCGTTAAAAACGGCGAGACATGGCGAGGTGTCGGCCGCGTTCCACAAGCGCACCGTCCCGTCAGCCGAGCAGGACAGGAGGCGGTGATGGGCGGAGCTGTAGACCACGCCCCACACGGCGTCGCTGTGGCCGCACAGCGTCCCCCGCAGGACAGACAGCTCTACAACGAGCAAAGAGTTCGTCTTGGCGGGGAATTGCGTTGGAGAGAAGGGACACACAAAAGAAGGGACGTACCGTACGAGTCGTAGGGGTCGATGTTGTGGTTGGGCGTGTTCCAGCTCTGAATGGTTCCGTCCACGCCCCCGCTGAAGCACTGCTCGCCGTTGGAGCTCATGGTGACGCACAGGACGGCCCCACTATGCGGGAGAGGCGGAGACTGGTCAGTCGTCCCTCCTTTATTGTGGTTATCCATGAGTGAATTTGACCGATATGGATATCGATACCGATACCAACAATACGATACCACATATAGACAAACAACCATTCACACTCACATTCATACCTATGGACAATTTGGAGTCGCTAATATAACCTAGCATGTTTTTGGAATGTGGGAGGAAACCGGAGTAGCATCGTTGTGGCATCGTCGTTTAGACATTTTATCTAAAAATGCACTCCCTTTGTTTTCTTTTTTCTTCTTTTCTATCCCCTCCTGCTCCGGTCTGACCACTCCAAATTTATCAAACATCATTCATTCATTCATTCATTTTCTAACGCTTATCCTCACGAGGGTCATGGGTGTGCTGGAGCCTATCCCAGCTGCCTTTGGGCACCCTGGACTGGTGGCCAGCCAATCACAGGGCACATATAGACAAACAACCATTCACACTCACATTCATACCTATGGACAATTTGGAGTCGCTAATTCACCTAGCATGTTTTTGGAATGTGGGAGGAAACCGGAGTAGCATCGTCGTTTAGACATTTTGTCTAAAAATGCACTCCCCCTGTTTTCTTTTTTCTTCTTTTCTATCCCCTCCTGCTCCGGTCTGACCACTCCAAATTTGCATTCATTCATTTTCTACCGTTTTCCTCACGAGGGTTGCGGGGGTGCTGGAGCCTATCCCAGCAGTCTTCAGGCAAGAGGCGAGGTACACCCTGGACTGGTGGCCAGCCAATCACAGGGCACATATAGACAAACAACCATTCACACTCACATTCATACCTGTGGAAGTTGCTAAGTTGCTGCCTCATGTCATTTCCTGAATCTGTGATCATGTGACTTGAGGAATATTAAAATAAAGCAACTCACGCGTGACCTCGGAACGTGTAGATGGGTTCCACGTCCAAGGACGCACACCTGGAAGACGACATCGTGAGTTTATTGGTTTTTAAAAATGACTTTTCTTCTCACTTTTTCGCAGGTGTGGTCTTCTGGAGGTTCCACAGTTTGAGCGTGTTGTCCTCGGAGCCGGTGATCAGGACCGCCTCCACGGGATGGAAGGCCAGGCTTCGGACCGAATCGAAGTGACTCCGCAGCGTGAACTTGGGGTTCCACGTCTTCCTCAGAGCGTCTTTGCTGTTGCTCATCTGCTGCATGCATGAAGACGTCTGGTTAAGGTCCCGCCCCCCCCTCGGAGGACGTCCGTACGAGGACTCACTTGGTACGTCAGGCACTCGGCCTCGTTGGCCACAGTCAGGCCGGCCAGTTCGCCCAGTCCAAGCTCGTTAGAGACCGCCTCGTCCACGCCGCCCAGGATCAACGCCTTTCCCGGCGATGGCAGGAAGGTCATGACCTCTGTGGGAAAAACAAAAAGTCAAAGTCTGCCTAGCAACAACAGCTGAGATCAGCCTACCGTCTTCCTGCTCGTTGAGTCTAGCTACGGCGGGCCGGGAGGGGGTCGCCATGGGGGGCTGCATGGCGGGAAGCTCCTCAGCATCCCGTAGGTTAGCCAGCATGTCCTGCAGCTTGGAGCGGTTTGGTCCTGTGTGGGGGGGGGGGGTTAGAAACAAAGATGGCGTCTGATACAGGCCGCTCAGAGATCAAGAGTCTAGACCAGAACCGGTACGTACTCTTGACCCCCTTCTTGCCCTTACGCTCCCGTCGGTACTGCTCCTTGAGCTGGGCTATCAGGGCCGGGTCTACGTCCCAGGCCAGGTCTCTCAGAGGGGGGGGCTCGTCCTTGTCTGTGTGAAATCATGCTAACGTTAGCTTGGCTTGCTACACACAAGTAGCCCAAGTACTCTGTGTGTGTGTGTGTGTGTGTGTGTGTGTGTGTGTGCGTGCGTGCACGCTGCCATCACTCCTCTGCAACGTGCTGAAGAGGAGTGAATCACAAAATGCGTGGGAATTGAGTTTGTCACTGGCCAGATGACAATGATGACATTGCTAGGCAACAACGGCCTCAAAAAAGAGGCAGCGGTTCTCCGCCAGGGAATATTTCTTCTACAAATACACACTGGGTGGCCGCTTCATTAGGTACATCATCTCATGATCGTCATGCTTGTGATTTTAATAGCATGAGTTAAGATATATCGGGGCTGCACGGTGGACGAGTGGTTAGCGCGCTGACCTCACAGCAGGGAGACCCGAGTTCAATTCCACCCTCGGACATCTCTGTGTAGAGTTTGCATGTTCCACTTCCCGGATCAGAAAAATGTTGTTTCGGGGTCTCAAAAAACAAAATTTGCGTATTTGAAAAAAGATCGAAAAACAACCCTTCGGAAAAGTAGGATTTTTTGCCATTTTTGGGTCCTGCTGGGACCCCTGATGAATGTTTGGTGGGATTGGTCCACCTCCTGGATCAGAAAAGTGTTGTTTCGACACCCCCAAAAAAAACAAAATTTGCGTACTTGAAAAACGATCGAAAAACAACCCATCGAAAAAGTAGGATTTTTTGCCTTCTTTGGATCCTACTGGGACCTCTGAGGAATGTTTGGTGGGATTGGTCCACCTCCCGAATCAGAAAAGTGTTGTTTCGACACCCCCAAAAAAACAAAATTTGCGTACTTAAAAAACAATCGAAAAACAACGGGTCGGAAAAGTAGGATTTTTTGCCTTTTTTGGGTCCTGCCGGGACCCCTGATGAATGTTTGGTGGGATTGGTCCACCTCCCTTGCCAGAAAAATGTCGTTTCAGGGCCTCGGAAAAAACAAAATTTGCGTACTTGAAAAATGATCGAAAAACAACCCTTCGGAAAAGTAGGATTTTTTGCCATTTTTGGGTCCTGCCGGGACCCCTGAGGAATGTTTGGTGGGATTGGTCCACCTCCCGGATCAGAAAAATGTCATTTTGACACCCCGAAAAAACAAAATTTGCGTACTTGAAAAAAAGATCGAAAAACAACAAGTCGGAAAAGTAGGATTTTTTGCGTTCTTTGGGTCCTGCCGGGACCCCTGAGGAATGTTTGGTGGGATTGGTCCACCTCCCTCACTAGAAAAGTGTCATTTTGGCGCCTCAAAAAAACAAAATTCGCATACTTGAAAAACAATCAAAAAACAACCCGTCAGAAAAGTTGGATTTTTTGCTGAGAGATCAAAAAACGACCGTACCTTCCCGCCTTTCCCAGCAGTCCAAGTTCCTGATTCCTTTGAACGAGTCAGTGAGCTGTGTCAAATATATCCTGATCTTATTGTAGTTTCCATGCATGCTTTTATTTACTTGTTGCCATTTTTAAAGTTATTGTTTTATTAATCCTAATAAAAGCATACGTTTGGAGAGACAGCCATTAGGAACAGTTTGTTGCCGCCATGTCTCACCCCAGTCGCCGCCGTCCTCGCCGCTGGTGGACTCTCCGTGTGCGAGCATCTCGTCCTGACTGGACAGGAAGTCAAAGCCTTTGAGCGCCTCCTCGGTGTCAGGGTCATCGCTGAGGTCCGAGATCGTCGAGGATGGCGTAGGAGACGGTTTCCTCCTGACCATCTGTGGAGATTTTCAAAATAAGAGCACCGAGCCAAACAAAGGCGTGACGATTCGCTTCTTACGGCGGCGGCGAGGTCCAAGATGGTTCTGTCCCGCCCCTCGCTGTCGTCGTCGTCGTCTTCGTCGCTGAACTCTGCGGCGGCGTTCTCTATGATTTTGAACGCCTCCAAGATGGCAGCCGAGTCGGACGTGGACGCTTTGCTGGAAGACAGCGAGAACTAAGTATTAGGGATGATGACGACGCGCCGTGCGAGCGTGTTCGCCAGGTGAGTGATACCTGGACACGCCTCCCTCTTTAGGCGACAACGCGTCTGTGCCGTTGACCAGGGCGTTGCTGTCGTGGGCGGGGAGCGACTCTCCCAAATCGCCACTCAAGCCCAGGAGCGCCCTGACGCGGTGAGACTTGACGTCCAAGATGGCGTCTGCATAGCCGACCTCCTTCAGGTACCTGGAATCATCATCATCATCATCATCATCATCATCCGTTCCTCATCAACAAATCACACAACCTCGCTCCACCCGTGCTACGCTCTCTCATCAGCTGGAAGTGAACATGCTAGCAGTTAGCGTCGCTACGATGTCACACGTTTAAACTCACCTCAGCCGAGAAAGAAGCAGCGAGGAAATCAAGTTGAACTTTAAGGTCAGCAGCAGAAAGCTCATTTGTTCACTCCTTAAGCCCCGCCCCCGGCAACGCCCCCACGCCCACCCAGTACCAGCCTCCCGCCACACAATCCTCCATTCACTGACACAACAAACAGCAGCAAAGCACTGACATTGAACACTATTAGTGTGTGTGTGCGTGTGTGTGTGCGTGTGTGTGTGTGTGTGTGTGTGTGTGTGTACTGACTGTGAGAGCAGCTGGCGTCCTTGCTTCCAGCTCAGCTGATGGCTGCTGTTTGGAGGAGTGGGAGCGTCGCTGTCGTTGGCCTCGTCTGACACACACACACACACACACACACACACACACACACACACACACAGAATTAAAGATTATGAGTCCTCCAATAATTATTCTGCAGAAAACACATGACATTTCTCAAAATGTAATTAATTTGTAAATATCTGTTATACAAAATGTGGCATGTATTTCAGGACCATGTTGCTTCCCTTCGGGTGGACGTCGCCCCCCCCTGTATAGGCGCTACCCCCCCAATCCAATTTGTCCACTGGCAAAAACTGCTTGGGGCACTTGCACTATGGTAGTCGAACAGTATTTTAATTTAAATTTTTATTTTAATTTAATACATACACATAGATGAATATGACTGACTGACGCAACTACGGTGCGTTCAAGGACCGGCCAACAAAGTGTGAAACCTCAACGCCTGATGAAAAAAAATGACAAAATTGTGGGCTTTGTAAAAAGTGGTGCACATTTTGCACACACAATGTCAAAAAATAATAATTAAAAAGTTAAATTAAATTCAAATCAAATATAAAAAAAATACAATTTAAAATTATTTTTTTTAAATATTTGATTAGAATTTTTATTTTAATTTTAATGTATTTAAATTTAACTTAAAATTAAATTAAATTAAAATAACTAAATTCAAAATCAAATATAAAAAAATAAATTAAATTAATTTATTTTTTAAAATTATTATTATTGTGTGACATTGTATGTGCAAAATGTGCACCACTTTTTACAAAGCCCACAATTTTGTCATGTTTTTTTTCATCAGGCGTTGAGGTTTCACACTTTGTTGGGCGGTCCTTGAACGCACCGTAGCTGCTCTGCGATCTGTCCATCAGTCATATTCATGTTGAGTACCTGCACGTTTTAATACTTCAACCATGTGGCAAATAAATACGTGTGTGAGGCATAATGAAGGGCAAGGCTAATCTAAGCTAATAATTCCAAGTCACTCCTATTGCAAATGTTGATCTGAAATCAGGAGAATCTCAACGTTGAGGAGTGGGTAGCGAGACGCTTTTAAAAATGTCAATTTAATTTAATTTCTATTTCAATTTCAATTGTTTTCAAAATTCAATTTAATGGGTGTATCAGTTTTGGCTGCCGGGGTGCTGGCTCTGTCCACCAGAGGGAGCCAGAGGAGCCCAGACCCCTGAGGGAGGTTCCTTTGGCTCCCTCTGCCCCAGCAGCCATCTCCAATGAAATGCTTTGCTGGGACGTTAAAATAATTTTTATTTTAAACTCGTAGTCATACTTTTTTTGTATATTTCTTAGCTACCTTTTGAGTGTTAAGTTACTGTGTGATGATTTTAGCGTTTTTTTTTTTGTAAGATGACCGTGAGTCTGCCATTGAGTTTTTTTTTTTTTTTCCATCGCACCTGAAAGTACCTGTCCCCAGCCAATCACGGGGCACATGTGGTGTTTGTGTGTCTCACCTGAGTCGTAATTCGGAGCGCTGATGTCTCCTTGATTTAACTCTGTGCCATACTTCAGTTTGTGATGCTTGGATCTACAAACAAACACACACACACATGAATGAAATTCCTTCATCACACAGTCACGGTGTGCTAAAGGTCACGGGTTCAATTCTCAGTATGCGACTTCACAGTTGAGGTCAAAGGTCCTGCATGTACTGATGTTTTCCCACAGTCCTTTGCTAAGCCGCAGCTGCCAATCCAATTATGAGGAGTTGGTCTTTGATCACTTTTGGTACGACCCCATTGACCCCCATCGGGTGGTTCCTACCTCTCCTGCTTGAGGGCGTATTCCAGCATCTTGATGCGTCTCACCAGGTCTTTCTTCAGGTTCTCCTGGCCCCGCCGCTCCCCCTGCAGGAAGGCCACCTGAGCCTGGGGATAAACAGCAGTCATTTCCCATCATGCAACATTCATCTGAGATGTCTTAGTTTTTTTACACTGAAATCTCGTAAAATGGACGTCACATCAAAATGAAAGTAAAGATCTGCAAAGATCTGCTCGGGTGTGATGGTTGGTTCGGAATCTCCATGAATGAGATATTTCACACTGAAGACATCTAAAATGATGACAGTTCGAGGTCACGCTCAAGGTCACGCTCAAGTGAATGAACACACTTGATGACAAAGAGGAACCTGATCAAACCGGTCCATAAATGTCCATTCAGACCACCCTCAGGTCTTTCAAGTCAAACGGTCTGGTCCTTTAAGAAGATGCGGTTGGGCTTCTGGTGAATTCCGCACAGATTTGGGATGTCATGACAGGATGCAGATGGAAAAAAAAAAAACAACATGACCTCATTTTCAGCTCCACATTTTATTCTGGGAGCATCTGTCTTTGATTGATACACGCACACGCACACGCACACGCGTGTCAACCAGAAGGACGATCAAAGACGTCCAGCTGTGGCAGAAGTGATGTGCATTTTTTCCTCGCTGGAAGTCAGCTGATGTTATGTAATGTGAACGCTCTCACGCGTATGAGGGTGATGTCATCAGAAAAGCTGTGACATCATCACGCTAGGATGGCTAAAGGCTGTTTGGATGAAGGATTGACCTGTGACCATTCTAGCACGCTGGACGCTAGTGCGGTTTACTCAGGGTGGATGCTAGCATGCTGGACGCTAGCGTGGTTTACTCAGGGTGGATGCTAGCATGGTTCACTAGCGTGGTTTACTCAGGGTGGATGCTAGCATGGTTCGCTAGCGTGGTTTACTCAGGGTGGACGCTAGCATGGTTCGCTAGCGCGGTTTACTCAGGGTGGATGCTAGCATGGTTCGCTAGCGTGGTTTACTCAGGGTGGACGCTAGCATGGTTCGGTAGCGCGGTTTACTCAGGGTGGATGCTAGCATGGTTCGCTAGCGTGGTTTACTCAGGGTGGATGCTAGCATGGTTCGCTAGCGTGGTTTACTCAGGGTGGATGCTAGCATGGTTCGCTAGCGTGGTTTACTCAGGGTGGATGCTAGCATGGTTCGCTAGCGTGGTTTACTCAGGGTGGATGCTAGCGTGTTTCGCTAGCGTGGTTTACTCAGGGTGGATGCTAGCGTGTTTCGCTAGCGTGGTTTACTCAGGGTGGATGCTAGCATGGTTCGCTAGCGTGGTTTACTCTGGGTGGATGCTAGCATGGTTCGCTAGCGTGGTTTACTCAGGGTGGATGCTAGCATAGTTCGCTAGCTTGGTTTACTCAGGGTGGATGCTAGCATGGTTCGCTAGCGTGGTTTACTCAGGGTGGATGCTAGCATGGTTCGCTAGCGTGGTTTACTCAGGGTGGACGCTAGCATGGTTCGGTAGCGTGGTTTACTCAGGGTGGATGCTAGCATGGTTCGGTAGCGTGGTTTACTCAGGGTGGATGCTAGCATGGTTCGCTAGCGTGGTTTACTCAGGGTGGATGCTAGCATGGTTCGCTAGCGTGGTTTACTCAGGGTGGATGCTAGCATGGTTCGCTAGCGTGGTTTACTCAGGGTGGATGCTAGCATGGTTCGCTAGCGCGGTTCACTCAGGGTGGACGCTAGCGTGGTTCGCTACTGTGGTTCACTCAGGGCGGACGCCAGCGGGGCTCGTTCACTCAGGGCGGACGCCAGCGGGGTTCGTTCACTCAGGGCGGACGCCAGCGTGGTTCGTTCACTCAGGGCGGACGCCAGCGTGGTTCGTTCACTCAGGGCGGACGCCAGCGTGGTTCGTTCACTCAGGGCGGACGCCAGCGTGGTTCGTTCACTCAGGGCGGACGCCAGCGTGGTTCGTTCACTCAGGGCGGACGCCAGCGTGGTTCGTTCACTCAGGGCGGACGCCAGCGTGGTTCGTTCACTCAGGGCGGACGCCAGCGGGGTTCGTTCACTCAGGGCGGGCGCCAGCGGGGTTCGTTCACTCAGGGCGGACGCCAGCGGGGTTCGTTCACTCAGGGCGGACGCCAGCGGGGTTCGTTCACTCAGGGCGGACGCCAGCGTGGTTCCCTCAGGTGTGCTGCCGTGCACGAACGTGACGCCAAGCAACCACATTCAGATGCTCACACCAAACCTGCCATGAAATCCGTGGGCCTTACGGATGTTCCTGGGTTAAATGAACGTGTAGACGTTAGAAAGAGTGGGTGACGTGGGTCACCACATTGCGGCTTGTTTCGTCACACGTGACGCGACATGAGCACGAAGAGAGAAACGTGACTAAGGTAAACATGTTGATGGACATTTCACTGCAAGTCGAACTCCGTGGGTTCTTTTGCCCTTCGGTGGGCGCGCTGTTAGTGACTTTATCCGACATGAGCCCACGCAAGTCCGGCACAGCAAACACGTCCGCGTCAACAGTACCTGCAGCTCGGCCCGCTCCACATCCCACTGGGCCCTGTCCACCTCGAAACGGGCCCACTCGTGCTGGAGGAAGTGCAGAATTCCCGGGATGCTGTACTGAGCCCGGGCCGCCTCTCCGTCGCCGGGCTGCGGGGCTTTGGCGTTCCCTCCGCCGGGCAAGCCGAGGAGGACGGCCGGGCCCGCCTGCTCGTCCATGGCCGGGCAGAAGCCGCGCAGCTCAGCCGAGGGGGCTGCTTCCTTCCGTTGATACAAGAGCGTCCATGGAGGAGGTCCACGCAGGAACAGCTGGAGGACACGTACAGCTCACGGAATTTGTGAGAAGCACGTCTTCCGGTATCGTGTTTCAAAGTAAGAGCAGAGCCTCACTCGTTATATTCTGAAGTTTGTCTTCTTAGAGGGACATTGTTTTCAACAAAACTCCACCATTAGTGAGTTTAAATGCCATTTACTGCCATTTTACTGGCAATGTTCACTCTTACACCTTACTTTGATGCAATTATTAGTGTCGAGACATGTCTATCTGTCTCGGGTCCACATATGGTGACGTCACACAAACAGGAAGCCATCCGCAATCACACACAAAACGTGTCAAAAGACTAAAGTGAAAAAAGTAAAAAAATGTAAGCTAACCAACCAGAACTAAACCCCCGCCCCGCAAAGTCTAGACCTAGCCGGTCACGTGCTAATCAGCTGATCAACCACAGCCTGCGTGCGCACTATTTAACGTCCGCGCGCCCGGACCTCGCGCCCGCCCTCCCGCCATCACCATGCCGCCCCTGGAGAGGAGCCAGCAGCTGCACGGCAAGCCCTTCAAACAGAGGAAGAGCTTTGGTAACCAATATAACTATCAAACTTTATTCCAACACTTAAACTAAACCAATTATTCTTCTTTTTATTTAACTTGTTCATGCCGGGTAGCCACCAGGAAGCAGGAGGTGGCGGGAATCCGCTCCAAATTCCCTAATAAAATCCCGGTGAGTGCAGCACGAAACGCTATATTCCTGCAGGTGAGTATAGTGACGTCACTTCCTGTCGGCAGGTGATTATAGAGCGCTATGAGCGGGAGAAGTTTCTTCCTCCGCTGGACAAAACGAAGTTTCTTGTTCCTCACGAGCTCACCATGAACCAATTTGTCACCATCATCAGGTAAGCAGTCTTTATCATGGAGTGATTAATTAATTAGGAGGATGACTTTTTAACGTTTGGGCAACAGTGTAGTGATGCAGCATGCGACTTTGTTAGTTAATGTTACACTGCATGCTTCTTATTAGGCTGGTCACGTGGTGGTTGACATGGCAGTCTTGCCAATTATGGTTGAGGCAAGTCACATTCATGTCACACTATATTGCTGGTAGTTTTCACCAGTTTGAGTGGCATTTGTAGTGCGTGGGAAATATTAGCACTGGCTGATCAAGTGCTTATAGTAAGTTCTACTGGGTTTGGTGTGTGTTGCTTTAATGCTAATGAGCTGCTAGGGAGTGCCGGCCAGTGCCGGCCCGTATATAAGAGTGCCGGCCGTATATAAGAGTGCCGGCCCGTATATAAGAGTGCCGGCCCGTATATAAGAGTGCCGGCCCGTATATAAGAGTGCCGGCCAAGCAATTGATGACTTGTATCACAACACTAACATTCAGAGTGAAGCAGGACGCATATTAGCATGGCTATGCTAATATGCTACAAAGCTAAAATTAATCATTAATGCAAAGCAATTGATGACTTGTATCACAACACTAACATTAAGAGTGAAGCAGGACAAATATTAGCATGGCTATGCTAATATGCTACAAAGCTAAAATTAATCATTAATGCAAAGCAATTGATGACTTGTATCACAACACTAACATTAAGAGTGAAGCAGGACACACATTAGCATGGCTATGCTAATATGCTACAAATCTAAAATAAATCACATTTCAACAGCAACATCATGCTAGGTTAGCCTATTTGCTGCAGGGAACCCGAATGATCAAAACTGCATCTCAACTAGTTAGCAGTTTTATTTTAGGATGTGTAGTGAAGCCTGTTTGCAGCCGACGATGGTGAGGTCAAAGGTCACTTGGCAGAAGCACATGTACCTTTTGTGTGTCCCTTCAGGAACCGCATGGCGCTGCTTCCCTCTCAGGCTTTCTACCTGCTGATCAACAACAGCGGTCTGGCCAGCATGACGCTCACGATGGCGCAGGTCTACAGGGACCACCAGGACGATGACGGCTTCCTGTACATGACCTACGCCTCGCAGGAGATGTTTGGACACGGGACATGTTTTTAGACTTATAATATGTATGTAAATAGAAAAAATGTTTTGTGACTTTTAATGGCTCTGTGCATCAATAAATCTTATGTATACCACCTTTTTTAGAACACATTGTGTGGCATTTTTCTGCATGTGATCTATTACAGGACAGCAGAGGGCGCTCTGGCTCCATTGCAGCATGAAGCATGCGCATTGGCAGCCCAATGAATGCGATCCGAAACGTTAAAACACAAACTGCAGTTACCGTTTGGCCACCAGAGGCCGCCATCAAGTACATTTCTGTTGTAAAAATGCTGCCCCCTGGTGGTTTGTATTGTCATACCTTTTCAAGTTATTGTATACTGTACTCTTGAATATTTTAGTCATATTTCAAACCAGCTACCAGCACCAAAACACAATGTATGCTGGCATCCTGGCATAAAGGTCAACTGTTCATATCAGTTTTCTATGCTGCTTATATATCACTAGGGTTATGGGTATGCTGGAGCTTATCCCAGCTGTGCATGTTAATGCTGACGCTGCTGCTGGAGCATGACTATGGCAACAACAATGTATATTACAGATATCTGTCCGCACATCGAGAGTAGAAAAATACTATTATTCTCAGTCCACAAACTTGAGCCGCTTCTCACAGTATTTCAGCTAGCATTATTCTGTTAGCATGTTTCAAATTGCTTGTTTCCAGTAGCTTGTTTCAGTTAACACATTTCAGCTAGCATGTTTCAAATTGCTTCTTTGAGGCAGAATGCTTCGGGTAGCATGTTTCAATTAGCTGAGCTTGCTTAGCATGCGTCATGTAGCTTGTTTTAAGTTGGAACGTTTCGGCTAGCGTGCGGCGGGCAGCATGTTTCAGTTAGCATGTTGTACTTAGCACATTTCAGCTGGCATACTTTTAATAGTTAGCATGTTTCAAGTAGCTTGTTTCAAATTGCCTGTTTCAGTTAGCATGCGTCAGGTAGCATGTTTCTAATAGTTAGCATGTTTGAATTAGAACATTTCAAATAGCACATTTCAGCTAGCATGCGTCGGGTACCATGTTTTTAATAGTTAGCATGATTCAAGTAGCTTGTTTGAATTAGAACGTTTCATATAGCACATTTCAGCTAGCATGCGTCAGGTAGCATGTTTCCAATAGTTAGCATGCTTTAAGTAGCTTGTTTCAGTTAGCATATTTCAAGTAGCTTGTTTGAATTAGCACGTTTCAAGTAGCTTGTTTGAATTAGCACGTTTCAGAAAGCTGGACAAGTCCTAAGAACCCAGGACGGAGAAGATTTACTTCTTAGACTTGGTAGCTTCCAATCATGGAGGACAGATAAGAGCTATGAGGAGGAAACAAGGAGCCAAGAGCTAACAAGGAGCTTCTCGGCCTCCCTTTTCCTGCGATTGTAGATACAAGATAGAAGTGGAGGTGGAGCTCAGCAACTGCTGGCCTGCTGTCAGACAGCCAATAGCAGGAAGTGCAGCGTAAACATTCCCCGTCTTCCACCCTGACGGCGGTGAGGTCACTTCCTGTCTTTCTCAAACAGGAAGTTTGATGAGTTCACTAGTACTTTGACTTTTGATGCTTTATTGCAATGTTTATGTAAACAACACTTATGTAAAAAATGTAAAATGACTAAAAAAAAATATTTTTGGAGACAGGAAGTAGGGGCGGAGACTTAAACTGTTAACATTTTAAGGTTTTTTTTTCACATCAATTTGTCTTCTGCCTCCTCAGTCACGGCTAGACGGCTAGTGTCGGCTAGACAAGCAGCAGACATTCTCAAGTGTTTACTCGTTAAAATGTCTTCCAGGGAAACTCCCATCCTTTCCCTTCTGGCAGCCCCCCCCCCACATGATCCACTTTTAACCCACCCCCAACACACACACATACACTACACGGCACATCTGGACTCACTATTATTGCTGCCTCCCTCGTCATGGCGACTGACTGAGTCCTCGGCACGAAGCCCTGGCGGGGAGCCAGTTGGCGAGGCCAGTTGTGGGCGTGGCTCCAGTTCGACCTGGCAGGCTGCTACTCCTGCTTGGCAGCCACCACGTTTTCCCAGCAGGACTTTTGCAACCTCCGGCAGGCCTGCACAAGATCAACAAGGCTGGGGTGTGTGTGGGGGGGGGCTGATGGAGGAAAAAAAACGATGCTTGTTGTTTTTGTTGTGTGCTGCACCTCCGCTGACATCTCCTTTGTGGAACTTGTGCCACCATTTTTTGTCTCCACCATCAACGCTATTGACTCCGACTGTAGAACACGCTTGAGCTGGCTGGATGAAAGCGATGATGCCATCAAAGACAAGTCAAAAACTGGAGCCTATCCCAGCTGACTTTGGGCAAGAGGCGGGGTACACTCCAAGTTGGTCACCTGTCAATCACCGGGCACTAAAAGTAAAATCCTATTAATAAGGCGAACTAGGAAATATACGTCTGAGTGAAGCTCCACTGAGGTTCTGATCATCAGGTCAGGCGGCAAACAGTTAATCTGTATGAGCCCTTAAGCTCCAGTGTGACCTTCAGGTCACCTTCCCCGTCCAGCAAACTTCCTCCCCCCTGTGTGAAACGGCTAAGCTGAATAAACGGACCGGGTCGACCCCTGCAGCCGCCGGGGCCGAGTCTGCAAATCTCCCCTCTGAGCGGCCGGCAGGAGGCTATTTACGGACTCTGCTGAGCCCGCAAAACACGGCGGCCTGCCGTGGTTCTACGCTCAAGGCCGGGAAGCGTTCTGATGGTTGTTTGGACTGTTGGACATTGCAACTACAATGGACGAAGCGAGATTTGAACCGCTAACCCTCTTATTAATGCCCTTGCTCTACTTCCTTAGCCACTTTCTAGAAGTTGACAAAGTGCTGATGTATCTGACCGCTATGTAAACATCAGTGACGTCACAAAGTACATTACTGCATATGTAAACTTCAGTTACAGCATACTCTGACATGAGGACATCATTACATCATCTTCCATTCTGGGGAACCTGAGAGGCTAGCATGTCATGTGACCACAATACCACACCAGTATTCCGTTGTTCGAGTCCAATAAGATGTCAGTTTCAGCCAATTTGAGTGTGGAAACGTTACAATGTGGGACATTTGGAGCTGCCCACTTCATTATTTCCTCGTTTCCCTGAGAAAACAGGAAGCTGACTGTGACGTCATGACGGCAGACCTCCTCTTCACAAAGACCGTTACACTTACAACAAGTCACGTCACCCATGAATGGGATTGAGAATCATAGTAAAGACGTCAATTACCGGAGATTTCGCGTAATATTTTCAAACACACCCTGTAATTTGGATTATGATCGAGTGCCTAAAATAAAAAAAACATCCTTCCCATTAATGTTTACAATTTAATGACTTACCTCAACTTATCATTACATTCAGACGATACAGAGGAAAAAAAGGCTAGTGATCCATCTTCCTACGCACCAACAATCTTTGGCTGCAACTCGCCTCGTGCAGACAAACAGAAAGTGCGCATGCGCACAGCTCCAGTAAATAGAAGCCCCGTGCACGAGCCGTGCGTGCTGTGACGTCACCAGGCTTTAGTGCCACCAGTGTGGAGTTCAGACGGCGGCGCGTCCACGAAAAGGAACACGATGGCTTCCCGCCGCGGAGGCTCGTCTTCTTTCTGACGTCAAATTCCTTCATCGAGACTCAACAACGTCGACTCAGTCTTTGTTACAACTCACCGCGGACACCAACATGTCGGCCAGGGCCGCGTCCAGGCGCCAGTCATGCTATCTATGCGACCTGCCCCGCATGCCCTGGGCCATGATCTGGGACTTCAGCGAGGCGGTGTGCCGTGGATGTGTCAACTACGAAGGAGCCGACCGGGTCGAGTTCGTTATCGAAACTGCCCGCCAGCTCAAGCGAGCCCACGGGCGAGCTTCGCACCCGGGTAAGGCAACGCTCTCCGGGAAGGACCTCCACCACTCAGCCGGGGAGCCCGCCTCCCGCCCGCCGCAGCCCCTGGACCGCTACCCCCTGGCCGACAGGCCGCCCCGTCTGGGCCCGGAGTACCAGGCGGTGCGGTTGGCCAACGGGCTCCCGTTGCCGAGCGTCTTCCCCAAACCCGACGAGCCGCCGGAGCTGAACCGTCAGAGCCCCAACCCTCGCAGGACGAGCGCCGTGCCGCCCAGTCTGATACCGCTGGTCAACGTCGGCGTGGTGGCCGTCCAGCCGTTGAACGGCCGCGCAGCCCAGATGACCCAGCCTGCGGTTCTGGTGGACATGAAAGAGAAAAACATGGCGGACAAAGAGTGTGCGAGCAAGGGCAAGAGCGTGCGCGAGCTCATGGCACTGCACTCCCTGGAAAGCAGGTTGAAGAAGGAGCACGTGACTATGCCGAGGATGATGGGATATGAAGGCCCCGCCTCCTCGTCCAAGACAGGTAGGATGACGTCATGACAACAGGAAGTGCTTTTTTTGACCTACTTTGTAAGTAGCTAGCTTAAAACTAGCTCTTCCTCAGACAGGGGGAAGCACCCTCGCAGCATGAAGAGGAAGGCGTCGCCCGAGCCGGACAGCGAAGGCTCCACCCCCAAGCTGAATGGTGCAGACGGTCAGCCGTGGCTGCCATCCGCGTCTGATGTCGCCAAGATGCCCCCCGCCGCGCTGCCGGGATTTTCATCCGCTCCCCCTTCCGCCGTCTCACCCCAGTCCCACTGCGCGCCCCCTGAGGCCACCACGGCTCAGAACTCTCACTCCCCGATGGCCGCGCTTATCCTCGCCGCTGACAACGCGGGCGGTGTAGGCTCGCCCAAAGATGGCTCTCAGGTGCACTCCACAACAGCGGGCGCACGACAGAACAGCAGCAGTCCCTTGTCGCCCTCCTCTGCGTCCCACAGGAGGCCATCCCAGAGGGACGGTCCCGGGAGCGCCAACTCTGCGGAGCCACACACGGTACCGCCTCAGAGCAACCCGGACTCATCGGTAGTAGCCGGCGGCGTGCCGCTATGCTGCACGTTGTGTCACGAGCGTCTGGAAGACACGCACTTCGTACAGTGCCCGTCGGTGGCGTCGCACAAGTTCTGCTTCCCGTGCTCGTGTGAGAGCATCAAGCAGCAGGGCGCCAGCGGCGAGGTGTACTGTCCCAGCGGCGAGCGCTGCCCGCTGGTGGGCTCCAACATACCGTGGGCATTCATGCAGGGTGAGATCGCGACCATCTTGGCCGGCGACATCAAGGTCAAGAAGGAACGGGATGCTTGAAATGGTCCTTTGGTTACCGTGGCGACCGTGGTGTTTTTGTTTTTCACTACTTTGTTTGTACCTTTTTTTTGAAGAATGTGAGCAAGCACTTGCCAATAAAAGCAAACTACTCTGTACACTATTTTTTTTTTTCGGGGGTGGGGGGTGTGTTACGTAAATATGGTGGCGTATCACATGGAGTGGTGAGGCCTTGCGAGCGTTACGAGATAAGAGCAACTATAAATAGCTGCATCGGCCACTTCCTGCTTGTTGTTGTCGTGGCGACCGCTGCTTGTGGAAGGCACGTCGGGGTCCTTCTGAGGGGCAGATGCATCTTTACGCAGCACATGGGACAAAATGGCTGCCGTGAGAAGTTGACAGGGATGAAAACAAACTAGAGAAAAAGAAGTGTGCTCGGCATCATGGGTAATAACAGCGGGGCCGAAGGGGAGGGGAGGGGGTGTTCATGTGCTCCACAGCGGAATTCCTGAGTCACCGTCCCCCGTCCCCTCCCCCTTTTGCCTCACCGCTGCAAGGACGCGCCTCTTCTTCAAGCAAGTCACATGGCCTCTCATGAATGGCGGCCAGTGTGGCGTGAGGAAGTTAACCCCTTCCTGACACATGAAACTGATCCACAATCAGTTTTTCTTCAAGTGTGTCAACAGTATGCCATGTGGTTCTGAGGTCAACTTTTTTGTCCCGTCCGCCATTCATATACAGTGAAGAAAATAAGTATTTGAACACCCTGCTATTTTGCTATTTCTCCCACTTAGAAATCATGGAGGGGTCTGAAATTTTCATCGTAGGTGCATGTCCACTGTGAGAGAGATAAACTAAAAAGAAAAATCCAGAAATCACAATGCATGATTTTTTAACAATTTATTTGTGTGATACAGCTGCAAATAAGTATTTGAACACCTGAGAAAATGAATGTTAATATTTGGTACAGTAGCCTTTGTTTGCTATTACAGAGGTCAAACGTTTCCTGTAGTTTTTCACCAGGTTTGCACACACTGCAGGAGGGATCTTGGCCCACTCCTCCACACAGATCTTCTCTAGATCAGTCAGGTTTCTGGGCTGTCGCTGAGAAACACGGAGTTTGAGCTCCCTCCAAAGATTTTCGATTGGGTTCAGGTCTGGAGACTGGCTGGGCCATGCTAGAACCTTGATATGCTTCTTACGGAGCCACTCCTTGGTTTTCCTGGCTGTGTGCTTCGGGTCGTTGTCGTGTTGGAAGACCCAGCCACGACCCATCTTCAATGCTCTGACAGAGGGAAGGAGGTTGTTCCCCAAAATCTCACAATACACGGCCCCAGTCATCCTCTCTTTAATGCAGTGCACTCGTCCTGTCCCATGTGCAGAAAAACACCCCCAAAGCATGATGCTACCACCCCCATGCTTCACAGTAGGGATGGTGTTCTTCGGATTGTACTCTTCATTCTTCTTCCTCCAAACACGCTTATTGGAATTATGACCAAAAAGTTCTATTTTGGTCTCATCTGACCATAAAACTTTCTCCCATGACTCCTCTGTATCATCCAAATGGTCATATGCAAACTTAAGACGGGCCTTGACATGTGCTGGTTTAAGCAGGGGAACCTTTCGTGCCATGCATGATTTCACATCATGACGTCTTAGTGTATTACCTACAGTAACCTTGGAAACGGTGGTCCCAGCTCTTTTCAGGTCATTGACCAAGTCCTGTCGTGTAGTTCTGGGCTGATTCCTCACCTTTCTTAGAATCATTGAGACCCCACGAGGTGATATCTTGCATGGGGCTCCACTCCGATTGAGATTGACCGTCATGTTTAGCTTCTTCCATTTTCTAATGATAGCTCCAACAGTGGACCTTTTTTCACCAAGCTGCTTGGTAATTGCTCCGTAGCCCTTTCCAGCCTTGTGGAGGTGTACAATTTTGTCTCTGGTGTCTTTGGACAGCTCTTTGGTCTTCGCCATGTTACAAGTTAAAGTCTTACTGATTGTATGGGGTGGACAGGTGTCTTTATGCAGCTAACGACCTCAAACAGGTGCATCTGATTCAGGATGATACATGGAGTGCAGGTGGACTTCTAATGGGCAGACTAACAGGTCTTTCAGGGTCAGAATTCTAGATGATACACAGGTGTTCAAATACTTATTTGCAGCTGTATCACACAAATAAATTGTTAAAAAATCATGCATTGTGATTTCTGGATTTTTCTTTTTAGTTTATCTCTCTCACAGTGGACATGCACCTACGATGAAAATTTCAGACCCCTCCATGATTTCTAAGTGGGAGAAATAGCAAAATAGCAGGGTGTTCAAATACTTATTTTCTTCACTGTATCTACGGCCGGCCACTTCCTGTTTCAGGATTATACTGTACATCACTTTTGACACCAGTAGGTTACAAATAATGACATCATCACAGAGATGATGCTCTGACGCTCACTGCTGCCGGATGATTGGCTGAGAAGCTATGATGTCACAAATTTGTCCGGACCCGCCTCCGTATTGTTTTTTCTTATTCCCGCCTGCCCATCAAAGTGTTGTTGACGTTTAACCGCAGCTATAAATAGACATGAATAAGCTTCGCCCATGTTCCCCATGGTGCAACATCCTTTTTGTGACCAACCATCACAGGAAGTGAGGCGTTTGTTGCGGCTTGGCAGAAACTGGCGAGCAGAAAGTGACCGTTGGCGTTTTGTGGTTTCCAGCCTGGTTGGGGGGCGGGGGTGGAGCCATTGAACGTGAAAGCAGCCATTATGTAAACAAGAGATGTCTGCTTCCTGTTACCGTGGATTAGCCGTCACAGCGTGAGGTCATCCTCTTAAACTAGCGTGGATTACCTACTTATGTCACAGTTACTTCCTGTGACTATTTCTACTACTACTACTATTACTACTATCACTTCCTGTTAATAAATCATGTTTACTTCCTGTTCTGGGAGGTGAAGTTGGTCTCCTTGTCGCACATCAAGTGTTTGAACGGCGGCCAGACGTTGTTGACAGCAGCGCGTCAGCGGCGGCGGCGGCGTCCTCTCCTTCGTCCACGACAAAAAAAACAAAGTCGTAAATCTGTGCTCCTGCTGCAGGAAGTGCTTTTGGTGGTCATGCTTGATGTGTTTGTGTGTCGTTGGTGCTGTGAAGGAGTCCTTCAACTACACACACGCCATGTTGGGGCCAGCTATGACCTTTGTGTGACCTTGACATCATCTCACACACGCACAGAATGTGTTGTTTCGGGGTTGTCACATACACAAGGAAGTTGATCACTTGACCGATGACCCAATGACCTGAATCAACAGGTGTCACTGCTAGTCTTGGCACCCCCCCACCACCCCGTCTCCCTGCTGGTAACCATGGTGACGGTTGCTGAGGTGACTGCCAGCAGAAAGACGTAAACGTGACAACTGAGGACTCTTGAAGGATGTGCAGCAGAGAAGGTCATGTGCACAAACGGGGGATTCAGACACGGATTAACCAAACCAGGTGAAACCAATGCGTAGGCGGCTTCCTTAAATAGACTTTGCAATAGATTACAGAGTCACGGATTCACCATGGCAACAAGAGCGGCGTACTTTCCCCTGACAGAAACAGAAATCCTTATAGAGGATCATGAGGTGTTAAACTCTTTATTGCTTTATTATCACAGTTACTTGCTGGTAGCCCCCCTCAAGCACTATGCCTTCTGGGTAATGTAGTTCATACCCACATTAAACAACCCAATTAACATCTCCGACATTTAAATTTTAGGTAAAATCAAAAGGAAAATGAATGATGATCATGTTGATGTCATAGGTCAGCAGAGAACACTGTTTTGGTCACATGACCTGCACTTTACATTAACAGCTCATCCTGTGACTGGTGGCCAGCCAATCACAGGGCACATATAGACAAACAACCATTCACACTCACATTCATACCTATGGATAATTTGGAGTCGTCAATTAACCTAGCATGTTTTTGGAATGTGGGAGGAAAACCTACTCCACACAGAGATGGCCGAGGGTGGAATTGAACCCTGGTCTCCTGGTTGTGAGGTCTGTGCGCTAACCACTCATCCACCGTGCAGCCCAATGTGGTTGTTATTATTAGTATTAATACTGTGGTCCTGAAAACAAGCATATGGAGGTCAGCGTGTGAGGACAGGGGGCTTAATCTGATTTCAGATGTCTGCTCGCTCTCACGGGGTCAAAGGTTCCCAAGTCTGCCGTGTGATTTAGGATTTAAAGAATACTCTCGCTAAGCCCTCCAAACTGCGTTTCATCTGACCAACAATCTCTCCGCTGCTAACTCGAGAACGTTCTATGAGTCCATGAAGGTTCTGGTTGGAGACCAGAAGTGGTGCTTGTTATGACTGAATTCACGGTTCACCCCTAAAGTAGGTCACCCCATTGGGGGCGTGACTTAGACGTGTTAAATGAACATATTGATGAACAAATTAATTATTTTTTTATTTTTACTTTTTGTAACATCTATTCTTCTTGCAATTTCAACCCAAACAAAACGAATATGCTTATTTTACCATTACATTATAAAAATGTTGATATCCACAACTCATTTTGTATTAAAACACCAACAAAATCGTATTTCAGAATTAATTCATTTCTATCATTTTTTCCCACATTCTTAACTGAAATCCTGAATGAAAACCAGGCTCTCTAGCGCCTCATGTGGCCATGAAGGGATACTCCATGCATCTGCGTATTTTTGGTGATTGTTACGGTTTCACATTTGGACAGCAAATCTATACCAAGAGGTATAAATGTATTCCATTCAAATTAATTTTCACCCATAATAATTTTACCTTTTTATAAATTAACTGATTTATGCAAAAAGTTGTTTGTTTTTCAGGTTCGGAGGATTATTTTCTATCAGGCGCTCGTCGGACTACCAAACCTGTCAAGCGGTGGGGGCCTTTTGGGGTCCTTTCTTCCTGGCCGCTGCGACACCAGCTTCCAACCAGTCGAAGCAGCGGAGAAACGGGTGAAATTAGGCCGAATACGTCGTTAGACTGACCGGTCCGGTGGAACTATGATGGTTGGTAAAACGAGTGCCATCGCGGCGGGCGTTTGTGGCGCTCTCTTCGTCGGTTACTGCATTTATTTCGACCGGAAGAGACGAAGTGATCCCAACTTCAAGAACAGGCTACGAGAACGTGAGTGTTGACCTCATCTTCCTCACCTTCATCAGGCCTGCTCCATAGCGCCACGCCAGTTATGCTAGGCTATTATATTCCGTGTTGTACTGTGCTATAATATGCTATTGTTTAGTTCGATTCCATGTCATGCCATACTATGTGATACAGTAGGATAATTTCTTTTATAGTCCGATATGGAACTCGAATTTTCAATAATTACATATTATATGACGTCACAAAGCCCAGGTCGTTTGAAGATGGAGGATAAACATTCGGCACCGCTTTCTTAATAAACACAAACAAGATGGCGTCACCAGCCACTCCAAAATGAGATATTACATAGAAAGCAGCATTTATGCTCGTTATTGTTTCTGTGATCTGATACAAAGTCGACTTAATAGCACACCTGCCAGCTGAGTTTAAGTCAAAATACACTTTTGGACATCATTTCTGAATTTTCAATACCAGCTCAGTGATTGACATTTGTGCTGTGTGTTGGTGTTTCAGGCAGGAGGAAGCAGAAGGCAGCAAAAGAACGAGCTGGTCTGGCAAAGGTGGGTTCTCCTTATGGCCCCCCCACCCCTCCCCCTGCCGGTGTGTTTGATCCGTTAGATCACTAATCATGATGATGCACATTTGTCCTCATTAGCTCCCTGACCTGAAGGACGCTGAAGCTGTGCAGAAGTTCTTCCTGGAGGAGATCCAGTTGGGGGAGGAGCTACTGGCACAAGGTAAGAACTAGGGATGTTCCAATACAATTGGATATTAATATTGGATATCGGAAAAGAAAAAAAAACATATTTGGTTCTTTGTATCGTAATTCTTTGATATTGGCACATATTGATACAAGCAGTGGATTTCTATATATATCACTATATGGACACTTACTATGGTACCCATTGTGTCATTGGATGCTCATATCACCTCGTACTTCGGTATGTGACAAAAAATTTTATAAAAATTGTAGATATAAATTTTTAGTGATTTTTTTAGAAGTTTTTAGAAATTTCAGTAAAAATTTTAGTGATATTAGATAGAAAATAAAACAAAGCCCATAATATTTTGACTTTATTGTATTTTTTAATAACTTTTTTTAACAAATATTTTGATTTTATTCACATTAAATGACGTTTAAAAATATGTTTCTGTTATTTTTACAAATGTTCCAACTATTTCAACTTTCTTCTCGTACAATTTTAATTACAATAATTATTTGATTAAATTAAAATAACTTTATTCCCATCATATTTGGACTTAGTAATTCATCATTTTAAATTATCAAATTTTTTTTTCTTGAGTGTTCTATTTTTGCTGTTTTTTTTAAGTTTATATTTTTATAACCAGTCATGATGTGCTATATATATCACGATATTGACACTTACTATGGTACCCATTATGGCATTGGATGATCATATCACCTCTTACTTTGGTACGTGACAAAAAATAAATAAAAATAAAAACCTTAAATTATATTAGGAAAGCAGGATGTGAACAAATGTAACAGTTAGTACCAGATGGAGGGGTAGGATTTAATAAGCTTAGCTTCTTCCTACTCCTTTTGGACATGTGGAACTGGGAACTGATTATGGGATGCACTCAATTGTAATCTGATGCATGTTCAAATGAAATCAAACCATCACCATTTTAATGTTCCATGCCGTCTCTGCCACAGGCGACTATGAAAAGGGCGTGGACCACCTGACCAACGCCATCGCCGTGTGTGGTCAACCTCAGCAGCTCCTTCAGGTGTTGCAGCAGACCCTGCCGCCGCCCGTCTTCCAGATATTGCTCACCAAACTGCCCACCATCAGCCAGGTACGCCGACTTCTTCAGACGTAGCGCCACCCGCCAGCGTGTCGGTGTGTTCGTAAAAAAAAGGTGTTTATGTGTTGCAGCGCATCGTGAATGCACAGAGTCTGAGCGAGGACGATATAGAGTGATGTCATCATGATTGTGCTTCCGTGACCTGCTATGGACTGACTCTTGACCTCAAAGTTGCTTTGTTTCATCCGGGATGGCACACGCTTATTAGATCACTGCTAGGATTGTTCTGGAAGTTTCTCCAACTATTTATTGTTTTGTCTGTTGTGATGTCAACTTTTTACAAAGTTACAAAAAGTGGAAACATAAAGTGGGAACAAACTACGCTTTTGTCTTTTGGTCTTTTATTTAGTTGTACACTTATACAGTGTTAGCTCGTCACATCTTTAAGTCTGTTTCCATAATCCACAAGTAAAAATTATCGTTTTCTTCCCATCTTCAGTCTAACATCCAGCATGACTTAATAATTGTACTGTCAGAAAAAGCAAATATGACATCACAAATAATTAAAAATGTTAACATGTGACAAACGTGTAAATTTTTAATCCAAGGCTTTTATTTTCTCGGCCCATTTCCTGTCATATGTGATACTAGATAGAAAATAAAAATAAAAAACCCATAATATTTTGACTTTATTGTATTTTTTAATAACTTTTTAACAAATATTTTGATTTAATTCACATTAAATGACGTTTAAAAATATGTTATTTTTACAAATGTTCCAACTATTTCAACTGTCTTCTCGTACAATTTTAATTCCAATAATTATTTAATTAAATTAAAATAACTATTCCCATCATATTTGGACTTAGTAATTAATAATTTAAATGTTTCATTTTTTTCTTGATGAGTGTTCTATTTTTGCTGTTTTTTTAAAGTTTATATTTTTATAACCAGTCATGATGTGCTATATATATCACGATATTGACACTTACTATGGTACCCATTATGGCATTGGATGACATTTCTATCCCATATGACATCACCAATAATTAAAAATGTTAACATGTGACAAACGTGTCAATTTTTAATCCGAGGCTTTTATTTTCTCGGCCCATTTCCTGTCATATGTGAACAGTCTTTTTTGGCTTTCGTTTACTCTTAGCTGGTTTCTTTTTCGGTTTCTTCTTCGGATCAGCCAGCTCGCCTTTGAAGTTCTGATTCGGCACACTTTTCTTCACCGGGAATTTTCTTCTGGCCGCCATCTTTCCCATCGGTCCTCCGGCGTTGCTCTTCTCCATTTTCACCGACCGTTTCACCCTGATGGACCGGCCCTCCAGCTTGGAGCCGTCTAGCTTCAGCGCCAGTTGGACCGAATCAGAACTCTGCAATATTGAAGTCATCTTTTATGTCATGTGATCACCGATCATGTCATGTGGCGTACCTCAAACAGGATGTAACCAAATCCTTTGCCAAGCCCAGAGTTGTGATCTCGCACCAGTCGGACCGCCTCCACGCCGCCGCAATCCTCAAAGTGTCGCCGCAACGCCAGGTCCTTCACATCTGACGGCATGACGACACATTAACAGAAACACTAAACGACCTTTGACCCTGCACTCACTCACTCACCAAAGGGGAGGTTACCGACAAAGATGGAGTGTTTGTGGTTGTGCTGAAAGAACAAAAAGACCGTTACACATGTGATGCGCTCTCAGTGAGGTCACATGACTTACTGAGGACCCGACGGTTGCTCTGTCCACACGGATGAAGAAATCTTTCTCGATCTCCACGCCGTTCCTGTCGGTCGACAAGACAAAGTGTTACCGCGACAAAAGTGATGCCTTCAGGTGCAAACTCTTTGAACCTTTCCAGCGCCTTGGAGACACCATCGGCGTCCTTAAACACCACGTATGCGTTGATGCTCTGCTTCAGGGGGTGAGCTTGGCGCCTGCCATGAAAGGTAGTTTTAAAAATGGCTACCGTGGAGAACAAAATGGATACTTACTTGATGGAGGCGACTTTGCGCGACATGGACGGGTCCTCTCGGACCTGCGGCGACCAAAGTAGACATTTTGTGACCAGAATGCTCATTTGGGGCGACAAAACATGTGTGGACATGATCCTATTTCTTACTATAGAGCGGAAGCGTATGGACTCGATGGACCCATTGTCCCTGAAGAGGCTCCGCAGCGTCTGAGAGGCAGGAACAGATACACTGAACACTCTGAGGAAGCTTCACAATCAAATATCCGCAAAGATGGCCGCACCTTCTTGGTGCAGTTGACTGGCAGGTTGCCCACAAAGACGGTCCTGTTCGCCTTGGCCGCCTCTTCCTGCTTGTGAGCTCGCAGCTTCTGCCTCTTCAAGACCCAGTGCTCGGCGTCTTTCACAGCACCCGCCTCCGACGCTTTCCTCTTCTTCTTCTTTGGTTCTTGCTCGGTTTCATCAGCTTTCTGGAGGCCGCTCTCCCTGACAAAAAGTACGATTGTAGTACTTTACAACAATGAGCTCTCGTACTACATTAAAATATTCAAGTCCTCTTTACCTGTTCTCCAGCTTCTGCTCTGCTGCAGATTTCTTTTTAGAGGGCTTCTTCTCTTTAAGGTGGGTTTCACCTTGGTGGTCCTCAGCTTCCAGCTGCTGGATGTTCTTGGGAGTCAGCTGCCATGACAACACAAGAAACATTACAGAGCGCCGTCAACGATACTGATTTGAGATGCTAGTCCATGGTGGTGGTCTCACCTTGGGGGCAGGCTTGAAGAGGACTGATGCGGTTGGTGCAGCGCTGCTGAACAAAGCTGAAAGTGATCCGGAAGCCGCAGACTCTTTCTGGAATAAACTTCCTGACACTTGACCCACCTCGTAGTCAGCGGAAGCTTGTCTAGGAGATGCTTCATTGCTGGGGACAGAAGACACGAAACATAAGGTGACAGTGTTGAAGTTTAGTCATTTTAATTTGATAAAAACTGGTAAAAACACCGTCATGAAAACCCTTCTAATAAAGCGTCATACTGTGTGCAGAATAATGGATAATAACGTTCATTTTAGCATTTTTTTAACAATTAACCCCATCCACCATTATTTTTTTTCTAAGTATAAATTATAGTGATGGTTAAGTGCATACTATTAGACAATACGGTTATTAAATAATGTAAACAAACCTGTGCCGAAGTTTCTTCTTCATGATGACTTCCACCAAACAATCACAAATACTTTCCGTCCGCTCGTCCTATTCAGTGTTGTAGTTTAAATTAGATTAAAAACAATATTTAGGTACATTTCTGCTTCTTTAAATCTAGTGTTTGCACGCGTGCACGTCCCCAAGTTAAATGTGGTCCTTCTGTCAAATAAGTCCGATGGAAAACACGACCTCCGGTCAAAGAGAACATTTAATAACTTGCGTCCATTTCTGACTCGTAATGTCACATTCAGCACATATTTACATCAATATGACATATATTTAATAATATTACAAATTATTGGAACGATATAGTATTCAATTGAAAATTCAAGTTTTCCAAGAAGGTGTGCATCATCTAAAAACGTCCTCTACGTGTTTCCGGTATGATAGATGTTTATTAGCGTCGCTGCTGTCTCGCTTCAAAGCTAACAGGTAGCATATTTGGACTACATTATTTCTGTTATTCCTTTTACTTTGAGGGACATGGAGAATAAATGATTACGTTTTAATTAAAGTATATTGCTACTCGACTTAACTTCTTGATACAACTGGACGTCACTTCTTCTACGTCACAAAAATCGTGCGTTCAAGCCCAGTGATGGCAGCAGACCAGACAGAACCGGAGGTCCCGGAGAACGCGGTGGGCAGGCGTGTGTCTTGTAACGGGGAGCGGGCCACGGTGCGGTTCGTGGGTGTGGTTCCCCCCACGGCAGGTATTATATGATGTGTTATGATGAAGCCTACTTGGTCACTACTGATTTATTGTACATGGTGCTGAGTGTGTGTATGTGTGTATGTGTGTATGTGTGTGTCCCAGGCTTGTGGCTGGGGGTGGAGTGGGACGAGCCAACCAGAGGCAAACATGATGGCCGCCATGAAGGAGTCCAGTACTTCACATGCAGGTAAGTCCCATGAACGCAACCCAATACAGAGGTCCGTGTTCTTTAAACTAGCGCTCACTTCCTGTCAGATACCCAAAAGGAGGCTCCTTCGTGCGTCCCGCCAAGGCCAGCTTTGGGTCGGACTACCTGACGGCGGTGAGGCGTGTGTACCACTTTGACGCTGAAGCTGTGCTCAGCGAGGAGATGTGCATCTCGTCCAAAACTCTGGAGTGGGCGGCCTTCAAGGAACGCAGGTGCGCGTGAAGACACATGAACATCATCATGTATGTTCGTGTTTACATTGCTGTATCACGTGGATGAGTTGTTGAGCACTTTTATGACATCACTGTTATGTTGAGTGCCATCTTGAAAAACAACCTTGTGTGTGTGTGTGTGTGTGTGTCCGCATGCCTGCTTCAGTATAGAAAGTCTTCAAACAGTTCTTCTTAACGGCTGTGATGTGAACGGACCTGGAGAAGACGGAGAGATCCAGAAGACGACACCGAGTATCTTTTTAGTCGTTCTTAGTTCATTGTTCTTTGTCAATTTGGAAGCTTTTATTGTGAAAGTTACCTGGCGTCCATGTTTTGACCTTTAACGCGGTTTTGAGATGTGAGCCTGTTGGACCTGAGTTCCTCTCTGCTGTGTTGCTGGGACGACATGGTCGCCATCGGTCGTCAGCTAGAACATTTGGAGGCTCTTCAGCTCAGGTACCGGATTACGCCTCTCGCCGCCGCTTGCTTGTGACCTCTGACCCTGTCTTGTAGCTTTAACAGACTACGTCTACCCTCGGAACCTGTGAGCCACTGCCAAGCCTTCTCCAACCTCAAAGTACTCACGCTCATCAGTTGCGAGCTGACCTGGACTGAGGTACATGTTAGCATGTTAGCATTCTAGACCATGAAATAAATCTTCATTCAGGATTAAATTGGTTTCTCCTTTCAGATCCTGCATTGCGCCCCCATGTGGCCGCAGCTGGAGGAGCTTATCCTGGAGAACAACAACATCACGCAGCTGCACAGGTGAGACTCGCCCACACCCCATCCTGGGTGTTTGGCGGTGAGTGGGCGTGGCCGCGCTAACTGCTAATGTGTGCGGTGTGACCTCTTTCAGGCCTGAGGGCGTCTTGCAGGAACTCAAATGTCTCAACTTGTCCAAAAACCCGGTGGACCAGGACAGCCTGCTTAACATGGCCTCTCTGCCCAGGTCAACTAGGACATAAAGATATTCAATAGAAGAAGAAATAGCGCCTCCTGTGGCTGACATGTGAACTACAGCTTCTTCATAACGTGTGTTTGCAGACTGGAGCAGTTACTTTTGACCGAGACCGGATTCTCCAACATTCGGTTCCATAATGCTGCTGCAGGTACGCTCACATGATGCTTGTTCTTCACGTACACTTGACGTCATCTGCGTGTTTGTGCCGCAGGAGGCCGGACCGCCATGTTTGCGTCACTGAAGAACCTCAATTTGGCCCGCAACAACATCACTGATGTGAGCTTTAAAATTCACAGGAAGTGCACGTTCATATTTTAGAATTAATGCTGTTACATTATGTCGTCAGTGGAATGTGATTGACGAGCTGGGCAAGTTACCCGCTTTGGTTCAATTTTGTTGTCGCGGCAACCCGCTGGCCAGCAGCGACCGGAACCCTCAAACCGCTAATCAGATCATTATCGCCAAACTGGGACGGTTAGAGGTCCTCAACAACAGCAAGGTGAGACCTGTGTGTGTGTGTGTGTGCGTGCTTAGGGTCATGGTTGTGTTGTCATGGTTACGGGCAGATCCACCCTCAAGAGAGGAAGGGGGCGGAGTGTGACTACCTGAAGATGTTTGGCGAGGAATGGCTGCAGGCGAGGGGGAAGAGTCATCTCAGCCAGGAGTTCACGCGTCAGCATCCTCGCTACATGAGCTTGATTGACAGTAAGCCCCGCCCACTAATCATTACATCGATGACCTTTCAACGATACAATGTCGCCAGTACTGAAGTTGTGTACTTGTCTCAGAATATGGCGCCCCAGAAGAAGGCGAAGTGAAGAAGCGGCAACCGTTTGCGCTTAAAAATCAACTGTTAAGTAAGTCCTGCCCTGTGATTGGCCAGCAGGAGGCGCATGGAAAGTTGTGTAATGACTGACTGCCGCCATTATTTCGTCTTCACTTTCAACCGCAGACATTACGTTTATCTTTGTTGACGGCGGCGACAGAAGGCCCGTGGAAAAGAAGCTTCTGGGTAAAGCTGTCAAAAAAAGTTGGGTTGCTAAGCAACCAGCAGCCCATAATATTATCATGTGTGTGTGTGCAGCCTCCATGGAGGTCCAGAAGGTCAAAGGTCTCCTGTCTAGACTCATAAAGGTTCCTTCGGCCGACTTGAGGCTCAGCTACACTAGCGCCAAGGTGCTTGCTTGCTAATGTGTTGACACCACGCCCACATCAATGGTCACATGATGACGTGAGAATGATGTTTTTTTTTTCTTTTTTTCCCCAGGTTGCTGACAGAGAATTCGATATGGACAGCGACTTGAAGACATTGCTCTTCTACGCCATCGACGACGGAGACCACGTCCTGGTGCGCTGGCTCTAAACACACACACACACACACACACACACACTTCACGCACAGACTTAAATGTCAACCTTCATCTTCATTGCGCTTGTCACCAATGAATGACATCATCATTCATTTTTAGCCACGCCCTCAAACTGATCAATATTTAATAAACTAAGTCAATGAAAGAAAATAGAATATACATGACGTTTGTTGAATCATCTCACTAAAATCAACATAAAAGACCAACTTTATCTTTATGATAAAGCATTTTTACTAGAAATTAATCAAAACATAAAAACCCTAATCATGGAAAGATGTCGTCATTAGCACCATTCCATAACATCAACAATAATAATAATTGTTATAAAAGTGTTTATTAATAAAAAAAAGTTTTTGATTGTTCATCACAGTGTAAAAAGTTAAATATTACTCAACGTCACATGATCAGCTGTTTACTTTGCCGCCGCCACCGCCGCACAGCCATCATCCGGGCAGCGACACGTGAAGCCGCCGAGGCGCGGCAGACAGAGGTGAGCGCAACCGCCATTGTCGGCGCACACGTTGTACGCTGAAAGAAAACAAAAATGTGATGTCGGTGATGTCACCTGACCAGCAGCCGTGCTAGTTCTCACGCTAGCATTGCATAACAAGATGTCAGTATGTAAAGAATGTAGAATAGTACAAGCATACCTTGCGGACACCGCGTCGTGGTTGTGGTGATGCCGTAGAGTCGAGAACGTTTCTGCGGCAGAAAGTCATCGGTCTCTTTTCCCGAGTGGAGGTCAACAGCGACCACGGCCTCCCTGATCAAAACCAAACAAAAACATGTCCGTCGATGATGTAATGTCACTTAACTGCCGCAGGCGGGTGCTAGCGGGGGCGAGTAGTACCTCCTCCAGTCGGTGTAGTACAGCGTCCTCCCCACTGATACCGCAGCAAAGGGATACTGGATCTTCTCCACCATCTGACGCCGCAGTCTGTGAGCCACATCCAAACACTCCACCTTACGACTTCCTGCACGGTTTACGCAACAGTTACATCTAGAAGCTTCTACAGGCACTTCCTGTCACATGTCACCCACCTGCGTCCGCCCAACATAGCTGTTGGGTGTCGAAATCAAATGTCAACGCGTTAGGAAGACCGAGTTTGTCTTCAACCAGAACTTCCCTCTCCGACCCGTCCATGTTGGACATCTCAATCTTTGGACCGTCTCGGTCCCAGTCTGTCCAGAAGAGCTGCCTGCACACACGGAGCTTCCTTTATGATGATGCAACATTCATATCACCATGGTAACAGTATTAGATCTTTTTACTGGTAATAGATTACTAGAACCACAACAGCAGTACTACGTTGGTCTGACTGACCCGTAGGCGGGGTTGGTGACGATGGCCCGAGGGTTGACGAGGTCCGTGTCAAAGAGAACTCTGCGCTGGCTGCCGTCCAGTTTGGACACTTCCACCGTGTCCCTCACCGAGTCGGTCCAGAACAGGAGACGGGCCACATGGTCGATGGCGAGTCCTTCAGGACTCTGCAGGTCTGACCCATAAGAACATGAGAAGATGATCCAGGAGTTGCTCCATTAGGTGGCGCGCTTACCTTCAGTGACCACGGCTACAACATCTCCTCCACCGAGATGAGCCTTGCTGATGGCGGGCGCCGTGATGTCACTCCAGTAGACGCTCTGGGTTAAACAGTCAAACGCCAACGCGATGACTACACGATCCTGAAGATGCCACACGAGATGAAATTTGTCAACAAGGTCAGGTGACAGGAAGTGGAAGGAAGGACGGACGCTGACTGACGGGGACATGCAGGAGAACTTTGGCGTCATTCTTCTTCATGCCGTATTGGTCCAAAGGAAGGAGCTCGATTTTCCCGCTCTGTGCGAACAGTAGATGCGTTCCAGGGGTCACGGGGTGGACATCGGGTCGTGGCGTCGGTCCGATGGGAGCAGGAGTGATGGCACGTTGGATGCCTGTATGGGAAGACATTCCTGACATTCCTGGACACAATCGGAGAAACGATTGACAAAAGTGTAAACTCACACAAGGGGGCATTGTCGCTCGTGGTTCGAGTGCCGGTAATCTCCCGGCCATCGGCGTCCACACACCAACACTGTCCCACGCTCTCGTGACACTGCGTGGAGCGGTACGAGCCGTCTTCCTCACACTGTGGAATCGGCACTGCCGCGGCGGGGCGCCTCATGAAGGAGAAGAAGCCGTAAGAAGATGAGGTCGCCATGGCGCTCTCGCGCTCCCGTTCGCATGCGCTCTTCTCGCGTTCTGAGGACACAGAAAAGACTCAGAGTGAGATATCGCACTCTGCTGCTCCGCTTTTTCCTCACGAGGGTCGCGGGGGGATGCTGGAGCCTATCCCAGCTGTCTTTGGGCGAGAGGCGGGGTACACCCTGGACTGGTGGCCATTCTTCGGGCGAGCCAGCCAATCACAGGACACATATAGACAAACAACCATTCTTCGGGCGAGCCAGCCAATCACAGGCCACATATATAGACAAACAACCATTCTTCGGGCGAGCCAGCCAATCACAGGCCACATATATAGACAAACAATCATTCTTCGGGCGAGCCAGCCAATCACAGTGCACTTATATAGACAAACAACCATTCTTCGGGCGAGCCAGCCAATCACAGGGCACATATAGACAAACAACCATTCACACTCACATTCATACCTATGGACAATTTGGAGTCGCTAATTAACCTAGCATGTTTTTGGAATGTGGGAGGAAACCGGAGTACCCGGAGAAAACCCACGCATGCACGGGGAGAACATGCAAACTCCACACAGAGATGGTGGTCGAGGGCGGAATTGAACCCCGGTCTCCTAGCTGTGAGGTCTGCACGCTAACCACACGACCGCCGTGCCGGTTAAGTTAGTTAAAAATCAACATCCAGGTGCTTGTAAAGAGACACCTACCTGAGGAGGCGGGGCTACAGTGGACACCGTCCCCGTGGTAACCATGGCGACATTGGCAGCGGAAGGAGCCTAGCGTGTTTAAGCAGACGGCGTCCTTGTGGCAGCGTTCCGTTTCACACTCGTCCACATCTGAGCAGAAGGAAAGGTCAAAGGTTAAAAAAACACCCCCACAGTGGGACAGGAAATTGTTGAGCACCGAACATACCAACGCATGTTGTCCCATCGATGGCGAAGACGAAACCGGACACGCATTCGCAGCGGAAACTTCCAGGATGATTGATGCAGACGGCGTTCTGTCCGCAAACGCCCAACGTATCCTGACACTCGTCTACATCTGTCAATCAAATATGAGCATAAAGACAAAAGATGTCTCGCCATGATGAGTCCGTCTCACCCTGACACCGCCGCCCGTCTCCGAAAAACCCCGAAGCGCAGTCACAGGTGAAGTGGAGCTGCGGTCCTGCACGGCACACGGCGTTGACGTCACAGCCGTGTCTTCCCGTCAGGCAGGGATTGTGTTCCGGAAGCAGAGCTGCCACGGAGACAAGAGCGGGTCAGTCATGTCCTGACAGGAAAGTGGACACAGATGTCCCTCGTCTTTCCCGCTGAGTCCTGTTTGCTTTGCTAACATGGGTCCCCGTCTCCCCTTTGAGGTATCTGCTGACCTTTGCCCCCCCAGCTGAGGAAACACATGCAACATTTGACGACGTCTTCATTCCACACACGAAAGAAATGCATGGACGTTTTTTTCTTTGAAGCTATCCAACTAAACGGAAGCTAAATGTCCATGAAATGTCCACCTATCAGCTCAAGACGACACAAAAGGAACATTCCGCTCGTTTATCTTCATAGCAAGGTTGTGCTAAGAACACATCAATATCAACAAAAACATTCCAGTCGTCCTTGCGCCAAAAACGTGGGCTCACGTGGGGGCAGCAACCTAAGCAGGAAGCCCAGATTTCCCTCTCCACAGTGACTTCCTGAATGATCCTGAAATTCCCAGGACAGTTGAGAGACATAGTCTCTCCAACGTGTCCTCGGTCTTCCCCGAAGACCGAGGTGCCCTGAACACCTCCCCAGGTGTATAAATATATAGACAAACAACCATTCTTCGGGCGAGCCAACCAATCACAGGACACATATATAGACAAACAACCATTCTTCGGGCGAGCCAGCCAATCACAGGGCGCATATAGAGACAAACAATCATTCTTCAGGGGCGAGCCAGCCAATCACAGGGCACATATATAGACAAACAACCATTCTTCGGGCGAGCCAGCCAATCACAGGGCACATATAGACAAACAATCATTCTTCGGGCGAGCCAGCCAATCACAGGGCACATATATAGACAAACAACCATTCTTCGGGCGAGCCAGCCAATCACAGGGCGCATATAGAGACAAACAATCATTCTTCGGGCGAGCCAGCCAATCACAGGGCACATATAGACAAACAATCATTCTTCGGGCGAGCCAGGCAATCACAGGGCACATATATAGACAAACAATCATTCTTCGGGCGAGCCAACCAATCACAGGACACATATATAGACAACCATTCTTCAGGCGAGCCAGCCAATCACAGGGCACATATAGACAAACAATCATTCTTCGGGCGAGCCAGGCAATCACAGGGCACATATATAGACAAACAATCATTCTTCGGGCGAGCCAGCCAATCACAGGGCACATATAAAGACAAACAACCATTCTTCGGGCGAGCCAGCCAATCACAGGACACATATATAGACAAACAACCATTCTTCGGGCGAGCCAGCCAATCACAGGGCACATATAAAGACAAACAAGCATTCTTCGGGCGAGCCAGCCAATCACAGGGCACATATAGACAAACAATCATTCTTCGGGTGAGCCAGGCAATCACAGGGCACATATATAGACAAACAATCATTCTGCGGGCGAGCCAGCCAATCACAGGACACATATATAGACAAACAACCATTCTTCGGGCGAGCCAGCCAATCACAGGGCACATATATAGACAAACAATCATTCTTCGGGCGAGCCAGCCAATCACAGGGCACATATATAGACAAACAACCATTCTTCGGGCGAGCCAGCCAATCCCAGGGCACATATAGACAAACAACCATTCACACTCACATTCATACCTATGGACAATTTGGAGTGGCTAATTAACCTAGCATGTTTTTGGAATGTAGGAGGAAACCGGTGCTAGCATCAAGGCTAATTTCAGTAGCACATGTTGTACTAGAAGATGAAGGTTCCCTGACCGTGGACGGAGCCGATCTTGTTGCTGGTAGCAGATCGTGTCAGGTTGTGACCGGCGTCAAACATCACAAAGATCTGATCCACGGTCAGCTGTTGGCTGGACGGCACCATTCCGCCGGTCTGGTCGTGACGGCAGCCATGGAATGTGATGGTTTGACGCCACTCGTAGCTTCCGGTGTTGACGTCGCCATTCGGTGAGGTGATGGTGTAGTGGCGTTGAGAGGACGAAGTGATCACTAGAAGAAGAACACGCTTACACCTTCAGCCATGTTTGGCTAATCTTTACTAGCATGTGATGTGAAATCATGTGATCGTTACGGTTTTTGTGGTGGGAGTAGATGTCCTGATAGGGGCCGATGTGGACCGTAGACCCGAGCTCGACGGCAGGAAGTTGTCCTTCCAATCGGGTGCTGACCACAAGGTGCTCGTGTTCGTTGATGCCGTGAAATTCCTGCTTGATGCTCAGACGCTCGTTCCCGGGCTGGAAAATGACCTCCCCCTGGCAGGAAAAGACGCCGCCTGTGCGAAGCGACATTGTTATTGATGACCGGCGCCATTAAACGTGATGACTCACCAATGAGCCGGAACCCGTTGTGGAATCCCGGTTGCTCCAATGCAAAGGCCCACCCGATGACTCCTCCCATTGATGACAGCGGCAGTAGGGAGGGCCCTAAGGTGTCTGGGATGTTGCTTACAGCCACATAAGCTCGCCCCTCGTTGGCCACGATGTACGCGTGCAAGTCGCTGTTGAGTTCTGTTTCGAGGAACCCGACAGACACGCGTCCCAGGACTTTACCGTTCATCCTTTGAGCTTTGCCTGCAAACAGAAGCGTTCATTCATCCTCATGAGGGTCGTGGGGGGTGCTGGAGCCTATCCCAGCTGTCTCCGGGCGAGAGGCGGGGTACACCCTGGATTGGTGGCCAGCCAATCACAGGGCACATATAGACAAACAACCATTCTTCGGGCGAGCCGGCCAATCACAGGGCACATATAGACAAACAAACATTATTCGGGCGAGCCAGCCAATCACAGGGCACATATATAGACAAACAAACATTATTCGGGCGAGCCAGCCAATCACAGGGCACATATATAGACAAACAAACATTATTCGGGCGAGCCAGCCAATCACAGGACACATATATAGACAAACAAACATTATTCGGGCAAGCCAGCCAATCACAGGGCACATATATAGACAAACAACCATTCTTCGGGCAAGCCAGCCAATCACAGGGCACATATAGACAAACACCCCATCTTCAGGCGAGCCAGCCAATCACAGGGCACACAGACAAACAACCATTCTTCGGGCGAGCCAGCCAATCACAGGGCACATATAGACAAACAACCATTCACACTCACATTCATACCTATGGACAATTTGGAGTCGCCAATTAACCTAGCATGTTTTTGGAATGTGGGAGGAAACCGGAGTACCCGGGTGGGATTGAACCCTGGTCTCCTATCTGTGAGGTCTGCGTGCTAACCACTCGACCACCGTGCAGCCCCCAAACAGAATCAAACGTTGTGTAATATGATCCAGCCTCTGCGTGATAAGCCAACATGGACCTACCCTCTGCCACGCAGTCCCGCCCACTGCCGTAGAACCCGGGCCTGCAGTGGCAACAGTAGCCGTCCCGGTGATCCCGACATTCCGCAAAAGCGGAACATTTGTGTCTGTTGTGTTGACACGTGTCCAAATTATAGGCGAAGACTATGAAGAAGAGAAAACAACATCATCAGGTTTTGTTACACCTGGTTCTGAGTCCTCATCAAGACCAGTAAGTGGGTCACCATTCACATCCAGATCGTCATCTTCATCAAGAACCACAATCTTTGTGTAGCGAGCTTCTACTGGATCACGGACTGGAGAGTGTCTGGTCTCAGGTGCAGATGGCTGGTGAGGGTAACTTGGTTCGGGTTTATCTTGGTATCGCTGATCAAGACGGTCCGAAGAGTTCTGATCACGGTGGTCTGGGTTTTTCTGTCCTGGTTGGTCGGGTTCTTCATGGGATCCCTGATTTGGGTGTTGTGTTTTTTCGTGGTACGTTGACTCAATTGGTTCTTGGTGTCTTGACTCCAGTTGGTCTGGGTATGTTGAGACTGGTTGATCAGGTTGGTTGTGATATCTTGGTTTGGGGGGTTCTGGTTTTTCATGGTATGTTGTCTCAGGTTGACTTGGTTTTTCATGGTATGTTGTCTCAGGTTGACTTGGTTCTTCATGGTATTTTGACTCAGGTTGGTCAGGATATGTTGACTCAGGTTGGCTTGGTTCTTCATGGTATGTTGACTTGGGTTGGTCAGGATATCTTGGCTCAGGTTGGCTTGGTTCTTCATGGTATGTTGTCTCAGGTTGACTTGGTTCTTCATGGTATGTTGACTCAGGTTGGCCTGGTTCTTCATGGTATGTTGTCTCAGGTTGACTTGGTTCTTCATGGTATGTTGACTCAGGTTGGCCTGGTTCTTCATGGTATCTTGACTCAGGTTGGCTTGGTTCTTCATGGTATGTTGACTTGGGTTGGTCAGGATATCTTGGCTCAGGTTGGCTTGGTTCTTCATGGTATGTTGACTCAGGTTGGCCTGGTTCTTCATGGTATGTTGTCTCAGGTTGACTTGGTTCTTCATGGTATGTTGACTCAGGTCTGTTATGTTCTGGGTATCTGTTTTTGGGTTGATCTGAATGTTCAGGATTTCTTGAAAGTTGTTCTGGTTCTTCAGTGGGTCTTGGCTCTTGTTGTTCTGGACTTTCATGGTATGCTGGATCAGATCGGTTGTAGTTGGTTTGCTGGTCCCAGTCGGATTGATTGTATGTTGATGTTTCGTTGGTCTCAGGTTGGGGATACTGGGTCACCAGTTCTTCTGGTTCTAGAGCGTCCATGTTGGTCCCAACTGTTGTGATCTCAGACTTCGGGCGACCGGTTTGGTTATGTACCGGAGTCTGAGTCGTCAACACATCCAGGCCTTCCATCACTGTGGTTAGCTGACTTACATGCGTTGGTATGTCCTCTTGTTGCCGTGGCAACATTGTGGCGTTTCCTGGTCGGATGTCAACAAATTCTGGCTTGGCTCCGATCTCATAGACCCAAACTCCCATCTGAGCCGCATTGGTCTTCCTGTTAAAACGGGACATGTTTATCATGCGGGAACGACAATTCCACGTCATGTGACGTCACATACTCTCCCAGGTCCGCGATGGAGGTCTCGTTGTTCGTGGTGGTGCGGAAGTAGACCCCTTGATGGTTGAAAAACCATCCCTGCAGCATGCCTTCGTTGAAGCCGGCCTCCAGGGGGTGCTTGTGGCCCGCCACTACGGTGGACAGGAACTGCAGGCCACCTGCAGGGTACAGCAGGATGGCGCACGTGGAGGATGGCATGAAGACCACCACCATCTGGAAGGTGTTTCTCTAAGGGGATCGAGACGTTATCTCAGCTAGCTAAGACCTTTGAGTACCACAAGCAGCAGAAGAACAGCTCAGTGTCTCACCTCCACGTCCAAGCCATCCCCTCTATCGGACGTCCCGGCGGCGGCCATGTTCTCCCATGTGACCACCAGAATGCTGGATGCTTCTACGGCGTCGTCCACCAGGAAAGCCTTCCTAACGTGCGCCGTCGCTCGACTCACCATGGAAGGGTCCGCGTCCTCTCGGAAGTAGACCCGACCTCGCCCATCGCTGGTGTCCAGGTCTCCAAGTAGCGGCGCCACCATCTTGAAAGACGCAGGCATCTTGCCCAGGTACCACTTCTCGGCCGGAGGCTGCACCACGGACACGAATCCATTGGTGTTGATCTGCGAGCACATGAAGTGTTTTTATTTTCATGCTAGCCAACATCTATGCTAGTCGTCGCTAATAGCTAATTAATTGTTTACATGATGACAAAAGGACAACACATTGTTAGCACGGAGCATTAGCATGTTATGGTGGCCCATGTGACTGGTGATGGAGTTCCGGTGATTAGCTGATCTTCTAGCAAGATGGCGAGCCACCTCAAACAGTAGATGATGAAAAAGGTCCGAGCTTGCCTGAAGGCAACACAAAAGACTTCTTAAGAGTCCTGTTGTCTAGGCGGGGGAGGGAAGCTGGGTGGAGGACACCTCAGATTTGACCACGCCTCCTCCAATCTGGATTAGGTCACATGACTTCAGGAATGTGCCTTTTATCACTTTTATTTTGTCAACACACACACACACACAGGTGTGTGTCCATGAACTTAATGCTAATGACTCCCAATCATGTCAGCACTGATCAAGACAAAGTAATGATTAATTAGAATTAATCAGTAATCATTAGTTTTATTGCGGTTTGATTTGTCATGTGACTAAAACTAACTTTTTTCAAAACAGTAACATTAAATTACTTATTACTTACTGCTGGTATTGCTTGTATTCATAAAATAAAAGTAAAAAAGTAATCATTAATAATAACAGATATTAAATTAATGAGGAAAAAATACTCACATAAACTTTGTGGAAGTTCTCGCTGAAGAGCAGCAGCGATCCACTGAGGGAAAGTTCGGCGGTGGAATCAGAGCCGGACTTCAACTGCTGGTCTCCTGCTTCTTCTCCAAAGGGGAAAAGCTGGTCCAGTTCTAGAGCTCTGGATCTCAGGAGGCTCAGGCTCAGCACACAAGACCAAGACCACAAGCTGAACCGGAACCGGCGCATCTCGGTACTGGAGTACAAGCAAATCAGGGCGTCACTGGGGAACTGGGGACGACGGATGAATGGAGCGCGCAGTCTGGAGTACACCTCCGGGGGGGGGGGGGGTCATATCACCGTGTACCCACTTCCGGTTGGTGTGTTTTCAAAAAGGTCCTTTAAATAGTGATCAGTCTTTATAGAACCATGTCGGTAAAGCATATTATAGCCATACTAACAGCGAATTGTAATTAAAATTACTAAGGTTTATTGATAAATTCAATTTGTCGAAAAAACTGTCGAGTTTAAATGCAATGTTGGGGGTAAAAACAGCGAAAATCTTTGTCGCCTCCCAGTGGACACAAATTGTAATGACAATTACTACTAGCATAGCTTTGAGTTCGGAAACAAGCTAGCTTGAGTTCTAGCATTGAAATATATGAAATAATTAGAAGTGAAGGTTTGAAGCACAAAAAAGGACATTTTCAATTAAATCATTTACTCAAAGTAGCTCTTCTGTATGACAACAAGCTCAACAAAAACCGGCAACTTCTTTGGTCCATTTCCGTATCCTCAACGTGATCACATGACCACACACACGCGCACACAGTCGTTAGTTTATTTTCACAACTCACGTGATCATTTTACTATGAAAGTCACACACACACGTGGGGACGGGGAGGGGTGGGGTCCAAAGTGATGTGACGTCAGCAGGGGGGGCGGGTTTCCCCTGAATAAATTAAACGTAAGTCCTCAGGTCCACCTTGTCCTCATACATCCTGTCCAAAAGGTTGTGAGCTCGAATGCAGCAGAGATGCCTGGGAGTGTGGGAGGTGGGGGGGGCGGTCCAATGAAGTGTTGCCTGCGGGCCACTTCCTGTTACCTCTTCTCGTTTAACAGCAGGCGGAAGCTGTGTAGCTGATGAATGCTGGTGGACAATCTGACACACAAGCACCAGTTTTTTTCAGTCGACGGCCCTTGATTGTTATCTGGAGCGAGGGGGCGTGGCCTACCTGGCGAAGCCGTTGAGCAAGGCTACAATCTCCTGGCGAGTGAGCTGGAAACCTTTAGAGGGCGAATGTTCCGAAAGGCTCTTGATCTGCTTCTCGGAGAAGAGGATCTTGAGGGCGGTCCCCAGGCCTTGCGTCTGCAGTCACATGACCACAACACAAAGTCAATAACACAAGTCAACATGCGCTCCGCTCGGGGGGGGGGGGGGGGGGGGGGGGGGGGGGGTCAGGACGCACACCTGCAGCTTTCCCCATAGACGACATTTACTGCAGCCCACGCAATCCATGATCCTGGAAATGTTCTTGAAGTGCAGCCGGAATTCTTCCTGGAAAAAGATCATTCCATGCAGGAATCAATAAGTGATGCTTCCGGAACAAAAGTAGTGACATTTTTCTTGGTTTAGGTCACTAATGAAGAAAAAGTAAGACATATAAGGAAATATATAAGGAATAATAATATATATTTATAATATAATATATATAATAAATATATAAGGAATTAATAATAATATAAATATAAGGAATAAAAAGTGAATATTGACATCTACCATTAGTATATATCAACAAAAAATGTACATAACATTTACTAGAGTAACTGTCAAATTTTTTATGAAAAAATGGACTTGTTCCATTGAAATATAAGAAATGAAAAATTTACATAACATTTACTAGATTAACTGTCGAATTTTGAATGAAAAAAATGACTTGTTCCATTGAAATATGAAAAAAAGTGAATATTGACATCTACCATTATATATTAACAAAAAATTGACATAACATTTACTAGAATAACTGTCAAATTTTGAATGAAATATCGGGAATAAAAAGTGAATATTGACATCTACCATTATATATTAACAAAAAATTGACAGAACATTTACTAGATTAACTGTCGAATTTTGAATGAAAAAAAAATGACTTGTTCCATTGAAATATGAGGAATAAAAAGTGAATATTGACATCTACCATTATATATTAACAAAAAATTACATAATATTTTCTAGAATAACTCAAATTTTGAATGAAAAAATTGACTTGTTCCATTGAAATATGAGGAATAAAAAGTGAATATTGACATCTACCATTATATATTAACAAAAAATTACATAATATTTTCTAGAATAACTCAAATTTTGAATGAAAAAATTGACTTGTTCCATTGAAATATGAGTAATAAAAAGTGAATATTGACATCTACCATTATATATTAACAAAAAAAATTACATAACATTTACTAGAGTAACTGTCGAAATTTGAATGAAAAAATTGACTTGTTCCATTGAAATATGAGTAATAAAAAGTGAATATTGACATCTACCATTATATATTAACAAAAAAAATTACATAACATTTACTAGAGTAACTGTCGAAATTTGAATGAAAAAATGACTTGTTCCATTGAAATATGAGTAATAAAAATGGCTGCACATTGAAGTGGAAGTCATGAACGTTCAAATATTTTACCTTCAAAATTTTAGCTTCTTTCTTATGTCCAGCAAACATGGACTTCTCATCAAAGTGCATGGGGAAGGCTCTAGAAGGAGGAAGAGACGGGTAAGTAAGTAAGTAAGTAAGTAAGCGTTGTCGTCCACACAGGAAGTGTTTTTTTTTTTTTTTTTACTTGATCTCGTCGAAGAAGTGCAGCAGCAGCTCCTTGGTGGCGGCGTCCTCGTGAGCGTTGCCCGTGTACAGGTTGACCACGGCGCGCTCGAAGTACGCCGCCACCTTGTAGAGCGCGCGCAGCTCGATCAGGTACAGGAAGTAGAGGTTCTTCAGACGCCGCGTGCCTTCGCCCTTCGTGTCGGCCATGTCGAAGCGACGACGGAACTCCTCCGCGTTGGGGCCCCACACGGATTTGCCCCACCCCTCTGTGTATATAAACACATGTACGTCAGCTACACTGGTGTGTATTGATTGTGGCCGTACAGCGGAGCCGTGTTTACCGTCCAGCAGGTACTCGGCGCTGAGGTGGATGTTGATGCTGCTGTGCAGGCCTGAGATGAGGCGGTAGAAAACTCTCTTCTCCAAACAAAGACCTGAGACGAGAACCATGGTAACCGGAACCGCTAGTCGCCGTATAAGTCGGCGACACGCGTCAATTAAAAGAGTCGGAAAGTTCACCTTCCAGCCAGTTGTAGAAGCCCTCGCCTGTAATGACATCACACTTTTTTTTCCAGACCTGACACCAGGATCATGTGATCACACCATGTGACTACTCACCATCGTCGTCACCTGAGAGGAGAAACAAGTTGATCCGTCAATCAAATGAAGACATCACAATAACTGACCCCGAAATTAACTACTCACCTCTGCTGGGGACCAAAGGGTTCCAAGGTCGGTACACAGACCTGGGTCTGTAAAGACATGTGACATGTCATGTGACTATTCGGTGATAACTGTGTGTGTGTGGGGTCACTGACTTGAAACAGTTCTCCTCGTAGATGCTGTTCCACACCCTCCATGCTGAAGGGCCCTTGTATCCCGTGAAGCGTTCCGGGTTAAGCAGCAGGTCCACGTACTCGGCGTCAGGGGACGTCTCGTCTGAAAGTCGCACAGTGGAGTCAGCGCGGCAATAACGGCTGCGTCCTGATGGGGGCGCTGCATGTGCTCACCATCCAGCTCGCAGAAATGATCCTGAGCGTCGTCGTGTCTCGCCCAGTCCGCAAACGCCTCTTTACTCTGATTGCTGCGAGTAAACACAAATCATGTAGAAGTACACGCGTACAGATGATACTCAGACCGAGGAGTGACGTGACAGCACGTGTGTGACAAATGTCACCAGTCGGCACTCACCTCAGGGTGCTGTTGATGGCGCCCAGTTCTTCGGCCTGTTGGCACTCGGCCATGTCCGACATGCTGTTGGCAGCCTGGGAATACTGAGCAGAGACCAGGACCGTGTTAGGAATCAAATGTGTGTGTGTGTGTGTGTGTGACCCTGTGCGCGCAGCTGTGGAATAACAACAAAGATGGCCGACCGTGACCACAAATGTACTGAATCCAGAAGTCAAACCTTCCAAAACAAACATGACTCGGCCTTCAGCCCGGTCACGGAATCTTCCCGGAGCAGATAAAGCGGCAGCTGCTAGCGGTACTTTGCAAATTCAGCTAGCGTGTTAGCGGTCAACATGATAAACGCCAAGATTACGAAGTAGCATTAGCACGTCGAGGTTGTGAAGGACATTAGCGGAGCACTTTTACGCTAATAACGCGGCCGGGATGTTGCATTTCCAAAATAGTTAAAATTGTTATGGTGAAGGAAAGTGGACTGGTGGTACCGGTTCCACATAACAGGTTGTGCAACATGCGCTTGTGAGCGTGCACGTGCACGTGGGGCCGGCTCTGCTCACCTTGTTATAATTCCCAGACTTGATACCTGCGGGAATCTTACTCTGAAATATTGAAGAGGAGGAGTCAGTACATTGTTAAGGTCAAAGGTGAAACGCGTAAAGAGGAAGTGACCTCTGGGCAAGGCTCCACGTGGCAGTCTTTGATGGCACAGTGACCGTCATCGGACCAGAATGGACACGGGCGCTTCAAGTTGACCTGAACACACACACACATTGTCATCAAAGTCAAGCACCACATCACCCCATGTGTGTGTGTGTGTGTGTGTGTGTGTGTGTGTGTCGCCGTGCACGTGTCCTACCTTGTAGTACCGAAAGTAGTCCCTCTCCGTCAGCTGCTTGATGCGAGGATAAATCTTGAAGTTGTTGAACAAGTCGATGCTCTCCACGTCGCAGAAGCAGTCGTCAAGAACGCCCGTCAGCTGCGAGTGATGACATCACAACGTTAATAGCGTGAAGCTAGCATGACGAGAATGTTCGTTAGCTAACACAAAACGCCGTGACGGTCCGCACTAACCCAGTCGGGGAGTGGACCTGTGTTACCTGAAACCAACAACAACACAAACACCAACACCTTGAGTCAACACGTGGAGGAGTGGCACACACATATATTATTATCTTATATTGACATCTACTATTATATATTAACAAAAAAATTACATAACAATTACTAGAATAACATATACTATTATATTAACATTAACTACAATAAAATATACACTTATTTTAACTATAACTTATATCAACATCTACTCTCATGGTAACGTTTACGGAGGAGTGGCACACACATATATTATTATGTTATATTGACATCTGCCATTATATATTAATAAAAAATATACATAACATTTACTAGAATAACATTTTTGGTTAGCATATACTATTATATTAACATTAACTACAATAAAATATACACTTATTTTAACATTAACTGTTATATCAACATCTACTCTAATGGTAACGTTTACAGTTACAATAACATTTACTCTTGTATAAACATATTCATATACTATATTATGCTAATTAACAGCTGTTAGCACATGTGGACTCTAGCTTAGAACACCAGACGGCTACAAAGACAGTTCAAAAGTTTTTTGTTTCCCGGTGATTGACCTCTGACCTGTGAGTGCAGCAGTGCGGTGACGGTGACAAAATGGAAGACACATATCTCTCTCATCATCTTCATCATCATCCTGACTTCTTTCCTTGCTTTAAACTCTTGTGTTTATGTTTGTGTTTTGTATGATGCACGCTGACTTGTCACTAAGGTGTTGAAGCCCACCCCCCTTGGTAGCTAGCTCTCACGCCTAGCCACGCCCCCTGCAGTCCTCCTGTCCAATGAGGTAATTGACTGAGAATCGAAGGACTACAACTTCGACGGTATGGGGGCGGGCGTAACTCGGGGCTGACCAATCACGTTACACCACGCTGGTGTATTTAGTTAAGTGCAGTACACAAGTTGACTTACCTTCACATTATAAACATTTACGTGCCATTTGGTCGGGAAATCTCACGGGAAACATAATTTATCCTAAACAAGGAAGATAATTAACAACTACAACAATTATTAAATTAGCTAAGTAAACCATTCAATCCTAAATCGAACACAAACATTTGCTAGTTTACTGCTAGTAAACACCGCGTTCAAATGTAAGCACTGTTCGCCGCTAAGCAACATGACAAAAATTGTGACGTCATCCTGGTGAACATTCTAGAAGAATCCATCTTCGACGTCATTTGTAAGCAGACAGAACGTAGCGTTCAAGCAGTAAGAAGGAACCAGTAAAGGTGAGGACAAAAAAGTAGTACTAAAGTGACGAAAATTGTGACTTACATGACAGAAGCAGCTCTGCTCCTGCTGGTCTGTGCCCGTCCTTGCTATGTGGTCCGTCCGCTTGAACCAGCCCATAGCTAACTTCCCCACGAAGAAGGCCAGCAACAAAACACTAAAGGCTTGTAAAGTCACCCTCCACATGCCTTGGCGTACTCCAGTACACAAGTATACAATACACAGGCAGTAAATGGCGAAAAATCAACAAGACTAACAAGGACTTCCGCCTTCTGCCAGTGTGCGGTTAGCTTCCGCAGGCTAACAGACGCTAACAGAACACACTGTTAGCGAATCGTCGAGCGGAGTATGCGGACTGTGCACACCCTAACGCGGACGCCGGGAACTACAAGTCCCCCGAAAAAACGGAGGTAATCTTGACCAAAATGAACATAACTTGGAGAAGTTTTCACCAACAGCTTACACGATTGTGTCAAATCACAAAACAACTTTCGGTGTGAGTTTTCAACGTAAAATACTTCATCGTTGTGGGTTGGTTCAAGACAGTTGAAAATGTTTTGTATTTTTGTTAAAACTTATGAATTACTTCACTACATCAAGCTCCCACCAGAATGGGTGCTTATACTACGTTAAATCATCGCTTATCCAGTGCTGTCACTTGGCTGCACTGCAGTTTACTTTGAAACGCAAACCGGAAGCGATTAATGTTTCATATAAAGCAGCTTGTAGGTCGTCGGTGATGGTGCTGAGGAGAGAGCATCTCCCAGGCCGAGCTTTTTGGGAGATACTGCGTTAGATGGTCCAGAAGTGGCATCACACTCGTCTGCCGGTGGACATCTTCTCCATATAGTGGAACGATGGTGGATTTCTCCCAAGGTGGCGCGGTGTGTCACAGCAGAAACGGCCTGAGCAGCGGCGGCAAGAAAACGTCGAAAAGGTCTCGAACGAGAAGAAGCAAAAGAGGTCGGAGACGTCGGAATAAAAAGAACAACAGGAACAATAACAATAAAACGCCGCCGCCGTTTTTACCACCGGAGGTAGCAACTTCCTTTTAGCCCCGCAAGTTAGCAACATGCTAGCTAGCTAGCTAACGTTAACTTGCTGCGTCAAAGCGTCGAGCTCACAACAAACACAACAACAGTGACAGTATTCCTATTGTAAGCCTCCGTTCGCGTACACCTAAACGCCACACAAGGACGTGACATGCCAGTGAAACTGCTGTTTAACGTCCTCCATGACGTCATGTTGTTGTCAGGGAAACGTCAATAAAGCAACACACAATACACATTCAAACAAACTCTCTTAAGACGTTATTTTTGTTACAGCTCATTAGTCAGTTCTTTGAATAAAGAATAAGGTACACAATTATACATAAATAATAGTTATAATAATGTTGTGTGTGTGTGTTTGCAGGCAGAAGAAGGAAACATTGAATATAAGGTAGCGGTCATTAGCACGGCAATCAGTGTTAGCATCGTCTTACAGTACTAAGATGTGACCGATTCCCTCTAGCTCAAGCTGGTCAACCCTACTCAGTACCGCTTCGAGCATCTCGCCACGCAGCTCAAATGGCGCCTCCAGGAGGGTCGCGGCGAAGCCGTCTACCAGATTGGCGTGGAGGACAACGGGCTCCTGGTGGGGCTGAGCGAGGCCGACCTGAAGGCGTCTATCAGCACCTTGAAGAAGATGGCCGACAAGTATGTTGACGATGACGTCGCTGTCTCCTGTTCTTTGTCTTGACTTATCCTGTCACGACGCTCAGGGTGGGCGCCGACATCACCGTTCTTCGAGAGAGGGAGGTGGACTACGACCTGGACAGAAGCACGCGAAGAATCGCTGAGGTTCTGGTGCGAAAAGTTCCAGATGATCAGCAGGTGAAAGTCGAGATTTTTATCTTTGTATTGTTTGAAAAGAGGCGGCACGGCGGTCGTGTGGTTAGCGCGCAGACCTCACAGCTAGGAGACCAGGGTTCAATTCCACCCTCTGTGTGGAGTTTGCATGTTCTCCCCGTGCATGCGTGGGGTTTCTCCGGGTACTCCGGTTTCCTCCCACATTCCAAAAACATGCTAGGTTAATTAGCCACTCCAAATTGTCCATAGGTATGAATGTGAGTGTGAATGGTTGTTTGTCTATATGTGCCCTGTGATTGGCTGGCCACCAGTCCAGGGTGTACACCGCCTCTCGCCCGAAGACAGCTGGGATAGGCTCCAGCACCCCCGCAACCCTCGTGAGGAAAAGCGGTAGAAAATGAATGAATGAATGATGTTTTGCAAATTTGGAGTGGTCAGACTGGAGCAGGAGGGGATAGAAAAGAAAAAAAAAGAAAATGGGGGAGTTAATTTTTAGACAAAATGTCTAAACAACGATGTTACTCTGGTCCCCCCCCCATTCCAAAAACATGCTAGGTTAATTAGCCACTCCAAATTGTCCATAGGTATGAATGTGAGTGTGAATGGTTGTTTGTCTATATGTGCCCTGTGATTGGCTGGCGACCAGACCAGGGTGTACCCCGCCTCTCGCCCAAAGACAGCTGGGATAGGCTCCAGCACCCCCGCGACCCTCGTGAGGAAAAAAGCAGTAGAAAATGGATGAATGTTTGAAAAGATTCCCCAAACTAAAGAGTGTCCATGTGGACCGGGACAGTTCCTGGACCTGCGTGTGGCTGTGTTGGGGAACGTGGATTCCGGGAAGTCGACTCTGCTCGGCGTCCTGACGCAAGGCGAGCTGGACAACGGGCGAGGGCGAGCGCGCCTCAACCTCTTCAGACACCTCCACGAGATCCAAACGGGACGCACGTCCAGCATCAGCTTTGAGATCCTGGGCTTCAACAGCAAAGGCGAAGTGAGCAACGGGATTCAGACCCAGGAAGATCCGTTCATCCAATCACGCGTGTTGAAATGTGTCTCGCAGGTGGTCAACTACAGCGACTCTCGCAGCGCCGAGGAGATCTGCGAGAGCTCCTCCAAGATGATCACCTTCATGGACCTGGCTGGACACTACAAGTATCTGAAGACCACCATCTTTGGTCTCACCAGCTACTGCCCTGACTTCGCTATGCTGGTGGTCAGTGGCAACACTGGCGTCGGTGAGCCTCCTTCTGGTTTCCATTCTCGAGTTAATTTGCTCAACTGCAGAAAGTGCTAGGCCTCCTTTATGTGATGAGGCATCTGGTGATTAATTATTATCATTTAGGTTGGCTATGATCATTTATGTAGAATATATCATGCATTATGTATAACATATGCATGATACATCATGTTTATGGTGATGGTTGAATTTCATTTGAACATGCATCAGATGCCAATTGAATGCATCACATAATCAGTTCCCAGCTCCACATGTCCAAAAGGAGTAGGAAGAAACAAAGCTTATTAAATCCTACCCCTCCATCTGGTACTTTTACAATCACTAACTGTTACATTTGTTCACTTCCTGCTTTCCATAATACAGTTTAAAGTCTAAGCTTGATGGTGTGACAGTGAGTGTCTCGTCTCGTCCCCCATCCAGCCGGTACCACCCGGGAGCATCTGGGTCTGGCCATGGCGTTGAAAGTTCCCATCTTTGTGGTGGTCAGCAAAGTGGACGTGTGCTCGCGCGGCACCGTGGACCGAACGCTGCGGCAGCTGGAGCGACTCCTCAAGCAGCCGGGCTGCAACAAAGTCCCCCTGCTGGTGTCCAACCCGGACGACGCCGTCACCGCGGCGCAACAGTTTGCTCAGTCGGCGTGGTGGGTTGCCTGTGTGTGTGTACATGCACACGTGTGTGTGTGTGTGCATTAACTTAGCCTGTGTGTGTGTGTGTGTGCAGCATCACGCCCATCTTGACACTTTCCAGCGTGTCAGGAGAAAGTCTGGAACTCCTCAAAGTCTTCTTGAATGTTCTTCCTCCTCTGAGCAACAGCAAGGAACAAGAGGAGCTCATGCAGCAGCTCACCGAGTTCCAGGTGTGCACAAACACACACGTTGTCGTTTTAATGAGAAACATGTCCGTCAGAAGTTACACACATGCTACGATTGATGCGAGTGTTGTGTTCAAGTGCTAAGCAGTCACAGTGCCCCCCAGTGGACACAGTGTTGTACTGACACATTGACTTGCAGGTGGATGAAATCTACTCTGTGCCTGACGTGGGGACAGTGGTGGGCGGGACTTTATACAGGTGAGACCACACCGAGCGCCTCGGCCGTGACATTCCATAACAAGTTTTGTGTGTGTGTGTGTCAGTGGGGTGTGTCGCGAGGGCGAGCGTCTCGTGGTCGGCCCCACAGACGAAGGTCACTTCCTGCGTCTGAAGGTGGTGAGCATCCAGAGGAACCGCTCGGCGTGCAGACTGCTGAGGGCGGGCCAAGCCGCCACGCTGGCGCTCGGCAGCTTCGACCGGTCGCTGCTGCGTAAGGTCAGAGGTCGCGGAGAGCGGAGGGCGTCATCGGCGACGTCGTCAGCCATGTCACGTCGGCCGTTGTTGTTGTTGCAGGGGATGGTGATGGTGAGTCCCAAGATGAAGCCCACCATCTGTTGCGAGTTTGAGGCCGCCATCGTGCTCCTCTTCCACGCCAAAACCTTCCGTCGCGGGTCACAGGTCACCGCCCACGTGGGCAACGTGCGACAGACGGCTGTGGTCGAGTGCCTCCACGGGAAGGTGCGCGCGTCTCGCAGGGGAACGTTCACCAGGTGTCTGTACGACGTGTACACGTATGTATATTCTTTCCTTGCAGGACGAGCTGCGAACTGGCGAGCGAGCTGTCGTTCGATTCCGCTTCATCAAACATCCGGAGTACCTCCGGACCGGTGCCAAGCTGCTTTTCAGAGAGGGCGTGACCAAAGGCATCGGACACGTCACCCGTTTGCTTCCTGCTGACCAGAACCACCAGCAGAACCAGAACCTTCAACAGCTCTGAAGACATGACGGGCGGTGGATCAGTGGATGAGTGGTTCCGGTCTGGTCTCCGAACCCCCTACCCCCCCCCAGCTCTTCATCCTCTTTGCTAATCTGATGTTGTCCCATACGCTGATCCGGATTATTTCCCAGCACGCTCCAAGAAGTTGTTTGTGTGTCATGACTTGTTTGAGCACTTTAGGGCGTTTTGCAGCCAAAAGATGAACACTGAATGTATCGCAGATAAATATTATTTAACTCAACTTTGACATTTGTCGTGCATGCGAGCGCTCAACGTTTACATTTCATGAATAAACTCACATGACTTCCAACGCAAGATGGCCGCTCTAGTTTGGCCTACTAGCCTAGTAGCGTGCTGGCACTTTATGTAGACAGGTAGAAGGCGGAACTTAATCTTTAATTTTGTTATATTTGATCTTTGACAGCTGTCCATCATTGTGGTCATGTCGTCGAAACTCATGCCAGACTTCTCTGTCGGGGGCGGATCCTCAGATAGAGCTGGGAGGAAGTGATGAGAAACTTAAGTAAGATTAGATTAAAAAAACAGGAATTAATCTTGTACTAAAAATCAGCACTACATGCTAATGCTAATTTATGCCCATTTACCCCAAGCAGGTTTCGGGGGATGTAACCCTCGTAGTCGCCACATCTCGCCCACCACCACTCACTCTCCACCTCGTCTTCCCGTTTCAGCACCGTCATGCAGTCGCCCTCCTGGAAGCCCAGCTCGTCACTGCTCTGCGTCTCATAGTTCCACAGGGCGTAGACCACCCCTCTGTTCATCACCCCCATCTTCTCCTGGACGCCTGCACACGGAACACTGAGATCATCATTTCAGAACCCTTGTTGACGTCTCTTGAAAGCAAGTCGGATGTCCCTGAGTAGATAATGACTCCAGGAGAACCTCCCCCAAGTCTCTAAAACTGATTTAACACCCTGAAGAGTCCAGATGGACCCACATGACGTCTTCTTCAAAGAATCAGATGATTCTTCAAACACCATGGACCACAAAAGCTTTGGACTTTGGTCTCCTGACCTCCTGGACCCCTCCAGAAAGCTGCTGTTGCTCACCATAGAGGAACTGGGAGCACTGGGCGTAGCCGTCCTCCGTTTCCTCACACTTGTCAGCAGCCGTCTGCAAGTCGCTGTACGTGGCGGCGAAGACGGCGGCACCCGACTCCACCAGGAACTTGCACACCTGCACGTTGTTGCAGGAGGCGGCGCAGTGCAGCGGCGTCCTGGCAACACGGCAAAAGACAAGTTAAGAACGCCGCTTTACGCCGTGGGGCCTTGTGTGTGGGGGGGGGGGGGCGCCACCACACTCTTACTGACCAGCCGTCACTGTCTGCGGCGTTGACGTTGACGCCAAACTGGACCAGAAACTTGACGATCTCCGTGTGTCCGGCGCACACGGCGTTGTGTAGCGCCGTGATGCCCTCGTCGTTGGCTGAACTGGGATCGTCGACCTAAAAAAAAAAGGGGGGTCAAGCGTCTTCTACGGGATGGCGGCGCATCCAAGATGGCGAATGGACTCACATCATAGATCACCCTGCGGACAAGGTCGTATTCGCCCTCTAGGGACGAGTCCAGCAGGATGGCCAGGGGGTTGAACTTGACCCGGACTGCCCGGTCTACGGGACCTGAGTCAGCTTTGCGGAGGATGGACTTCTTTCCCTGAAAGAGGTCCACTTCATTAGATAGAATATGTTTGGTTTTTGGTTTTCGAAGTGGACTCACCACCAATGTCGTGACCTGCCCGGTGACCTCTGGGGGACACAGGACTTGGGTGTCCTCTCCTTGGAAGAGGTACGGTGGTGGAGAGGACGGGAGGTCCTGGGGTTGGAAGGTGACCGGATACACCGCTTCCTCCTTGACCTCCCCCATAGGGGCGGCTGGTGGGCAGTAGGATGTGGAGTTTAAGATGGGTGACCGTGGGGGAACTGGGGGCGGGCTCATATCCTCTGAGCCAGTAACTGGGGTCTCCGCGAGGATGGTCTCCATGGCAGCCAGAGTGGTCTTCTGGTAGAGAAGCTTCTGGATGTTGGGTCCTACTGGACCCTCGGGCTCCGTGATGGAGCCGCGCTTCTTCAGGGGCCGGGGGGCGTGGTGCCGGCGCCGCAGGGCTTCCGTGTCGGTGTCGCCGGCGCTCCTGTGGGGGGTAGATAGAAAGGGGAGGAGCTTTGTGGGACTGAGCGGTCGAGGCGGGGCTCGCTCTGCAGCCTCTAACCCAGAACCTTCACTCTCGCTCCTCTTAGAAGCATACGAGAGGGCAGACTGCTGCCCCCCACTGGCCGGGAGGACTGGTTTGCCATACACTGGGGGGAGGAAGACCAGTTGTTAGCTGGAAAGCTAATGAAGCATTCGATTTGTGGCGACAAGAGACCTGGTTGGCAGCGAGGCAGCGTGCTGGCCTGGTAGCTCTTTCCCAGGAGGCTTTGCTGCGTGTACACAGAGTAGATGGACGCCGCCGCCACTCTCTGAGGCTTCTGCAACACGGGGGTCGGGGGCGCCGAGGGCTCCGGGGTGTAAGGTCGTACGGTGGCAGCGGGGGGGCTCTCCTGCTTTCTGGCCAGTGGGAGGGTGTGACTGTGAAGAGCACCCCCTGCTGGCCGCGTCTTTCCAGGGAAGGTTCCCGTTGAGAAGGTGGTCGCTGGAGGTGGAGCTAGCTTAAAAGACAAACGACCCAAACACCTTTGGAAACCGCCCACAGGGACGATATCATAGGTTTGACTTCACCGGTACCTGGCGATTCCCGGGGGGGTCTTCAGTCATGTGATTGGTCCTTAAAGCGACAGGGGGCGAGGTTTCTGCTGCGGAGAACATAATCAGTGTGTTGAAAGCATAACCTACCAGTGTCCTTGAAGGCAACACATGCCACACCTGAGGTGTAGCGGCGCATGCTGGTCATGCGGGGCAGTGTGGAGGCGTGGGCGGGGCTGGACTCATCCCTGGTCTTGACGGCTGCAACGCAACAACACATCTGATTGGTTCATCAAGATCACATGACTGCATCGAGCTCACAATCTACCTGAGGCTGCTTTGAGCGGGCGGGGCGGAGGCTTCAGAGACCGGTTAGGCATCGGCAGAGTGGCTGTGCCATCCCGGTAGGCGGGCTTCGCTACGACGTCTTGGTGAGTCGGAGGCGCCGGCACCTGACAGGACGACTGGATGTACGGGCCCACCGCCGCCACCTTGGAGGCCACTGCACTTTCTGAGGTCACCTGCACGGGGGAGCCCACACAAACGGTTCCTGTTCCAGCCGTCCAGACATTGGCGGACCCACCCGATGGCTCCCCAACGGCCCACACATTTGCCGCGTTCTCCCGGTGCTGCAGCGCCGCCTTTTTCTTCCAGAGACGATGGCGGAGCTCAGCCAGGCGCCGCTCCATGGCCGCCACCTCCAGGTTCTTCTTGTTCAGCCCCTCCCTCTGCTGCTGCAGGCGGGTGCTCTGGTCCTGGTTCAGTTGGTTCCTCACCTAAAAAAGGTCCAACGCCAAATAAGCATTTTGATTAGCACGCCGTGTTAGCGTCTCGGCTAGCACGCTGACCTGCAGCTCTCTGCAGAGACGCTCCAGCTCCACGGACGAGGAAGAGGTGGAATGGAGGCGTGAAAGAGGAGGCAGAAGCGAGCTGCTCCTCAGCGCCTCCAGCTGGAGGCTCAGCTCCTCCACGCGGGTGACGGCCAGCAGGACCTCCTTCTGTTTCTGCTGGAGAACGCCGCTCATCTGCTCCACCTCCTCCACTGGAGAAGCAAAAGCAGAACCTCAGCGATAATAATCCAACCATATCACCCCCCCCCCCCTTCACAAACGCCCCGTCTCACCCAGCTTGCTGTTGCTGAGGCGTTTGGTCTCCACTTGGCCCCTGAGGGCCCGCACACGCTGCAATTTGGCCTCCTGCTTGAGGATGTTCTCCCGCAGCCGCTGCACTTGCTCCTTCTCAGACGCTTCCTGATGCCCATCTTGCCTCACGTTCCTCAGTCGCTGCACAGAAGACGAATGATGACATCATCTAACTTGTCCAGTTAGAACTGTGACAGCTAGCTAGTCACCTCCTGGTCCACAGTCATGTGACCTGTGCTCCTCATGTGATCAGCTGGCCTGCACACACCTGAGCAGAAAGACACAGTAGCTTAGCATCAGATTGTGTGTGTGTGTGCTTGTGTTTACCTGGTTGTAGTCCAGGGTCCGCTGGGGGCCGCAGGAGGTACGTCACCTCCACTCTGTGCTGTCCCCAACGCTGCAACACCTCCATCATCTTCTCCTCCTCCCCGACGGTGCGCTCTGATTGGCCGAGACATATGTCAATCAGTGTGTTTGTGTGATTAAATGCACACACAATAAGGACACGCCCACTAGTAAGAGTGGAGCACTGCATGCTGGGAACAGACCGGATCCTCTCCACGTCTCAGTCAGGGAGCAACGGACTTCTCCGGGCTCCCTGCAGACGTCCAGGACGTCCCGACACAGCGTGTGCGGCAGGATGGGAATCTCGCAGGCGTCCTGCTCGCCGCTGCCGAGGAAGACGGTCAGGAACATCTGAAGGAAAAGGAATCATGTGATTGCGGTCATGGCATTCGAGTACGCTCATGCTAGCAAGCGTTCTTGTGTGGTTCCGATGACTCGTCGGGTTTATTTGGACGGTCGTTGGTCCATGTGGTGTTCCCATCATGCACCATCTGACGCACCAGCGGGAGAATCCTGTTTGGAGGCGGTCCTAGTTTTTAAAATAACCTTTGACCTTTCCGATGACACTATGGTGAGCGTGGGAAGCCATGTTGGAAAGCTTGTCCTACTTTGGGCTCTTGAGGAAAAGTGGAGCAGCAGTCCAGACTGTCATGATGGGTGGGGGGCAGGGTCAGACTGTTATTGCAGAGGGGTGGGTGGGTGGGTGGCGGGGTACAGGGTCAGACTGTTATTGCGGAGTCCAGACAGGAAGTAGACCCTGTTTACATGGATGCTGCTTCTGTGCACATCGCTTAGCAGACCACACTGACCACATGACTTCATCTTAATCCGGACTGAATTAGAGCCCCCCCCCCCCCCCAAGACCTCCTGCTGTTGAGGGACGCCATCAACAATGAGGCGTCTGCTGACCCGTCATGTGACCACATGACTCTTAATGGGTCACGGCATTAAAAGGGCTTGTCGATGGCCAACAACATTCCGGTCAGTATTGAAGGACCAGCTAATGCTAATGCTAAGTGCCGCTAACAATAAACAATCACCAGAGGCCATAGTGCAGGGCTTGCTATGATAGGCTGTGATGTGTTCATAAGTACAGAAGGATATTTGAACGCAATGAATCATCATCACCATGATGAATCACCATGGCAACCAACATAGAGGCAGCTGCTCGCCACAGCTTGCTTCCTGAATGAGGGCTGGTGCCATATGGGAGGCAATGTCACATGACCACATGGGATTAACACACACACATTCGAGGATTAAAGAAGATTGCTCATTAAAAACAGCGCAAACAATCACAGCTACGGTGCAATGTAATCACATTCAAACATGGATGACGCTATCCACGGACGCAAAGCTCCATATTCTCCTTCGACAGCGTGCGTGTGTGAGTGTGGTCACCATGGCACCTGTTGCCAAGCAGAACAGCGAGCTGAGCTCCACACAGTGCAGCCAGGAGGATGCTGGAGGATGCTACTTCCTGTTTGATGGAAGGGCAGCAATTCCCAAAACAAAATTCCACCATATTGAATTATTATTATTATGATTATTATTATTCTACCAATTCTACCATAGCATCCAGTCTGCTCAGCAACTTTGGTGACATCTACGTAACAAACCCTGTAGCCAGTAAAGCACATCAGTGAAATGACATGGTTACACATGGTCACAGTTAACCAATCAAAGAACCAGCTTCTACCTTCGTTGCCAAAACCTTCTTACAGAAGATCTCAATTACCCTTATTTTGTCTTTTTCCGGATTTGACCTCTTTTATAACGCAAACATTGACAGGTATGTCTCACCGGTATCATGGTGTCCGCACGCACGTGCACAGTGTGTTGTTGTCTGCAGATGGCACGAGGGAACCGGATGTGGTCGCAAGGGCGTCCACGATTACTTTGAGCATGTGTGTGAGGATCACGATCATTCAATTCATGCACAGCACGTAAAGCGCTGGTGCGTGACAAGAACAGCTTCCGCATTGGTTCTTCAGCATAAGAGCCAATTGGAACGTTGCAATTGAAATATTTTGAAATACACTCCATTGTGTAGGTACAATTTTAACTAATTGGCATAAATAATATACCTGACAACTTTAGTGTAATAATGATGTGTTGTGTCTCATTAATTAAAATTTGTTACCAGCCGAGGTTTTTATTTTGAAGGTTCAAATTTACATGTATGGTCACGACAACTGACAGCTGTTCCCGAGCGTCTCTTAGCAACCAGATAAATCCCTTTTCTTGTTAATATACGTTAAAAAAAACCTTGACCGGAAATACAAAACATGTTTCAAAGTAAAATACCGACAGTGAAACCGACTACTAAATGTATATATTTATGTCATGAGATGGGCTATATAATAACGACATATGAATATTGTTAATGTAAACAAGAGCAGACCCAGTATCTGAACGTGAACTGACTCTCTTACCACCAATCACACGTGGCACGATTTTATTGTGAAAGCAACTGCACAGTAGGAAATGACGTCTTATTAACGCGCTTGCACAGTGGTAGCATAGTTGGGCTAGAAAACTGTAACATTCGTTAAGAAGTCAACTTTTGAGACGATCCAAAGTAGAAAACAAAAACCGGAAGCCATTGTGGACTCGTTGTGTTGCCCTGCGCGTGCCAGATCAGAAGTAAAGTACATTAAAGCTGTTCCTGTTTCAACATTCATCTGCTTCTCAGGTAAGACACGTTGCTGTTAAATAATTTCGACTGTTGTTTAACAACTTATTTATATGTAAAAAATCAATTTGTTGTGTAACTAATATTCGCGTTGGTTTAAATTTTTTTCGAGGCTAACACATGTGCTGTATTACAGATGGCTACAACAAGCTAATTTGTCAAATCTTACCTGTACTTTGTCTCCTCTGTGACCGCTAAAGGCCGCTAACTTTACACTGTGACATGTTTAGAAGCTTGCATCTTTTAATTAAATTGAATTTGTTAGTGGATAAACATGAAGCGAGCAGAGAAGAAGGCCAAGATGGCGACCGACAGCAGCGACGAAGAAGACTCTGATGTGGAGAAGAACTTCGCTCTGTTGATGGAGAGAGGAGCTCAGGAGGTGGAGGAATGCAGTGAGGATGAAGAGCGAGATGTTGAAGGATCTGATGACAACGAAGAAGAGGAGGAGGATGATGGCAGTGAAGATGAGGATGATGGCAGTGAAGATGAGGATGATGGCGATGAGGACGAATCAGGGATTCAGACGAGGGATGACATAAAAAAAGGTGAGAACCATATTTAAAAGTGTGTGTGTGATGTGAGAGTAACTTGTGAGTGTTGTTGCCAGAACTTTCCAAAATGTCCTTTGAGGAAGTCATGGAACTTCAAAATAAAGTGGGCACCAAAGTGTACCAGGAGATGGCCTACGGTCTCACCAAGCGTCAGCAGAGCGCCAAGCGCAAACGTGTCAACAAGAACAGGTGAGGTGATGATTATTACCATATCACATGACCCAAACAACGTGGGCGACTCACTTCGTTTTGTCTTCAGGCCCATGGAGATGTCCTCCAAGAAAGCGGCGCCATTTCTTCGCCAGGTGGTTCCTGTGAAGAAAGCGGTGAGTAAAACAGCCCAAAACATAAACAAAGAAAACACTCACGAGCTACTAACCGCATTCAGACGCTACGAGACCCTCGCTTTGACGACCTGTCGGGAGAGTACAAGGCGGACATCTTCGAGAGGACGTACAACTTCATTCATGACATCAGACGGCGAGAGACGCAGGTCCACGCCCACTCTCGGCATCACCTTGTGTCTTTGTGCGCGGAGCTACACACCGACGCTTTCGCTTTTTGTGCAGGCCATCCAAAAGGAGCTGAAGAAGACCAAGAACAGCGACGAGAAGGAGAAACTCAACTTCCTCCTCAAGAAGATGGTGAGTCTCCGCCCCTTTTTTGTCACACTGAGTATTGCGGCAGATGTGACAGACGTGTCGGTGTTCTGCAGGCCAATCAGGAGCGAGCAAGACTGAGCAGAGAGCAGCAGAGGGAGCAGGAGCTTCAGTTCAAGAAGGAGCAGCGAGAACAAGCGAATAAAGGAGCGCGACCCTTCTTCCTCAAAAAAGGTATCGTGTTTGTTTATTCCTTGTCGCCATTGTCACCATGAACTCATCGCGTTGTTCTGCGTTTGACGTGAAAACAGGCGATAAGAAGAAGGTGCGTCTGGCCGAGAGGTATACTCAGCTGAAGAAGAGCGGCAAGCTTGAGAAATTCCTGAGCAAGAAGAGGAAGAGAAATGCCGTCAAAGATCGCAGGAAGTTGCCACGGCAACAGCAGAACAAGCCGGGAAAAGCACAGTGAGGGTGATGCATTCCGGGTCGTACGGATTCTGGACGCTGTTGGGAGTGTCTACTTCAGGTTGGTCTACGTCCGCATAGGACCAGCTTATTTTATTGTTTTTCTTCATGTAAAAATCATAGCTTACTTAATCTTTTTCAATAAATGAAACAAACATCTTACTCGACAACGTAACGTTACTTTTAAATTATGTATGCAGTTTAGTTGAACGACTAAAGCCTGTCTTAAGTTTTAAAACACTTCTGAGTTTGAGGATATGGATATGCCGTATCTAGATTAGTATTAGTGTTTAATTAATTGTGATTAATTAAGAACACAGTTGGATTCACAGTGTATTAATAACATAAGATACGTGGCATACGCTAACCGAGGCAAAGTTTTAGTTAATTTTCAACATTAACCAAAAACATGCTAACCAGGCCAATGCTAACTGAGCTTCCATTGTATTTTATATTATTTCACATATCCATTTTATCCATTTATTCTTTGTTATTTTAATTGTAAAGTAATTAATTGAAATGCAGTTCAATACAAATTTAACTGCGGTTAAGTAAAAGTAAAGTAAATAAAAGTAAACTAACATGTATTTCAATGTAAGCATCCGACTTGTCATGTTTTGGAGTTCGCATATGAAGGTAGTTCCGCACCTCCACGTGACTGGCAAACCAGCGAAGCTCATTAATAATAACGAGGGGCCCCCATCCTAGCATATTAGCCATGCAGGCGGAACTTAGCGCTGCAGCGGACAAGCTGTAATTGTTCTTTGGAGTCGAACAATCCGTTGTAGAATCATCGTTCAAACAATCGTTCTGTCCATCACGTTAAATAAAAGACAAAGTTATGACATTTGATGATATTTTAATTACATAATCGGGTTACTTTTACCACACACAATAAAGTCCTTGAGTTCAAGTGCAAGGTCAGTCCGCTTTAGCATCTTTCTGTTGCGTCACCTCAGAGTGTACAGAGCTCCTAACGGCTCGCTGCATCAACCACGTGCACGCGTGCACACTCAGGAAGGCTCCGCCCACCACCCACATCCAATTCCTCTTCAGCCAGCTGTTAGCTTTCATCTGCAAATAAAACATTCCCAACGTTAGCGACAGGTTTCTGCCATGAGTGGATGCGTGGAACAAGCTGGCCCACTTCCGTGACGGAGTGAGGGGCGCTGCTGCGATTACCTCAGCTACTTTCTCCTGGCGGCCTCGGGCTGAGACACAAAGGTGACGATGGCGGGTTCTGGAACGGCGTCCTGTGTGATTTGTTTGTGCAGCAGGGGGGAGGCCTTCAGCTGGTACCAGCCCAGATGGATCAGAACCAGACTGGTGCCCATCACCAGCAGAACCTTGTATTGCCGCCACACGTCACGCAAGCCCATCACGCGTCTCTGACAATAGGGTTCTGTTAAAACACACAAATCGGTGACAGGTCCTCTACTATGAGGGAAATCAATGGTTTACTTCTTCATTGGAGACGACGTGTCCAACATGTAGCGACCGTTATAAGACCCCCAATGACAACGTTTGAGGTTGGTGTACCAAGAAATGTTATATAAAAAACAATCACATTCAGTAAGCATAAAAGAAGCTATAAGATGTTCAATGTCGTGTTTTTGTCAGTTAAAAGGTTCAAAAGACTGAATCGTTGTGGGCCAAGTGTACGTGTACTGAAACCAAGTGTCCACTGACTCGTTTGTCTTGAATGAACGATACGAAAAAAGCGATAAATAGTCAATACTTGACGCAATCGCTAGTATCGCCGCTTAACTGTCACCATAACCACGAAAAACGACAATAATTGACATAAAAAGATAGAAATCATTAACTGAATCACCTTCAGAAAGCGCTTCTTCCTGGGCCAGCCATCAGGTCTACCGGATGTGATGTAACAGAAAGTGCCTGAACAAAATGGTGCTTAAAAAAAAAATTTTAGGAAACAAAAACCGGAAATAAAACCGTTCCTTCTAAAACATTGTTTATGTTGTATGAAAACAAAACTATTAATTGCAGCTTAAAACACTTTATTTTTTTAAAAATACGTTTTTTTAAGTCAGGCATCAGCACGGGGAACCGCACAGTGACACAGGAACAGCCGCTAACTTGCACGCGGGAGTCATTTCGTAATAATTTAAAAATGTATTTCCTAATAATTGGTCAAAGTCGTTTTAGGAACTTTCGACTTAATGATTCTATGATACAATACAACTTTAGTTATCTTACAACAATTCGTTATTTCTTGTAGTAATAGTAGTTTTAACCTTTGACCTCTTTTTGTTTACAAATGTTTTTACTTGTTAAATTGTGCTAAAGCACGTATTGTCAATTTATGACGTTATTTATAAAATCGTTCATTCTAAACCGTTGTTTATGTTGTATGAAAACAAAAGGATTAAATGCAGCTTAAAACATTTTGTTTTTTTTAAATACCTTTTTTTTTTTAGTCAGGCTTCAGCATGGGGACCGCACAGTGACACAGTAACTGTCATAGTAGTTTTAACCTTTGACCTCTTTTTGTTTACAAACGTTTTTACTTGTTAAATTGCGCTAAAGCACGTATTGTCTATTTATGACGTTAACTTAATCAGCTTGTGTGTGTTGTCATGGAGACGCTTCATTAATGATTCATTCATCATCACACCTGCCGTGTGTGTGTGTGTGTATGTGTGTGTGTGTGTGTGTGTTAAAGGTGGTTTCGTGTTGATCCCCTGCAGGGCGAAAACAATGCAGCACGCTGTAGTGCGGCCAATGGTCAGAGCGGTATGTATTTTACCATCTGTTACCATAGCAACCATGCCTCGAAAAAAACCCTGTCACATTATTCCAATAAAGGTATTCCAAAACATAATTTAATAGCAAACACTTCAAAGATAATAAATAGAAACAAGTTAGCCACAACGCTTTAAACAATAATACAATACGACATGAGTGTCTGTAGACGGTTCTAGAAGGACTTCCATCGTACGGCTGACAAGATGGCGTGCACAAAGTAGAGCAGCGTTGCTGTGTACGAGAACACCTGAAAGCAACACACATATTACTTGAACATGTCACACTGTGTCATGTGACTGTGTGTATTAAGACAAACCACAGCTGAGATATCCAGTTGGTAGTTCTGGAAGTCAACGCCGCCCCTCATGTCCAGAGTCACCTTCGCCAACGCCACCGAGGCGCTCAGGTAGAAGACAGCGGCGATGAAATGATAGACAAAGTCCTGAGAAAAAAAAAAAAACAGCAGACATCTTGGTCCACAAAAAGGAACCAACGAAGAAGAAAAAGTAACTCACTGCTGCTGCCCAGCTGCTTTTGTTGGAATGGCAGCCGCAGGCGAACATCAGCATCCACAGGAAGGTGAGGACGAAGCAGAAGACGGACACGAACATCACCCAGCCTTGGGGGTTCTCTGGGACCACCAGCGTGCACGCCACCAGGATCCACACCAGACCACCAAATACCTACACACACAGTATGTGCAGAAGAAACAATCCGACTATAATGTTGACATTTGTTTTGACTCCGCCCACTCACCTTTGACCCCCTCCCACACACACAATAATTAGTACATATAAAATAAGTTTAGTAGAAAAAAAAAAGTAGTGACCAGTTCAGGCAGGTAGAGGAAGTCGGGGACGGTGCAGCAGATCCTCATGCCGCTGGGAAGGCTCTCCATGGTGTGGGTGTTGGACGCCATGCTGCCGCTGATCCCACAAAGTCCACCACACAAAAGGCTCAAGTAGCCACGAGACGTGGAATCATCTCCCGGGAGAGCACGCGCACGCAGCGGGACGACACTGCCTGGCGGGTTGTGGACGGCTCTTCAGTGTTTGAGTCGGATGACTCTTGTCGCTATGACAACCGGAGCTAATTGCAGACACGTGACCGCAGCGCTGTACAGGTGACCCAACACAGCAAGCTAATTGTTACGAGCTATGTTTTTTTCTGCTCGACATGCTCGTTGTTCCCTGACTGTTAAATTGTCAAAATATAATTTGTGTTGTTGCCATGGTAACCTGTTGTCTCAACAGGTTAGGACAATTGTCTCTATCCATTATGGACCGGGATCTCTTCATGTCATTGGCATCTGACTGGTGTAGAAACAACCCACACGTCCACACAGGTGAGGTCACCGAAGACACTGACATTGAAGTCGGATGTGACATCTTGTGTTGTTGCCATAGTAACGGTCACACATCACTTGAGCTTTTGTCCTCTTTTGTTGACCTTATTGACGTGTTGAATGTAACTGTAGCGCACACACACACCGCCACATTTAAAGTGTACTATACACGCCAGGATAGTACTGCAATATTGGTGTGTGTATAGAAACGTAAACGTATGTGTGATGGTACAATAACCTTGGGGAAAAATATCAGTTTCCTGGTATAATAATTCATTCATTTTCTACCGAGTGAGGTGCTGGAGCCTATCCCAGCTGTCTTCAGGCGAGAGGTGGGGTACACCCTGGATTGGTGGCCAGCCAATCACAGGGCACATATAGACAAACAACCATTCACACTCACATTCATACCTATGGACAATTTGGAGTGGCTAATTAACCTAGCATGTTTTTTTTTTTTGGAATGTGGGAGGAAACCGGGGTAGCATCGTTGTGGCATCGTTGTTTAGACATTTTGTCTAAAAATGCACTCCCCCGTCTGTTTTCTTTTTTCTTCTTTTCTATCCCCTCCTGCTCCGGTCTGACCACTCCAAATTTGCAAAACATCATTCATCCATTCATTTTCTACCGCTTATCCTCACTACGGTCGGGGGCGTGCTGGAGCCTATCCCAGCTGTCTTCAGGCACCCTGGACTGGTGGCCAGCCAATCACAGGGCACATATAGACAAACAACCATTCACACTCACATTCATACCTATGGACAATTTGGAGTCACCGATTAACCTAGAATGTTTTTTTTTTTGGAATGTGGGAGGAAACCGGGTTACCCTGAGAAAACCCACGCATATTAAAATGTGTTATTTTGAAATATTTTCACTAAAAAATGCCACATCCAAACAGTCATTTTAAAACCCTATATTAGAAATGTAATAAATAATAAATAAATAATACATAATATGCAGTTCTCAAGGCAGTGCAATGTGGCTAATCCACTATTTTTTTTATTGAAGTCAAGCAAAATTCCAATAAATGCAATCAAGTTGGTCAAAAAGATCACAACATATACAGTAAATAAAAGAAAACCTTGCAACAGTCACGCTTTTCCCGAAACTTTCATTTCCGGGTCATCTGAATGCAACTGAGATGTTTAAGGGTCTCTTATGATGATGATTTATCAACTTTGCTTAAATGTATTTTGTTTTGTTTGTTTGTTTGTTCTTAACGAACAACGTGGTTCTGTCACAAAAGTTTGGGGCGGACCGGGTTGGGCCTGATGGAGGAGAAGGCCCCGATGTGCCTGATGAGGTTGGGTTCCACGCTGTGAGCTCGTTCTCCCGGGACGCTGCGTGCTATTTTGTACAGAACTGTATCTTTGGCGTTGCCTTTGCTGCAGAAAGCGTCGTCCAGGTAGCGGGCCACCCTCAGGGACGCGTTCCCGGGGAACAGCATGGCGGGGGTGCAGCACTCGGTGGCGGGGGAAACGGCGTACAGCTGAGGGGAGAGACGGCGCACCTCCAGCAGGTAATGGCGGCCCAGGAGCTCAGCGGCGGCCATTATGTAGACGGTGAGAATCAGGACGTGTAGTGCGGACGTCGTGAATGAGAAGGAGCAGGGATTCCAGTAGGGAAGCGTGAGGAGCACCAACGTGGCACCCACCAGTCCGAGTGCAAACCATTCCAGGATGCGGTACGGCTCAGGGTTCCAGTAGCGCTGCAGCCTCTCAGGATGGTACAGCTTGACGTAGAGAGTGTGCGCGGCAAAGCGCCGACTCACCAAGTCCTGGACCACCTGAAAGAAGTTCTGATGGGGGAGTGCATCATCTTCTAGGACTACCATGTTCCTGGGCTGCACCGAGTTGAAGGCGTGACGCAGGCAAAACGAGTAATCCCGTTTCTCCCGCTCAAAGATGTTCACGTGCTCCGGATTCCCGTCTCGTCTGCGGATTACTTTGAAGTTCCTCTCTAAAAGTCTGGCGTCTTTGTTATTCTGAGGGTTCCTCTCCACATCGCACAGAAGAACCTCAGCGCACCGCCGTTTCCCGCATCGACCCAGCAGAACGCTCAAGCGGTGCATCACCTGCAGCAGATAATGGAAGTCACGCCCATCTTGACGTTGTGCCGTGACCACGGTAACCAACATCTCAGGGCCGGACGCCACGTCCAAAAAGTTCACAGAGGAGCTCTGCCAAAAGCGTAGAGCGTGCTGACCTCGCCGCAGGCTCTCCTGCAAAGCATCCTCGCTTATGGCGTCCAGGTAGGCGGACCTGAGGAAGAAGTACGAGTATGGAAGGCGGTGGCAGCACACGGGAAGCAGCACGCAGAACGTGAAGACAAAGAGTAACAGCGCCTGAATCGGCACGCTGGACCATCGCAGGTGGCGCCTTAGTCGGGACAGTTGCTGACGCATCAGGCGGCGTGCACTTTGACCTGAGAGACAAGCAACGTCCACGGGAGGTGATGACACCTTCTGGAGAACTTGTAATCTGTGGGCAAACACATGATATTGCAGTATTTCAATATTTCCACCTCTTGTTGCCGCAGTTCAACAACGCGGAAATATTGAAGGGATCCAAAAACACAGAAAAATGGGTGCAAGAACCCAGTTAGAGTAGCAGAAGGCAGTGAAATAAAACATCAATCATTATATATTGTTTTCATTTAGTGTCCTGATGTGTTTTTTAACCTATTCCACCAATTTATTATTACATCTTTTTAATGATAATCCAAATTACATACAAATAACCACCATAGCAGTCATTACGGTTCTAGTAGTTTCACTGTCAATGGGCGTCTCCGTCACTTCCGCATATTAAGCGAACTAAGACAACTGGCAACATAGAAGCTAACCAGCTTTGCTCCACAAGTAAAATGTCAATTTAAAAACACTCACAGAAACAGACAGCCGCCGACATGAAATGAACTTGGCTCCAGGAGCTACTACGACAATTCTCCCTCACGCTGCCCGGACTTCTGTGTCGTTTGGCGGGGGAGCACGCACGAGAAGTGTCGCTCTACCCACTGGTTGTTTATACTAGAAACCGTAAAAAATACTATGGCGTTGAAGAGAGTTTCTTAGAAAATGTAACATATTCTACAGCAAGATTACAGAAATTGTAAAACATAGGACCGCCTCTTTGAGAGCCAGAAGAAATCTACCGTGTAGGGCTGTACTTACCGTTTCCCCAAGGATGTAGAGTTAGCTAGGATATCGTATCGTATGGAGCTGAAAGTCCGCCATGATGGGGAGCACGAGAGGTGGGCGGGGCTAAGTGGATATGTGTTACTGTACATGTATTCAATAAAGTTGTACGTTGTGTGTACACTTTGATAAAATGGCTAAATATTATCGTCCTAAATGAGAAAAATTAGAAACACAGAAAAACATTTCTTAACACAATTTTATTATTAATAACTCAAACAACATACACAGTAACACACATGTGCACTATAAACACGGTGCTATCATTAGGCTGACATTTCTTGTGAGCTCCCAGAGAGGGAACATCAAACATCAAACATTAATGGGACACTGAAATGTGGTAAGTGCCAAGATAAAATATTAAAATTATTTTATTTTGATATGTTTTTACTCACTTTTTTTGTCCCTCCTGCTGTTACAATGTCATATGTACAGTAAATGATATGTAAATTAAAGCTTAATCTTAATTTAAACTTTGCTAGCAATGTCGGTAAAACTATGCTAATGCTAGCTGTGGTGTACCTGTAGATGGTACTCAACTCTGGAAGTGTTGCATTTTGTGTATTTACCCACTTTTACATATAACACATTTTATATCAATAATGCAGTTTTAAAGAACAGTAGTAATGTGATTTTTAAAAAAAAATCTGTAAAATATCTGTAAGACTACTATTCAGACAGAACAAAAACAAAACTGGAAACATGTCATATTAAATACAGATATGCTATGAAAAAAACTTTGAGTGAAAGAGAAAATTGATAAAAAATTAAGAAAAATGAAAAGAAATCACCATGCATCACTTTTTAGATTTGTACTTTTTACTTTTTACTACGTGACGACTCAAATTCCGGTGTCCACCCTGTAGCATCACGTGACAACGTGTGCTGCATTCACTGACACAATAGATAGCTGAATCACAAAAAGCTAGTTTTAAACACAAGGCGATTTAAAAAAAAATGGGTAAATAGCGATATATATATATTAATTTGAGCAAAAACATCCTTCAACTCCCAATTAAAAGTTCAAGTTAAGTATGCATGTTAAGTGTTTAATATGTACATATTATTAAAAACATGTATTTGTGTACAAAACAATCTCATCTTGTGATGGGCTGTTATCATAATTACACCATCAGAATTAAAAGAAGACATTTTAACATTTACGACACGATTGGTATTGAAGTAAAAAGGGTCAAGGCGACGTTCCTGTCTGCTGGTAGGTCATATTTCCTGCGTACTTTGAACGCAGCACTGCTCCTGCTCAGCTCCAAGCAGAGATGAAGTCAAGCTGCAAAGGAAACATCTTGGCGATGCCTGCTGCTGCTTCTTCTCCCCCAGACACTTAAAAAACAAGCGTATTCTTGCCTGCCGGAACATCTTGTCCTCTTCGAGTCCTCGACGAAGTCCTCAAGAGCGACTTGACTTGTGCCAAGTTGGAGAAATAAGTTTGGAAAAGACCGGCAGATGACGAGCACGAGCAGTGGAGACGCGCGTGCGTGCGCAGGAAAAGAACATGCAAACGAAGCAAAAAGCAAAGAGGTGAGACGATCACATGACAGCAGTCATACTTTGGACTTCTCAGTGGACTTCCATAAAAAACTATAAAGCATGTGGGTTTGTTGGTCACGTGACTTCTACTCGATAAATGCTGTTGTTTATGTGCTTAGTTTGTCATCTCAATTGAAGTTTTATTTTGAAAAGTTAACCAAGTGTGTTGCAGGATTTCGACCTGGCGTCTGTTTACGTTTCGGATGCTCAATACAACAGGAACATCTTCTTCGACACATCGCCGCAGGCCGTCAGGTGACCATCACCCTCGGGGTGTTGTTGTTTCTCTTCTTTCCTTCTAGTCAAGCGCTCATGTCGTGCTTTTATTTTGAAATGTTCCAGGTTGTATCTGCTGTACAACCACAGACTTCCTCAGGTCCTCATCTACTTCTTCATCCTGCTCCATTTGTCCTTGGCAATCTGCGAGGATCCCGCTGTCCTGCCTCTGCCGCCATGGGTGAGCTGGCTCGCACGCAGAGGAGGAAGTGGCAAGGGTCCTAAACAGGAAGTGCAAGTCTTCTTCTTCTTTCCTGTCAGGCGACCATGTTGATGGAGTTGCTGTGTGTGCACATCTTCGCTCTGCGACTCGTGCACTACGCCAAAGTGATCCCGCGTGACAAGTTCTGGAAGGACCCCAAAAACATCTGCATGATCGTCATCTTGGCGGTAGGAGGGGCTTAGTGGCATGAGCGGTTGAGTGGGAGGAGCTAACGTTGCAATGGTGTTAGCCATTATGCTGGTGTGCTCATGGAGATGAGTTGATGCTACTGGAAGGTCACTTCCTGATTGTGTGTGGAGAAAGTTTGTTCACTTCCTGTCTGACGCAGCGCCAATGTGCTGACATGGCATCATGCAAAACATTAGAATCAGTTGGGAGCGTAGGAACAGATCTTCAAGTGTGTTTGTTTCCGCGTGTGTGTCGCTTAGCTAACACTGGTGGACATGATCATTTACGGCGCCCTGCACGCGGCCGGCTGCTACGGCGTCCGCTGGTCACGAGTCTTGCGTCCGCTCCTGTTGGTCAACGTGACAGAGGGGCGACAGGTAGGTCACATGACCTCAGCGTTTCCTGTGAACGCATCCTCGTGCTCGTGCTAACCTGGCGTGTGTGTTAAGCTGCGGCGAGCATTTCGCAGCATCCGCAACGCTCTCCCTCAGATTTTGTACGTCTTCCTGCTCTTCATCTTCAGCATCCTCGTCTTCTCTCTGATGGCGCTTAAACTCTTCAGCAAGCGGTAAGCATCATCAACGTCTTGTCAGATACGGGGGAGGTGTTCCTAATGTTGTGACTCTTGTCTGTCCGTCAGAGGTTTGAGGACGGTGGACGGAGCGCCGTACTTCACTAACTACGTGGACGCCGTCTTTGACCTTTACGTGCTCGTCACCACCGCCAACAGCCCCGACGTCATGTGAGGCATCTCGTGGGAATACAAAGAAAAGATGGCCGTTCTGAACGCGCTTGCTTGTCGTTCGTTGGCAGGATGCCGGCTTACAACGCGAGCTCGGCCTTCGCCATTTTCTTCATTGTTTACATCCTGGTCAACACGTACATCTTCATGTCCGTCTTCCTGGCTGTCGTCTTCAATAACTACAAGAAGTATCTTAAGGTGCGAAGTCATGTGACCGCGTGAGCTCAGTGTAAGCGTGAGGTCACGGCGGCGCCTTCTGTGTCCGGCAGGAGGAAGTACGGCAGCTGGTGCGTGCCAAGCGCCACAAGATGGCACGGGCCTTCGCTGTGCTGCAGGAGCGAACGGGTGAGGGGGGAGAACCGCTGGTGAGCCGTGCCTGCTGGACCCGACTGATCCGATTGGTTCAGCCGGACATCAGCCACGCCCACATCGAGCTGCTGTGGAGCGTCACGGACGACAAGAACCGCGGCGCCATCGGTACGCAGTCAACATGTTTCGAGCTCGGCTGTACTGCAGCCTGACCTTTAACCTTTGTGGTCTCTTGGTCGTTAGACAAAAAAGCGTTCATCCAGCTCGCCGACCTGCTCAACATCGAAGTGATTACGCTCAAATCCAGGCCACACCCACTTCTACGCCTGAGCCCCGCTCTCTACCTCTCAGCGCCCAGCCGCTTCCTCTGCAGACTGGTCCAGCACAGGTGAGAAGGTTTGGCAAGGACGGGATGGTGGACGCAAAAAAGTGATCTTCCTTTGGCGGCGGTTTCAGAGCGTTTGTGATTACGTACGACATCATCATCCTGGTGAACGCCGTTTTCATCGGGCTGGACGAGGAGAGTCCCGTGATCGCCAATTCCGAGTGGGTCTTTCTAGCGCTGTACCTGCTGGAGATCCTGCTCAAACTCTATGTGTGTGAGCCCAGAAGCTTCTTCTCCAGACACAACTTCTGGAACTGGTGAGTCCACACACACACAGACACACACACACACACACACACAAACGCCTCACCGATGAACAACAAGCGTTAATGACAGGAAATCACAAGCATCTTAACTTTTTAAAATGGGACCTATTATTCTCATTTTTGGCACTTTGGAGTTGTGGACTCCTATAGAGCAGCTTCACACAATAACCCAAACAGAAAGCTTTCTAGAGCTTCCAGATTCTGCACCCACTTTCTGCAGTGTTTCCAACCCAAATAGTCTGTTTAATTTACTCCACCCCAGCCCTCCTCTAGGTACGCCCACTCCGCTGTGATTAGTCACGCTCCCAAACACTTCCGAGAACTTCCTTATACGCAGGTCCGCGTTTACCAAGTGCAGGCAATATGCAATCCATATAAGGAAGTCTGGATCGCATTGACAAAGAACATGGAAAAATTGAGCGTGCAAAATGTCTTCCAAGTGGTTAGCATGTAGGCAACATAGTCACAAGATCGGGAAGACCCGGATCTCCACTTGGGGATCCCTGTGCATGCGTGGGTTTTCTCCGGGTACTCCGGTTTCCTCCCACATTCCAAAATCATGCTAGGTTAATTAGCCACTCCAAATTGTCCATAGGTATGAATGTGAGTGTGAATGGTTGTTTGTCTATATGTGCCCTGCGATTGGCTGCCCACCAGTCCAGGTTGTACCCCGCATCATGCCCGAAGTCAGCTGGGATAGGTTCCAGCATACCCCCGCAACCCTTATAAGGATTCACTTCCAATTGCGCCAAGCACAACAAGCCCCATTTAAATCTGCAATGGCACCAGCGGCCATTTTGGGTGCCGCTTCAGTTACTTCCACCAACACACTTCATGTCACTTCCTGTTTGCAGGTTTGACACCATCATTGTCGTCTGTGCTCTCATCGCCACCATCATTAACTCCACCCTCAAGTCATGTGAGCTCTCTTCTTCTCTCATCATGTGACCACTTCATTGGGTACAGCTGAAATATTAGCAACAGGTGTACCTATTGAAATGGAGTTTGAGACGCTTACAAACAGGAAGTGGGGGTGAAATTCAGAGGCAGCATGCTAATGTCTGTCATCGGTGTCGCAGCGGGGGGGTACACCAGCCGCCAGATCCTTGACATCGTTTTCATCCTGCGAGTCCTCCGACTCGTCCGAGTTGTGGACAGCATCAAAAGGTTTGACGTGTGATGTCATCATCGGAAGAGTGGGCGGGGCAACAACAGAATTTTTTTGCTCATCCAGGTTCCGCACCATCATCAACACGCTGATCCGCATTGGACCGGCGATCCTCACCTTCGGCCAGCTCATCCTGGTAAGAAAGCGTCATCATGTTCCTTGTTCATTATCATTTGTCCTGATAATGGCTCCTCCTGGTGGTCAGGTGGTGTACTACATCTTCGCCATGGTGGGGATGGAGCTCTTCAAAGGGAAGGTGAAATTCTACGAGGACGCGAGCGACCCGGCCAAGGCGTACTGTGGGAACCTTCTTCTCAAAGGAAGCACCTTCGCTCAACTCAACTACTGCAAGAACAACTTCAACAACGTGGTGTCGTCCTTCATCCTGCTGCTGGAGCTCACCGTGGTCAACCAGTGGCATGATATCCTCCTGCTGTCAGCCATCTTTGTGGCCAATACTCACCGTGCCGTGGAATGCTGTAGATGTCCAGACGTTAATTCCTTAACGTGACCTCACTGCTCAGCAGTGGATTCGCCACCGTCACCCACGTGTCCGCCAGGATCTACTTCGTCCTCTTCCACATCGTTGTCGTCATCATCATCATCAAGTGAGACAACTCATCATCTAAATGGCAACATGGCAGCTTCTTGAACCGGCGATGACATCACTTCTCGATGTCTTTCAGCATCTTCGTGGCCTTTGTCTTGGAAGCGTTCTTTGTGGAGTACTCTGTAGACAAGAGCGATCTGCAAACATCTCTAGAGAAGAAGATTGAGGAACTCGAGCTGGGCGTGGCTCAGTGAGTTGGTCCGCACCTTTACCTAGCTGGGAGCGAGCGTTCACTGGCTTCCTGACCTTCCTGTTTGTCTTTGTTTACATCTCAGAGAGACGGCGGAGGACAACTTGGTGAACTCCATGGAGACGTGCGACAACGAGCAGATGGCTGAACAAACGGAGAGCAGAAAACCCAACCTGATGTTTAAAATCGCCTCAAAAAGTTTGTGTAGATTCGCAGTCCAGTTGCTTCGATTCATCGTGTGACGTGTCTCGTCTGTGTGTCAGGGTATCGAACAGTGGACGCCTTGCTGCAGCGACTCTTTGAGGCCGACCTGGAGCAGGAAGATGATGCCGATGCAGACGCCGACCCTCAAACCAACGGCAACTTCTCCAACCCGACTTTCAGCACCGCTTAGACCGCACTTCCTCGTCGATATTTCAAAGTTGGAGCTCTTGTGGCAAACATAAAAGTGACTGCTAAAGCGTCAAAGCAACGAGGTAGTGACAGAGGCGCTTTTATTTTTCCATGAAGACTGAATCCACTGTCCACTTCCTGTTCACAATAAACAGATTTCTTTTTTTTTTGCATGTTTGGCACACTTTCATATCATAAAACAATTTTAAATATTAGTCAATGAAAACACAAAAATAGTTTTTAATGAAACTTCTTCCTATTATTATTATTGGGTAAGTTTTGCCATTTTCATTGCCGCACAGTACTATGCGAGGTGTTAACATGCTAATATTAGCATTGTTAACACAAACATTAGCATACAATCATTATTTAAAATTTTCATAACTATGAACTTCAGCTGACACTTAAGCTATCAGGTGAGGTCTTAATATGCTAATTTTAGCAAGCAAGCAATGTTAACATGGTTAAATTAACATAATCACATTTTTTGGGCATTTTCGTAGGTATACACTATTATGCTAGCATGTTAGCGGCGCTAAAATACTTATTTTAATGACGTCACCTAAATGGTCCACCTAGATGCCATTTAAGCTGCGGTATGCGTTACCTTCGACTCACAAATAAGGTAAGTTAAACAATGTAGGTGTGTGTTGTTGGGTCCAAAAAACAAACAGACACCGAGTTTGCACTCTCGTCTTCCTGGTCAAGTATTTTGGACTTCCATGGAGCCTTTGAAAATGACCAACCTTCCCTGTAAAGGTAAGCTATCTGTTAGCTGTGTAGCTCTGGTTAGCTAACCAGTTCATGTCCGGCTATGCTAATAATAATAACGCTGGCTAGCTGTTGCTAACCGCTAGCCCGGAGTTTGAGATGCACCCAGCTAACATGCTAGCGACCGTCGCCGATACACGTTGCTAACTCCTGCATCAACAAATGTCTGCTAAATTGCTAATTCTCAATGATAAAAGCTAAAGAAGAAAATCCTCAAGCTAACACCCAGCAAAATATGTGCTATTTATGTGACGTTTGAACTGCAAACTAATGTTGGGAGACGTCCTAAAACATGCTAGCTAACGTTACTGACATAATGTGCTAATTCCTGCTTCTACAGATGTCTGCTAAATTGCAAATATATGAATTTTAAAATCAGAATTTTAATTTTGTAAGACCAGGTACCTTTTTAAAGAAGCGCAAAGATGGATGCTTCTTCTTCATTCTTAAGGTAGGTGGTCTTTTTACCTTTTAAAAACTTAGTTTTAGAATTTGTTACTGTGTAATACTATTAAATGCAGGTTAAAGAACGGTGAGAATTATTGTTAAACACTGGCTACAAACTGCCGTGAGAACCCTATCGACCACAACGTGTCTTCTTTCTGTTACACCAGGCAGACACCCACCATCAAGACGAACACTGGGACCAGGTTACTCTGCGAGGCCTGTAACACAAACATCAAGAAGTTAGCCACTGGAAAACATGAAAAAATTTCAAAGGAAAAGCAAAACGCGTAACATGCTAATTGTGAATGGGAACAAACGCTACAAAGACGGTAACTGAATAAGACCTCACACTTATTATGGTGTCGTTACTTTTTAATACTCGACCGTGCTGCTCTATTTATCTACCTAGCACAAACGTCACATGACATCAGCCAACATCCAAGTCCCATAATGATTTGCTGTTGCTCCTCCTCTTAAGTCCTGAAGCAGCAAAACAGCCCCAGACCATCACACTGCCACCACTATATTTTACCGTCGCTGTCTTTTTATGAAATTATGCCAGATGTAATGAGTTAGACCACAGACCAGTATTTTCCTAAAGGTCTTAGGGATTTTCAAGATATTTTCTGGCAAAATTGAGACAAGCCTTAAGGGGGACCTATTATGCTTGTTTTGGGCACTTTGTATTGAGAAGTGGACTCCTGTAGAGCAGCTACACACAATAACTCACACAGAAAGCTTTCTTCATCTTCCAGAATTTGAACCTATTCCAGCTTTATTTCCAAAACACAGAAGCCGGACATGAGGGCTCTGCCTCGACCTTCCCTGCCCGAGGAGGACGGCCATTTTGGGACTTTATCAGATGCACCGCTAGTGCGTAGTTGACTCGCTGTACTCACCTCAGCTTTCTTTGGACAGCAACGATTAAACGTTGCCTCCACTGCCAGGTCACGTGACCATGGTTAGAAAATCAGAAAAGAAAGACAGGAGGCGGTGTCACATGACCGAGACTTTACTGATACGGCGGACCCTGTTTGTGTCATGCGTAAGAAAAGACGCTGCTGATGATTGAAGCATGCTCAGCAAGAACACAGTCTATCTTGGTGGTGTTCCATGCAGCGTGATCCAAGCAGGGGACAAAGTCTCGGACCTCCACACTGGAAGCCCGTGAAGGTACAGGAAGTCATTAAAGAACTGAAGCCGAACTTGTCGCAGAGTGTCTTTGTATTATCTAGCGGGCGCCACCTTGTCCCTGCAGATTGGTGTCCCTTTGGCCACGCCGGCTGCTTTGGACCGGGACCTGGTGTTGGCGGCAGAGCCTGATTGCGACTGGGCGGCCGCTTCCTGCGAGGCACTGCGCCGCATGGCCGTGGTGTTCCTGGGCGGCAGAACGGGGGCCGTCGGGGCTCGGACGGAGAGCAGCGGTCTGGACGGACCTGCTCTCTGGGGAGACGGGCTGTCAGTCCTGCAGTGGGTGGAGCTAAGGCTGCGACGGGTTCCAAAGAGGACTCTGAGGGGCATCCGAGGGCTGCCGGTGTGGACTGGGACACCGGCCGGACGAGGACATGAAGATGAAGATCTGGACGTGACGGATGTGGACTTGCGTTGAGTGCTGACAAAGCCGGGTCCGGTCTTGTGGTTCCTGAAGACAAGAAGAGGACAATGAAGTTATTGTAGACAAGGACGAAACTACAGAAAAACCTAAAACCTGGAATGTGACGATGCTGATGTTCCTCCTTTGGTTTCGGATGTCTCAGACGAGGCGAGAGGAGAGGGAACGGCGACAAGCTTCCCTGGAGGTCTTTTGACAGGCGTGACGGGCCTGGGGATCCGGCTTCTGGACACGGTGGAGTCCTGCTCCTCTGCCGGCTTGAGACTGAAGCTCCTCCTGAACTCGTCCGAGGTGTGAGTGTCCTCCTCTGAGCCAGCGGTGGACAGAGTTTCTGAGGCCCTGCGACGCTCGTCATCTCCAGAGGACAATGAAGACGAGGTCCCGGACAAGATTTTCCTCCTCATCCAGCGACCCTGCTGCCTCTGGACCAGGACACGAGCCAAGTCCTGCTGTTTGGCTTGTCGCTGAAGACGAGCCCTTGCAGAAACCGAGGACGACTGCTCCGTGTCTTCTTCTGAGATGAGCACGGGAATTCTGCTCTTGATCCTGGGCTTGATTGCTGCAGGAGGTTCAGAGCCAGATTCCTGGACCTTTGGCGCCTCCTCGTTGGACCATGCTGGTTTCTGTTCTGGAGGCTCCGGTGAAATGGCTTCTGGGACCGTCTCCAAAGACTGAGCTACGACAGCAGGACTGTTCTCAGTTTGGAGGGTTTTATCCAAAGTGGACTCCAGCGGAGGCTGGTGTATCTCTGGTGCTCCTCTTGATTCGTGGGTGTCTCCCTCAGGGACGTCCCGCTCCGTCTCCCGGATGGTGTGACCGTTGGAAGACATGACATTCAGATGGGAAGTCTCTGCGATGTGGATAAAAGTGCGCTCTACTTTGGTAAATGGGGGGGATGCCGGGGCGATGGGTGGAGAGGACCTCATATCCGCTCTGAAGGCCGGAGACAACCGTCCCGTCTCTGAGGTTTCCACATTGATGCCATCTCCACAAAGGAGGCGGTCTTGGCGGGGGGTCGGACCAGAAGGCGTGGCCAACTCGCCTTCCAGAACCTGGTCTCCACCAGACGGGGACTTTCGAGTGTCTCCGGGTGAAAAGAGGACCAGAGTTTTGGACGCATCCTCCAGGTCCGGGTCCGCGTCAGCAGCCGAGACGTGTCCCCTGGACCCCCTCTGGTCCTCGGCCATGAGCGTCGAGGGAGCGGCATCCTGGCTCCGCTCAGAACTCTTTGGACTAGCCTCACTGTCGGACTCGCTCTTGGTCACATCGTCGTCTTTCGGTCCCGGGGTTGCCGGGACTGCGTCCTCGTCCTCGCAAGCGGTGAAGCTGCGGCGCTGAGGCAACGTCCCTGTCAGCATGACGGTCAGGAAGTCGGCCCGCTTGGCCTGCAGCTTCGGGAGGATGTGCACGTGCTCCCGCTCGTCGCTCTCGGCCTTGGTGCGGTAGTCCGGCGAGGGCGGTGAGGGGGCGCTCCGGTCCGGGGGTGACGACACCTGCAATGCCACACAAGAAGCACAGAGTTGGACACGAGGGACACATCGGCGTGGACAGCTGCTTCGGTGAGTCTTTTGGTCAGATAAAAAAAAACACTCACACTTTTGCCCCCAAAATCCTTTTTAATGTGGTTTTGGTTTCACACAAGCTTATCAAGATTGTCGAGATTACACACAAGAATAGAAAAGGCACAAAAATGCATTGCAGTCCGTTTTCAAGTGTTTGGTAAAGATTAAACACATGTCCTATGTACACAGATCTTATGTACATACGTGTACTGCTTAGCATGCAAACTATTTCTACAATAGTGTATATATGTACACGTATCAAAACCTTCATGCTTTTGTCGTAAGAAAATGTGACTCCGTCGTCCACACCGTCTTTGATTTTTATTGCAAAAGAACATTCCGCTATTTTAGCCTAGCGTAGCTTCAAAAACAAGAGAAAGCTAAGTGGAGTACAAAATCACTTTTTTTTTAGAGGTGCTGTAAATCATTCCTGTGACCTAACATGACCACCCACTAGTCCGACAATCCTATAGTCCAACAACCGCTAGTCCTACGGTCCACTGGTCCGACAGACCACTAGTTCTACAACTCACTAGTCCGACAAGCCACCATTATGAATTACATCATCAACTTTATCAACAACAATTTAAGCAAAGGTGATCAGGGTGAGGGTGCTAGCTTGTTAACGGATCTCTTTAGCTCCCCTTTAGCTCCGCTAATGAATGTTAGCTTTGATTTGATGTCATTCTACGATCTTGCAAATATTTGTAGAAGAATGTAACTAGCATTATTGAACCCCAATGGCCGGGTAAGTATGGTAACTCGCTAATAAATTAGCTGGGTTGTCACCTAGCGGGCCGACAGAAATTTGTTGGACTAGCGAGTTGTCCGACTAGTGGGCTGTCGGACAACTGCTACTACCCCGGACAAAATTCTCAGCGTAGCTAATGGATGCTAAAGAGCGCTAACACATCAAGTATTAATTACGGATCATGTAAGCTAGCTGTGCTAAACAGGACGTCCTGTCGAGTGGGTGTTGTTATTATTTCTTTAGTTTTCACTTTCAATGCACCGCTCGTGACGTAGCGCAAAGTCAGCAAGAGCGTTACTTGTACGTTGTCACCCTGTTATCCCAAAATACTTTACAGATGCATATCATATATTCCTTCTACCGTCTGATTCATGAGGTAAAAATGCCAGCTAATTGCTCGATTTCGAGGTAAGTTTCAGTCTGCCAGATTTAAAACACTTTTCCTAAAAAAAAACAAAAACAAAAACCTTTTCATCATGCGAAAAGTCAACCCCAAACTCGGCATCAAACTAACCACATCACATTTTCTCGGTCTCATGGAAGCTCTTTGAAAACAAATAAATGACAACACAAATAGCAGCAGTGAGCAGCGCCAAGCTAGCTGCTATAGCAGCTTTGAGTCACTACACGCTACCTTTTTACTTTTCACGTGTCAAAAATGTCTCGTGCTTAAAACGCGCCAACGTGTGGACTGAATACAATGTTTTTGTCATATGACAGAACTTGGCGGTTTTGACTCGGTCTCTTGCCGCCATGTTGAGTGTTTGCATGTGCAACATAAAGTTAGCAGCTAGCCTAGCTTATACATTCTACCATAAAAAAAGTGGATACGCCCTGAAGCAGCATGAATGCAAACAGGAAGTGGTGCATATTCTGTAAATTTAGCCCTTAAACTCTGTGAAATAAACATTTGCTCACTTCTCATGTCGGAAACCCCAAAACAGTCCACTCTTTTTTTTGGGGGGGGGATACAACTAGCAAGCTCCTCCCCATTCTCGACAACCAATCACTAGACTCAAAGCGTGTGGCATGCTAAGCTAACAGTGTAGCATTATTGCGTCCATGTCAATGACACTGCTAAAGTGCAACAGTGGCGACAGCAAACACGGCAAAAAAAAAAAAAAAAAAACCCAACGCATGGGCGTAGCAAAGGTTCGCGGTTCAACATGTGACTACTGTAAAAAGTAGTAAACACACACACACACGCGCACACACTCAACCTCAGCCACCAAAAACTGAGATTAGCATCAGCAATGCTAGCAGCCACACGCTAAGATGCTATCAAACATTCAGTGTGATGAACGCTACAAGCGACAACCAGCAAAAGACGTTAAAAAGAAAAAAATAAAAAACGCGTGGTAAAGTCGTAAAGCAGTGGAAAGACAAATCTTCTGTCAAGTACGCCGCTTACAGGAAGACCGGAGGACAGGACGCCATGATGACCCGACATCCTTCATCACAAAAGTACTAACGCTTCCTGCCTCACCTCTGACCTTGTGCAACAACATGCTTGCTTTTAGACTTTATTGCGTCGTCAGCACCATCGTGTGTGTGTGTGTTTGTGTGTGTGTACACCACCAGGGGGCCGGGATGGCTAAGTGGAGATGATCGGGTCGTTAGCGTGTCTTTAACTGATAATATTTACACCGACGTCCCTTTGAGAGGGGGCGCTCTCAGCTGTTGTTCTTGTTCATGAGTTTAGCTAACATGTGCTGAAGTTGCGTCCGTGACACGTTGAGGACCGAGTGTCTGCTGCGAGCGGGCAGCGTGCCGGCGTGTCGTCGCCGGACGGAGGCGGCGGCCACGTGGGCGGGGCTGCTCTCGGCCGAGCGGCTCCTGTGGATGAAGGTCCCGCCCCCGTGGGGGTACTGCTCCGTCTCCAGGGTGGAGGAGGAGAAGACGTAGGAGGCCAGCCTCCTCAGCTGATTGGGCCGCGGCTGGGGGCGGTCCTCGTCCAGCTGCAAACAGACCAATCAGAAAGAGGGGCGAGGGGAGGTTAACGACAGGAAGCCCACTTCTTATTTGTAATATTTGCTTCTTTTTTTTTTTTTTTTTAAACATGACAACTAAGCGCCAACACTGTGACGTGGCTTCCTGTCCTCGTCTCCTCCCCCTCCCTTCCCTGAGCCAATCAGACGGGACAAGCTAACAAGGGGGAGGAGCCTGGGGAGAGCGAGAGAGGGAGCGTGTACTGTTAGCTTGACGTTAGCAACTAGCGCCCTCTATCTGCACGAGTAAAGGTGCAAAAATCCAAAGAAGAAGAAAAAGACGAGAAAGAGAGAGAGGACGAGACAGACGAAGACGGACAGAGACAGAGGGCAAGATGAGGAAGAGGAGGACAAGTAAAGGACTAGTTCCTAAACTGTGCTTACCCTCAAACATCACTTTTTTCCTTCTCGTCTCGTCCCTCTGGCTCCCTCGCTCTTTTCTCCTCAGGCGACTCAACCTCCTCATACTTTTTAAAGGAGCAACACACACAACGGCGCTCCTCCGGGGGCGGCGAGCCAGCTCGGAGGTCACGGCCGGTGCCGAAATCAATCCAAAGAAAAAGTGACTCAAACAGTTCTGACGTGTGCGTGCGTGCGTGTGTGTGTGTGTGTGTGTGTAAGAGATTTAATGTGAACAATCATACGTCATATACGAGCCACCAGACCTCAAGCATCAAGGAACAAAAGTCACACAACACAAAAAAGCCATATTTGCACACAACCCTCGAGTAACACATCTCTAGCAGGATTTTAGCAGAATGCTAACAACAACACAGCGTCACACACCACAAAACCATAGCATACCAACCTCACACCACAATTATATATCACCACAACACTGTTAAATCTGCTAATGTGGCTAACTGCTAGTACAGCAAGTACATACTAGTAAACATGCTAATGTGGCTAACCGCTAGCACAGCAAGTACATACCAGTAAATGTGCTAATGTGGCTAGCCGCTAGCACAGCTAGTATATACTTGTAAATGTGCTAATGTGGCTAACCGCTAACACAGCAATTGCATACCAGTAAACGTGCTAATGTGGCTAACCGCTAGTACAGCAATTACATTCTAGTGAATGTGTTAACGCTAGCACAAGATTTCATAGCGGAAAGTCCTAAAGTTCAAGTTTTGATGACTTCACACGACAATTATATACCACCACAACACTATTAAATATGCTAATGTGGCTAATTGCTAGCACAGCAAGTACATACTAGTAAAAGTGTTAATGTGGCTAACCGCTAGCACAGCAATTACATACTAGTAAATGTGCTAATGTGGCTAACTGCTAGCACAGCGATTATATACTAGTAAATATGCTAAGGTGGCTAACCGCTAGCACAGAAATTACATACTAGTAAATGTGCTAATGTGGCTAACCGCTAGCACAGCAAGTATATACTAGTAAACGTGTGAATGTAGCTAACCGTTAGCACAGCAACTACATACTCGTAAATGTGCTAATGTGGCTAACCGCTAGCACAGCAAGTACATACTAGTAAATGTGCTAATGTGGCTAACCGCTAGCACAGCAAGTACATACTAGTAAATGTGCTAATGTAGCTAACCGTTAGCACAGCAACTACATACTAGTAATCGTGCTAATGTGGCTAACCACTAGCACAGCAATTGCATACTAGTAAATGTGCTAATGTGGCTAACCGCTAGCACAACAAGTACATACTAGTAAACGTGGTAATGTGGCTAACCGCTAGCACAGCGATTATATACTAGTAAACGTGCTAATGTGGCTATACGCTAGCACAACAATTACATACGAGTAAACGTACTGATGTGGCTAACGACTAGCACAGCATGTACATGCTAGTAAATGTGCTAATGCTAGCATTTCATCGCAGGAAGTCCTAAAGTTCAAGACTACCAATGTTTTGATGACCTTGTGTGAAGGTTAAAGTCAGAGCAGTGAGATGATGATGTCATTGTTATTATGTCCCGATCGTGTCCTCACGCAAAAGCACACACACGTCTTACACACACAGCATACAAGCAAGGTGTGTGTGTGTGTGTGTGTGTGTACGTGTGTGAGATGTGCACAGTGTGTGTCATTGTGCGCCACCTGCTGGTGGGTCAAAATTCAGTGAAAAGACCACTCATGAAAACAAAGATGGCGGCACATGAATCAGCAAATCAACAAGCAGTGCGGAGCATCTCACTCAGAGGAGATCTTTGATGGCGGCGACGACGTGGTGTGCACGTCATCAAAGCTCTCATGTGATTGGCTGGCAGAGTCTCTTACCACTCTCTGAGGTCCAAGGGGCTCGGACTCTCTGCGACGGGGGCGTCCTGACGGCAGCGAGTGACACGGGGAGTGGGCGGGGCTTCCTGCACTCCGCCGCGACGCCTCCTCGTCTCTGGCATGCGTTTTGGGGCGGACCACCAGTTCACCGCCTGGAGGGACACGGCACTTTTAAACGAGGTCACATGATGCTGTCTGTCGCCATGATGACATCAGATTCGCCTACCTGCGGCCCGGAGCTTCCTGCGCTCCTCCTGCTCTTCCAGGGGGCGGAGCTCCTCTGGTTCCTCGTCCGTAGTTCCCGAGGTGGTTGGCTGGAAATCACGTAGCTCCGTCTCCTTGTCGATGATCACCCACTCTTTGCTGTCAAAGTCCTCCTCTTCGGCCAGTGGCACGGAACGGATGAAGGCGTTACTGTGCGCCTCCTGGTCCGCCGATGCCGCCGACACTTCCTGCCTGCCACTCGCCTGGCGATCGCCACGGCAACCGGGGTCCACCGACAGCATCTGCGCCGGTTGAGAGGAATACACGTGACGAGACGGCGAACCCAGCATATCCATCCTGGACCTGGAAGACATATCGACATTAGCGGGCTCAGAACGTTAGCTTTAGCATGTGGCTAAATGATCAACACCACCTCTGTCCGTAGGCGTCGGCACGGCCTTCGGCAGCAGACAAGCGGTCAGACTCGGGACTGTTGACCCGGCGGTATCGTAAGGACCGCCCCTGACCTGTGGGCGAGTCAGGAGCGCCGCTACGAAGCGGTGACACGGGACAGGCGGCGCGGCCCGCCTCCTCCTCCTGAGCCCCCTACGTACACGAAACTAATGAGTCAGAACGTCTGAGCATCCCTGAGTGCCGCTCTCTGATTGGTCCAACCTTGTTCAGGCTGATCCTGAGTCTGTTGCGGTTGAAGTCGGTGTCCTCCCAGGCCTCGCCGGGTTCGCCGCCAGGTGGGACTCCAGACTCCCCAGGGGTGCGGCCGGACGGCACCGGCGGAGCGTTCTCCTGGTCGCTGAGGTGCTCGTCCTGCAAGACGTCGTCCGTGTTCTCACGCTGGGGGTCTCCAGGGACCGGGGTCACGATGGCGCTGCGCACACGACGCGTCGGTGAAAACACGCACGTATAACACATCATCAGCCATGTAGGATGTGAAGATGCCTTCTCACCCGACCATGGCGGCGGTGGGCCGTGTGTTGTGCTGCGGTTGAGTGGAGGCGCTGGTGGACACGGTGACATCACTTCCTGCCTTCTCCCAATCGAAAGGCTCATTCTCCGTGATGATTCGCTCCTTCATGCTGTTCTCAAACACCGACATCAGCAGCTGCAACCGCACCACCAACATGTCAGACTGCACAGCGGACATCTGCGGCGTGCTGCCGCCTACCAGGCCTACCTGGTAGTCCGGTTTGGTGTAATAGTCCAGCGCCAGGACGTGGTCCAGGAACACGTTGAACTCGGACGGCATGTGTTTGAGCAGCATGCGATGGTCGTAACGCTCTTTGATTTGACCCACTTGTTCCTGCACACGGCAACAACACAACGGACTAGTACTACAACTGGACTCAAACTGGACTCAAACTGGACAAAGCGGACTAGCAGACTGTTTCGGACCTTGTCTTTGATCTTTCGCCATGGCAACTGTCCAACAGCAAACTCCACTAGCATGTAGAAGAGCGACCACAAGTCGTCATGGCGACCCATCTCCTGCAAGAACATTCAGCGAATGAAGATATGTAAAACTACAAAGATGGCCGACGTCGATGCTAAAAAGAAAAAACAAAACACTCACCTTGTTTTTATGAGCATTGACAGAAGCATAGCGCACTGTCCCTCTGAAGCCCGCCACCGTCCTCGGCTGAAGACAGGAAGTGACATCATCAGCCTTACAATTATTCAAGATTCAAGCAAAATTGAACGAAAAGAAAAGAGCAGCGGGGGTTTCACGGTGGATGATATTATCTAGAAAAAGAACATCGTAAACGTGACATGTGACATGTGACGTGTCCGTTCACTGTTGATGCAGCCCATCGATGGCTATGGAAACCACTCACATCCCTGGGTAACCATGGTGATGATGAAGGCATGCACGTCAAAATCATAAGTCCAAAGGTAAGAACTGGAAGAAAAACAAAAAGAAGACGCAAGAGACAAAAAAATGAAACAAATCATAATAATGATTTACAAGTAAAAGTCACGGAATGGAAATGTATAAAATAATAAAAACACAATAACACACAATAAGTAAACATGCTAATATTCACCATGCTAGCACACATACAGTATGTTAGCTACAATGCTAACGTACCAATGGCTGCTATACTATGAGACAACATGCTATTGAACACCATGTCAGGTCAATGAAAGTTCTCACCGGTCGGACCTCTCCTGTGGTGTTGGTGTACTGCCTGGCCAGACCAAAGTCTAGCATGTAGCACTTCCTGTACGTGGAAGGGAGTCGGCCCATTGCAAAGTTCGACTACATGAACGAGAGAATATTTCTCCTTGAACGTTGCTTCAGCATGACACATGACGGATCGCTCTTGCTGTTCTTACAGGTTTGATGTCACGGTGCAGGAAGCCCACTGAGTGGATGGCCTCAATAGACTCCAGGATCTGCTTGCCCAGTCTTAGCGTAGTACTCATCGTGAAGGTCCCTCGAGGCTGACTCCGCCGAAGGTCGGCCAGGTTACGACCCTGAAACCGGGTAAGCCACCGCTTGAAGTCAGACCGCGTGACGGGTCGAAAACAAAAGCCGGCGCCTCTCACCTGAAGCTGCATGACCACGTAGTTGAATTTGTCGTTTCTGCCACAGCCGATGAATTTACACACGTGGTTTTTACCTGCACCACAACAAAGCGTGTAGAGCAAAATGGCATCATGCGTCATGGCGCACCCTTCAGGACCCCAGCGACTCACCCTGCAGCTTCTTCAGCACGGCCACCTCCATCTTTAGAACCTGTTTGGGCTGCTGGGCCGACTCCACCTTCAGTGCCACGTTCTCTCGCGTCAGCAGGTCCAAAGCCTCGTAGATCTCGCCGAAGCCGCCGCCGCCAATCTTTTTCAGCTGAGACACAGGGGGCGGAGTTGCGCAGTTTGCATCCCGTGTTGACGATAATGATATCCGTCACCACGACAACGAGGTGACGCGCTTAAACTTGAACGATCATCTAAACGTGTATGTATGTGTGTCTATGCTGTGGTTCCGCAGCTGAGCGGCGACAGGAAATTGATCAGTGAAGTGCAAAGACGCCGTAGGGCGCATGCTGTGTTCTGATTGGCTCAGACAGCTAGTGCGTTACATAAGTCTTTATTTCAGGATGCAAAGACGCGACGTGAGAGTTGTGAAGTGCGTGCGTTTGTGTTCGAGACTCACCACTTTCCAACGGTCTTTGACCATGCAGTTTGGCGGCAGGATGTCGGCCTGCTCAGACGTCCCGTTCATGTTGGCGTTGTCCTGGTGGGCGGGGCCTAGGCACTGCATCTGCCAGCCAGACAGAACACGAGCAGCTCCCAGCTTGAACGAGCCATTTATCTGCGGGAGGGGGGGTGGGTAGTGGGTGGGTGAGTAACACAGCGGTCTTAGCAAGGTGGGGAGACGGGGTGGGGGACACGGGTCTCGGTCCAACCTGAGCTCTGAGACGTTGTAACAGAACGCCGCCATTACAAGACATTCGTCAGCAGCATCAGGCTACGGGCTGGGAGGCGTGGCTGGTGGGGAGAAGGGGGGGGGGGATGACGTGCGATGGTATTGGCAGCAAATATCCATCACATGTGAAGAGGGGGAGGGGCTATATCAGCTGACTTGGGCCATAGACCTTGATTCCATAATTCCATCAAGGAATATTGTGGAATGTTGCACCGGACGCATCTTCTTCATGCTCCTGATGGGGGCGCTAAACAGTTTCTCTAAACACTTTAGCGCCCCCCACAGGAGGAAAGTGGCCGTCACTTTTTAAGCATGCTGATGTGCATGCAGTGTCACGTGCATGCACAGCGTCCAATCAGAGCAACTCTGATGGAGAGGGGTGGGGCTTCTTTGAATCAGCAGCGGCGAGACCCATCGACCAATCATCGCAGAGTAGTGGGACCACAGAGTTTCCCTCTTAAAAAAAGATGATGTGGGATCATTTTGTTTACATAGTAACAGGCCCATACATATACGTAACATATACGACAGGAAATGCAGAAGAATAAGACCATAGCCTAGTTTAGCTTTAGCATCAACGTTTAGCTCGTCTCAGCATGGCGACGTCAAATGATGCACATTGAGGAACTCTGTGGTCGTGACACTTGATACTTTAACCTATTAAGGGGCAGAGGAAGGGGGAGGGGGGGAAAGGGCGTGCTCTGCCAGAAGCCAGTTAGCATCATTCCTGGTGAGTCCTGCTGACATCATTCCCAGCTCACCATAGTTCTGAGCTCCCGGAAAACCTGACAGCTTACAACAAATCCTCAAGACAGCCTACGATCCAAAACAGACGGCAAAGTTAACAGGACTGCACAGAACCAGAGGTCCGCCCACACGGTGACATCACAAGGGAAAAGGGTCAGCCGAGAGCATCGCTACAATGTCTCCGTCATGACGTCATAGCAGTTGCACACAAACATCCGCCATCTTTGCTTGTTTGACCCACATGGGACACATCATTTGTGGTTTCATTCGCCATGCAGTTAGCAACTAGCTTTGTTTGTAATCGTGTCACCGCCACCAAGTCTCAATACCTAAAAATTGGCACGTTAAGCTTCACTTTCTGTATTTACTTTCTTTATAAACTGACGTTATAATGCTACTAACTGTGTAATGTCCGATAGCCTTGTTAGCTCTGTTTGCTAGCTCTATTAGCCAGGTCAAGTTATGTTAATTTAGCTGAATGTTGAGACAAAAGCCTCAAATTCACATTGGTGTTGACTTCTGAATAACATTAGATCAGAAAGAACACAGACAATGTGTTTCGCTGCTGACTAGTGGGAATATTTTCAAATTAATATTTAACGTGAAAACATCTGCGCTGCACACTCATGCGGCCGCAGTGCGCACGCGCAGCTTCACATCCTGCTCCTCAATAAATCTGGCCCGGACCAACCCGGGTCATTACCGAAACATCGCTCCACTGACACCGCCCGGTCCGGTCCGGTTCTACAGCAGCGACACGGACGGACCCGACTAACACTGAATTGGGGAGCCACATGCACGCGCATCGTGCACGGCCTACCTGGCGCACCTCCTTTTCCGCCTTTTGGGAATCTTCATCTGGAACGTGGTCCACACACGAAACGTCCGCTTAAAGCCGCGTCTCAGAAACGAGCCCCCATTCGGTTCCGTTCTGGTTTCCCAACTGCAAGGGCCTTCTTCATTAAAAGCCTGCACGGTCCGGGTTTCGGGTGTGCTGGCGGTCTGATTCACCTGCAGCTGGACCGTAACCGGGACTCAAATACCGCTACTGGATCCATAAGGCTCAGTCTGAGCCGGGTCAACTCGGAGGCGCAGGTTCTGCTGCACCAGCCCGTTTGTCCGCACTGCAGCTCCACAAGCACCAACGTCAATTCACGTCACTACCTCTGACCACATCCGGTACAACCTTTCTAAATAAAAGCACATTTGACTACTCTTACACGCTGTAATGCTAATTTGAAGAGCATGTTTACATGAAAACTACTTTGCGTAAGAAAACTGCAATACCAACCATTCTATTTGTACACATAATGGCTGCCTTTTATTGCGTGAACAGTGCACACGCTGTAAACCATGACGTCAAAATGTTTCCGGGACGAAACACGCTTTGTTTGTGAGGCAAAGAAAGGTCAAGGTGACTTGAACGAAATACTTCTTGCATTTATTTTGTAAATGAAAAAACAAATACTTGTCTAATATGTGCGTGCGTGCATGAGTGTTTCCTGCAGTATGTGAGTGAGTCAGTGTTATTCTGTCCCACCCAACAAGCAGCACCTGAACGCCTCGTACCGTCCACTAATTACATAATGTTGATAACTGGTCATCAACGTCCGCATTGCATTTATGAGAAAAGCTTTTAGTGTGCATGACACGAAATACTGTTTAAATATCGATCCCACATCCGGTCCAAGGCCTCGACACACGCGCACACGGACACGCGCACACACGTTGCACGTCAATCAGCAGTTGTTGTTTTATGTTTTGTTAGCTTTCTTACCTGCTTCTTGTTTCCCGTCCGGACTGCTCCGAACCAGCTATCGTCATCATCGTCATTGTCGTCGTCGCGTCCTGTGCTCCATCTTCATCCTTACAGCAGCATCAGCACCACCCTGACTCGGCCGCGCCTTCATTACGGAGCCACAGCGCCCCCTGTCGATGTGGAGACTGCCTGACGTCATAGATTCTCTCCCTCTCTAACTAGCTAGCTAGCTAGCTAGCTAAAGTCAAACAGTAATAAACAAGACACTTGCTAGCTAGCCTCTCGAGGCAGCGATCACTTAAACTGAAGTACCGGAAGAAGTTTAAAAATGGCGACGCAGGTAGAGTTGTTTTGCCTGGAGAGTTTCCCGTCTCGCTTCAGTCCGCTTGATCTTCTGGTGTCAAAGTCTCAACTGGGTTTACTTTTCCACAATGACAACAACCCCCCGACCGTCGTCTTCACCCCGCGTCGGCCTTTCGGTGCCCGCAACTCCGCCATTTTACTGCGCGTTCAGTCTCTCAGCGAGGAGGAAGCGGTGAGCTTCGGGGGCTCCGGAGTCCCACGGGGCCGAGTGAGGCTCTTCGCCAGCGGCTTATTTCTGCGGCTCCACGGTCTCCAGTCGGCGGGGACCCGCGGCTCGGTTCGGCATGTGGTGCCTGTGAGTCTGGACAGTGTGGTACTGGGAACCCGTAGCGGTCACTCTCTGGACCGGGACAACGCCTCCAGGCTTAACGCTGACCTGCTGGAACTGTGTCAGCCAGGACGCTGTCTTCTGGCCCGGCAAGGAGAACCGCTGGTCGGTGAGGAGCCAGGACAGGTGTGTTCCCCCCAAAATATTGAATTCAAATTGAGTTTAGACGAAATTAAAACTGCAATGAAGTTCTGGGGCTTAATGGTTAGTATTAATAGTGTTGTTTATTAAAAGGTTTTCCCTTTTAAAAGTAAAAATGAAATAAACAGCAAGTCTACGTGATCTTTTGCAGATGTCAGACTTGGTGGTGTTGTCCTGCAGTCCGGTCAAGCAGGGTCGCATCACCGCTGATACCACGGTGGTTCTGGCGGACTGCAACGACTGGTCGGACGTACCACACTTGGCGCCGCCTCCCAAGACGCTCCAGCTGTGCGCCTCAGACTTTGCCCACGCTGCCGCCAGCCTGGGAAGCAGGTGGTCTCTCCTGAGCTCAGGATCCCGTGGAATCTGGCCGGAGCAGGAATGGCGGCTGGACGCGACCGTGATGGACACACAGAGATGTTTGGAGGACGGTTTCCACGGTGACGTGGACGGATGCCTGTTTGTCAACAGATACCTGCTTATCAAGTTGGGACTGTTTGATGGAGAGTGGGTCAAGCTGTGGTTAGCGGGCCGACCCGACAGATGGCGAGCGGCTGTGGTGACGTCGCTGGACGCAGCCGCAGGAGGCACGCCAATCCATCATGGAGGTGCTGTCATATCAGAAACATTTTGGTTCAACCTGACCGCAGGAGACGAGACGAATGTGAGCTGCTGCAGCCTGAAATTGAAGGTACTATTCGCTATGTTTACATGCACTTTAAAAACTATTAATTATTGCATTCATTTGATTGAAACCGACTTTTTAATATGCATTTTAACACCTTAATTAGATGGTGTTTGTTCAAAATGGGACTTAAACATAGAAGTGTGAAAAATATATGTATAACGTCAGTCACTCCCTTCTGTCTCAGAGGTGGCGGCGACCACAAGATGGCGTCGGTCGCTCTGACACCAGCTCGGCCAGGCCTCCATTCGCCAGCGAGCTTCACGTCCAGCCGGTGGCGTCGCCGTTCTCCAGGCTGCCATATTGCTACGACGACGTGCTCTCTGCACACTTCAGCAGCAGCAGCAGGTCAGACGACAGGAAGTTTGACTGGATTGCAAAGTGCTGATGTCATCGATTTCAGACTGGTGTCGCCGGGAGACATCCTTGCGGTTCCAACCCGAAACCACCCGGACCTGCTGGAGAACCAGAACTCAGATTCAGGCCTGTTCAGGTCAGAAAACCCATTTCTTAAGCAGGAAGTGCTTTGACTTTTCCTGTGGGTAACCTCCATGCTAATTAGCCATGATGACCTTTGACCTGGCTCGGCAGCCCGGTGCTGTTCTTCAAGGTGCAGAAGGTGTGTCCTCATACTGAGACAGATGAAGAAGAAGTGGGAGGAGCTTACCTGGCTAATAGACTGCACACGTCCCTCTTCATGGTGAACTTTCACCCTTCAAGTCAAAGAAATAAAAGACTTCTAACTTTGACCTCTGACCTCTGAAACGGCTTCAGGGCTCACCTGTGAACAGCATGGTGCCGTGTGGCGTTGCGGGACTATGGAGCGGTCCACGTCCTGCGGGCCTGGACCAGACGGTGGACACCATCGCCCGCATCCTCCTCCCCCACCGCCACAGGTACCGCACGTGTCCTGGCGCTGTTTAGCGCGCTCGCAGGGGGTGTGGTCATGTCATGTGATGTGTCCTTTGCAGCAGCACTCTGCCGGCGTGCACGCTCCTTCTCCACGGCCCGGCAGGATGCGGTAAAGTGACGGCGGTCACCGCGGCGACCTGCAGGCTCCACCTCCACCTGCTCAAGGCATGACGTCTGGACCCCAAGATGGCCGCCAGCCACGCACTGACACTGTGTGTTTTTTTTGCCCATGCAGGTCGATTGTGTGACCGTGTGCGGCGACACGCCTGCCGCCACTGAGGTCAAACTGATGTCACTCTTCCAGCGGGCCAACGCTGTGACGCCCTGCGTTCTTCTGCTCAGGAACCTGCAGCTTCTTCTGCGGCCTCGAGGGGGCACCGACGAGGACGGCCGGGTCCAGGCAGCCTTGGTCCAGATGCTGAAGAGCGCCCCTGGCAGGTGATGGTCTAGCTTTTTGCCCTGCATCACAGTTTGATGCACCTCTTTATAATGTGTGTGTGTGTGTTCAGAGTCGCAGTGGTGGCGACGGTCTGCAAACCCCAGGAGCTGTCCGCTGGCGTCATGGCGGCATTTGTCCACCAGGTGGCAATAGAGACCCCCACCGAGGAGCAGCGTGACGCCATGCTGGGCTCACTGACTCGACACCTTTGCCTGGCGAGGGACGTCAGCCTGGAGAGACTCGCCAAAGTCACTGCCGTACGTCGCCGTGACGACCACGCCCGTCAAAGAGTCCAATAGAGTCCCTTTTAAGGTCCGACATGTCCTCAGGGCTTCGTGTTGGGCGACTTGAGCGCCATGTTGGCGGAGGCGGGCAGAGCAGCCTGCAGGCGACTTGTCCTCGCTTGGTGAGACATCCTGAACATTCCTCCTGGGAATCGAACAGTTCATTGAAGGCGTCTCTCCGCTTGTCTTCTGAAGCCCAGGTCGGCGGGAAGAGGATTTGTGCTCCAGCGGTGTGACCATCCAGAACCAGGACATCCTCTCAGCGCTGCACACCATGCAGGACATCCAGTCCGAGGCCGTTGGCGCCCCGAAGGTGGGTCCCTCGACATGAACTCTGCTGCCCTCCAGTGGCTGAGCACGGAAGTGTGTGCCAGTAGATTCCTAACGTGCGCTGGGAAGACGTGGGCGGCCTCCAGCAGGTAAAGAAGGACATCCTGGACACAGTCCAACTTCCTCTGCAGCGTCCCGAGCTCTTGTCTCTCAACCTGAACCGGACCGGAATTCTCCTCTACGGACCGCCGGGAACTGGCAAAACTCTACTGGCCAAGGCTGTGGCCACAGAGTGCTCCATGACTTTCCTCAGGTTGGGAATGTTTGGAGTGTTTTTGGAAGCTAGCAGCTAACACCGATGTGCAGGTGTTGTTGACGGCGAATGACGTTTGTGTTCTTCTTCTTCTGCGCTCAGTGTGAAAGGTCCAGAGCTCCTCAACATGTACGTGGGTCAGAGTGAAGAGAACATCAGGGAAGGTGAGCCCCACCACCAACAATGAAGTGAGGATCTGGTGTAGGGGTGTTAGCTTATGGCGGTCTCCGCTGTGTGACCTTCCCTTAACCCCACGTGGCCCCTCGCCAACATTTCCCGTACATTAATTCACGTGTGGTGCCCTAGATTTGACACCCGCCAGCGTCCACTTCAATTGCACGCACATTTACGCCAGTTATGCAAATTAGGTAATAATCACCACCGCTATAAATAGATTACTGACCACGTTTGTGCGTGTGTTCAGTGTTCAACAGAGCGCGCTCGGCAGCGCCCTGTGTGGTCTTCTTCGATGAGTTGGACTCTCTGGCGCCCAGCAGGGGGCGCAGTGGGGACTCCGGCGGTGTGATGGACAGGTGAGCCAATGCTAATTCTAACGTGTTGTGTGTGTTTGTCGATAAAGTTAGCGTTGAATCCATCAGGGTGGTCTCTCAGCTGCTCGCGGAGCTCGACGCGCTGCCCGCTTCCGCCCGGGTTTTTGCGATCGGCGCCACGAACCGTCCCGACTTGCTGGACCAATCGCTGTTGCGGCCCGGAAGGTCATCAGTCACGCTGTCATGCCGCTAAGCGGCGAAGTATGTCATTCACGAAGGCGTGTGTCCTCTCAGGTTTGACAAGCTCGTCTACGTCGGAATTAACGAAGACCGAAGCTCGCAGCTCCAAGTTCTCCAGGCCGTCCTCAGAAAGTGAGCAGCTCCTCCTGCTGGCGGTGGCCGCTACTGCACTCACACGCTGACCGTGTCCTGGTTGATCGTCTTCAGCTTCCACCTGGCCCCCGATGTCAACCTGCTGCAGGTGGTGGAGCGCTGCCCCGCCCACATGAGCGGCGCCGACCTCTACGCTTTGTGTTCGGACGCCATGACGGCCGCCATCAAGAGAAAGATATCCCTCATCAACCAGGGTACGTCAAAGGTCATTGAATGTCACAAATTCTCAAAGATAATTTTTGTCTCCCTGCGTCCGTCAGGTCTTGACTCGGAGGACTCGCCGGTCCGCCTCTCCGTGGACGACTTCGCCGTGGCGCTGGACGGCTTCCACGCATCGGTTTCACAAGAGGAACTGCTGAGATACAAACACCTTCAACGCGCGCTCACCGCAGCCTCCACGCAGAATGGCCGCTAACCAGCGTCAGAGACAACATGGCCGCCATGGTACACAGCTCGTCTTTCAATATCTTGCAAAAGGACACGTCCAAGTTCGAACCCACAAACCTTCAGGTTGGTAGACGACCACTCTACCACCTCGCCAACATGATGTCAACTTTTGTAAAAATGTACAAAACTGGCAAATGTCAATCAACAAAGATCTAAAAATACATTTTCTTTTACTGTTTACTTTTATTGTTTACATTGATATGTGACGGCCATGTCAGCCATCTTGGATGACCCCTCCGAGCATCCAATGAAGACAAGTAGACTTTGTTGACATATAAGTTTTCCACTTTATTGATTTGATGTTTCAAACTTGTCATGTGACCCTCTTCAAGCAAACACAGATGGTCACGTGCTCCGTCACCATGACGACGGCCTCGCCAGCTGAGACGCTCGCTACCGTTTGCAAATAAGAACAGGAAGGGAACGTTCCTTTACAAGACGGGAGCCGCGTGACACTTTACATTCCAAACCAGCAGGTGGGGCTAACTTCCTTAGCAGCAGCTAAGTTGTCAATCAACCTCGTCCTGGCTTGACTGACTGTCGTGGCGAGCTCGTCTCGATCCGTCCCTCGACTGACGTTAGCTCGATGCTGAGGAAGGCAGACGCTGCCTCTCGTTGGAACATGGTGGTACTACAAGACGTCAGCTAGCGTACAAACTGTCCCTTGAAGACGAGGCAAGAAGAACATTAGCAGGTGAGTTGTGGTCAACACATGGAAGAAGAACATGCGCGGAGTCTTCTCATTTTGTGGGGGGGTCATGATTCAAGAGAAGTGCGGCATTCTGCTGCAGGTTCTGGAAGACACGGAAAATTTTGGCACCACAAGTGAAGAAAAAAAAAAAAGAAGACGGAACAGGAAGTTGTCTTCACAAGGCTCACACCGCTGAGGGGAGATGCAGTCCCCTCCCCCCGTCCTCCCCTCGCTGCCCTGCGGCGGTGTGAGCCCGGTGGGCTGTTTTATTTACCGCTTACGTGGCCTTGGCTACTTTGGTGCGCTTCATCCTCTTCCTCCTCATGAGGGTCACCTGAGGCCGCTTGAGGCCGGCGATGAGCAGCAGCAGTCTGGGTCGAGACTTGGTGAGCCAGCTCCTCAGCAACGTCCCCTTTGGAAACCTGCCACAGCGTCAGCACAGTTCACCCAACGTCCAAACAGGCCCCGCCCACTCACCCCCACCCGATCTGAAACATGTCTTTACAGTCTTCTCAATGACCTTTGACCTCCCGACGTGCCCTTGTGGACCCCCTCCTCCCCGACCTGTCCTGAGATCACAACATCAAAGCCGATCTTCCTCACATCAGACCCCCCAAATATCCACCTTCTGCCACCCCCACCCTCCCTGACCTTTCATGCCATTACCAAAGGTTCAAAAGAGTCCGGAGAACCGGAGCGCACGGCGGTCCTTACCAGTTGACCCCACACATTGGTTAGCTTGTGGGCCAGCGCCGCTGTGTGCCGCTTGAATGACAAGCTCACCGCTAGAAGCTTCACTCTGCACAAACACCAGCTGCCAATCATAATAGGAGGCCGTGACCCGGCCCGCGGGTGGCGGGGGGGAGACCCAGCCCACTCAGCACTTCTCCACAGCTGACCAATCATCAACCTCAAACGCCTGTTGCCATGACAGCCCGCAACCAGAGGTGGAGGGGGTTTCGGGGGGGTTTGGCAAAATAAGCATCTGTTTATTTTTAGCATGTTGTTACATTAGCATTTAAATATCAGAAAATAACTCATTAAAATAAACACAACAGACACCCACTATTAGCCAGTGAACATGCTAGCAAACGTACAATGTTAGCGCTGAGGAACACGTTAACAACCATAAAATGTTAGCCAGTGAGCACGCTAACAAAAGTCCAATGCTAGCTAAGCCAATGTCAGCTGATTAGCATGTGAGGAAAAGTAGTGTGTTAGCCAGTCCACATGCTAACAAATGTGCAATGTTAAGTCAGGAACACGCTAACAAACACATAATGTTAGCCAGTGACCACGCTAACAAACACATAATGTTAGCCAGTGAACACACTAACAAACATGCAATCTTTGCTCAGGAACATGCTCACAAATATACAATGTTAGCAAGTGAACCCGCTAACAAAAGTACTATGCTAGCCAATGAACACACTAACAAACATACAATGTTAGCAAGTGAACACGTTGACAAAACTAGCCAGTGCTAGCCCTGTCACAATGCTAGCAAAAGTGCAAAGCTAGCAAGTGAACACAGTTAGCCAGTGAACACGCTAACAAACGTACAGTGTTAGCAAGTGAACATGCTAACAAAAGTACTATGCTAGCCTATGAACACACTAACAAACATACAATGTTAGCAAGTGAACACTTTGACAAAACTAGCCAGTGCTAGCCAGTGACAATGCTAGCAAAAGTGCAAAGCTAGCAAGTGAACACAGTTAGCCAGTGAACACGCTAACAAACGTACAATGTTAGAACATAAATGTAAAATTTTAAGTTTAAAAAATTGTTAGTATGACTAATTGTTGACAGTTACTGACAGGCCTCATGAAAAAAAAATCACATTGAACCCCCCCCCCCAAAAAAATAATTTAATTTTGATTTTGCCAATTTTTTGGGCCTCCTTACTAATTGGAATTTGAAGAAATGAATCCCCCCCCCCCCGCCCCACCCGTACTGGTTGCTGTGTTCTTATCAGCGTGACAACAAGATCAAAGTCTACGTTGTGACTGATATGAGAAGTCCAAGGTCAGAGGTCACCGTCGGCCCCACATTGTGCTGAAGCTGCGGGAGAAAAACGGGACGCAAACACACTCCCACCGCACACTAACACACTTTCTGCAGGTAAAGGAACTTTTACTCCTTCAGTTTGGCGTGTCTTTGAACGCCTCACGCTCAACCTTTTTGTATTATGACTTATGAAGTGCAGGCTCCGCCCCTCAATGGGCGGTGGATTATGGAATGAATTGACATTAATAACAGTTTTGTTTTGTTGCTCGGATCTGTCAGGAAAATGGCCGCCAGGGCGCCAAAAGACAAGTGAGTTTGTTGATTGATTGATTGGTCGATTGATTGACATTCGCTCAGCGTGTTGTTGGGTCAGGTTTCACGCCGCCTGGCTGGCTTTCTTCATTCTCGGCTTGGGAACGTTGTTGCCATGGAACTTCTTCATGACGGCCACCATGGTGTGACATCACTTCCTGTCAGCGTGGCGAAACGCTACCGATGGGAATATTGACCATGTGATCGCCTCTTCAGTACTTCAGCAGCCGTCTGAAGGACTCCACCAATGGGACGGCAGCGGGGGAGGAGCATCGCGGCGTGCTGGAGGCCAGATTCAACAACGTGATGACGCTGTGCGCCATGTTACCGCTCCTCATCTTCACCTGCCTCAACTCTTTCCTGCACTCACGGTGAGCCCCGCCGCCATCTTGTTTGTTGAAGTGTCTGGAATGTTTTCCTCCTCGGCAGCGTTCCTCGCCCTGTACGTGTGGCGGGAAGCCTCCTGATCATCATGGCCGTCTTCCTGCTGACGGCGGTTCTGGTTAAAGTTCCCATGGAGCCTCCGGTGTTCTTCGCCGTCACCATGGTGAAGATCGTCATCATCAACTGTGAGTCTGATTCTCTTTTGCGTCCCGGAGCGGCGAATCCCGTTGACGTTCCCGACCCCGTTTTCCTACCAGCGTTCGGTGCCGTGTTACAGGGTAGTCTCTTCGGGATGGCGGGGGCGCTTCCCGCCTCGTACACCACGCCCATCATGAGCGGGCAGGGCCTCGCCGGGACCTTTGCGGCCTTCGCTATGATCTGCGCCATCGCAAGTCTGATGATGACCAACTCACCTGTTTGATCCGGGACCGCCATCACCTTTGACCTCTTCCTTCCCGATTCGCAGGCGGTTCGGGCGTCCAAGAGGCTGCCTTCGGTTACTTCATCACAGCGTGCGTCGTTATTTGTCTTTCCATCTTGGCGTACGTCATGCTGCCTAAACTGGTACACACACACACACACACACACACACACGGTTAGACATTCCGTCAAAGTGTGTGTGTGTGTGTGTGTGTGTGTGTGTGTGTGTGTGTTTAGGAGTTTTTCCAGTTTTACGAGCAGCGGAAAAACCGACGCGAGGAAGATGAGAACGTCAACCTGGCGATCAAAGGTAACGACCGTGAGCGTTCTTTGACGACTTTTCTTCTTCCTCATCCTGCTCCTGGTGGTCTTCCTCAGTTGGTGCAGGAAGCGGCGAGGGAGCAGCCAACGGGAATGTCTCCATGGCGACCATCTTCAGGAAGGTGCTGCTGTGGGCGTGAACGCCGTCCTTTTATTCATTCATTCATTCATTTTCTACCGCTTTTCCTCACGAGGGGGTGCTGGAGCCTATCCCAGCTGTCTTCTTGGGGCGAGAGGCGGGGTACACCCTGGACTGGTGGCCAGCCAGCCAATCACAGGGCACATATAGACAAACAACCATTCACACTCACATTCATACCTATGGACAATTTGGAGTGGCTAATTAACCTAGCATGTTTTTGGAATGTGGGAGGAAACCGGAGTACCCGGAGAAAACCCACGCATGCACGGGGAGAACATGCAAACTACACAGAGATGGCCGAGGGTGGAATTGAACCCTGGGCTCCTAGCTGTGAGGTCTGCACGCTAACCACTCGGCCGCCGTGCTTCCTCTGTCCTTTTATTTATGATGTATTTATTTATTAAGGACAGCACATGCTAAAAGTCCTGCTGTGAATCTACTCCAGATCTGGGACTTGGCGCTGGCGGTCTGCTTCACCTTCGCCGTCACCATCGGAACGTTTCCCGCCGTCGTGGCTGACACTAAGTCCTCGTTCGCTGAAAAGAGTTCCTGGGGTGAGTCATGAAGGAAGTTCCGCCTTTTTTCTACGTCTAACATTCTTGTCATGTGACAGACGTGTATTTCGTGCCGGTGGCCTGCTTCCTGCTCTTCAACCTGTGTGACTGGGGAGGGCGGAGCCTGACGGCGTTCTGCATGTGGGTGAGTGGTCAACTCGGGAACGTTGGTTGAGGCCCGCCAGCCTGCTGACCGCATTTCCGTTTTTGTTTGTCCAGCCAGGAAAGAACAGTCGGCTGCTTCCTGTTTTGATAGCCGCTCGCGTGACGTTCGTGCCGCTCTTCATGTTGTGTAACGTGCAGCCCCGCCTCCACCTGCCCGCTTTCTTCCAGCACGACGCCTTCTTCGCCGCCTTCATGGTGGCCTTCGCCGTCAGCAATGGTTACCTCGCCAGTCTGTGCATGTGCTTCGGGCCCAAGTGAGTGCCGCCTCTGCCGCCCCTGCCCCCCTTGCTGCCCCTGCAATGGTTACCTCGCCAGTCTGTGCATGTGCTTCGGGCCCAAGTGAGCGCCACCCCTCTCGCCCCTGCCGCCTCAGGTGTCACTGAGGTGTCACCCTGCCGCCCCTGCAATGGTTACCTCACCAGTCTGTGCATGTGCTTCGGGCCCAAGTGAGCGTCACCTCTGCCGCCTCAGCCGCCCCTTCCGCCCCTGCAATGGTTACCTCGCCAATCTGTGCATGTGCTTCGGGCCCAAGTGAGTGTCACCCCTGCCGCACCTGCCGCCCCTGCAATGGTTACATCGCCAGTCTGTGCATGTGCTTCGGGCCCAAGTGAGCGCCACCCCTGTCGCTCCTGCCGCCTCAGGTGTCACTGAGGTGTCACCCTGCCGCCCCTGCAATGGTTACCTCACCAGTCTGTGCATGTGCTTCGGGCCCAAGTGAGCGTCACCTCTGCCGCACCTGCCGCCCCTGCAATGGTTACCTCGCCAGTCTGTGCATGTGCTTTAGGTCCAATTGAGCGTCACCCCTGCTGCCCCTGCCGCCCCTGCCGCCCCTGCAATGGTTACCTCACCAGTCTGTGCATGTGCTTCGGGCCCAAGTGAGCGTCACCTCTGCCGCACCTGCCGCCCCTGCAATGGTTACCCCGCCAGTCTGTGCATGTGCTTCAGGCCCAAGTGAGCGTCGCCCCTGCCGCCCCTGCAATGATTACCTCGTCAGTCTGTGCATGTGCTTCGGGCCCAAGTGAGCGCCACCCCTGCCACCCCTGACGCCTCTGCCGCCTCTTCCCTCAGTTTTCCTTCCTATGAACTTTCTTCTTCTTCTCTTTCCAGGAAAGTTCTTCCTCATGAGGCGGAGACGGCCGGAACCATCATGGCCTTTTTTCTCTCTTTGGGTTTGGCTCTTGGCGCTGCCTTGTCCTTTGTGTTCAGAGCACTGGTTTGACTTGAGAACGTGTGCAGAACAACACGAGCACTGCCTTGTAAATATACTTGAAAGTGTTGTATTTGTTGTTCAACAGCAGAGGGCGTTGTCCAACATTCTACAACTACCTCACACCAGAGAAGAAGAAGCACCTGTGATTAAAAATGCTTTAATTCTAAAGTATAAGTATAAGCAGTGCTTGGTGGGACGCGGGTCGGTCTACAAGAACAAAACCACTAAGGTGGGCCAGAAGGAGGTGGAGCTAAAGAGATTGTCAATCATTTAGCCACGCTCCCTGCTCGCCGTGTGAAAGATTGCAGCAGTTCTAAGGCACTCCCTTCAGACCATCTATGGAGGACGCCGAGGGTTCTTCTGGGTCACAGTCTGGCACATTCAAACTCAGAACCGGTCTCAGACGGCTGCGGCCTCTCGAGGAAGAAGACCCTGTTGACGGGTGCCGTCGACACACAGGGAGGACTTCCGACGGGCGCAGGGTCGGCCATGTTGTACTTCTTCTCACCACGAGGAACTTTGACCCGCGCCTGGCCGTCCGCCTTCGGCTTGAAGCGTCTCAGTTTAACGGATTCTTTGGCGTCTCGGGTGCAAGGCAGCAAGACCCCCACGTCTTTGCGGAACTTGGAGCTGAGGCCGAAGTAGATGAGCGGGTTGTAGAAGCTGGCTGACTTGGCGAAAAGCCGAGTGAAGATGCTGGTCAGGTTTGGCACGTGGAATCCTAACGCGGACCACATGGACACCACGGCGTAAGGAGACCACGCCAGGATGAAGGCCGTGCAGATCACGATGGACACCTGACAGGAAGAGCAGAGTCATGAGCGGATGGCAAACACACAACCAAGAGCCGCAAGGCATGCCGGGAGGAAGAGGAAGCGATGCAAGGTTCTTGAGGGTCTGCTAGGTTGTGGTCCTGGATCTACTCGCTACCCACAAAGAGGCAAGCTAACACAAGTCAAACGCACGATGGTGACGTCTCTCTCCATCTTCCTCTGGCGATCCGTCAGGTCGCCCTCAGACGCCAGCGCGTTCCCTCGCTTCACCGTGTTGATGATGGACACGTAGCAGAAGAGCATGGTGAGCACGGGCACGAAGAAGCAGAAGATGAAGATGCAGATGATGTAGGCCCGGTACACGGCGGAGTAGAGTGCTTTGGTCCAGTCGATCTCACATGTCCCGTAGCCACGATCTGTACGAGGTCGTAGGTCATAGGTTGGAGGTCAGGTGGAAAAGGTGGAGCACGGGGGAAAAGGAATGGATGCAGGAAGTCCACCTGTGTAGCTTCCCCAACCCAGGAGTGGCGCCCCAGACCAGAAGCCGGCCGCCATCCAGATCACCAGCAACGATACGGACACGCTGGTCATGTGGATGTGATGAGCTGAGGAAGAAGAACGAGAAACACAAGAGTGGAAGGAACAGGAACAGGAAGAGGAACCACGTGAGAACCAATCACATCAGCTGGGATATCTTTTCTATGGCAACAAGCCATGACCTCTGCCGGGGTGACATCCTTTTACGTAGCGTGTGACGCTGATCACCGTCAGCGTGTTGATGCTGCCCAGTCCAAACAACAGCGTGAAGAAGCCGTCCACCTTGAAGACGAACAACAACAACCCACAAAGGTCAGCGTCGAGCTCCAGCACCGCTAACAACATTAAGTCGTGCTACCTCACAGGTCCAGATGGATGAGATCAGATAGTCGCTGTCCTGGAAGATGTTGAAGATCTCTATGATGCCTCGAGAGTAGCCGAACACAGAAATGCTGGCGTCGGACACGGCGAGGTTAAAGGTCAAATAATCAGTAGGCTGCAGCGAGGCCCTCTGGCGGTACAACACGAAGAGAACGATGCTGTTCCCGAACCAGGACAACCAACCTGACAATAGATACAAAACCTTCTGATGACCGGTTACCATGACAACAGGCCTGAAAACAATGAAAAATTTGAAGAACGTTTCCATGACAACACTGAGATCCACCACAAACAAAGTGACATTGCCACCTACTGGTGCATCCATGTTGTTTAAAAGTTTGAAAACTCACCCAGAAGCAGCAGGTAGACTCCAATGATGGTCTCACCCTGGTCCGACAGAGGGGGGTCCCGGCCTCCCGTGGGGGTCAAACTGTTGTTCCTCCAGAGAGAAGAAGAAGAAGATGAAGATGAAGAAGAAGACATGGTGGTGTTGTGTTAACAGAGTGAAGAGCTTGTGAAGAAGACAAGAGTCAAGAGTCTTAATCTGAGGTAAATATAGAGACCTGATCCCTCCAGCAGACCTCTGACGTCAGAACACACGCCGTCAAAGGTCACGCAGTGTAATTAATTAATTAGTCTTGATTGTTGATTGTCAACATTTGAAGTGTTTTGCTTAGTATCATAATTAACTTTTATTTAGAGCATTGACTCCGCCTCTACTTCCTCCCCTCAGTGTGTTTGTACTCGTTGCCCATATAAGGCGCGCCAGACCTCTTTATATGGAGAAAAGTAGTTCCACGTCACACGTCAAATACTGATATTACTGCGCGTAACACCATCTAAAGCTCTGTTTTATTAATGTATTTTAGACATTATGAAGATTCAAAGTGTTTTCACTTAGTTATTGACTACTTGGATTATCCCAGTGGATAAAATCGCGTCCGGAACTGGGAACTATCTTGTGTTGCGGAGGAGGCTAGATGGGCGCTGCTCGGCATTTCCTTAAGTGGAGCGGAGCGTTTCTGGGGGAGGGGCTTGTCCAAAATGTGTAAAATGTAACTTCTCAAGTGTCTTCTAAATAAGATTCGCGTCTCGCTGTCTTTTCCACGGAGTTTCTACATTGCTACATTGTGGACGTAAGGTGATTATCTGGACACGACACGACACGGCACGCGCGACTTGTTGCGAAAGTGCTTAGCACAGGCTAGCTGCTTAGCACAGGCTACCCCGTTAGCTCACGTAGCTTTGTGGCTTCCGTTAGCTGACTCCGTCTCACCGGAAGTTCTAAACGCCGCGGGAAGATCCGTGTCGGACGCCGCCACCGCGGGGTTTCTTCCTGCCGCAGGTGGAGGGTTGTAAATGGGCACTCGAACAGGACAACCGGGCAACGGAACCGCCACAGAGGCGGACGGAGGCCGGTTTGAAGTGAGGGAGTACGGCACGGAGGTGATTGACAGCGGCTCCGAGCAGGACTCCGACTCCGGGGAGGATGAAGACCCGGCTCGGGGGTCAAGCGACGCTCGAAGAGGTGTCAAGCGGGAGAGGGACGAATGGGCACTCGCCCAGCAGTCCTCCGCTCCTTCCGGAGGCCTGAGCGGGGTTCACGGTGGCGTCACCCCGGGGATGCCCGGAGCGAAGCCCGGCAAGAAAACTCGGGGGAGGGTGAAGATCAAGATGGCCTTTATCGACAACAAACTGAGGCGATACACAACTTTTAGCAAGAGAAAGACCGGCATCATGAAGAAGGTGAGTGATGGCACTGGTCACGTGATCAGTGATGAACGTGTAGGCTAGTTCTGACGTCAAGTTATGCCTCTCCCCCCCACACTGAAGGCGTACGAGCTCTCCACGCTGACTGGCACTCAGGTGTTGCTGCTGGTCGCCAGCGAGACGGGTCATGTGTACACTTTCGCCACCAGGAAGCTGCAGCCAATGATAACATCCGAAACCGGCAAAGCGCTCATCCAGACCTGCCTCAACTCCCCGGACTCGCCGCCGCGCTCCGACCCGTCCTCTGACCAGAGGATGAGCGCCACAGGCTTCGAGGAGACCGACCTCACGTACCAAGTGAACGAGGCTGACGGATGCCCTGACATCGCCAAGGTGATGATCAAACCAGATTTCATTTCACATATCCACCAATCAAAAAGCGGCAAATGCGTCACATGACCTACCGTCTCTGCAGGACCTCAACAAAGCTGCCTTCAGCACGTCCAATATGGCGTGCAGCACGACGTCATCCTCTGCGACAATGCAGGTGCAGACCAGCGCCGCCTCCTGGCAGCCATCTTCCACCAACGGCGGGGTGTTGAAGACGTCGGCGGGCGTGGTCTTTCCCGCCGGTTTCACTTTGATGTCAGGTAGTGGGTGCCGGACGCTTTGCATGTTGCTCTTTTCACTGCTGCTTACCCGTCCGTCTTTGGCCCCGCCTACCCCGCACCTGCGCTCAGGTGCGTCACTGACTCCTGGCACGCACACCATCCCGCTCGGTCAGCTGCAGGGTCCCGTGGCCCCCGGCCCCGCCGTCACGCTACACGCCCCTCCCGCTCAGCAAACCACGCTGCTCCGCCTCCCCACGACTGTGTCACTGTCAGGTGAGCCCACCTGCGGTGTTGTGTTGTCATGTCCGAGATTCTCACGTCTGACATGTCGTCAGGGGGCGGAGTCTCCCAGCAGCTTCAGAACGTACAGGTCCAGTCCAGCAGTCAGCCGACCTCCACCAATCAGAGCAGCTCTGACATCCATAGCCCCGCCTCCTCCACAGGTAAGCGCTCTGCCTCCCGGACAAATAGGAGACCATCCGTGATTGGCTGACGTGTCTCGTTTGTCCACAGCTACTGCCGTCTCCTCTTCGTCTTCAGTTGCCACTCACATGATGTACCCTGGGGGGCACACGGTCATGTACGCCGCACCCACTTCCTCTCTAAGCGACGGCGGCCTCACCGTCCTCAACACCTTCTCCCAAGCAGGCCACGCCCAGTCACATGACTCGGGTACCAGCCCGCCTCTTCAATTGCACCATTGTTGATGTTATTCAACGTCTAAAACGTTTTGTTTGTTTTTTTGTTTCAGCGTCCGTCCCGCAGGTTTTCCTGGCGTCCCTCCCTCCGGTCACCGCCCAGATCCCAGTCTCCGCCGTGCAGCTTCACCCGGTAACGCGTGGGAATGTTCACACGGGTCATTGAACGCAGCAAAGCTCTAACTTGTTTATGTCCAGATGGTGATCAGCCAGCAGAGCACCGGCGGCCCCGCCAGCAACCTGACGGAGCTTCAGGTGGTCAGCGTGGACGTGCAGCAAGCGAAAGAAGACTGACCACTTCCTGTTTACGTATCATGTCGGAAAAGAAAAGATTTTTATCAGGAAAATTGTCTTTTCTTCAAAAAAAACAAACATTGTTTTTACTACTTCTCAGTTCCTTTATTGTGAGAAGAATGAGATGATGTCATTGACGTGAATGTATCAACTACGATATCATCTTCACCAACAAAGTACCAAAAACCTTCTTCATGTCTGAAGGTCCCGCCCAGACATGTTGCATTCAAGGACACTCAGACACACATCTATGTAATTAGGTCCTGTCCACACAGGAATGCCTTTGTGTGTTTTTTGTTTGTTTTTTTGGCAGGCTGTAAAAAAAATGTCAAATGAGTAAATAGGTCCACCTTCAAAATATTCACATATGTTGACTTTTCAGCAGCAGTACACAACCGGTCGCATATCGTTTTTCAGAAAGTACACATTTCAGGGCACCCGGAAGAGCGCTGTTGCCGTGTGGATGGAAAATGTTCCCCGGTGGACAGGCCCTTAGTTTCCATGTATTCCCGCCACACATGATTAGAGGTCTACACGATTGTGCTTTTCCTTGGCCGCCCCGCCCCACAGCCGTGGTGAGATTTGAGCGGCCAGTCATCAGCCAGCTGAACAAGCGCAAAAATTGAATGACCTCTGTTCAGCTGAAGATAGTATAAATTGTGTGAAAAAGATGATATAAGGAAGGATTATGGACAATATAGGTGACCTTTCAAGAAACAAATTAGGCTATCAATATTCAAGATCATTTTTACAATTCCAGAAGGTGCACCTCAAGTGTCTTCTGCAGCAGTGGCTTGTGCAAAAGTTCTGTTGAAGTTCTGTTCTGATGCACTAAGACATTTGGGAAGAACTATCGCAGAAAGCAAAAAGTGGAGTTTTCCATAGCCGTGGCCATGTTCTTGAGATTTCTTCAGCCCGCCCCACCCCGTTAGTCCGGCCAGCCGTGGGGCCAGCCGCTCCGTGTAGACCTCTACCGTACATCTCATACATGGCGTATCTAGTGAACTGCATCTGGTGCCCCGATGTACAATATATAGAGATGAATGGAAGCAGCATGAGGTGTGGTCAACTCACCAGAAGACATGACACCAACGGCCTGGATGGCGTTCCATTTAGCAAACATCCAAGCATCCTGTGTCGGGGGGCTGCAAGCAAGCGCAGATACTGGTATCGATCCTTCGGGATAACACTATCTGATTACAAGCACTTTTATATGACAACTGATGGCTTTGGTACATTTGTGGTGCCAAGGTGGCCGCCCGACGATGGCGATGACGATGAGGAGGATGATGATTGTCAGCAGCATGGACAGGAAGGACGCCTGCCAACATACGCACGGTTTACAAAACGCACGTTCCAAGCTGATGTTGCACAATCAAAGCGCTCACTTTGCCGAGCTTGTTGATACGTCGGTAGAGCGAGAGCGGCAGCGTGCAGAGCAGCGTGCTTGCCAGGATGACAAAATGGCGGTTGGCCAGGAGGTGCTGTGGACCGACTGCAACAAAACAGGAAGCACCGGTGGTACTGTATGCGGCGTGCGTGGCAGTGGTGGTGTACCAGCATACCTCCAGGGATTCTCTGAAAGACTTTGGTGATGTTGTAACTGATCATCGCTGAGGAAGAAACACAAAGTAAAAACAAAGTAAATCGTGTCATTAAAGGAAACTTGCATTGACATCCCGGTGGTGAAACAAATATTCAAAAGGTATTCGGCAAGTCAATCAAGCACCCAAAATGACATGAATGAGTCCAGGAAGGACGTGTCATCTTTCGACCACTCACCAATGAAGGGATACAGGAACTGCAGCGCCGATAAAAGCACAAATCCTGGAAAACCAAAGGCGCTTTGCACCAAACCCTGGTAGCTGTTGGCTCCTGACACATGACCTCCTCGAATCAGCAGGATGATGGTGTAGTCTGACATCACAATACACACCATGGTATTAACCATTTACGCATCATAGCGGTCCCCCCACAACCGAAGAAGGAAGAAGTTACGGTACCTGTGATGAAAGCAATCAGGATCAAAAGCCAAAGTCCTGCTTGGTTGAATGCGTACGGCAAACCTGCTCATGATAAACACCATCAATGGCAGCCATAAGAAGTGTGATGGTAAGCGCTGCTATAGGAATTGTGTTCTTCTAGGAATTCCACCACACAAACACTCACGCCTGGAGGGATGGGGGTTGGTTGGTTGGTTGCGTGACCCAGCGTTGAGGTGGGGGGGGGGGGGGTGCTGTGAGGGTTAAAGGGGGTGAAACAGGCGCTGGTCATATGATCATCTAACTTCCCCCGCTTGCACGCCGGCACTGGCATGTTTTGGTATGAAAGACGCTACTTTTGCACAGAACGATCATCATCATGCATGCATAAAAACATAACAACACGTGCATAAGTATGTTATGGTACTAAAATGATAAAACAATCATCATGCTAATAACAACACAGGCATGATGCTTATCATGCAGTCAGCACTTTCATTTCATTGCACACATCCAAACACCCTTACCTATCACACCGGATCCGATGATGGAGTTGACAAAATTAAAGCACGCATCCCTTTTTAACATTATTAGAGCCCTCTTGACATGAAATAACACCCCTATAGTCACATTTACACTCCTATTACCCACTATAGTAGACATAATAAGAGACAATAAGACGTAGAGAACCTGTGTATTACCTTTTAAATCTGATTCTTAACCTTAGAGCCCTCTAGACATGAAATAACACCCCTATAGTTACCTTTGCACTCCTATTACCCAATATAGTAGACACAATAAGGGACAATAAGACATAGAGAACCTGTGTATTACCTTTTAAATATCCCTTTTAACATTATTAGAGCCCTCTAAACATTAAATAACACCCCTATAGTCACATTTACACTCCTATTACCCACTATAGTAGACATAATAAGAGACAATAAGACGTAGAGAACCTGTGTATTACCTTTTAAATCTGATTCTTAACCTTAGAGCCCTCTAGACATGAAATAACACTGTACTAAAATGATAAATCTTATCTTGTTCTTCCATTTCTGCTATTTCCTTTTTCTGCAACTTGATTAAAAAAAATAAATCCATCTCTATTTGTTGTTTTGTTTGTCATGATATTACAACAAAAATACACTTTTTCCTAAATATTTCAACTTTATGCAACTAAAATGTCATATTGTGCAATGTATTACAGTGTTATTCTGGTAAACTTGCAACTTCTCCCATTAAAATACAACTTTTTTTGAATAGTTAATTAGCTAATAATAACTTTATTCTTGTAAAATTACTGCATTTTTGCTGTGTGTGTTTTTTTTAAGGCTTTCTTATTAAATTATGATTACAATGTGTATTAAAGTACAGTCATTTGTCTAATTTGACTAATATGTTACAAAAATACATATTAAGGTTGGCAATGGACAGTATTTAACGTGTGTTTTTGGGAGGGAAACAAGTCACTCAAAGTATTGGCATCGGTATCTTCAAAATGACAAAAGAGTGGTATCGGTAACTGGTATCACCCATCATGTCTTAGAATGCCTGTAATAGGACTTCATTTAAAACCGAGGCTCCGCCCACCGCAGGCAACCATTGTAAGGCAAAAATGTATCACAAAATACATTCCTCATTCTGCTCCACAATATTTAAAACCATTACATTTATACCAGAAGTAAATATTAAAAGTGGAGAGACCAAACCGTGTCCTTCGAGAGTTAAAAAAAACAACTTGGCGATTTGGGATGACGTCACCAAAATGCGCCCGCTTTTGGCGCCATTTAAGCTGCGGGAAGAGTGACCGGCGTCCTTTCGATCCACAAATAAGGTAGGTTAAACAAGTAATGTGTTTAATCAACATATGTATTGCCAGTATGAATAGTTTTTTGTACAAGAGATTTGAAAAATCATTTTAGTTTAGTAAAATAAAAGGTTAGCAATTTTAATTGAAATTTTACAAATCAATCAAAAGTTTGATTTTTTTGAATGTTCATCAAAATATTTTAAAATTACAATGCTTCACACAATTTAATAAATATAAATAAACATTTTTTGGTTATTTAAACTCGTTTAATTAGAAAAGTTACGTTTTTTTGAAGAAGGATTGCAATGATATTTTCTATTGTTCCGTATTTATATCATTTGTAGTCTTCTAAAACATTCATTTTATATTGATGATTTATTAATAAAGATCAATTTCAAGTTGAAACAATAACTTGTTTACTATAAGATCAGATCAAATCGTTGATTTAAATAACGTCTCACGTAGGAAAAATATCGACTTTTGCTCCTTTAGAATACACAGGTATAGTTTGATTTCGTTTTCTTGGCTCTTTTCATTTCATTTTCATTGAAAAAGACAAAAATGTAAAGACTTTTATATTCAAATGAGCTACGGTTTTTTGCACGTAAAACTTGCTTTGATGATTCTATCAATAATTCTAAGAAGAACTTTTCATCATTTTTGTTAAATGGAATAACTGCATTTCCATTCTTCTCTATAATAATACATTGATTATTGTTATTGTCATCAGTATAACTTCATTCTTTACTTCTTACTATACCCGAAGAATCTACAAATCGAGCAAGCATTGGATATTCATATGAAACAATTGGTGCACCGTTTTTTATCTTTCCTGTTGACTAATAACTTTGTAGCTTGATCTGTCGGAACCATTCGTGCACCAGAACTATCAATTGCTAATCCTAATTCTCCATTTTCTGAATGTGACAAAAAAACGGGCTCGTCAAGAGTGAATACAATCCTAAATTCTTGTGTACGATCATTTTTGCATGGCATCATTTTCATTTCATCATTTTCATTTAAAACAGTTAAACATCCATATTTATTTTGAATATTGATTGTTCCTTGAAGTGTAGATGATTTACTAGGAACTAAATCGAATATTTCTGTTGTCGACAATCCTCTCAATTTCGTATAAAGCGTGAGGGAGCGTGAGGGAGCGTGCGAGAGCGTGAGGGAGCGTGAGAGAGCGTGAGGGAGCGTGAGTGAGCGTGCGAGAGCGTGAGGGAGCGTGAGAGAGCGTGAGGGAGCGTGCGAGAGCGTGAGGGAGCGTGAGAGCGCGTGAGGGAGCGTGAGAGAGCGTGCGAGAGCGTGCGAGAGCGTGAGGGAGCGTGCGAGAGCGTGAGGGAGCGTGAGAGAGCGTGAGGGAGCGTGCGAGAGCGTGAGGGAGCGTGAGAGAGCGTGCGAGAGCGTGAGAGAGCGTGAGAGAGCGTGAGAGAGCGTGAGGGAGCGTGAGGGAGCGTGAGAGAGCGTGAGGGAGCGTGAGGAGCGTGAGGGAGCGTGTGGGAGCGTGAGGGAGCGTGCGAGAGCGTGGGGGAGCGTGGAGAGCGTGAGGTGCGACCATGCTCATTGCTGCATGCTCACTGTTTAGTATAGTATAAGTATAACTCAACAATACAGTATTAACAGTGGCTAGTGGTATCATGCTAGCATTAGCATGTGAGCTTATAAAATGTGCCATCATGTTACGTGTTAGCACAGTATCATTTTTTTAGGGTTACATAGGGTTATATATGCAGACACTATCATGCTAAGTGTTATCAGCTGATTATTAATTATTATTATTAATTATATCAATCATTATTGATTGATAGTCATTATTAAATATACAAATTTGAATATCGGAATATATTGTTGTAACCAACTTATGCTAGACTAAAATTAAGGACAGGTGACCTTTTTTTGCATAAAAAGGTCAGCTCATGAACAGAAAATCATAGCGCTAAGAGTGCAATGAGAGGGTGCGTGTTTGCGTTCGTCAGAGAGGTCAAAGACGTTGTTATGAAAGATCTCCTTCATGATTTAATGGACATCGTGCCACAAAAATGTCATGTCGGCAGCCACAAATGAGGTTATGTAGAAATATATACACTTTAAAGATGAGCACAATGCAGCACGCGCTCGTTAGCATCATGCTAGCACTTATTTACACTCGGGAATGTTAGCTAGCCAGCATACAAAGTGAGGCTCCACCTCGGCACCGCCCTCACGAGAGTGCCAAAGGCGTCGGAGCGAGGCTCTGACGCCGCAAAGGCACGGGCACATAATGTGGGCGTCGCCGGCGTGGACGTTGAGACAGGAAGTGGGCGTGGCGCTTGATGCCGCGTTGCAAGCGTGTGCTGCATTGAGGACAGGAGTGAAGAAGAAGAATGCAGTAATTTAAAAAGTGGACACGTGGTTGTCAAGGAAACAAAGAACGCCTGGCGGGTTCCGAGACTTTGGAAGGAACCGTCCTATTGCTGACTTTGGAAAAGTGGGAATCTGCTGTTGTAGCTGCACACACGATCACAAACCCTTCCTCTTCTCCTCCTCCTCCTCCTCCTCCTCCTCTTGGCTGCGTCTGTCCTGTGTTGCTCGCTAACGTTGAGACGGGTCGTGGGCTCGCTGGTTCTGGGTGGGCGAGGGAGGGCGGGGTGGAGGGTTTGGGGTCCTCAGCAGCAGCCCCCTGACGAGGTGTTGACGGGCTTGCTCTGGATCTTCACATTCGACTTCTCGGCCGCGCCGGCCGTGGCGCCCGGGCCCATCCTCTTCTTGATCTCGGCCGCCATGGTCATGAATGCCTGCTCCACGTTGGTGGCGCTCTTGGCGCTGGTCTCCAGGAAAGGGATACCCAAGCTGTCTGCAAACTCCTGACAAGGAAGCAAACCAGTTTTCGGTGTCAAATCCACAAATCCTGCCGTGTATCCAATAAGCGACATGTAGCGTAGCACGTTAGCATCTTGTGTCCTCTCACCTTCGCTGTGGAGTAGTGCACCACTTTCTTGGTGATCAGGTCGAATTTGTTGCCGACAAGCAGCTTGTTGACGTTCTCGCTGGCGTAGCGGTCGATCTCCTGCAGCCACTGTTTGACGTTGTTGAATGACTCCTGAGGGATTTGATTGGCAGTTTATTAGCCAGTTATTATTCACTCAACCAATCCCAGCCAATAGCCGCCATTTTTCATGGTTTTGACTGATTTTTTTTTTCTTTTTTTTTTCCAACTTGTGGTGCCCAAGACGAGACTTAAGACCAGGGGGGACCGAGCCTTTTCTGTGGTTGGCCCTCCAACATCGAAACCTTTAAGTCTTGTCTTAAAACCCACTTTTATTCCCTGGCTTTTAACTCAGAGTGAGTCGTATGGTCCTGTGTCTTTTAATTCTTTACTTTTATTTTAATTGGTTTCATTTTTTTTATATACTTTTATTGCTTTGCTTCTTGTTTTTAATATTATAATAACTTATTTTACTATTTTATTTCTTATTTGATCTTTTAGTTTTTGGATTAATTTTAATTTGTACCTTTATTGTATTTTATTTTTACTTTTTATTTTACTAGTCTGTGCAGCACTTTGGAAACTCTGTTTATAAAATATGCTATATAAATACATTGGATTGGATTATACAGTATATACAAAAAGAAAGATTAGACTCATCTTCCATCGTTTCTTCCGTCACTTCCTAGTGAATATGTATTTCTGATATAATTCTTAATAACAGGACAACCAGCACGTCGGACTCACCTCATCAGTGACATCGTAAACTACGATGATGCCGTGAGCTCCTCTGTAGTAGCTTGACGTGATGGTGCGGAAACGCTCCTGACCGGCTGTGTCCCACTGTCCAAACCCGCAACAACACAACACATCACTACACAACACAACAACACAACAAGAATAATTCAACCTGGAATGTTTCGTCTTACAATCTGCAGTTTGATAGTCTTCCCGTCCAGTTCGATGGTCCTGATCTTGAAGTCCACACCGATGGTGCTGATATAGCTCTCTGTGTATGTGTCATCCTACAACACAGGAGGCTGTTTTATCAAGCAACACTGATAATGTCCAAAGTAAAAGTTACATTAGAGCAACTTACTGCAAAGCGAAGTAGGAGACAAGACTTGCCAACACCGGAATCTCCAATCAGCAGCAGCTTGAATAAATAATCACTAAGGAATAGGAAAGTCTCCATCAAATCACAGCTGTTTACTAACATTATGTCGTCATCAGCCATCAAAATAACGTTGTCAGTGAGGACTAAAGACGGTGGAAGGTGAAAATATGTGAATGAACAGCAGGATTGTTCCACTTCACCTCGAAACAAGATGTAGCAACTTTGCGTTAACGAGCCCAGACTTCCACCCAAGTTGTCACCACCTTTGAAATGACTTCCACGTCGACGAATTTTGTGTTGACAAGACAGATTATAAAAGCAACTTAGTGTACTTCCACAGGAGTCGCCTTAGCCGTCAGTTAGCCGGCTAGCTAGCTGTGCTAGCCAGCTCGCTTCCAAACAAGTCAGCTAACTTAGCACCGATGACGACACATAAACATAAAACCGTGTAGCTAGCTTGCTGTAAATCACAAAATGTCAGCGATCCCCACAGAATGTGGTTAAAAAATATTAATGTCAGTGCATCACTTTGTGGGCTAACTTGAAGACAAAGCAGCTGACGTTCATTTTGTACACAGCTAACATTAGCTTAGCTTCACAGCTAGCCTGACAGCTCGGTCGTAATCATCAACATGAAAGACAAACACTTACTATTCTGGATTCATCTTTGACTACAGCTGAAGGTCACTTGTCACTGTGGATGTAGTGTGATTTCGTAACAGATTAACCGCAAAGTTTCCCTCGAACAAAAGACAACGGGCGTCTTTTTTAGTGAAGAACTGCCTGAACTGGTTGTCTCCGCCAGGACGGCTAATCGAATCAAATATGGCTGTCAGGGCTACCTACCCGGAAATACCAGAGCAAGACATTATGGGTAATGTAGTTTCACTCCGTTGTTTGGCTTTTACCGTGACAAACAAGCCATAAAACCTCTTATCGTATTAATATTTAAGTATTTCACGTCTTTTTGTTTTCCCGTCTATATATTATTCCCTGAAAATGGAAAGAATAGACATTTATTATGACAAAAAAACTTTAATCTGTCTTGTAATTATTGTTTTCAAACGTGAAAATATATTGGATTTACATTTTAAAACAAATAACAGTATTTTATTCTGAAAGAATTGTTGTGTAAGGTGTGGAGACAGTTGTTTTATTTCATCTTTGACGAAATGACAGTTGCAAAGTTTGTCACTATTTACATTTAATAGGAATGTCAAAACAGGAAGTTGTTGCTGGCTTGTGAGAGGAACGTGTTGTCACCGTTGTTACCATGACTACGGTTACTGCTGTACTGTATGTGCGCTTAACAGCTTCGTTTTAAATGAATTTTTAAATAGAAATCGAAAAGAAAGGACTCCAATGATGGAAGAAAGTCACTATTCTCCAATGGATGGGAGCCACGCCCCATGGAGGAGGCACGTTTTGTTCTTGACTTGAAACCATCTGAAACCTTGAAGGCCATCTGCAAAGATGTGGAGGCTTCTGTGTCTGGATGGACACGAGAACATGGAGGGGAGATATTAGCACAAAGATGGCGGAATGAGCAGCCGTAAGGGGTCACCGGGTGTCCTCTTCAGGGCTATTGTGATCAATGACATGCTTTTGGAGGGCAAAGGTCGCACAGCAGGGACTGCAGATGCTGCCGAATGGGATCTTCTGTGATTCCGTCTCTGCAGGGTTTTGCGTGGCGGTGGGTTCCATATCATATATCGTATTTATCGGCTATTCTTATCTCAGAAAATCCTAATAACACTAAAAGTCGCGTGTTTGTGTTAGCGCTTAGTCGTTCATGGTCGTTCAAACAGTAAATATAAATAGATCCAATCCTAACTTCAAATAGATCGTCCTTGAAATGAGTCTTTTTTTCCACCTTTATTTTGTCATGTTGAGATGATGAAACACTTTCTCACACAAGACGTTTGCAAGATCTTTTGGTAAAAACCAACATATGATTGTCTCCAACACACACACACACACACACACACACAAACACAAACACACAGTAGTTAGACATTTACATCCATTATTATAGACACCATAAAAAAATAGAACCGAAAATGTACACTTTGTCCATTCATTCATTCATTTACTGTATATATGTACATTGTTGTGTATGTGTGTGTGGCGAAAGTGTTGTGAAAAATGTCATGTATGTGTATATATATATCGATATATATATATATATTGATATATATATACACACAAGAATGACGATGCACGTGATGAGCTTCAGGCACTTTCTTCCACAGCAACGCGGACGCACATCAGACTTTTCCTCGCCACCGCTACAAAAATAAACGTGGGAATCTCCTCCATGTGGAATGCTAGCGGAATTACCTTAAAACATATTTTATTATTATCATTATTTATTTTATTATTTTATATATTATTATTATATATATATTATTTTATATTATTATTATTTATTATTATCACTATTTATTTTATTATTTTATATATTATATATAATATATATTATTTTATATTATTATTATTATTTATTATTATCATTTACTGCAAATGTCACATAGCGTTTGAACGCATCACGTTTGCGTTTTAGACGATGATGATGATGATGACGTTGCCATGGCGATGACCTCACGCGACCTCCCTCCTCCAGTGTATTCCCTACCGGTGCATTCTCCGGAATGACCAGCAGAGGGCGACAACAGTGTCTGCTTAACTGTGATTGGCGACTAGGCTAAGCTTTAAGGGCGCAGCAATGAAGTGACACAAGTTGTTACCATGGCAACCAGGCAAAGTATTTCCCGCCTGCTCAGCGGAGCAGAACGATGTTGTATTTTGGGTTAGTGTTATGCTAAGCTAGGCTAACAGCCCGCTTGACTTATAAAAATAACACGTTTGTTCCCTCTAAGAGCATCAAACAGGACTTCCGCTGAAGCCTAAAAGACAAACAACAAAGAAGAACAACCGCCATCATCGTGGGACTCGAACAACGCGACAAAGACAACAAGACACAACACTTAAAATCACAGCGGCGGAGGGGCGGGGTGGGTGGCTGTGTGGGCGTGACCCGCCTCAGCCGGCGGCTTTGTGTCTGCCGCCGCAACAGCGACAAGCCACGCCGCAGCGGTGGCAGGCGGTGAGCGGCGCGTAGCAGCACATGCACGGCGCCAGCAGCGACAGCGCCACCAGGGCGCTCCAGCGCAGGCAGAAGCGCTCGTCGCTGGTGTCGCAGGAGCACGGGTCGGAGTAGTCGCCCTCGGGGTCGGACATGCAGTGGTACAGCAGGCTGTCGGCGCACCACATGAAGCTGACCCGCCGGATGCAGACATGGATGGGGTCGGGCGCCTCCTGGCAACGGCCCCGCCCATTGTCCTCGTGGTGGAACATGTCCTGACAGTAGACGCAACGCAGACGCTCGCCGTCCTTTCGCCGCTTGGCCTGAGGCTGCACCGTCACCGCCCGACTCAGTGCGCTGTGGTCGAGACAGGCGGTTTTGCCGCCGCAGCCTCGCTGCACGTCACACGCCAACGGATACGGGTAGCTGTAGTCGCGTTTGGGCGCCTCGCTCTTGGCGAAGTGCATATAAGCGTCCGGCGTGCCGGACAGCAAGAGTTTATCTCGTGCGGCGGAGTCGTGACGGTAATCCTCGTAGCCGGTGAGCCAGGCTCGCTCTCGAGGGTTGATGCGTACGATCTCCTCCTCGAACTGGAAGCTGACGTGGCGAGGGAACATGTGCACCGCCTGCGGAGATCACAGTGAGTGAAAAAAGGGCGTGGACACATGCTTGGCTCCTCCTCCTTCGCTCACCTGGTCCAGGAAGTAGTGGTCGGAAGGTCGGTGTTGCTCGTACAAATGTCCCAGGATGCAGTGGTGACGGCGGTGCTCGCAGAAGGTGAGCGGCGCCAGCGTGTGCATGACGGGTTCCCGCCGCTGAGATGAGTTGGACGAACTGTCAGTGGCGGTCTACGGGAGGAACCAGACCAGAACCATCACGAGGACCTGAACGGTTTTTAGTGTCTATAGTCTGGGCGGCATCCTCCGAAGACCTCCTCCAGACGAAAAACTCACCGTGAACACGTCGTCATCGCCAAGCTCGGCCTCGTTCTGCAGCGTCGACGACGAAGTGGTCGACCCTGGAGACCAAAAATGGCGGCATTTCAGCGGCCGTTTACGTTACACTTGAACGCATCCTCAAACTTCCTACCTTCGGTCAGGTCCTCCAGGGCCTTCCTCACGCCACGATCAAAGGCTCGAGCATCAGCCGGACTCTGGAATGTCAGACCACACTTCCTGTTGTCCACCTTCCAGTGATGGAAAGTGGGCGTGGCTTTAGTGTAGACCAGATCCTTCTTCAAGAAACATTCCAGAATCACCTGAACGGACGGGAAGACGGTCAGACGGAAAGGTGTTGACTCGGAAGACCGCCATGAGATCAAAGTCACCTGTTTGTCTCGGAGTCGTTCTCCGTGGATGAGGAAGGTGTTGCGTCCGAGCAGGCCGGCCGGCACGATCCTGCACACGCCCACTCGGCTCAGGCCGCCATCTTGTGCCAACCAGCCGCCGCTGGAGTCGTCTCTCGTCATCACCACCGCTTTGACGCGTACGATGTAGCTGTCACTGAAAACACCCCAACAGTCCGGGTCTTGGATCACGCCGGATCGGGACTTCACGCTCGACTCGTCAGTCATACGACAACACAATGCTAATGCTAATGCTAATGCTAATTCATTCATTCATTTTCTACTGCTTATACTCGCAAAGGTCACGGGGGTGCTGGAGCCTATCCCAGCTGTCTTCCCACTCACAATTAACCTAGCATGTTTTTGGAATGTGGGAGGAAACCGGAGTACCCGGAAAAAACATGCAACATCCACACAGAGATGGCCGAGGGAATTGAACCTGGGTCTCCTTGCTGTGAGGCCTGCACGCTAACCACTCCCCCACTGCAATATCGTCACATTCTTTTTACTCCCTAGCATGTTTTTGGAAAGTGGGAGGAAACCGGAGTACCCGGAGAAAACATGCAACATCCACACAGAGATGGCCAGGGGAATTGAACCCGGGTCTCCTTGCTGTGAGGCCTGCACACTAACCACTCCGTCACATTCTTTTTACTCCCTAGCATGTTTTTGGAATGTGGGAGGAAACCGGAGTACCCGGAGAAAACATGCAACATCCACACAGAGATGGCCAGGGGAATTGAACCCGGGTCTCCTTGCTGTGAGGCCTGCACACTAACCACTCCGTCACATTCTTTTTACTCCCTAGCATGTTTTTGGAATGTGGGAGGAAACCGGAGTACCCGGAGAAAACATGCAACATCCACACAGAGATGGTTGAGGGAATCGAACCCGGGTCTACTCTGTGTGAGGCCTGTGCACTAACCACTACTTCACTGTGCAGTTTTCTTTATTAATATTGTGACATTCTTTTTACTTCCTAGCGTGTTTTTGGAAAGTGGGAGGAAACCGGAGTACCCGGAGAAAACATGCAACATCCACACAGAAATGGGCGAGGGAATTGAACATGGGTCTCCTCGCTGTGAGACCTGCATGCTAACCACTTTTCTTTAGTTGTCTTTATTAATATCGTCACATTCTTTTTACTCCCTAGCATGTTTTTGGAATGTGGGAGGAAACCCATGCATGCACAGGGAGAACATGCAACCGCCACACAGAGATGGCCGAGGGAATTGAACCTGGGTTTTCTCACTGTGAGGCAAGTGCAGTAACCACTTTTCCACTGTGCAGTTTTCTTTATCAATATCGTCACATTCTTTTTACTCCCTCGTGTCACTGGTTGGTGATCACAAGTCATCCCATATTTTTCCTGATTCATCCTTTAATGTCCGTCTTTAGGACACACACACTTTAGTAGAGAAACATGCACATACACACAAACACTGCTGTGTGTGATTCAGCCTGCCATTCAAACAGATGGTGTGTGTGTGTGTGTGACGGTGTGTGTGTGTGTTGCATGAGTCATCGCTGCATTTTCCGGCAGCGTGCAGTGAAGCACACACACACACACACACACGTACACACACATGTACACACACTGTTGCATTAGAAAGCAATGCTAGCAGTAAACGGTAATAGTAGTACTAGTACCTGACCACTGCTAATGCTAGTAGGACTAGCGCTAACACCAGTAGTACCTTTGTTAATACTCGGCGTACTTAGTACATACGTGTTAAGTATTGATGTACTAAAGTTTGCGTTACCAAAACAGGAAGTTAACCAAATATCGGAACGTGTGGAAGCACGTTATCCCATCATAAAGCAAGCTGCTTCTCCTGACCTCTGACCTCATTTAAGAGCTCTGCATCCTAACGGTTGTTCCCAGCGGGCCCTGAAGGCACCGCGGCGGGAGTGAGCACGCTCCTCACGTGAAGTTGGCCCCCCCCAATGACTTGACACGTATTTGTACACAAGCTAACAAGCTAACATCTCCCTCAGCTGCATCCTGCCTCGTGCCAACGGAAGCATTGCCATGGCAACCGCCTACTAGCTGCTTGTGATTGGATAAGAAACTTTGACCTCTTCTTCTCGTCCTGGCTGACATGCCCGCATGCGTGCTCATCGTTTGTCGGGGCGTCGGGGCATGTCATGTGACTACATGTTGATCACATTGTTGAGGGTCAATCTAAGCCCCGCCTTTTCCGCTTTCGATGCCAATCAATGACACATTTTGTCTTCTAGAACGTTCCTTAAGAATCTGCAGAGCAGCGACGCCATGTGTGGTGGAACCAGCAGCCTGACGTGTCATGACCAGTCACCCGAGTTCAAAGGTCAACAGGTCCTCACTGACCTCCATCATCATCATCACGTGCACACGCATGCCATGACAAAGATGTGCTCGTGCGCGATACTCACTCATCTGGGCGCGCGTCCTCGTTCATGTTTGTCCACGTTCACGTGCTGTGACAATGATTTCCCGCCAGTGTCTCCATGTTTGGCGGGCCTCCGCAGCAGCGCGTGCGGCTCTCGGGCGTCTTCCGGTCGTCTCGCGCTCCGCTTTGAGGATGCCGACTCCTTCTTCCTCCTCCTTCCGCCTCAATCCAACCGGCGCATCGCAAACCCGCTTCGTCCTCCTCGTCCCGGACGGCAGTGACCGGGGATGGTGCTCGGGTGTCGGCGTGGACGGCCCCTGACGAGCCCCATCTTCTCCTCACTCCATGTTGGATCGAGAGCGCAGACAGGGAGGTGGGGGTGGTGGTGACGTCACACCGAAGGCCCGCAGAGTGACGTGTTATTACCATATAATAATAACAACAATAATGATGATAATAATAACTGTCTAAAATCATAAGCACTGTTGTATAATTGAAATGATAGCATCGTAAAATCATGCATTTATTTGTGATTTTATTGGCGACTTAAAATACAAAAACAATCAGGAAATAACATTAGTAAACAACAACAAAGTTCAGCAAAAAGTAAACTTGTTATATTTAATTTATATTAAGTGACAAGAATGAAGGCTCGTTCAATCACGAATGACAATAACCCTAGCAACAGTGACATCTGGCGGCCGTGTGATGTGACTGCAAGCCCTCCATTTTGCTAATTTCTTACTGATGTGACGTCACTGGCTCGCAGTGAGAAAACTTTTACCGGTTAAAATAAGGGCAGAGATTGTGAGGCGCTGTTGTCTCGTGCAAAATGGTCCACAAACGTTACCAAGGTAACCTGCTCTCCGAATTGAACTGACACGTTGAAGCCACCAGGTGGTGCAAGTGCTCTGCCGTAGTCTTGAAGCAATAATAATCATTGTTTTGTCACATTGCTCGCAAATGTATATTATATTACATTACATTACGTTATGTTATGTTATGTTATGTTATGTTATGTTATGTTATGTTATGTTAACTGAGCTTAATTGATATTTATGAGCGTGGAAAAGGTTAGAAAGCCATTTGTAAAGCTTTGGGACTCCAGCTGACCATAGTGAGAGTCATTATCCACAAATGGCAAAAACATGGAACAGTGGTGAACCTTCCCAGGCCAAACAAAATGATTACCCACGCCAAAAAAAACAAAAAATAAATTAAATTAAAATTAAAATTAAGACCCCACGCAAAAAATAAAAAATCTGAAGGGGTCAAACACTTTTCACACCACTGTTTACATGTACTGTATATATGTAATTTTGCCAAAAGGTGACATTGTTTCTTTATATTTCTTCTCATTTCTTTATCACAAAATTCATCATTGGACGTAGACACCAAGCCCCACCCCCTCCTGCAAACTACAGGACTCTTCCTACTGCTCCGCCCACCACACCCGGAGGACGGTCTCCGAATGCACCACCACACACAGAGGGTCTCCTTCCTTCACCCTTGGAAGCAAACCATCATCTTTATCGTGACTTGGAGGTAACTTGGACGTCTGGATACACGTATCGTGATGGCACAAAGGGTGGGTGGAAACATCTCTTCCAAACGGCTATCATCTACTCAAAATGTACGTCTTACACTCTGCAGCTTGTCTTAGCTAGAAAGTCAAAAATAATATTTTTTCATTTATTTACCATCTTTATTTATTATTTATTCTACCGGCTTTAACATGTTTTCAATTTAATTTAATTAAAACATTAATTTATTCTATCATCTTTATTTATTATTGTTTTCAATTCAAATTAATGTTTTAATTAAATTAAATTGAAAACATGTTAAAGCTGGTTGAATACATAATAATTTAATAAATTATTTAATTTAACATATTTAAATTAAATAATTTAAATAAAATATTTTTATTTAATTTAATTTATTTTATTTAATAAAAGAATACATTTAATTTAATAAAAACATTAAATTAAATTGAAAACATGTTAAAGCCGGTGGAATAAATAATAAATAAAGATGGTAGAATAAATGAAAAAAAAATGATTTTTTGGTTTGTCCCATGCAGAATACGCTTAATGCGTCGCCATGGAAACGGAAAAACATTCTCGTTAAAACTTCATGGATTATATAAGACTACGACTTGTATGAATGCTCTTGTTGTTGTTCCAGTATGAAGAACTGGTCCACTACGGCCTGGAGGGCGTGTATGAAGACCTGAGAACCCCCCACCACCTCCAACAGCCCCGTCACCTGCACGCTGTGTACCCGGGCGGATCGTACCAGTACCACAGTGACGCTGGAGAGGCCACAAGGAGAGACCGGGACGCCATCTACGGGTAAACGCGCCAAACAACAACAACGCTTTTATATCATTTTTGACATCAATCGTCATGACGACAAAGCACGAAGAATCAGAATCATTAGTGTTTACACTATAGCGGTGTCAAAAATGGAATAGGGCAGGGGTGGGCAAACTACGGCCCGGGGGCCACATGCGGCCCACCAAGCGTTTGAATCCGGCCCGCCAGTTGCTTTCTAAGTATTTCAACTTTTAACATACAAACAAAACAACAAAACAGTAAAATTAAATTACATATTTTGATATGCGGCTGCACGGCGGTCTTGTGGTTAGCACGCAGACCTCACTGCTAGGAGACCCGAGTTCAATTCCACCCTCGGGCATCTTTGTGTGGAGTTTACATGTTATCCCCGTGCATGCGTGGGTTTTCTCCGGGTACTCCGGTTTCCTCCCACATTCCAAAAACATGCTAGGTTAATTAGCCGCTCCAAATTGTCCATAGGTATGAATGTGAGTGTGAATGGTTGTTTGTCTATACGTATGTGCCCTGTGATTGGCTGCCCACCCCTGTTCCATTCCTGTTACCCACTCCTGTTCTAGGCACTGCCACGGCTTTAAGCAAATTTTTTTGACAGGAAGTTGTATGGCCGTGTAGTGCATCAACCGTGATTTACCGGTTCCGGTTCGTTGGCTTGTGTTCCAAAGACGACAATGCCTCATCTAAATTTTTTGTTTTCATTTTAAACTTATTGGTACATGTTTGTATATTTTGCCGGTATACCATTTGATTGTTAAGTCGCTGTGCGATGAGTTTATTGTCATTTGCAAGATGACACAGTGAATGTTGTTATATTGTTGTACGTATATTACGACTTTCTGCAATTCCAAGTTGTGGTTGTCACCCTGGCAGACATCCTCTGTTCCCGCTGCTCGCTGTGCTTTTTGGAAAGTGCGAATTGGCCATGTGCACGCCTCGCCAGTGGGGCGTGGCCACGGGAGACGTCTGCACGTCACGCTCCTTCAACGAAGACATCAGCGTCTTTGCTGAACAGGTGAAGCCCGAATCACTCTTCTGTCAACTACCTGTCTGTCTGTGGTGATGTCATGTCAGATGGTCGTCAAGGCAACGGTCATAATTGTCTTTGCTGTGCTAGCAGGTGACGTCCGAGAAGTTGTTATGTAATTCCGAGCTGGATCACCTGGTGAGTTTATTATCATCTCCTGGGTGGGAGCACGCATGTCATGCTGTGCACGTTCCTTGCAGATGATCCAGGCCATCCGAGTGCTCCGCTTCCACCTGCTGGAGCTGGAGAAGGTGAGAGGAGCGTCTTATTCATGTCAACAGCCTGTTCCTTAATCCAACCTGATGATGATGGAGATCATCCCTCTCTTATCCCACTTTAAATCCACTTTAAATCCACTTGAAATCCACTTTAAAGACAGCTCAAGGCCTAATGGCATCAGTCCTACAAGCCATTCCGCCGCTGCTCCTGTCTGCTGTCATTTCTTTTCAATCATCACAATGCATGCTGCCAATCAGATCAATACCAAAATACCAATGCACAAATAATTCACCCTTGTGTGTGGTGTCCCGCGTCAGGTCCACGATCTGTGTGACAACTTCTGCGGCCGCTACGTCAGCTGCCTGAAAGGAAAGCTGCCCTCTGTCAGCCTGTCATGTAACCATCCTTATCAGGTGACCACGTCCTCTTTAGCACTATATATATATATATATATATATATAAATAAAGTGTAAAAGAATATAAGTAAATTAAGTTGTAACAAAGGATAAACATTGTTTATTTTATTTTATTTTATTTTATTTTATTTTATTTTATTTTATTTTATTTTATTTTATTTTATTTTATTTTTACTTTGTATGAATGCAGTTTCTTTCTTTGTCTTAAAGTGAAAAATGTATTTCCAGTAAATCAAAATGTATGGTTTCAACCACATCATAAATTTAATTTGAGAAAAACTAATACATTTAGGTGTAACAAATTACAGTAATTTTGAAATTTAAAAATCATTTTTTTCAGTGCACACTGCTACATCACGCACTAAGTTGATTCTTGCACTTTGCTAAATATTTGATGTACCCGCACACACATAGGTTTCATGGAGCAGAGATGACGAGGGCGGGGCCTCTTTAGGACCGCCCACATGTCACAGTGACGACAACAGCAGTGAAGCAGGTGAGATCATCCGCCAGTAATGCTTACATTATGAACAATGGAGGACGCCAAAGCGGTCCTGTCCCGTGTCGCCAAGGAAACGGCGTGGACATCAGCGGCGACGTGGGCAAAGAGCAGCAACACAACAAGAAGCGGGGCATCTTCCCCAAGGCGGCCACCAACACCCTGAGGGCGTGGCTCTTCCAGCACCTGGCGGTGAGTCACCACCTGTCACGTTACGCAGCATCACGCCGACATCCTGCGAGTGAAATACACACTCATCACACGCACACACATACGATGTTGTCAGCATCCGTATCCTTCAGAGGAGCAGAAGAGGCGGCTGTCACATGACACACACCTCAGCGTCCTGCAGGTCAACAACTGGTGAGGAGCAAGTTTATTATTTTTATTTTTATTTTTATTTTTATTTTTATTTTTATTTTTATTTTTATTTTTATTTTTATTTTTATTTTTATTTTTATTTTTATTTTTATTTTTATTTTTATTTTTATTTTTATTTTTATTTTTATTTTTTATTAATTATTATTATTGTTTTTTTCCTGTGGTTTTTCATGCTTTGTTATTATTGATGAAGGTTTATCAACGCCAGGCGACGGATTGTTCAGCCAATGATTGATCAGTCCAACACCGCTGGTGAGTTATTGATTGTTATCAAATCAAATCAACTTTATTTGTAGAGCACTTTTAAACAAAACAATTACCACAATTAAAAAGAAAACAATTACCAAAAAAGCCCCTCCCTCCCACACTCCATACAAGACACCCACCCACACACACACCCACCCACACAAATGGAAACGCCACCTTTGGGGCCCGTCCACACTGGGAGGAGCCGTAGGCCGTACCATCGGGGGACCAGCACCCGGGTCCCCCTGACTCCGACAGACGGGCGGACCCCCACATCAAATGGAGGAACTCCCAGCCGACCGGGTCGAAGGGATCCAAGGACAGCACCCCCTCAGCAGACCCGACACAGCCCCCAGTGTGGAGGACCCCCCCCTGAGGAAACACTGGAGTTAAAAGCTAAAGACTAAAATCATAAAATAGGACTAAAAAGATATAAAAAAAGTAAAAATATTAGTTAAAAGTTATCATTATCATTAAGGACTTAACATTGACAACTGTGTGTGTGTGTGTGTGTGTGTGTGTGTGTGTGTGTTTGTGTGGAGCAGTGGTGGGTGCCGCCGTGGCGATGGAGGCCCAGTGGAATTTCATGTGACAAAACCTTCCAGCAGTCTGAGGACCCCATCTGCCCCGCCCCCCGACTTCCTGCTGATTGGCCAATTAGAAGAGAGCAGATCTGAACTCAATCCCTCAATGGAAAAGTCATCGTTTTCATTGTGTTGTTGTCCACTCAATGGAGAGCACATCTGGACTACAAACATGGAGGATACGAGGTCACGTGACACGGAGCCCTCCTCCAAATAAAGAGACAAATAAACAACACCTATGACCTGTGACCCGCAGTAATGTTCGCTAGTACTAACACTGAGATGTCTTTAGCGTGCAGGCCACGCAGCTAGGAGACCCGAGTTCGATTCCACTCTCGGGCATCTCTGTGTGGAGTTTGCATGTTCTCCCCGTGCATGCGTGGGTTTTCTCTGGGTACTCCGATTTTCTCCCCCAGGAAAAGTCTATTCTAAATGTGTCTTTGTGGACCCCGCGTACTTGGTCCTGGTCGAACTGGAATTAGTGGCTGGGGACCGGGAAGTCTGGGCTTCCCTACTGAGACTGCTCCCCCCAAGACCTGGACCCGGATAAGGGAGGAAAATGGATGGATGAACCAAAACCTATTTAGTCCACTTAAATCAAGATCTCTTTTTTAATGTCTTTATTTGACTTAAAACCCAGACCTCCTTTATTTGTTCCGCTTTAAATCATCTTTAAATATGACCCCCCCCCCTGACCCCAGCCATAGTGATTGATGGGGGGTGTGATGATGACTTTAATGCTTGAGTCAAAGTAGATTTTTAAAAACATGCCAAAACAAACTTTGTACTCAGTGTGTTCCTGAGCAATGACTGACAGGCACCTCCTGGGGGGGGGCGGGACACGAATTTTTTTTAAAAAGTCACTAAACATAAAAAGTTGAAGCTGTAAAAAAACATACGATAAAGATGACAGGAAAGCGCCAAGAGACTTTGGAATGATTTACTCTGATGTTTGTTTACGTTCTCTCGGCTGGTGGGAGTTCATTCTGAGCCCACAATGCCCCCTGGTGGATGAAAAAGGAAAGTACTGAGTGAAGCAACTTTTAATGGACACAAATATTGAATACTAAGGCACCTAATATTACGGAAAAATGTTGATTAGATGCTCAGTATAGCTTCATGACGTCTAACAGTGACTTGATAGTATCTTCCAACATTCCAGTCACCTTGGCAGGTAAATTTGTTCATCCGGTTGTTCCGGTCGGACTGAAACACGTCAACAAATCTTGACTAGTAAAACGATGTCTATTCATCCATTGTTAATTATTGTAGGCAGATTTGAAGCAGAACAGTGTGTCGTTTATTTTGGATTATTTATTATTTATTCAACAATCAACAATTCAGGAGTGAATTACGATCAATGAGTCTTTTATTTTGATAGGGGCATACCTAACCAAGAGTTGGAAATTAGCTTTATTTTGAATGAACCCCGGAAGTGTGGGTTGTTTCCGCGTGCATGCTGCCGAACTAAAAGGAACAAGAAACTCTTTATTTAGTGTTTTACTTGGAAATAATTAACCCTCAATGATAGTTTGACGTTTTTTTTTTACATTTTTCTATTTTCTTGCCGCACAGAAAAAGCAACATTGATTTTGGGGTAAGTTTATTGTTTCGCTAACAGTGATATTTTCAACACGAAAGACATTTTTTTCTTGTTTATGTTATTTCTTTTACAATATCAAACAACCTTTTATTCATTTACTACCATTTAAATATGGTCACTTGAAATGACTTTTAACCATTGGTAAATAAGTTATAAAATCACTTTGTTTAGCCTTTACACTGTCGTAGTCTAAAATGACTCTTGCCTAGCTAACATTGTTTACTGTTGATAATACTGTATAAACTAGTTAAATCAACAATGTATTATACTGTGTCTATATATATATTAAGTAATGAATGTACAATGTTTGTTAAACTTTATTAGCTTAAGCATATATGCACATTTATATTTTCATTGTTAATGTGGCTCCATCATTTGGTGGTCCTACCAGACCCCCCAGCTGCCTCCATTGTTGCAGCCCCACAGTAAGTGATTAACATGCAAAGTGTGTCGTTATTGGACATTACATGGAGACATAATCATTGACGCCTTCACGGGACAAAGTAAAAGTCAATTTCGGTAACAGCATGGAACGAAGACAAAAAGTCTTGTCATGACGTCAGAGGTGTACGAATTGACAATGTATGTACGTCAACCGGGTCAAGGCAACAGCGTGGCAAACTGAGCAGATTTTTTTTTAGAAATATACACCATATAGCGACATGCAACAAAAGAGCTTTTATTGTGTAGGGGTGAGGTCACCGTCATCTGGTGTCCCCTTACAGGCCGTCCGTGTGTCCAAGCCCCGCCCACTGCCCGGAGGGACAATGGCGGCGTCATGCATCACGATGAAATGTGGCTCATTATTTCAGGAGGCAGGATACATCTTTTTAAAATGTCCACACGTCACAAAGACACATTTTTTATGGACCAAACAAATGTTCTTTTATACTTTACAAACTTTAAATCGAGAGCTTTAAATATTAATCTGCTAAGAAGAATATATTTTTTCTAGATTGGTAACATCTGTATAAAAAAAAATCTATTCAAAATCTAAAAAACACATAATAAGCTTATTATTAGCGGAAATGTAACTTAAATATATACTTTTGTATTGAATATCATTATGGATGTGTACCTAATGAAGTGTCTGATAGTCTCCCTCTGCTGACGATGATAGGTATTACACCAACCAACCTTTTTTTTTTTTTTTTTTTAAAACATTTTATTACAAACTTCAATTGTACAAAACAATACAAGCAGAATTACAGGAACATAAAAGTGCAATTCTACAGAAAAATATCAACATAAATAAGAAAAAGTAAATAACAATGTGCTTGAAAATAAGAACAACAAAATAAAAACAATAGAAAACATCACTTACGCTTGTTCTTCATATGAATTGTTTTTTTTAGAACATTCTCCAATGTATGAAAGGTTTTCACTGCTTTTCTGTTTTTGAATATCAGCTTCAGCGATTCGTGTAATATTTTCAGTCAATTATTTTCCTAATAAACACAGAAATTTCACAAAATTCTGCAAATCTTTATGGAGGTTATATTGTATACCAAACAACCTAATAAAAACAAACAAGCAGTACACAATAGTGATGTACGATACAGGCTGTACCGGCGATATCGATGCGATAATGATACTTTTGTACAACTAGTAGTATAAAGTATCATCACAGCATATATACAAATATAGGATTGTAGTATAATTGACAGATAAAAGTAGTTTTTTATGTTAGCTGCTACAATAACAATATCACTGTATCGACACTGTAATGGCGTGTGTTGTCGTGCAGGTGATGGGGACTCAGTGAGGCGGGACTGTCGCGCATCTTCGTCGTCCTCCTTCCTGGTAACGCAGCTCCCATGTCCGACGAAGAGAAGGTCAAAGGTCCTGTCAAATATGGCGAGCTCATCGTGTTGGGGTGAGCATGTGTTGTACATCAGATCGCAGTAGTAATACTTCAAGGTACGTTTTGACATCCTGTGTTGACTTCCTGTCTGCGCCTGTGAAGGTGTAACGGCTCGCTGCCCGGCGGGGACATGGCGAGGCGGAAAAGTCGCGTGTGTCTGTGTCGGAGGACTAAAGCCAACGGTGTGAAAGCCGGCACGGTTCACGCCACGTATACAGATCAGGCCGCCATGGTGAGGGATCACTTTGTGGCTTCCTGTTCAATTCCCGGCAAGCCGTCTTTTTGAAATGTGTGTGTGTGTGTGAAGGCGGTCAGCAGCAAGGAGCAGCACAGCATCTCGTACGCGACGTCACGTGCGCACACGGTGGTGGTGGAGTACACGTGCGACAGCAGCGCAGACATGTTCCAGGTGAGTCCGCTAATGCTAACAGATGTCAACAAAACACAACACACTGAACATGGTGGCTTCCTTCCTTTCTTCCTTCCTTCCTTCCTTCCTTCCAGATTGGGCGCTCGACAGAGAACACCATTGACTTTGTGGTGACGGACACGGTACCGCCTGAGGGGGAGGCGGGTCAGAGCACCATCTCCCGCTTTGCCTGCCGCATCACGTGCCAGCGATCCCCGCCACACACGACGCATGTCTACGCCGCAGCGTTTGACTCCTCCAGGAACATCTTCCTCGGGGTGAGCCTCTTTCCTTATTTGGTAAAGACATGCTAGGACATGCTAAGCTCCTCCCACCTCCAGCAAAGAGGAGGAGCTAGACATCCCTTGGTGACTGTGGACCAATCAGTCGCACTCGTTACAGGAGAAGGCTGCCAAGTGGTGGACTCAGGACGGCCAGATGGACGGACTGACCACAAACGGGGTTCTGGTTATGCACCCGGGTCAGGACTTTGGACAGGGTTGCAGACCCGGAACATGGCGGGAAGTGTCCGTGTGCGGAAACATGTTCACGCTACGCCAGACCCGCTCAGCTCAGCAGAGAGGAAACGCGGTGAGCGACGCCACGGCAACACACGCTGTCCAGTCTTTGCAGTGTCACATGACCTTCCCGTCCATTCCAGGTCAAAGAGGAGTCCAACGTGCTAGTGGACGGCTCGCTCATCGACCTGTGCGGCGCCACGCTGCTGTGGAGAACAGCCGATGGTCTGTCCCACACTCCCACCGTCAAACACTTGGAGGCGCTGCGTCAGGAGCTGAATGCGGGGCGTCCACAATGTCCCGTGGGCTTCAACACGCTAGCGTTCCCCAGCCTGCGCCGCAAGGACATCTTAGACGACAAGCAGCCCTGGGTTTACCTGCGGTGTGGTCACGTGCACGGCTACCATGCCTGGGGGGGGCGCCAAAACCCCCAGGCGGTGGCGCAGGGTCAGGAGAGAGAGTGCCCCATGTGCCGGACACGGGGGTCGTATGTGCCGCTGTGGCTGGGCTGTGAGGCGGCCTTCTACGTGGATGCGGGTACGCCCTCGCACGCCTTTGTCCCCTGCGGTCATGTCTGCTCCGAGAAGACGGCGTCCTACTGGAGACGCGTCTTGCTTCCGCACGGCACGTACCCCTTTCAAGCCGCCTGCCCTTTCTGTTTCCAGCCACTAGGGGGAGACAGCGGCATCGTCAGACTCATTTTCCAAAGTCCACTTGACTGACACGCTGATCATCTTTAACTGTATTTATTTATCTCAATTGTTCTTCTAACTCTATGACATGTCAACGAATAACTTAATTGCTATTTATATATTTATGTTATAAATAAAAAAATACTACAATTAGTCAGGTCATCAAGTCTAAAAGGAGACGTAGCAATGAAAAGTGGAGGTGTAACGTTCTAGTTGGCCAGCAGGTGGCAGCAAAATGTCCAGAAAACACAACAGAGTTTGTGGTGTGCGATACTACTCTATTTGGCATCGATTCCATACCAAGTAAGTACAGTGACAGTATTGCAGATACCGATAGTTATTAAAAAATTAAGGTGTCATCCTCTATCTGAATCAATCTAAATTAGATTATATTTTATGAAAATATATATATTTTATATATATATATTTATATTTATTATATATATTTTTTTATTTTAAAATACTTTATTATTAACACAATAACAATTTCTATTCGGAAACAACACACAACATTTGAGAATATTACCGCTACGGTTGGTCCGGAAGTCAACTGAAACCCAAGTATCGATCTTTTTACATTGGTATCGATCAACAGTGATTCCAAAGTCTGTATCAATGTTATCGTTATTTGGATCGATCCCACCACTAGACCGCTTGTCCTCCTGCAGTGCGCCATGGTCCGCTTCCAGGTTGTACTTGCTGCCGCTGTGCGTCCTGTTGCTTGCTTCGGGGCTTTGGGATTGTTGCTTGTGTAATGGTGGACAGGAAGAACGACTGCTGCCGCGCTTCAGACGACAGGTGCGAGAAGGACGGTAATATCTGCTGCTGTGTTTGTCTTCTTGGCTGGCGGAGTGTCGGCTAACTTGTTAGCTAACCTGTTAGTTTGGGGCGACGTGTAACCGCTGCTGCGCCGGCTGACGTTAGCTTAGCGTTAGCATTAGCATTAGCAATCGCATTCGCGTTAGCAGTAGTTGTCTGAAGCCGTGTGAACAGTATCATATTAAGTCATTTGTGGTGCTAGTCTTGTGTTTTCTTTGGATGTCGACGTGACCTGTTAGCTCGCAATGCGTACAAGTGTGAGAGTGCTAGCTAATGCTAAAGCTAACACTACAGCTAATGCTAATGCTAGCTGCTGAGCGTCTGTCATAGCTGTTTGTCTTCCCTGACTAGTTATTTGATCAACACATCCCGTCAAAGTCAACATTAAATGTTTCCACAACATCCGCCTCGTTGTCACATACGAGTTTATCGCACTTGGGTTGATTTGAATCAAATTAAACAGCATACAATAAACATGTTTAATATGCGCTTTGATAATGAAGTCGCTTTCAACTGTCAACGAGTCAGACAGCTGATACGTTACGTCACTCGGAGATGCACCTGAACTTTACACTCCTGTCAAGGTAATTTCAATGAACAAACTACAATCGGACTTACTGATTGAAAGAAAAAAAAATGCTCAGTCAATCATAAAGTTTTGTTTGACGACATAGATTAAAATGAGAGCCGTTGTAGAAGTATAATTTTTATTTAGTCCTATTTTAGTCATCTCAGTTAGTGTAATGGTTTATTTTCATTTGAACATGCATCAGATTACAATTGAATGCATCACATAATCAGTTCCCAGTTCCACATGTCCAAAAGGAGTAGGAAGAAGCAAAGCTTATTAAATCTTACCCCTCCATCTGGTACTTTTAGAATCAGTAACTGTTACATTTGTTCACTTCCTGCTTTCCTAATATAGTTTAAGGGTTTTTTTAACGTTTTTTAATTCTTATTTAAAATTTTAATTTTGAGCTCCTTACTCAATCCATTCCCTAGTTTGATTCCACATACTGAAATGCTCTGGCTTTTTTAACGTAGTCATTGTGAAATGAAATAAATGCATTTCACACACCTAAAATATATTTTTTTATAAAGAATAAGTATACTTTTACGTGCATGGAACAGTGCAGAATAATTATTGATGACAAATATCTGAGAGAATCGTGCAATATTGCACGATAACGAGACATTTTCATCCAAAACCGAGTCATATGAAGGTTTGACTGTAGTTCCCTAAAGACACGTGAAGTTTAAACTCGCCTTTAATTCTCACCGATTCGTTGGCAGCATTGTCAGATTCCTCTCCGATGACATCGCTCATAACGCTCCCATGTTTGAGACCAGTTAGGTCCGACATGTCAGAGCAGGTTCTTTGTGACGCTAACGCTTTTGTTTCTCTTTGCAGCTAGCTTGTCCACATGTCATGGCCACCCGCCACGGCTCCTCCCCAGTGCCTCAGCCCGATGGCGGTGGCCGAGACGGGGTCTTCCACAAGGAGCGGGGCCCCTCGCCCGCCCTCTGTCGGCTCGCCCGCTCGCTGCCTGACGTCTGCCCCAAGGAGCCCACGGGTGAGAGAGACTGTGGAATCTGTATGATGCGTTTGCAGATCAGACCGTTACCTGTGCCGTTACCTGCAGGTGAGGGGCGGGGCCTGTGTGACGGACCCTCCGTGGTGGCGGAACACGACCCGTGGACCGTGTACAATTCGAAGGTCAACCTCCCGGCGGCGCTCAACGACCCGCGTCTGGCCAAGCGGGAGGCGGACTTCTTCACGAAGACATGGGGTCTGGACTTCGCCGAGACGGAAGTGATGCCCTCCTTCTACCTGGCCAACGTCACGCGGGAACACTTCACATCCTACCTGCAGGACACGACACAGGTAAGACGGTTGACGCCCTCTTTTACCAGCTGCAGCGTGGAAACGCGAAGGACTCTCAAGCGATCATTTTTTGCTTCACTTCCTGTTTAAATGGACGTCATCCATGTTGTAGAAGCGTTTGGTGTGTTTTTAAGTTATCCATGGAATGTCACAAGTTTTCCACGAACGTGTGCATCCACCTGACAGTCCACCCGGCGTCAATCCTCAGGAAGCGTAAGTCACTAAGTGTGTTGTTGCTTTCAGAGGGAACGAATTCACGAGCGCTGTAAGACCATCTGTCCTATCAAAGATGACGACATGGATGCCGTCTCCGTCAGCACCAGCCAAGGTACTTTTTCTTTTATTCTAGTAGTATAACATTAGTAGTCGCTGTAGTACTTTAGAAGGATCGACCGATACATAATTGGGCCTATAATTGCGTTCTTTACTTGAATCGGTATCGGCCGATACGTGCGCGGGTTCGCCGATGTATTTTCCCGCCGCATGATTTACAGACAGGCATCCGGCGGGCAGCTTTGTGTTGCCGGAGGACCCTGTAACACACGCAGTGTGTTCATTCATTCATTCATTCATTTTCTACCGCTTTTTCCTCACAACGGTCGCGGGGGGGTGCTGTCTTCGGGGGAGAGGCGGGGTACACCCTGGACTGATGGCCAGCCAATCACAGGGCACATATAGACAAACAACCATTCACACTCACATTCATACTTATGTGTTTAACCCTTTAGATGCACGAGTGACGGGACCCCATAAGTGGGTCAAAAATGACCCATACTAGAATCAATGCCTTTTTATGCCAATTTTGCCATTTTGGTTAGGAATAATCACTTGTATGATATTTAGTATTATATTTCGGACCACACAAGAATGATTTCATGTTAAAAACATCTTATTTTTTCACTTTTTTACATCTTTGAAAAAGAAAATGACCCCGTACAACAATAGAAAATGTGAGTTACATAAAGGTAAGTTAAAAATGTGAATCGTATGATATCAAAAACATGTTTTTTGAGGAATACCTGGAATATGAAATGATAAAAAAAATTTCATTACGAAGATATTTCAAGAAAACAACCCGACCGGGTCATTTTTGACCCACTTATGGAAGGTTGGGGTAGTAACACAAAAACAAAAAAATCTTAAAATGTATAAAATGTAAGTTAAAAATGTGAATGGCATGATATCAAAAACATGTTTTTTGAGGAATACCTGGAATATGAAATGATAACAATTTTTCATTACGAAGATATTTCAAGAAAACAACCTGACCGGGTCATTTTTGACCCACTTATGCATCTAAGGGTTATGGAAGCTGAATCCTACTGTGTTCAGTTTTTACATTACAATAAATATTAATTTAAACTTGAGACCTGTAATATTTGTTATCATTGTCATTTTTTCCTGTAAATTGAGCAGTATCGGCCACAAATATCGGCCCAAGCAAAATCAGACATCGGCTAAGGGTGAGGAAAAAATCGGTATCGACAAATCGGCCCGAAAAAAACCATATCGGTCGATCCCTCGTACTTTAACATGACTGGATCAGGTGCTCCGGTGTAGCTGCGGTAGGTCATGTGACCAGAGGGGCACCTAGAAGCTTCCTTGAGCAATTGTGTCCTCTTCTTCCATCCAGACAAGTCCAGGGCCGAGCTGGACCAAGTCCCCAAGGTAGTACTTGCGTTCAGCTCCGTGGTGTCGTGTCGGAGAGAAGATGCCGATGTTGACTTGACGATGATCTTGCAGATCTTCATGAGGCCCGACTTTGCTTTGGAGGAGCCCGGCACCTTCGGCGCCGTGCTGCCGTGGTCGCACTTCAACAGCGCCTCGGGGAAGGGCAGCCGTGACGTGGCCTCCTCCAAACTGCTGCAAGAGAAGGTACACGGCTTTAGCATGTCTCACCTCGACACGTCTCACCTTTGACCCCTGATGACCTTCTTCACACGCAGCTGAGTCACTACCTGGATGTGGTGGAGGTCAGCATCGCGCGGCAGATCTCGCTGCGCTCCGAGGCCTTCTTCCACGCCATGTCTTCCCAGCACGAGCTGCAGGACCGCCTGAAGGAGACCCAGCACGCCGTGACCGTCCTGCGGCGTCGGACGGCCGCCATCGACCGCGTCATGTGCCAGGGCCCGCTGCAGGCCCTCCGCGCCGCCCTGACGCGCAACAACTGCATGAAGCTCCACAACAAGCTGAAGCTGATGGCCGCCGTGCATCAGACGCAGCCCACCGTGCAGCTCCTGCTCTCCACCTCCGAGTTTGTGGGCGCCCTGGAGCTCATCGCCACCACCAAGGAAGTTCTCCAGCAGGAACTGCAAGGCATCCACAGCTTCAGGTAGGAACTCAACCTTCGACTATCTTGACGACATGCATGCGGACTCATCTTCTGCGTCTGTACTCAGACATCTGGGCTCTCAGTTGTGCGAGTTGGAGAAGTTGATAGACAAGATGATGGTGGAGGACTTCAGCATGTACGCCCGCGGCGAGCTGAACCGCAATCTGAGGGAGGAGCCTCAGGTCCTGGAGAAGGTCAGTCGGAATCACATGATGAGGGACACCGCGTCCTGTTCCACGGGTGACGCGTTGTGGTTGTGTCCATCACAGGTCCACAAAGCTAACAGTGTCCCTCAGAAGGTGGGCCACCAGACGGATGAAACCATCTCTTATCTTTTGACTGATTTACTGATATCAAATCATAAAAACACGATCAATGTCCTTTACGCTCAATCAGCAATGTGACGATTCAATCTTCTGGTCTTGGTCTGGGTTTCACCTGTCACTCAATCCATCTGTGGCGCTTCTTAAACACATCAACCTGTCTGAGAACCTGATGACATCATCACCTGACTGTGTGTGTGTGTTCAGGAGCGTCTCCAGTCGCTGGTGTTCGGGCTCCTGCGTCAGAGGAAGTTGGACTTCCTGGACATTTACAGCGACGAGATGATCGCGGCAGCCAAAGCCATCGTGTCCCAGGTGTGTGACCTTCAACCCCCGCCCCGACAAACAAGCAAGTGCATGCACACTGACGAGCGAGCGTCTGTTACGTTTGTGTTGCAGTGCGCGGCGGAGCGTCTCCTGTGCATCGACGACATCGACACCGAAGTCGTCACCAAGTGAGTTCAGCGGGATGACTTCCTGTCATGTGACCTTGATGACCCGAGTGGCGTTTAGATATAAAATGCCGGCGTCCTAATGAATACAACAACGCTACATTGGTTACAGTGTGTTTTCGTGCCTGACTCAATAGCGCCCTCTGCTGGCTAATGCCAATACTGCAATGTGCCCGTGCTATGAATGCAGTGAGAATACAGCATGGATCCATCATGTTGCGCCGTCATCTTCTGATGATGTTCTGAACCTGTCCTTCAGGTTGACCGACCAGATGCGTCTGATGACCTTCCCTCAGTGGTTTGACCTCCTGAAGGACATCTTCGACTCGTTCCTCGTTTTCCTCCAGAGGATGAAGGTCAGTGTCCGTTGACCTTTCCTTAATCAACATCAACCAGAACCTCAACGTGCGTTTGGTTTGGTCTGTCAGGGCACTCTCGGCGTGATCTCGGTGGTGGTTCTGGAGGTTCTGGAGTCAAACCAGAAGGCCTCCTTTATGGAGAAATCAAACTCTGAGGAATCAGGGCAAGAGTCTTGCAGCGCGGCGTCGCTCATGCGCGGCGAGGCCGAGCTGGCCTACCTGACCCACGAGGGTCTCTTCATCAGCGACGCCCTCAGCGAGGCCCAGCAGCACCAGGACCATGGCCACCAGGAGATGCTGTCCCGGAAGCCGGATGCTGACTCGGCATCTGGGAGCCGAGAGCAGAACTTCATGTAAGTCAACATCTTCTTCTTCTTCTCGAGACGCTGTGACCTTTTTACACCGTCTTCAGGTCAGGTGACATGATGCCCTCCGACCTGGAGCTCAGCCAAGTGCTCAGCAACATCCAGGAGCTTCTGCACGCCGCCTCCGACATCAGCCACGACCGCTGCGTCAAGGTGATCACCGCTCGCGCCAAGGTAGGTCAAAGTGGACCTCCTCCACTGGTCAATGGCACGGGAAGAACGGGAAGAACTTTTCCATCAAAATGTTTCCACCTCGCAGGACGGCTGCCTGGAGCGTCTGAGCTTAGCGGACTTTGTGAGTCTCTCGGCGGCCGTGGAGGACTTTGCCAAAGATACGGAAGAACTGTGCGGCAGACGCAGCGTGTCCCTGCGGGGGGCGCTGCAGAGTCAGGCCAACCGCTTTGTCCACCGCTTCCATGAAGAACGCAAGACCAAGCTAAGGTACTTGAATGTGAGGGGGGGGGGTGGGGATGGTGATGATGGTGATGATGATGGTCCGCAGTCTCCTGCTGGATAATGAGCGTTGGAAGCAGGCAGAGGTTCCTGCCGAGTTCCAGGAGCTAGTGGACTCCATGGCGGACGGCAGGATAACGCTGTTAGCACGCAAGGCCCCCGCAGGTAGCGTCGATGTCCCGCCGCCGCTCACGTTAGCGAGTTAGCCCGGCTTCATCTTCATCTTCATCTCGTCCAGCAGGCCCGGATGACAGGAAGCCTGGCGAGTTCCTGCTGGTGGACGGGCAGAAATATGCCGTGGTCGGGTAGGCGCCGTCACATGATGGTCCGGCGAGCGAGAACCCGCCGCGACGATGTCGTGTCTTTTGTCTTCAGGACCGTCCTGCTGCTCATACGGATGTTTCTGGAATACTGTCAGTGCATCAACGACATCCCGTCCATTGCCACCGACATGCTGACGCGGCTGTCCGACCTTCTCAAGGTCAGAATACGCTGTTGTTTTTTTTTTTTTGAGTCCAGATCCATGCAGTTGAAAAAATAGAAAGGTTCCTGGCAGCACCAACGCCATCTCCACCCACGTGGGCGGTCAGGGTCATAATAACCATGTGACCAAAACGGAAGACATTTTTATTCTGTTGCAGCACTTCAACTCTCGTAGCTGTCAGCTGGTTCTCGGAGCTGGGGCGCTGCAGGTAGTTGGCCTGAAGACCATCACCACCAAAAACCTGGGTAAGAACACGACACACGGTCACATGATCGCCGCCCACGTGTCTGATGTACGTGTGTGTGTGTGTGATTAGCATTAGCTTCCCGCTGCCTGCAGCTGGTGGTTTTCTACATTCCCGTCATCAGACGTCACTTTGAGAGCAAACTGCAATCCAAACACTTCAGCGTCCTGCGTCACTTTGACCACATCACCAAGGTAACGTGCACATGCGGCGATCTTCTCCTTGTCTCCTCCCACCGGTCGGCCCTTCAATGTGTGTGTGCGTGCGCGTCTAGGACTACAGCGATCACATCGCAGAGATCTGGGCCAAGCTGGTGGCCATCATGGACAGCGTCTTTGAGAAGGTTCTGTCAAAGGTAGTGTGACGCAGCCGCCATGTTGTCCTTGTCACATGACCGTCCTGATGAAGACAGGAACCACATTGTTGTTTTTGTTGTTGTTGTTGCAGTACGAGGTGAAGGCGCCCATGCCCTCGTCATGCTTCAGGAATGTTTGCAAGCAGATGGCCAAAATGCACAAGGCCATCAACGATCTTCTACCCGAAGAGCAGACGCAGGTGCACACCTTACTACTTCCTGTTGGACCACCTGTTGCCAGTCAACTTGACTGTGTGTGTTTGCGTGTGTGTAGATGTTGTTTGTGAGGATCAACAGCAGTTTCAAGATGCACCTGAAGAGGCAGCTGGCTCGACTCTGCGTCATCAACGACGGAGGGCCGCAGCACGGGTAACAAGGCTCGCATTTCCTCTCCCTAGTTTCAAAATAAAAGCACTGAGACACATGACGTGTCTGCAGGCTGGTGGTGGTGGACGTGGCCTTTTACGTGGAGAACACGCAGGCGCTCAACAACCTGGAGCGGTTGGACCTCAACATGGCCGAAATATGGGAGCACAAGAGGTGATGGCGGACGGCGGCGGGTACGTCCGGAAGCGCTTTCAAAACGGGGCCGGCTCTGAGCCGCTGGAACAAGATGGCGGCGGTGATGAGGGTGAGAATACGCTTGGACCTTGGACATCTTGCTGCTGCCCGTGAAGGGTTTTTCCTGGAGGATTTTTACTTCCTGCTGCCTCCGTGAAGGTTTTTTTTCCCAGACTTCAAGCCTCACCGACGGCGGTCGCATGTGAGGAAAGGGGCGGGCTTTAGTCCGTCACCATGGTGACACAGGAAGCATGTCAACTTAATTATTCAACGTTTTTAATCCTACAACTGTTGTAACCCACCAAACTGTGACCTTTGCTCAAAGTGGACCACAGCGCCTAAGGTGACGTCTCAGGAACCCCCCCCACCCTGTTTTTTTTGTTTCCTCCAAACCTCAAAACGTTTCGGTCAGCTGACATCACTGTGCCACTCCCACTCACGCGCGTGTGTGAAGCCTTCAAAGCTGACGTGAATAAAAGAATGAAGGAGTCATCGTTTTAGTCTGCTTCCTAATTTAATCAACACATTCACTTCCTGCAAGGATTTCCACAATAAGAGCCACAGCAAGATCACATGAATTGTTTTATTGACCTCAAAGACGGTAACTTCCTGTTTCCTCCATCTGAGCTGTGTGGGCAGCATGACCTTTGACCTGACGTGATGGTTGTCCAGTGTCCAACTTTCTAAAGTGCGCTTGATATGTTCCCCAGGAGGCCTCAGTGGTCGAGGATCCGCAGGTTCCCTGAAACGATCTTGTTCTCCAGCATGGCTCCAGAGGGAATGTCGATGCGGTCGCCGTGGTTGGCGATGATGATGACGGTTCCCTGACGGAAACGATCCCCAACGTTAGACGGACAGGAGGAGGGAACGCTTAACAGACTGTTTACCTTCAGTGACACGTTTTTCCCAAACGTGACGTCGCCTGACACGGTGAGATGGTCCAGCTCCAAAATGTCTGGGATGCTGTCAAAGCGGGACAGGAACTCCTGAACCTGAAGGCAATACGTGATGATGATGATGATGATGATGAGGATCTTCACTCAAAGAAGGTAAGATGGTTAGCTTGTTGAGCTAAATGCTACCACGGTGATTAGCACGTGAGCTAAGGATGTTGCTGTATAATAACAGTAATTGACTTGGGACAATACTACACACTCAAAGGAAGTAAGAACACAGTGTACACAGTATTCTTATTAAAGTGTACTAACAAAAGTATTCCATTTACGATCCAAATACTATTTTGACGTACTTTGTAGTGTGAACGCTTTCAAAGTACTAAGTACACAGGTGCACCGGCGACAATTGAGACACAGCCACAGTCTGTGTGCTAATTAGCACACGAGCTGGGTCCTAGCGTGCTAACTAGCACATGAGCTAGGTCCTAGCGTGCTAATTAGCACTAACGCATGCGGATGTGAGCGTGACCTTGGTGAAGCAGCTTCCCAGCTTGACGTGCGGCGTGGTGAGGAACTCCCGCTTGTGGCTCATGATGAGCGAGCCGGCGTCCATGCTGTAGAGGTTGGACATGACCAGCAGGAGGTCGGACGTGGTCTTGACCGGCAGGAAGCGACTGCGAGGCACATTGATGCCCATGGCGTTCTTGAAACTCTTGATGGCGGAGCCCGCGGCCGTCTCCAGCTGAATGACGTTCAAGCCGCCGTCTAGTGTCTGCAGAAGAACAGGAAATGACGTCAGAGGCGGCGGATGCGCAGGTCGAGGCGGCGTGTCTGAACCTTGGGGTTGACGATGATCTCCATGTCCATGGCGTTTTTGTCGTGCAGACGCTTGATGGCGGCCAGCGAGATCCACAGGTTGTTGGTGTTGAAGATCTTGAACTTGCTGACCGACTTGAACTCGTCCACGTGAGCTTTGGGCACCTGAGCGATCTCCAGAAGCCTCAGGCGGTCTTCGTAGAGGATGAGCGTGCCGCCCTGCTTGCCGCAAACAAAGCTGTCAGAATGTCGCCGGTTGTGTCGGAGATCAAACCCGTCACCTTGACGTCGGCGCGCGTCTTATCCGTGACCTCCATGATGAACTCACAGCGCTTGTCGGCCGACTGGCTGATGAGGTGGTGCAGGATGAAGAGGTCCACGGTGGCGCCCAGGTTGTCGATGTTGGACACGAAGACGTACTCCTTCCCCTCAGACAAGAGCTTGTCCAGAAGACCCGAGTTGCAGAGGCTGGTGTAGAGGTCGCCGTGGCCGGGCGGGTACCACGCCTCCTCGTTGTCCCCGCTCAGCGCCAAGCTCTTGGCGATGGGCAGCAGCGACTCCTTGTTGATGCGCGGATATCTGAGACCACGCGTGGAACAAAATCGTGAGCGGGAAGACCAACCCATCACAGCATATCATAGCAGCACCCGCGTGCGTACCCTCTGGTGGCAGCAGTTTTAGTAAGTGCTATGATCTTCTGGTCTCTGATCTGCTTTCATCTAGCCAATACCGGATGAAAGCAGATCCTAACCAAAGCACCAACAAACGGTCAAAGAAGACCTACTATGCTAATCTTCGGCTCTTTGCATTGAATTATGGACTCCTATAGAGCAGCTGCACACAATGTCCCGCACATAAAACTCTCTACATCTTCCAGAATCTGCACCTGTTCCAGCTGGATTCTTGTTTTAATTTATTCCGCCTCCGGGTTCGCCCGAGCTCAGCTTGTACGGCTAACAGCTACACGTAGCGACGTAGAAAGGAACGCTACAACTAGCGTTTTCCAAACTCAAAAACAAAGCAGCGGCTCCGGCATGAAGCGTTGCCTTTCGGGAGCGGCCTGCCGTGTGTGGCGAAGCTGGTCGCTAGCCGGCTAGTAGCTAGCTAGCTAGCTGGTGTGGTGTGGCTAGGTGTCACTACACTAGTAACATAGTTCTTTGGCGTAACAATGATAATGTTGTTGTTACATGACGTAACTGGAATATTATTGGTGGTTCATGCATTCTGGGCTGCCTCTTTTTAGCCGTTTTGATATCTTTAGAGCAGACAGAAAAGAGAAAGGACGTGTGTTCGCAATGGAAGAAGGGCGTGTCACCTGCTCTGGTTGAAGGTGTGAATCTTGATGCATCGATGTTGGTACTTCTGCAGGATCTTCTTGGTCTCGTCGTCCGTGTTGAAGGAGTTCATGAGCACCAGAGGAACGTCGGCGTTATAGGTTTTGTTCAAGTCCTGACGGTAGAAGAAAGAAGAGCGCTTTGAGGAGATGTTCGGCTGTGTGGACCGCGGCGGTTCGAGCACGCTACCTACCTCGATCTGCTGCACGGTCAGGTCTAGGAAGGTGTTCTCGTTGCGTACGCTGATGAGACTCTTAGGACCCTTACAGCCCATGCTGGTCCCGAGGCCGCCGTTGAGTTTGACCACAGCTAGCTTGTTGAGGCAGGCGCTGATGTCGCCGGGGAGACCTTTGGCCTCGATCTTGTTGTATGCTTGAATCTGACAATGAAAACATCCTTGCTTGATATCCGTCGGAATAATACAATATTGCTAATAAATAATAAGTCCACATATCCTTATCCGTTAGCTTCACGATTCACTTGCTAGGGCAGCTAGCGCTGGAACTACAAATTGCTAAAAATCGCTTATTATTATTATTTGTTGACAACGACAACGATCTGCGCCTTTAATCCAGGTTATACTCATATGCTGGAGGTGCTGGAGCCTATCCCAGCTGTCTTGGGGCGAGAGGCGGGGTACACACTGGACTGGTGGCCAGCCAATCACAGGGCACATATAGACAAACAACCATTCACACTCACATTCATACCTATGGACAATTTGGAGTTGCTAATTAATTAACCTAGCATGTTTTTGGAATGTGGGAGAAAACCTGCAAACTCCACACAGAGATGGTCTAGGGTGGGGTTGAAGTCGGGTCTCCTAGCTGTGAGGTCTGTGCGCTAACCACTCGACCGCCGTACAGCCTGACTTTGACCGATATTCATCAGGATTCTATGGAAATCTATGGAAATCGGTCAATACCGATTGGTGGCCGACCTTGAGCAACATCCCTAATGATTGGTTGTTAGTTGGCCGGCGAGACGTGTCAAAATGTGACGTGATAATGCATTTACTGTAATATGTCCTAATATTTTTGCACAATTGTAGCATTGAGCTCGGACTTGATGTCATTTTACGTCCTTCAGTCAGAGAGTCGGACACGATGGAATGTTTGACGGGCCATTTAACTTCCGATGCAAGATGACGGAACAACAACGATCAGCCGGGCAAGTCCAAAAGATCGACGGTGGGTCAATCGCCGTCGCCAGGTTGGCGACCCCTGCTTTAAACGCTTTTGTTGACTTTGCAACTCTGACATCATCAATGTGCTCGGTGAAGTTACACGACCTGTAATCTTGTTTGTTGACTTTGCGGGTTTTTCATGTTCAAACATTACTGACAAGACGCGAGGAGGCGGAGCTTGTGCATACAGACGAGCAGGTGTCCAAAGGGCACACGACCTAAAATCAGAACATTGAACGCTCCGCCGGACCACTATTCTCGGCGCTGACCTTCAGTGGGCACCGCTATTCTGGGATCATGTGCGTGTGCGTGTACGTGTGCACGTGTGCTCAAAGGAGCATTACAACCTCAATGATGATTCTGTTATTTCCAGTGAGGAAATAAAGATGTCTTGTTTAACTTCCTGTTCAGTCACATGACAGCGACATGTCAGTCAAACATCAGGGTGGTACTCACAGCGTCCTCGGGCGGGCGGCTGATTTTGGCCCAGTCCACAGCGGGACCTTTGACCTGCAGGAAGGTGTGAAAGATCCTCTTGAAGCCATCAAAGTCCTTCCTGCAGCTCTGCAACAAAGCAACAATGTTGTTTTTGAGGTGAGGTCAGGAGCCGAGTACTTCCTGTTGTTATAACCTTTGACCCTCCCTTTCAAGCTGACCTGGACATCGGCATCTCCGGCGACGGCGAGCAGATCCTCCAGCTCGCGGTGCATGGATGCTTCATGCTGCTGCCGAAGTTTCTGCTGGAACTCCGTCATGGCTCCCAGGGTCAGGTCTGCACACAAACAACGCCATCATGGCGCACGGCTATGTTCACGTAACGGTCTTAAATATCACGAAACAAGACTCACCCGCCACCGTCAGAGACATGGCGTCACACGTTTGAAGCTCACTGAACACCACGCAGTGTCGCCAGCAACAACGCTCATACAACAAAACTCTCACTCATCCTCAGCAGAGAGGAAGGTCGTCAGATTGACAGCTTTGACTCAAACAGGCCACAAGCCCCGCCCACACGCCTCACAGCCAATCATGACAGTCGTTAGTCAGAGGTTACTGCTGTCAAGCGTCCCCCATTATGACACCATTTTCGCAATTCTGTAGTGAAAGCACTTGAATGTAGAATAAGTTGTTTGCTCGACAAACTTGACCTTTAACTTGCCATTTACGCCAGGGTGTAAAGGTCAGAGGTTAAGCAGGAGGGTAAGTTTAACTTCGATAAGTCTATTTTACCGGTGAATTGATTCGTCCATCATGCTTGTGTGTGTATATTTTGTAACTTGAATCAAAGTATTGCTCGTGCACTCTTCGTTTTTAACTTTTACTGAAGCCGCTGTAAAAAAAAACAAACAAAAAAAACAGAACAGACTTACAAACACGAACTTTGTGGGCCCAGACTCGCAGTCAGTCTGAAAGTCCAGGCGTGGAATTTAATGGACCAGACGTCGCCTCGCCGTCATCAAGCTAGCTCATTAGCTAACTTGTTAGCCTCCAGGCGACGACGCCACCCTGACGTACTTCTGGAAGAGCGCTGATTGGTCAGCCGTACCTGTCAGTCACGAGTATTCTTAGCGCTCACGAGAAGCTAAAAATATACCTTCTTGAATTTAAAGTTAAGCTAACGTTGAAAATGATTAATTAAACTACATGTTTAGAATTGTTTGAAATGTTAATCTTCACATAAAAAAGACTTTATGTGATGGTTCAGTTTCATTGTTTTATTATTGTATTTGTTGTTGACAACTTGTGAGTGCTTCTACCAACAAGGACGCATACTGGTGGCCAGGTTATGATGATGGGCAAGTCTGACAGGCCAACACACACACACACACACACACACACACACACACATCCACACACACTGTATGTGGGAAGGAACACGCGTGGCGGGCTTGGTCTTCACAGCCGGGAGCAGCAGCCAGCCTTCAAGAGATGGACATGTTGCTGCTGCTGCTGGCCAGCAGGAGGTGCCAGTCACTGGGACAGGAAATCCACCGCGGTGTCTCGCTCCTCCACCAGCTCGGCTGCCGTGGCATCCATCTTGGCCCGGGAAAAGTCGTTGATGGGGAGTCCGTCCACCACTTTCCAGGTCTTGTTCTGAGGGAGGTCAAAAGTCAGCTACAGCGCAAAGTTGATCAGCCAATCACAGGTTGATTTGATGTGGACTCACTTTGATCTGGACAGGGAAGGAGTAGATGAGGTCTTCTGGAATACCGTAGGAGTTTGATCCAGCGTGCACGCCCATGGACACAAACTCACCCTGGCACAAGGTAACACACGTCAACATGTGGACGTATAAAAGGGATAGTTAGGTTGAAGAAGCTCACAAATGTGAAGAGTTTTGCGTCTCAAAACAATATGCGCTCAAAACAGCAATACTTTTGCATTACAAAACAGTTTTGTGATGTAGAAGTATTACTATTTATTAGTATTTATTTATTACTATTTATTATTAGTGTTACTATTTATTAGTAACACAAAACTGTAATGCAAAAAAGTATTGCTCTTTTGAGCGCATATTGTTTTGAGAAGCAAAACCCTTTACCGTTGTGACCCCACAATACTCTGCTGATGGGGGTGTCATACAATTTCATGTCAAAAAATCCTGTTGATTTCCTGTTGATAGCATTAGCCTAGCATGATGCAGTGTTTATGTGCTCGTACCTCCTTGGTGCCAAACCAGATGTCTCTCATGTGGTCGCAGATGGCCTTGGCGGCAGACATGGCGCTGGACAACTTCCTAGCCTTGATGACGGCGGCGCCGCGCTGCTGCACCGTCTGCACCACAGCAACAACACCAAGGTCAGACAGCTGCAGCCATGTTTGTTTTTTTTCCGTGGGAATTCACCTTCCCAACTTTTAGACGATAAACGGCATACTGAATAGTAGAAGTTTCTAAGGCACACTGACTGATTAGTTGTCAATGCCTCGTCAAAAAGGAGGTGGGCGGAGCTTACAGCGATGAACTCTCCTCTGAGCCAGGCATCGTCCTTTACGCAGTCGTAGGCCGCCATCTGGGAGCCGCGCAGGTCCACCTTAGCGTGGTGGACATCAGGGTACTGAGTGGATGAGTGGTTCCCCCAGATGATGACGTTTTTCACCTTGTCAGAGGGGACGCCGCAACGTATGGCCACCTGCAAGTCAGTGGCAGCACAGTCAGACGCTTCTGGGAAAAAAACACCGTGATGCGTTTGCGGCTTCAGCAGACCTGAGAAGAGGCTCGGTTGTGGTCCAGTCGGGTCAGACAGGAGAAGTTCTCTTTGGGGATGGATGGAGCCGACTTGGAGGCGATGAGGCAGTTGGTGTTGGCTGGGTTTCCCACCACCAGAACCTGACATGAAAAATTCAGCATCATACCGTTATTACATACGTCCTATACGTCCATATTCCTCACATGGAGGTCTTGGGCTGACTATCAGACGCTGATTGGGCACGTTTAGCAGCTAAAAACATGGCGTCACCTTGACGGTCTTCTTGGCGAACTTGTCCAGAGCGGCGCCCTGCGTCTTGAAGATTGCCACGTTGGCCTTCAGGAGGTCCTTCCTCTCCATGCCCTCCTTCCTGGGCATGGATCCCACCAAGATGGCGGCGTCAATGTCCTTGAAGGCCACCTCCACTTTGTCAGTGGGGATGACCTCTGAGGGGAGACAGGAGAGGCAGGGGGTCAATAGTGAGAAGATGCAGCAGCAATGAAGCACGGGAGCGCTAAAATGTTAGCATTTGTGTTATTTCTCTGAAGCTTATTGTGTTGTTGTGGAGTTAAGTTCTCACACTCGACTTGGAGGTGTGTCGTCAACAGCAGTTGTCAGGCTGGAGCTAACAAAGGAGTTCTACAATATTCTTCTAGCAGACCTGTATCTGGGTTCCTATTAGTTCATCTGACCCCCGTTATAGAACATCAGAGAACAAAGGTTCTACACGCCGTGCTGCTGTGATGATAACAAAATTGTTATCAAAGTGGACTTCAGTCACCGTTCACGTCCCCTATGAGGACTACTCTGATTGGACGACTTCACCACAGCCACTTAGGAGCCTTCTGAGGGACACTCCCTCCTCACCTACATGGTGGCATCACAGAGGTCAAAGTGTGCGTAAACATCCAGTTTCAGACGAACTGGACTGAAAATGGACTTAAATTCAACAACACGTCACTATCCCAGCTCACCCCTCAGCAGTGGGAGGGCGCAGTCCTGCAGCTCCATGACAACACCGTCCAGCACGGGCAGCATGGGTGGGATGTCCAGCAGGACCAGGATGATGGGCTGAGGGAGAGAAACACCCGTTAGCTACCAAACTCTTTCACCCAACATCAATCGCTACGTGCTGTTAAAATGGCAACCTTGTAACGCTACGTGATGCAACAAACACTGTGGCCTTACCTGGTCCTTTCCGAACACATCCCCCTTAGCGATGCTGTAGAGCAGAGAGTAGGCGATCTGCCCTGCAGCACCAGTCACCACCACGCGGATCGGGTCGGCCTGCAGGAAGCAAAAGTGAAAGGTTCTCATTCATTCCAGTGCTTCCCTAACATTCAATTAAACTCCACAGATACTAGGCGCTAGCCCCTTTTTTTTTTTACTAGGATTTGGTGCTATTTGTGTACCATTGCTCAGATTCACACTATGATGACGTGAATGAATGACTTGTTGTTATAAATCCGTCCAGCAGATGGCAAAATGAGTCTACATTGTCATAAGCACTTTAGCTTTTATAAGGCATTCTTCCATTTGTAAGCCATAGCCACCAGAAATCGAAATAGACCAACAATCATGGCAACCAAAAATACATTTTTTTTTAAATAACATTAACTATTTTTTGACTTACAAAACACTGGCAGGCATATCTACAGGAAAACAACATGAATGTTTTTGTAAGTCGCCCATGCGTGTGCCTTATAACACGCATGCCTACCGCTTTTGTATTTTTCATGCATGGATTCAATCAAATAGCAAGGCATAATTCACAACAAAGTTTTTTTTATTCACAACCTAAAGCAACAGTGACCTTGCAGTTTGCTTGCACAACCTCGTAACGCCACATCCTGTAGCCACACAAACACTGTACATCGCTAGTATGGATGTATGTAATATGCTAATTAGATGGTGATGCCAGCTACCCCAATCCCTTCCACACTTCTACAGCAGACCTGTGGGAAAGTACACTCATCACTGACCCACCCCAGAAAAACACACCATAGGGGTCTTTATTGACGTGGACAGACTAGGTCAGGTTCTGTATCTTTAAATGCAAATGAGAAAGACTAAAATTAGAGACGCATTCTAGCTGAGGCGCCATGTCTGTTTCCTCTGCACTGAACTCCGTTAACAATCACGCTAAGCATCACGACTTTGCGAGGTTACAAGATGACGCAGCGTTTTTGTATTTGAAACGGATTTAAGGCGAAATCATTGATCGTCAGTCTATCATTCGGCTAACACTCCAGCAGGAAACAATGAAATCATATGCAGAAATCTGCCACGTCCACTGTTCAACGAATGGCGCGATAAGTTAAGTCAACAGTATGTATGATATATAATATAATTTTAGAGAAGTGATAATGTAAATGTAAGCGCTTGCTACTTTTCTTAAAGCATCTTAACGCATCGCATTTTCAAATGAAGTTGCCCACTGGTCGCGTGACAGGAGGTCGATGACGTAACACTTTCCCCCTCCCGAGGATTAAAAACGTCAAAACAACTTTTATTGTCAATTTCCGGCACATTTTGGCACATACACAGCAAATACCTTTTGCGTTAGACCACAATAATACGGCCAACCCCTGAAGGACAATTGAAGAATGGATCAGCGTATCAATGAATCAATGAACATATCATCAAGTGAATCAAACAAAGATGGAGGCCGCCATGACTGTATCTTTAAAAGTCTCCAAAAAACCGAGAAGGCGTCATGGCCGTTGTCTCGGTGTTAATGCATGTCGTAGCAGTTAGCAAGGAGCTCAGATGTTGTTCTTACCATCTTATAAGAGGATGAGAACCAGATGATGTTGTCTGTGAGAGCTCAGGCGAGGACTACATGGAGGAGAGGTCACCTCTGCTGTGACCGACAGCCGAGGCCACGCCTCCTCGCGCGTGACTTGTGGATTTTGTAGTCTTTTGACACGGTCACCGCCTGCCAGCTTCCGTGAAATAAACACCATTTCCCATCATGCAACGCGCAACGCAGCCCGCGCCCACCGCATCAACATGGCGATCAGCTTAGAATGCTTTTTGTCTTAAAGTCTTGTGTTTTTGTGTTCTTTTTGTTAATTTAGTCCATACCTGAAAATTAATTCCACACTTAATTCATTTTCTACTAAAACTATTTATAATTATATAGAGTAAACAACTATAATACATGAGTCTATATATCTATTATAAACTGTATATAATGGTAATGCATTAGCTAGCTGCAATGACGTTACGTTAGCGACACCATGAGGCAAGTATTAGTATTGCAGTATAGAATATGTAGACTGATCATGATTAGATAGATAGATAGATAGATAGTGGTGGATCCTGGAAGCATATCTTCTGTCTTCTATCATCTCCTTAAGTAAACATGCAAACCTCCAATTGTGGGCCCCATGAAAACCGATGCGTTCATTGACATGTCGTTGAACACAGTGTTGCTCACCTCCTTCACTGGGACAGGGAAGTGGAAAGCTATCTGACAACAGGGCAGCTGCTGACTCCTTTGTTGTTAAATCTGGTAAATGGGGGAAGGACAACTGAAAAATAAATTTACCCGCGCTGATTAAATGTTAGTTACAGAGGAGTGAGACGTTGGCTAACGTGACATGCTAACACTAGCTAGAGGTGAGATGACACCCTCAACGTGTCCTCTGATGTGAGACGGGTTACTTTTCAGCTCGTTGTCAGTTCATGCTCGAGATGAGGCCTGAGGGTGTCCGTAGAGCGACGCTACTGAGCAGCATTAATGAACTTCATGATCTTTTAAGGATCTTACAGCCATGTGACAGGAAGTGTTGCTTGAGCTTGATCAACTATTATCAACAACAATGTCAGTATGACTGAGTCCATGTCCGATGACCATGACCAAACGTTAATCACTAAGTATTGATTTTAGTTGGAGTAAAAGCAACAAAGTCTACTTTAAATGTTGACGAGACGTCACACGTACTGACATCACATAAAGGTCAAAGGTCAGTAGAGTGTCAGTAGACAGTTGTCTGGTCAGAGGTTTATACACACGTAAACAAAGTTATTCTGTTTAACGTGAATTATTCACATTGTAAACAAGGTTTTCAAATGTAATGTTCATTATACAAAGGCACACGTGAAGTTATTATAGTTTAGGAGAATTATGTAAATATATACTGTTCTTTATTCATGTATAAATACATAAAGTTATTCGTATTATTATATTTTATCAATGTTAATTATTCCTTTTGGCTCAGTCAAACAGGCGCTGACCAAGGTTCTGATGACAAGCATTTACGTTGGTACAGTACAGGAAGCTGTGTGAGTCAACCTTCACAATAAAAGCACGGACAGAACATACACTACTTTTGTTCATTCTTGTTTATTTTTAGGTTGCTAAAATAACGTCTACTTGCTAAAGCAAAAAGTCAACAACGTAATGTGAATAATTATTTTGAAAATCTCATATCAAATCAAAACAAAAAGTGTACATTTACTGCTGCTAGCCCCTCCCTCCCCACACACACACTTTAAAACCAGCGTCTAGTAAAGGCCTGACCAAATACATTTATTTTGGAAAGCATTGTCCGGAAGTATCGTTATTTCCATTAAAACTTTGTAATCGAAGCAAAAGACGAAAAGTTCACGTGAAGGACGAGTATATAACGTTATGACACCATGTGACAGGAGACCGGGAGGTCACTATGACGTAGACGACCAGATTCACGGACCCCAACAGTCAACTGTACCGCCATAATAGTTACAACGAAGTATTTCATGATATACGTGTTGCGTTCAGGAACTGCCTCACCTGCGAGGAAAAGGTCCGCGCCACCAGGTACATGGAGGTCAGCAGCGTCAACATGCTTCACTCCTCGTCCTTCATTCACGTCCCAACGCAGAGACAGAACGAGACAGACAGACACGCGCATGCGCGAACACGTCCCGCCGCAGTGATGCGTTCACGGCGACTTCAGGTGCACTCACACGCGCGCCACTGCAGTCAGTCTAGTCTCTTAATGAGATTGAAAACACAAATAGGTGCTGCTAATCTATCTCGGTTGATTCAGGTCCAAATCGATTTGTCAGAACCAGTCCTCATGTCCAAGTACAGAAGATCCAAGGCGAACTTGGATCTTCCAACTTGAAAACTGCAAACCGGTCCAATCTGGCACTGCAGGCATGAAAGAGACTCATCAGAACCATGGTGCTTATACTTTTCGTATATCTCACATTTATTATCATGGAGGTCTTATATTTATTGTCAAGTTTCATATATTATATTTCATAGGTATGAATGTGAGTGTGAATGGTTGTTTGTCTATATGTGCCCTGTGATTGGCTGGCCACCAGTCCAGGGTGGACTCCGCCTCTCGCCCGAAGACAGCTGGGATAGGCAGAAAATGGCATAGGTAGAAAATTAATATTATAATATAGAAATCACCTTCATTTATTAGAATGAACAGACCTTAATATCTATATTTATGATAATATTGTATATTATAACGTATAGTTTCAGTGTCACATATTTTCCTGTGGAGGTGTCACAAGTTATATTTATCATAAAAAAGATTTAATTACTGTAATTCATTGTGGATATAAATGAATTGAACGGTATTTTAGGGTGTTTTACTAGAAATGTCCAGCAGAGGTCACTGCAGGCCTCATGCTTAAACAAGTCATATTTATTATAAAAAGATGTAATTACTGTAATTCATTGTGGATATGAATGAATTGGACGGTATGCTAGGTGTTTTACTAAAATTGTCCAGCAGAGGTCACTGCAGGTCTCATGCTTAAACAAGTTATATTTATTATTAAAAGATTTAATTACTGTAATTCACTGTGGATATTAATGAACTGGACGGTATTTTAAGGTGTTTTACTAGAAATGTCCAGCAGAGGTCACTGCAGGCCTCATGCTTAAACAAGTTATATTTATTATAAAAAGATCTAATTACTGTAATTCACTGTGGATATTAATGAATTGGACAGTATTTTAGGGTGTTTACTAGAAATGTCCAGCAGAGGTCGCTGCAGGCCTCATGTTTAAACTCGACTGGCTAAACCAGAGGTTGTCGGTTGGATTCTCCCTTAAGTAAGGTAAAAATGTTGTTTTCATTCTTCAGGTCCTATTTTAAGGACCTAGTGGATGCGGTAGTGTGACGTGCACGGTTCGGACCCAACATGGCGTCCTATCCCTGCTCGCCCTGGTCGAGGTCCAACAGTTCTTTGGACCGTGATCTGATGGAAGCATTCCTGAGTCAGCACGCATTGGTAGTCCGCCTGGAGACGTCGTCTGTGCAGGTTCTAACCTGACAGACGCAGCGGCCTTCTTCACGCTCTGACTCCTCACCTTCAAGATCAACGCACACATGTTCAATGAACTTTGACCTTCTTTTCTTCACCCATCGACATGAATGTTAACTTTGATGTTTCTTCTTCTGTTGTTGTTGTTGGAAGAAGTGGGCATTTTATTAGGTCATAATATTAGAAACAGTCTATTGGATACAGAATGTTGCAATGCAGGTTTGTAGGCCCCGCCCACCTGTGCCAAGGTCTGATGAGCATTTTCGGGTCTGGCTGGCGCCGACTCTGTGGTGTGTTTGTTGTGTCGTGGCGAGGATTAGTTGTGTGTTGTGACGCCTCCGTCATGGCGTGTGTTGCATTGTGGGAGCACCGCCTGACCCAACCGCTCAAACCCTCGTCATGCTATGGAGCCGAGACTCCGCCCACCGCCTTTTTTTTTTGTGTGACCCATACATCAGCGGCACTGTCGCCCTCAGCCTCTCCGCCATCTTGTCGCCTGCGTCGCACAGTTGGCCGTGCGAGCTCCGCCCACGAACCCGTATCACAAACACGCTCACATTCCCGCAGGGATTTGCGGACTCATCTAAACAAGGATTAGAACTTTCTAGATGCTGAGATAGCAGTTGGTTTTTCATGGGAAGGAACACATGTGGACTTCCTGTTGATGCTAACATGTAGCATCAGGTGATGCTAGCATGTAGCATTAGTTAGTCATGCTTTTCTGTGGCCGCCATGACGACCACGTGCAACATGTTGCTTTGACCTCCTTGATGACCGTCCTGAAAGTTCTCCTGATGTTCTCTTTAATAAGTAACAGCGGCCTGCTGGAGGCGGGGTCAGTAAAAAGGGTGGAGCTTTAGAGCGGACACAAAGATGTTTTTTTTTTCCCCTCTCCTGGCGTCTCGGTTTACTTCTTTTATTTCTTCTGTGTCACTCTAGCCCGGCTTAATCCTGGCCCCGCCCCCTTCATGTCACATTCTTGCATGACGGCCTGGCTCACCTTTGATGGCTGAACTCTTCACCTCCTCAACGCTACCAGCCCGGTGGCCATCTTGGACTGAGCTTCTCAAGTCCCATCACGTTCTTTGCGTCTTTGTGACCAAGCTCACTTTTCGCCACACATGTTAGCGACAAGCTAGCTATGTAGCTAGCTAGTATCTGCCAAAAGAGTTCTGCTAATATGTAGCTAAATGGCAGTGAATGTTTGTTGTCGCCATGACAACAATTTCAAAACGGTACGATGTTACTGTTAGCGCACATTAGCCGCCTACAAAAGACACTGGAGAGAAGATGGTCAGCAGAGTGACAACATGGCCGCCACACATCACATCCACTTCTCATTCTTGTCTTTTCGGGTCAGCGGACTACAATTAGGCTCCTCCCCCTCCATCAGCTTAACTACATGCACGCTAAGCCTGTTTTCTAAATAAGTCTTGCTGCTTTTAAAAAGCTTATTTCTTCAAATGTGCTCTTCATCTCCCTACGGCCCCTTCACAACGGGACCCTGATGGAAAAACAGCATAGACTAGCATACGTGCTGGTAGCTGGTCTATGCTGGTCTAAAGGACCTGCATACCAGCATACATTGTGTTTTGGTGCTGGTATACTGGTTTGGAGACTAGGTACACTGGTCTACCATGCTGGGAGGTGATCTACCATGCTGGTTGCTGGTCTATGCTGGTCTGGAGGACCTGCATACATTGTGTTTTGGTGCTTGTATACTGGTCTGGAGACCAGGTATGCTGGTCTACCATGCTGGTAGCTGGTCTATGCTGTTTTGTCAGCAGGGGAAAGTACAATAGGCCCCGCCCACCATGGGCCTTTCCTAACGCAGACATGTGATGCTAATAACTTTTACATCCCATCCAGTGCTAATGCTAACGCTAGAAGTTCCAGTGCTAATGCTAACGCTAGAAGTTGGTTGTAGTCATTCGGCGAGTGTTCAGCCGGGCCACGCCCCCTCCCAAGACGACAGGACACCTTGACCTGGTGAGTTGGGGGGAAGACAAGGAATATGATGATGTCATAGATGGAAGGAAGAAGGAAAGGAGAGCTTTTCAAAGAAGGGAGGAAGGATGGAAGGAAAGAAGGAGGCAGGAAGGTCTCTCACACACACACACACACACACACACAGACAAATAGTAAAGTGGTGATGAGATTGAAGAGGAGGAGTGGAGGTCGCTGAGCATGAAAGAGGATAAAAGAAGAAGAGAAGACAAGAGAAAAGGGGGGGGGGTAAGACAAGAGGGCAGGGTCCATCTTCAAATGACCCCCCTCCCCTTCACTTAAAACACATTTGGGGGTCAAATTATTAACACTCCTGTGACCACTTTAATCTCCACAAAGAGGCGGGGGAGCTGATGTTTCACCCAGATGTCAATCAACACTTTAATTAGTCTGCACACACACACACGCGCACACACACACACGCACACACACACATGTAGATATTCCTCAACTTGTGTTTCATCCTAGAACCTTCCATCGCTTGCTGCTGTTCTCTCCCAGGAAGAAGAAGAGGAGCAGGAAGTGGCGTGTTGGTGATGTCGTTAGATTCCCGAGGTCCACTGAGCGGGTGAGCTTCGTTTTCTTCAAGTGACGAATGGTTGAAAACCGCATCGACCATCCCCCAACTTTACCGAACTAAACATGTTATCCCTTTCGAGCACACCACACAGTTTAAAAAAAAAAAATCACATGGTCGCCATGGCAACATTCTCACGTCATGTGGTCAGCATAACCGCATTGTTATGTCACACAATCGCCATGACAACAGTCTTACATAACGATATTACACCATGTGGGCGCCATGACAACTTGTCCGTTATGATTATTATAATTATTATGGTTATTGTGGTTATTATGATTGTTATGATTGTTATGATTGTTATGATTATTATGATGATTATGGTTATGATTGTGACTGATTGTGATTATGATTATGTTTGTGATTATGTTTATGAATATGATTATGGTTATGATTATGGTTATGATTATGGTTGTGATTATGGTTATGATTTATTATGGTTTATTATGATTTTTATGGTTGTTATGATTATTATGATTATTATGATGCTGGTTATGGTTATGATTATGACTGAGGTAATGATTATGATTATGGTTGTGGTTATGGTTATGATTATTCTTATGACTATGATTGTGATTATTATGATGGATTATGATTATGATGGAATATGATTATGATTATGATGATGATTATTGCTATTATTATTATTATTATTACATGAGGAAGATGTTCTTTGTCAAGACCAGACCCCCCTACTCTTAGCATGACCGGTCTGTCGAGACAAAAGTTGAACTTTTTGGAAGGTGTGTGTGTCCCGTTACGTATGCCGTAAAAGTAACAAATAAATATAATCATAAAAATAATCAGTAAAATATGGTGGTGGTAGTGTAGTGGTCTGGGGCTGTTTTGCTGCTTCAGGACCTGGAAGACTCTACTACGAGAATAACCTTGTAATATCATGAGGGTAAATAATGTTATTTTAGTAGCGTCAGACACGTCAAAGTCACCTCAAAGCTGAGTCTTGTTGTCGCCACGGCGACGCCGCCATCATCAGCAGGGCCGGCTCACCAGCTGAGGGACGTTTGGATGACACAAGGCGTGTTTGTTTTAACGCCGTAAATAATCCCGCCCGATGTTTGTACACGCCAGCGCCACATGCCGCCAAAGCGCAGCAGGATGTAGCCTCGTCTGGACGCCATGTTGTTTGTCCAGCTGCTGGAGGGACGCCACAGGAGGCGGGGCCACGGTTAATTAGAATCGTGATTTGTGCCTTTTTTCCTGAGCTCAGATGCGTCGTGTGTTTGTGTCCACAAACAAGCAAACACGCTAACGGACATGTTTGCCAATCTGCGAGCTCGCCGCCGCTGGGACCGCCTGAGCTTTCTCAGGGACTGACATTGACACGACCTTCACTTTGTTCCGCCGCTGAGGATTTGGAAGATGCCAATTTCAGTTTTGGCGTTAGCTCGTCTTGTTTAGCGCAAACTGTGGCTAGCTCAGTATAGAATATCTGCTATAGGTGTAACGGTACAAGAATTCCGAATCCAACTTTTCAGTACGGACTAGCGATGCTCCGATGGATCTGCCACCGATAACGCTACGCCGTGAATGGTTGTTTGTCTATATGTGCCGTGTGATTGGCTGTACCCCGCCTCTCGCCCCAAGACAGCTGGGATAGGCTCCAGCACCCCCCGCGACCCTCGTGAAGCAAAAGCGGTAGAAAATGAATGAATGAAAAGCTGAACTGTAAATTTTATGCAATTTTTCAAAATAAAAGTCAGCATTTTATGAGAAAAAAAGTTCTGGGAATAAAGTGAGAATATATTGCAATTTTAAGCAAAAAAAAGTCCAAAATATTTCACAAAAATGTTAAAATTACAAGCAATTATTTCGACTTTTACAAGATGGAAGTCATGTGAGAAATTATTGATACCTCAATGTTGTCCGTGCTGCAGTGTAGTTATGGTATCAGTTAGGGTATCAGTTAGGGTATCAGTTAGGGTATCAGTTATGATATCAGTTATGGTATCAGTGATGGTATCAGTTATGATATCAGTTATGGTATCAGTGATGGTATCAGTTATGGCATCAGTTATGGTATCAGTTATGGTATCAGTTATGGTATCAGTTATGGTATCAGTTATTGACATCAATTATGGTATCAGTTATGGCATCAGTTATGGTATCAGTTATGGGTGGGTGTACGTTTGGTGCATTCTCTTGATGATGATGCCCTTCCTCCACGCCCATCACCCCGGGTATCAGCGTGATAATGCACGGCCCCAGTTGCAAGGATCTGCACCCAATTTGTGGAAGCTGACAACATCCCAGGTCCTGCATGGGCGGTCCACTCCACCATGGGATGTTCGGGAGGCCGTGGATCGCCACATACGGTACTTGAGCCAAACGTTGGTCACACAAGATAGAAAGAGTTTTGAATACTTGAACTTTATTGTAAAAACGTTGATGTCTAATTGACATTCTGAAAAGAACAAGTACGAAAACGTGCTGCTCGTCGCTCTCCAGTGGACCCTAAAAGACGAGAACCCACAGGGATCTGGATGAGGTGGAAGCGGTCAACCTGGAAGTCTTAGCAGCATCATGGAAGTCCACCTTGTCTCTGGAGGATTGCCTTTTAGAAGAATAACTCCTCAGGAAGTTCTGGACTGGAAGAAGAATCATGGACCAGACCTTCTTCTGCTTCTTCCCCTGAGTCACGGTCATGTCCACCTGGTCTCCGCTGATGGACGTCACAGCATCTGGAAGCGCCATGACGCCTGATCTTTGTATTCTAAACATTCCGAGGTGTTGAAGTTGAGCTTCCAGGCCGAGGCGGCCGTCTGCTCCTTGTAGTCCAGACAGTCCGAGGAGTTGAAGGCCAATCCGGCAGCACTGTAGGCTTGATGGGGGTGTGGCGGGTGATGGTGGTGGTGATGGTGGTGGCCTGATGTCTGTGCGATGTGGTGAGGGTGGTGGGCGTGGCCCGCCATGGCGCCGCCCGCCATGGGGCTGAGCTGGTGGGCGTGCATGGGCGCCAAATACGAGCCGCACTCCATGCCGCTGAAGTAGGAGCCGGACGCCGACGCCGCGTAGCCCTGACCGTACGCCGCAGCCGTTTGGCCGTAAGACACCGGGTAGGATGCTGTCCCCCCGGGGGCGGACGACACGGCACGTTGCATGCAGGAGGTGGCGGCGGGGGCGACGGGGGCGACGGGGTCAGGCAGCGTCGTGGTCGGCGTCGGGGAGATGGGCGCCGGGCTCCAGATGGACGACGCGGGGGTGCTGACGGAGGAAGAGGTGCTGATCAGGCCTGCTGACGAAGAGGAGGCGGAGCTTGAGGCGGCGGGGGGCGTGAACTGTCCGCTGCTGTCAGAGCCGCTGCTGTCTCTGCTGGGAGACGACTTCTTCTTCAGGGCTTTTACTTTACTGCTGCTCTGCTGCTGCTGCTGCTGCCGACATTTGGCCCTCCGGTTCTTGAACCACACCTGACCAAGCACGGGTCAAAGGTCAGCACTGCATCACATGACACTACACACACTGGCACGCACTTTCTCACTCTTATATAGTAAGAGTAAATATAGTACACATAGATAATATACTTCATATAATATAAATGTTTCATTTAATTAAATGAATACATAAAAACATTACTGAGGTGGTGTGTACATTTTTTTAATGTACATATTAAAAAATATGTATTATGTTCATTATTGTTAATTATTATATATAATTATAGTTGTAATTATAATTGTAATTGTCCCTGAAGTCTGGAAGTCTGTCCCTGAAGTAAACATTCATATACTATAGTTCAAAATATTAACAATTATATATAATAATTATCATAATTATATAATTAATTATAATCATTATTATATATAAATATGATGATTATAAATATTATAATTAAAGAAGACAAACAAAATTATATATATAATATAATTATAATATATAAATAAAATATAATATAAAATATAGATATATAATTATTTTTATTTTTATTTTTATTTTTATTTTTATTTTTATTTTTATTTTTATTTTTATTTTTATTTTTATTTTTATTTTTATAATAATAAATAATTATAATCATTTATATCATGATTATAATGATTATATATAATTATTAATATTTTGAACTATAGTATATGAATGTTTACTTCAGGGACACCCTGGAAAGTAGAACATTACTTTGGAGAACCACTAAAACAAAACTTTTTACATCACTATACCATCACACAAAATCTCCAAGAAGAACATAGACAGGAAGTTATGAAACGCCGACTGTCTAAAGTGTGGCCATTTTTTATTGACCTGTGGCAGAAATGTTATTAAAATGTTGTAATCCAACAAGAAAAAGTCACATTTTTAAAGTTATTTTAGTGGCATAAAGTTGAAATATTCAAGATTTAAGCCGTAATATTATGTATGTTATGAAAAAAGTTGATGATGATTTCATATGACAGCTAATATATTTGTTTAAAATTTGCACAAATGAGGGGAAAAAGAGCAACAGTGAAGTTGATGCTACAGGCTTTTTCACTTTTAACACAAAGCTCACATTTTTAAACATACAGTTCATAACTTGTTAGCATATTTACAAAATATCAAATAGGCCCTTTGGCATTCTTTCAATTTCCACATGCATGGGGTTGGTTTGAACGACAATTTAAAAAATATCTATTCGTTCAAATTGTCAGTTTTTAAAGCCATATTCGGTCATACACTTTTTATTTATTTATTTTTATTGTTAATAAAAATAAACTTTCCAGACCTGGACTCTGGACTCGGGCAGGTTGATCTTGAGGGCCACCTCCTCCCTCATGAAGATGTCCGGGTAGCGGGTCTTGGCGAACAGAGCCTCCAGGATGTCCAGCTGGGTTCGGGTAAAAGTGGTCCGCTCCCTGCGCTGCTTCCGGGGGTTGGCTGTAAGAGGAAGCCCGGTGAGGACACATGTACGGTAGCTTTCTAACTTTATGATCCACCTGAAAAATGTCTCTCAGGGGCGGGGAAGGGTGCGTGGAAGCTGAAGGTTAAGGTGGCCCTACCAGGGTAGCCCACTGAAGGGTGCAGCAGGTCCATGGCGGCTCCGCTCAGGCCCAGTCCGTTCATGCCGTACGGGCCCTGTTTGAGGTAAGACATCATGCTCCAGGCGGGTAGACCCGCTCGGACCGGCCCGGGAATAAAGATCAGGTCCACTGGAGACGTTCTGCTGTAGTACAAAAGTACATTTATTTACTTTTTATGCTTTTATTGTACTTTGTGACGCGCAGGTTTCCAACTTCTAGACAACTTTTATTCTTAAAAAAACCCCCAAAGTTTTACTCTACCATCCAGATGAAAACTTTTTATTTGAATACAATTCTAATAAATAATATTTCACACTTTAGTTAGCCAAATTATTAATTTACATGAACAAAACGAACGAACATCATCTTTATTTTAACTCAAAAGGATACTAGATGGTGGAAAAATACATTCATAAAAATACAGGACTTAAATGACCTTCATGTACCCTTCAGTGTGTTGAATTTTAAAAATTTTTACATATTAAAAAACAGTAAAAAGTTAAAAAGTTATTTTCATGTTTGAATTCATACTTTTACAATTACATATTTTACTTGGTGGTTAAAATAAATTAATTCATTCTTTTAGGTTTGAATAATTAATGTGCTGATTGTGATAATTTATTATACAATTGTAAAAATAACTACAACTCCACTGAAAGCCATTTCTGTCATTTCAACTGAAAGAAAAATAAATAAATAAGACTTAAATAACCCGAGATGTTGTGCATAATGACCTGCAGGTTGAATAGCATCAACGTTAGTGGAAAACAATGTAATTAGACAATTAGCAGGAGAATGTTGCCTTGTTGGAGCAACAAGAGAAGAAGATGGAGTCATTTCCATCCCCGCAGGAAGGGCCCGAAGCCGGCAATGTTGTGTGCAAATGCGGCCCATTAGAATTGAGATGAGATCTACAGGACGGCAATTAGCACTATTGTTGACTAATGACTAAGGTTTATTATGCTAAATTGATGCTGTTTGTATTTCCATTCCCACTTCTCTAACATTTGCATTTACTCAACAACAACAAAAAACTCGAAATACCTGCAATGGAGTGGAATAACTATTTTATGGGTGTTCGTGATAAATTATAAAAATGAAATAAATGAAATCGAGTATAATCTCACCTTTCTTTGTGGGTTTCCTTAGAATAAATAGAAAATCCTGCTAAAAGTCAAAGTGATTATATCCTCATAAAAACATCAACAAATATCCACATCGATGAGGTTTTTATCAGCTTCGTTTGTCCAAGAAGCAATTAAATAAGTTAAAGTTATTTTTTTTTTTAAAGTAAAATATAAATTTATTTAAAAGTATTTGGGTCCTTCAGGCATCTCGTTTGTCAGCCGCTGATTGACGCTGGTCGCTCCTGATCTGGCCTAAGAGTCAAGCAAGCAGCTGGCCTTCTCCAAGTCAGCCAATCACAGCGCGCTAACACATCCCCTTGCCGACCTGGACAACCAATCAGATTCCCTGATTGCTCACAAAGCTCCCACCCACTTGTAAAAATACTGTTTTCACGTGACGTGTAAAAAGTTTCGCTAACAAAGTTGAGGTGAAGATCGACGTCCACAAGAATACAGCATCGACTAAAAAGATGAGTTTTTGCAACTCCACTCTCACGTTTTTACTACAATTAATAGGTTTTGGCTTTAATTCATGTTTCCTCAGACATAAAGTGAGTCACATGTCTTTTTTTCCTCTAAAGAACATTATGACTTTATGCATTCACCTAGCTTAAAGGCTAGCTCGTGTCAACAAACTTAATTAACTTTAAGAATGAACTTTCTTAAACTAAATTCAAACATCTCAAAACATTTTAAACATCTTCAATATAGGAAAAGCATTTAAAACAAAACCATGCATAACTGCCTTACTATAAAACACCCCAAGTAAAAAGCTATTAGCTAAATTAAAGCATTTAAAGTAAAAACATGTTTTTTTATTTCAGTTCAAATATATTCAATTAAAAAACTCAGTTCTTAGTTACACAATATGTAACCAAAATTTTATGACAAAAAGCTAAATCTACACTATGCATGGATATAATAATTATATAGTTATTCATTTGAAAAATGCACTTAAATTCCTTTTACTAAATGAACCTGTTTTTTTCTTCTCCATTTTGGGAATGATGTGCTTCTTGCAACTTTGTTCCAAATAAACAATTACTATATGTATCTAAACATATCTTTACCTCAACAAGCATATTGTAAAATATACTTCATAATTAGATATACAAATGATATTCTTTTAAACGGTGCAATGAAATAAAATCCCAAAACAAGAAGGTGAAAATGAGGCCTTGAAAGTGAATGTGATGAAGGAATAAAAAGACTAATGTGTTCTACATGTCAGCTAATCCACACGTTGACCGCAAGTATCAAGATATCAAGTGGACTGGGTTGTCGTTATTGTGGGGGGTTTTTGGGGGGCTCTAATCCCAAATTGCTGGAGTATTTTCTTAATACTAAGCCAGTAAATCCTGGGATCAGGCGGGCCAGAGTGTGTGTGAGGAGGTGCTGGTGGGCTTCCCTTGTGCTTGCTCTTGTTGTCCATCCAGTAAATCCGAGCTTGTCAGTAATGTCACAGGATGCTGCCACTTGTGTGGACTTTATAGCGAAGAGAAAGTGAAGCAGAGTGTGTTTGTGTGCAGGCTGCAAGGGAGGAAGACAAGCCGGGCAGGAATGCTGCATGCTGCCGGGTTCCAGGTATGACAGCTAACCACTTCTTTCCAAATACACTTGGAATTTAAAACTCATTTTCATGTTTGTGGTTGTGAATAATCTTATATCATCTTATTGGTGTGTATGTTGGCAGTTTATATGAAATATTTATTATTAGTGTGCTCGCCTGTGTCATAAATGATTGCCGGTGTCCATGCAGCGCCCTTAAAAGTCCGCCCCAAGTGCTGTCCCGTTGCTCCACAAGTCAAACTGCAGGACGCCACTTTGTTCTGCCGACGTGCATATGAAGACAAAGACGATGTAACGCCGTTTTAGTGTTCCACGTGCTGTGGAGAAATGCCAGCTTGAAGCAGAAAATATTTTGTTATGGACTGATTCACACATTCACCATATTTTGGGAAAACCTTGAATTTGGGAACAATTATTCCCATATAGTTGCTAAAGAGTTGAAATGTTGATACTAATACAGCTACACCACTGGTAATAATAATAAGCTTTGTCCCCATAAACGGTGTGATTTCTTAGCAGGCTGCACGGTGGACGAGTGGTTAGCGCGCAGACCTCATAGCTAGGAGACCTGTGTGCATGTTCTCCCCGTGCATGCATGGGTTTTCTCCGGGTACTCCGGTTTCCTCCCACATTCCAAATTGTCCATAGGTATGAATGTGAGTGTGAATGGTTGTTTGTCTATATGTGCCATGTGATTGGCTGGCCACCAGTCCAGAGTGTACCCCGCCTCTCACCCCAAGACAGCTGGGATAGGCTCCAGCACCCTTGTGAGGATAAGCGGTAGAAAATGAATGACTTCTTAGCAGACAAACTCAAGGCCCGCACACCAAATGTGGTCCACCACATCATTTTATGTGGCCCCCGGCAACTTTTTGGAAAATACCATCAAGTTGGACCTGATCAAACAGCGTTCTTACGATGATCTGTGCTATACAATCATCCCTCGTTTATCACAGTTTATTGTTTCCAGACTGGACCATGATAAGTGAATTTCCCGAAAGGAGGATTCAATATTAATAATGGAACATTTTGGGGCTATGCTATGTCAGGTACACACACTGAACACCTTTCCTCCACGGAATACACCCAAGGAACACACACACACACACACACACAGAGTCAGGTCCAAAGGTCTGGTAGGTGTGATGAAAATGAAATAGCTTGAAGAACTTTCCCTCCGCCAATCATCTTTGTGGTGTCCTCTCACCTGCACCAAACTCTCCAAGAGGTTCTACCCAGGTTTCTCCCTTAAAAGTGCTGCTGGCGTTGAGACGCAGAGGCGGAGCTTAATGTGAGCATGAAACTTGACCAGTGCCGGCCGGCGGGACTCTTACGATCTTCCCCGGCCCGGCCTGTTTTAGTGAGCTTTGTTTGTGCAGCAGACTTCAGGAATAAAAACAAAGCTCTAGAACCAGTACTAGAACCGGTACCAGAACCGGTACCAGCAGTGTCAATTCAGAGAGGGGTTGGTGAAACTGTCAATCAAAGCCACAGTGTCCCTCCCCTCTCATTAAGAACACAACCAAGGTGGGGAGGGGGGGTGGAATCAGACCCCAGAACCATGAGACCAACTGACCCCGTCCAGTACCCATCACCCCTCAACACAGTGTGTGCGTTGGGGGGGGGGTCGGGGTGGGGGGGGTTAACTTCCAATCCTTTTAGGATTATGCTCCCCCTCCCACCCCCAGTTCTTGTCTCTTTCACTGTGTTCTTCCTCAGGCGATCACGTTTAAACTTGTGTCCATTCAGAAATGTCCAACAAAGCGTTGCCGTGGTAACCATGTGAGCGCTGCCACCACTCAGGAATGCACGCTCACTCCACATCGAAATATCGAAAGACCACCAATCTTTGCACCCAAATGTAAACGAGAAGACGTTTGGACACGATGGTACGCATGACGTCATCGTCTCCTTCCATCAGTCGCCTCACGCTTGGGTCTTGGAGAATTAAAAGTCAAAGAAAAAGCAAAGGTTAATGATGCCCAAACTTGTCTTCATAGCGCCGCCTGGCTGGTCCGCAGCGTGCAGGACGCCAGACACGAGAGTTCTCCCCATCGTCGTGATAGGATTGTAGCGGTGCGGCTAATCAATGTGTAGCACAGAACCATAGACGACCCGAACCAAACAAAGGCTCAACAACGTCCCGGTCGGTCCGGCGGATAAGCTCCTGCACAGGATTACATATTGATTGTCAGGGTCTAAAGAGCTTATCAGAGCTGGAAAGACACCAAAGTGCTCCTGCACCACATCAACTTTTAAGAGACAAATACATCATAAAAATGAAATAAAAGTGGAACAATCAATCAGCCGAGCGTAAGTGGAGTCACATGGTTCTGCTTAGCAAATCATTTAAGGGCCACTTTGTGATACGTTTGTGTTTAAAAAAACAAGCTAAACAATCCAGAATAAGTCAAGATATGATACGATACAAATGATTAATCAATACCAATACTGTACAAAAAAACTATAGAACTAGTTACATACGCATAGCAGAAGAATACGTAGTCCCTCGGGATGTAAGATTAGAAAAGTGAAAGTGAAAGTGAAGTGAAATTAGACATTATAAAATGCTTAAAGTGGAAAAAAGCCAATCCAAGTCGCTCAAATGTGGACAACATCCCGAAAATAAGAGGGATGGTCGAAAATATGCTAATTTCCGGCCCTTTGTATTGAGTTGTGAACTCCTATGGAGCAGCTACACACGATAAACCGCAGAGAAAGCTTTCTAGATCTTCCAGAATCTGCACTTATTCCTATTCAAAACGCTCTCTTCTAATTTATTCCACCCACCGGATGGTGGACATGCCTACTCCGCAGTGATTGCTCACACCAAGCGCTCCCCAGGACTTCCGGACTACTGCCGAAACCCACTTCCTAATTTTATCGGTATAGGTGTTGATACTAAATGAATAAACCCCTTCGGAGAGCTACTTGGAAAGTGGTTCGGAGCTACTGGTAGCTCATGAACTCCCTGACTTACGGCGTATGACGTCAAAGAGTAGTAACATAGCATCTCGACAACATCGGCAGTCGAAATGTGATCATTATACGTTTTTGAGGGGACTACCGATGCTTAAAAAGAGGATAGAATACTGACTGAGTAGGGAAAACTGATATAACTTATATTACTAATACAAAATAAAGACAGTTAGGACACTGATGAATTAAAATGTTACTTCCAGCTCGGGCTTCCGCAGGCCGGCTGACAAAAGAGCAACAAAAAGTGTCCTTGATAGAAGAGACCGGTCCTCCACGTAATAACCATCAGATGAGCTGATATCAGGTGTGCACATGACTGCAGGCTGCCGGCTATGAGGACGTAGGACTAATTAGAATTGATTTACTTTGGATCAGCTAGCTTATCAGGTGCGGGAGGGAATCACGGCGAGGAGCTCCCACAGCAATGCCCGACGCTAAAATCAATCTGCGTTGGCTGTCATGCATCCTAAAAACAACCCAGTGACTCGCTTTTCTCTTTTTTGCATGACATTATCTCCTGATGACGACGACGATGATGATGATGATGATGATGACCTGCCTTACCTCCATGAGAATCATGAGGCCTGCAGCTCTTCTTCTCTTCTTCTTGTTCTTCCGTCAGTGGAGCGACTCTCAAATCTCCCGAGGCAAGCACAAAAACGTCATCAATATGTTAATGACTTAATCTTTAAAAAGCCTTAATATACATTGATTTCAACACTGTCACCAGTCAGTCACGCTAATCCACTACAGCTAGCTCCTACGCTGTAACGACTACATTATTATTCCTCATGGAACTACATTGTTGTTATTACTGGAGACATCATGTAAGTAGATTATTATTGCTAATCATCACCATCATGTAACCACATTATTATCGCTAATTATCATCTATCCTTTGCTGTTAATAGACGCGTCATCATGCAATTATTATTAAAATCACCATGATGTACTGTAACGACATAATTATAGCAATAGGCCCATCATGTACATAGATTATTATTGATTATTATCAGCATGTAACTACATTATTATTAAATAGGGGACCTATTATGCTCATTTTCAGCCCTTTTGTATTGAGTTTTGGACTCCTGTAGAGCAGCTACACACAATAACCAGCACAGAAAGATTTTCTAGTTCCTCCAGAATCTGCACCTATTCAGTTGTATTTCTTTAGATTTTGTGGGTCCAGTGAAAACAGTTTTAATTTATTCCACCAGCGACCCGCCTCCAGGCACGCCCAATTTGCACTCCCGAGTGCTTAGAAGGTCTTCCGGTTTGTGCGCTAGCTTTGAACCCAACTGTATAGGAGTTGATAATAAACAGCGATGTATCTTTCTAAGATGTCGCCTTTTAACATACAGCCATGTGTGTTGGGTCCCTGGACTGGACAGTCCCAAGTTTCTCAAGAAAATAGTTAGTTAGTTCAGGAAGTCTCTCAATGGTTTTAGAGTTTTCTACAGTATCTGTTACGTCTAATCCTTTTTGTGGGACTACTACTGTTTAAAAAACTTGGGTAGAGCCACTGATTGTGGTGGGAAAAGGCTATTAGCAACCCAGCTCCCTGTATGCACACTCTATAATGCTACACAGGCAAGCGCTTTTAAACTGTAAACTATAAACTGTTAATTACTGCTCACTCTTCTGACTCTTCCATGTGACCAAGTAACGTTGGAAAGGTGTCGGGCTTCAGAAAGTTTGTTGGCTAGTCCAGCTGCATACTGGCCCATGTTTACAAACCAGTCCAGAGTCAAATGCCGTTGACAGATGCTAATATTTTTGTTTTGCTGGTCGGGAATCAGGAAGTCCAACCACCCAAAGGTGGCGTCTTTAGGAATTGGAAACAAGTGTGGCTTTCCCCTTACGAGCCGTAGCAACGTGAACACAAAAGGAGAGCAGAGAAGGGCAGAGAGCTTATCTGGCTTACTTCCCCGCCCATGTAAGTCCCCTTCTCTGTGACATCACAAAGGGCCAGTTTTAACCACACCTTCTGAAAACCTTCTGAGTGTTTGAGCCATTTTAAACTTCTTCCAGGGCTCACTTCTAAACGCGCAAACCTCATTATCTGAAACTTTGGCATGGTTTAACACAATAATACAACATTTTAACTACATTTATTGGTAAAAAAATGGAAAATCATAACAGGTCCCCTTTAAGACACATCATCACACAGCTACCTTATAATAATAGATGCCATGGAGGATGTTTATTTGTAATGGTCATGGAACTGTTTGGTAATAACTTCAAGTCCCTGTAGTGTGTGTGTGTGTGTGTTGTGCCCCTCAAAGTGCCGGCACCCTCCCCGGTTCCCCTTTCAGGAGAATCACCCAAAAACACAACACGCAGGAACCACAATCTCCTTATTAACGATTATTTTCGTTATCTTCCAACCAAAGTGTTTCATCAGGCGGATGTCCGAGATGTGAAAGCATGATGGTTCCTTGCTGTGGTGGCGCTCGTCGATATTTCGCGGTTGACACGTCGCCACAAAGCACCCATCGCCCCCCGAGGCCCGCAGACGCCCACTTAAAGCCTGCTTGCCTTGTTCTAGTACATTTTTTCCTGTTTGCTTTAGATAACAAATCTGCGGTTGACCCTCAGGGTTAGGGGAGCATTACAAATTAATCCCAGTTTTAATAAGTCTGTCTTAAGCCTGGGCTCTGTCCCCCTCAAAAGAAAGACAGAAAAGGAGGAGGGAGAGAAGAAATATATTAAAGCCTGTGATCACAGGCAGCTTTTCTTGTTTGTTATCCCTCCGTTTTACCTTTAATCCAATACTTGCTAATCCAATTTGTCTTTGGGGCTGCGACCCTAACTTCTCCTCATCTTATGGCTTTCTCTCAAACACGCCTCCTCGTGCTCGGACGACAAGTAAATACATGTTTAGCGGGAAAAAGCACAAAAAAGAGGAAGCGTGAGACCGACGCACGTATTAAAAAGTCTGAGATTGTGCTGGAAGTTTAGGTCTGAATATGCATGAAGAGCCATAATCAGATCTTGGCCAGCTAGCCCCCCCACACCCCCACCCGCCCCTCCACACCCCGTCCACCCACTGGAGGGGAATATCGGGGGACACAAAGGGATTGATTTAATTACTTGGAGTGGGTCTGTGCTGTGGAGATGCCTTGTTAGCGGCAGTGAAAGGCTTGGCCGTCAGCAGGCTGGGGGGGGGGTGCACTCGCAGATGGCGGGGGCACCGAGGTAGTCGGCCTTCTTAAGTCACCAAAACTAATCCCCAGTAGAAAGCCCCCCCCCAATCCCCATTGAAAGCCGCTGCATTGATTGCAAAAAATGGACATTCCGTGTTGACGGCCGATCTGCTCGCTCACCTCCATAGACCTCCAAAGGGCGGCCATCTTTGTCTCCGGTGACGTTGTAGCGCCGCACCGACATTGATCATAACGATATCGTTTATTTGATGACAAACAAAGCTCACCTGAGAGGTGTAGTCATCAAAGGACCGACGAGCGAGTCCTTCATGATCTGATGACAAAAGCCAAAAGGCGTCCTGCCATTAAGCTCTTAAATATGAACCTTCCGCAGGGCGCCGCGCTATTAAAGTTCTTGTGAAGCCGCCAGCAGGAACCCGGGCCCATTCACCTTTCATCTCCTTGTTTGGCCGCCATGGCGCCGCCTCAAGATGTTAGTGATCTCATTACACCGTTTGAGAGAAAACAGCCGCCATGTTTGAGCATCTCGCCCCCCCCCCCCCCCCTTTTCTCCTCGCGCTTTTCAATTTCCCTGCTAACGAATCTCCCAGCATCAAAGGCCATAAATTGATTATTACTTCAGGTCGGGACATTTTCCTACCAAGTTTACTCATCCACACCCCCTGTAGGACTCTTTTCTTATCTTTTCTTTTCAGGGTGGTGCCATGTGAATGGGCGGCCGCCTTGAAAAGCGAAGAGGCCCCAGGCGTCACAAAAAAACCTCTTCTGGTTTCTCATTTAGTTGTCTTGATGCCGCTAGCACCATGTGGTCCTTGAAGGTGTTCAAAACATGGGAAGCTCCGGAGGGATCAGAGCAATCTGATTAGCGTCGGCTCACAGTCGGAGCGGGCCGGCTGGACGGCGAGGGCCGAGCGGACGCCGAGCCCGGGGACCGCCGCCTCTGCTCCGGCTGGCCTCCACCTTTTTGTGCTTTTGTGTTCTTTCAACGTTTGTGGTCATGTGGCGCCGCCGCCGCTGCCGCCAAGAGCATCATGGGAAAAGACAACGCCAACAAAATACAACATAGGGGTGATGATCCATAATGCATGGAGTGGAAAAGCGCTAAAAGGAACTTTGAAGAAACTTTATTGAGGTGGTTGATGACATCACCTCCCTTCCATGCATTCCCACAATAACAGAATATCGTAAATATTGCCAAAACTAGGAGCGATGTCAGGGAAAAAGCCCGGTATCGATATCGGCTCATATGTTATCGGTCCGATCAGCTCCGCCCCCGCCGCAGCATTCACAACATTGTCTGCTTGTTGAAAACCAGGGAGAACATGCAACACATCTACCAGATCTCCTGACTGTGTGGCCAACATGCTAACCACTAGGCCACCGTGTGGTCTGTGAGCATATTTGGTCTTAAAGACATGAGCAGGCATGCCCAGAAATAAGTTAACTGAATGAAAAGGTGCTTTTTTGCCTTGGCAAAATGTATTATTTTGAAATATCTTTATTGAAAAGCATCAGAACACTTATTTTTAAACCGTTTAATATAAGTGGAATATATGTATTTAACATATGTACATGTTAGCATGTTTAGTCTAAATGACACGAGCAGGCATGCCCAGAAATAAGTTAACTGAATGAAAAGGTACTTTTTTGTATGATAACCTTAGGTAAAAATATCACAGTTGACGGTTTCACTGTATTATAATTACAACTCTAGAATGTGTTATTTTGAAATATCTTTATTGAAAAGCATGAGAAATTATTATTATTTATAAACCGTATCATATAAGCGGAATATACGTATGTATTTAACATATGTACATGTTAGCATGTTTAGTCTAAAAGACATGAGCAGGCATGCCCAGAAATAAGCTAACTGAATGAAAAGGTACTTTTTTGGCTCAGCATGAGCCAGTATGGTAACCTTGGGCAAAAATATCACAGTTCTAACTCTAGAATGTGTTATTTTGAAATATCTTTATTGAAAAGCGTGAGAACAGTTATTTTTAAACTGTATAATACAAGTGGAATATACCAGAAAACCAGGAAAATGCAACAATGGAGAGCATAGGAGCCGAGTACTGTAAATTTATGAAAGCCTCCCGTGCCCCCGCCCCAAAGGTACCTGCTGTAGCGTCATCTTCCACGCCGTCATGTGACAGAGGCAAGAAGAGGCGAGCGAGGCCGCAGGTCCGCAACACTCGAGTTTGTCATTTGCACAGTGCTACATTCTTTCATTAGTGCTTTTATCGGAGCAGCCAGCCATGGGCGGCAGGTTCATGCACCCTTGAGCACAAAGACTCGGCTTGTTCTACATTTACACAATCATTTAACTTCTTTAATTGTACTTGAAATTACAATTGCAAATGACGCAGCGGTTCTGCACGGCCTGCAAAAAAAAAAGAGCAACATTTTTAGTGATTGCTGGCAGCAAACTAATCTTCCTGCACAAGAAAAGGCAGATTTCCTGCTTTAATAGAGGAAGCATGGCTGATCCTGGACCAGATGTTGCAGAAGCAACAATTAGGCTGAAGGCAGCAAAGGGCGGGGGGGCGGGGCGGTTGGAATAAATTAATTGCTAATTTCTTCGTCTTTGATGGAATTAGGCTCACTTCTTCCCCCGCTACGTGCCGTGTGAATGTCCGTGCGCTAAACGTGCTTTCTCCCCTTGTGGCCCCCCCCCTCCATCCTTGCCTCCCTGACTGTTGGGGCCACCCAGAGGAGGGTGACTGATGCAAAAGCGAGGAGTAATCCCCCTGTTTATCTCAGCCTCTGCCTCCATTATTCGTGGGATTTAAGGCAAACTTTCATTTATTGACCCCCCCCCCCCCACATTTACATAGAGCGACAATGCTTGTTGCCGGGGCAGTGGCTGGCCAGCGATGGGAGAGGCCTGCTCAGAAGGTTACAAGAATGTGGCCTTTGGGGGGGGCGGATGTTGGGGGTTAGCACCTGCGTGCTGCGGCCGCCAGGTCGCCAGAAGCAGCAGATGTACGCCAATCTGGTCTTATTAATAGTCACAGGGGGAGGGGTGCTTTGCTCAAAGGGGAGGAGCTTGTGACATCGCCCGATGAGCAGGTTTACCTGCCGTAGCCATTTTACCTGCGCTGTCATTTATTCTTTACCCAAACACTGCTGAACTTTTCATGACACAACCGTGACCAACTGATACATCGGCAAGTAGCGGTGATGTGTGGTGGGGGGGTTGGGGGTGGGTTCGGCGCCTCGGCTCACGGTGCCTGCCAGTTTCTGTTTGTCAGTGTGGGTGTGGCATCATTATTCTTGCTAACCAGACAATAAATACATAGAAATGTCATACGGGGTTAGGTTTAGTGAGGGTTAGGGGTTAGAGTTAGGGTGTTAGGGTGTTAGGGTGTTGGGGTGTTGGGGTGTTGGGGTGTTAGGGTTAAAAATTGTGTTAGGAGGGTTGGTCTTAGGGTTAGACAGTTAGGGTTAGACAGTTAGGGTTAGAGGGTTAGGGTTTGGGTAGGGTTAGGGGTTAGGGTTTAGGGTTAGAGGGTTAGGGTAAGAGGTTAGTGGTTAGTTCGAGGTTAGTAGTAGAGGCTTAGAGGGTAAGGTGTTAGGGTTAGGGTTAGGATTAGAGTTTTAGGGTTAGAGGTTAGGGGTTAGAGTTGGGGTTAGGGTTAAAATTAGGGTTAGGGGGTTAAGTTGGGTTTGGGGTTAGACAGTCAGGGTTAGGGGGTTAGCGGGTTAGAGGGTTTGGATTTGGGTAGGGTTTGGGTCAGGTTAGGGTAAGAGGTTAGTGTTTGGTTGGGGTAGAGTGTTAGAGGGTAAGGGGTTAGGGTTAGAAGATAAGGGGTTAGATGGTAAGGGTTAGGGTTAGGATTAGAGGGTTAGGGTTAAATGTTAGGATAAGGGGTTAGGATTAGGATTGTAGGGTTAGATGGTTCGGATAAGGGGTTTGATGGTAAGGGGTTAGGGTTAGGGTTAGATGTTAGGATAAGGGGTTAGGGTTAGGATTAGCTGGTTAAGATAAGGTTAGATGGTAAGGGTTAGGGTTAGAGGGTTGGGGTAAGGAATTAGGGTTCCAGGGTAGTCAATATTATCGCAACATGAGATGAGAGCCCACTCTCTCTGGTCATTCCACTTACAGAACCAAAGCACACACACAGATGCAGAGTGACCCCTCTTGTCATCCAGCCTGTGTCACACAGAGAAGAGCAGACACACAAACATGCATATCAATTTATCGAAGACCTCGTTTTTATTATCGATAATAACGTGACAGGTCAAGGTGTCATGGTTGTCAAGCTCTGGCATCTCCTCGGCATCTTAGCTAGCCATGACTCATGCTAACCAAAGGCTGGACTTCACTGTATTTGTTTACCGAGTAGACGCTACACATATTGTGTTTATAGCTGTTGACATTGGTCTCCTCTCGCCGTAATGGGCTCCACCCCCACATTAGCAGGAGCTGTATTTGCCCCCCCTCCCCCTGGGGGGAATGTGTTAGAACAAATTTGCAGAGTGTCATATTGCACACATGCAAACAGGCTAACACATTAGCGTATTAGCCTAATGAATCAATATGCCTGCTAATGGCCATTGCACAAGGAGGGGGGGGCACCACTTCACTCCCACCACCAGCCCGATGATGAAGCTCATTAAAAAACACACATTATGATTCAGCCATACAGCTGCTGAGAGGGGGACTTCAAAATAAAAGCATCGCAACATCAGGGACATTGACGTTGAAGGAAAGTTTACATTGGACAAGCACTTTTCAACCATAAAAGACATTTTTGTGAGCCAGCCATCATATTTGTTCATGAAGGACTTAGATTTCAACGCAATTCCCACATTTCCGTACGCAAATAAAGCATGTTTTGTTACATTTGTTGATATCATGTGCTTTTGGGAATTAAGTTTCCCAAGAACACAAAACATCCATCCATCCGATTTCTATGCCGCTTATCCTTGCGGTTATGCTGGAGCCTATCCCAGCTGCCCCGAGAGCCAGGGTCCACTCTGGACCGGTGGCCAGCCAATCACAGGGCGCATATAGACAAACAACCATTCACACTCACATTCATACCTATGACTAAAACTCATGTCATTTAATAATGAAGACAAAAATCAAACAGGAAACAAAGGCGGCTTTTATTCTGAAACCCCATGACAACAACAACACCTGCCCCCAAACTCTGCACTCCCCCCCCTCCTCTGTCTCTATACCCCACCCCAGCAACCCACCCAAATCAAAACCAAAGCAATGCCTTTTTTTAATCTTCAGCTCTTCAGACAATGCCTGCAGGATCCCGTAGCCTAATCTCCCCAATCCCTCTCCCGACCCCCCCAACCCCCCCAGGCCCTTTATTCCACTCTTAAAGAATGTTTGAAAGGGCGACAGCAGCAACGAGCAAAGTAAGACAGACACACCCACTTTCATTTGGCTATTTTAAATCTGCTAATATTTCATTTCGCGTTTCATGTCGTCTTGATGGTTTCTGGCGTCTGTGCATTCTAAAGATATAAAAACAGATAAAAAGAGACAGGTAACAAAGGCAAACCCAAAACCCCACTATTAAAACGCACCCCAAAACCTCCAACAAGGTTTTATGTTTTTATTATACCCATGCTGGGAACACGTAGTAACAGGATGAAGAGTTACTAGTTAGTTAGTTGACAGTTACTATGGTACCCATGATGTCATTGTATGGTCATATCACCTCGTACTTTGGTATGTGACAAAAAATTTAAAATTAAAAATTGTTTAAAAAAAATGTTTAAAAAAATAAATAAAAAAATTAAAAACTAAGAAAACATTTTTTAAATAAAAAAAATAAAAAAATTAAAATAACACTTAAACTATATCAAGAAAGCAGGAAGTGAACAAATGTAACTGTCCTCATCATGTAATTTGCAGATAAGAACACAAAATTAACGAGCGATTGCCAATCAGCAGAGAGGAAAGAAAACAATACAAGTTTTTAGTTTGAAACATGTTTCTGCTTCTTCCGCTTGAGCTGCTGCTGCTGTTTTTGTTGTTGTTGCTAATTGGCGTGCTAACCACAACGTGACGTAGCTAAGCTGCGACCCTCGTTAACCGAGGGCCGTCATTAGGCCGCTCAGCATCCCGAGGAAACCAGAGAGCGGACAAAAGACGACACTTGACTTACTCGGGCCGCTTTAACACGCTTGGCTCCACACGCAGTCACATGACGTCACATGACCGCCGTCAGTCTCTTGAAAGCTTTTACTTAGAATGTTTTATACAGATAAACGTAGTAATATTGTGATATTGATGTCATAGCAATGTTTGAAAACAACATAGAACAACACTTTGATCAATTACTATTATCTGTAGTCGACTACTCATGCCTGAGCCAATACAAAGTGCTCTGATTTGCTAAGTCACCTCCAGCAACAGTTAGAAGATATTTACGACTTTCTACATCTTACTACATCTATGATGCTACTTTTAGCATCGTAGTCTCATTAGCGGAACAAGTATTATATCTCAAACTTCATTTTAGCATGACTTCTTCACACAGACCGCGTGTTAGAGGCCAGCATGGAGCGCTGCGAGGCGTCCACTTAGCAACTAATTAGCCACATCATTAGCTACATTTCGTCCATTTGCATTTTAATGTTTTGTTTGTTGCCATTGTCTGAACAGACAATAGACACACATGCTATTGAGGAGTCCCCAAAACACCCCCCCCCCACCCCCCACCCCACCCAATGGCAGTCCATTTACCCAAAGCCCCCCCGCCATCACCAACAACAACATCCCCAGCAGCGTCCTCAGGCTCTGAAGACACAAGTCGGGACAGGTGACGGACATGCCAGCTAGCATGATTGACACTTCACATCATGTGATTTGGGTTTGACTTTTTATTAAAGACCTGAGACACGTTGTCGTCACCCAAACAAACATGTGCCATATATAAAAATTACTTAGAAGTTCAAATGAAATAGTAATAGTAGTAATAAAAATATATAAGTATAACAAATTATAAATATAATAAAAAAATAATAAATATAAGTAAATATAATAAAAATTAAAAAAAACTAAAAACAACTTGAATACAAATGTAAAAAAATAACTGAAAAAACTAAAAATGACTGATAGAAGCGTCAAAAAAATAAATGAATACAAGTTAAAAACGACTAATAATAATAATAATGTAAAACATAAAATAAAATGACTTAAAAAGTGTTTTTTCCATGGTTCAATTTCCATGGTTTTCTTAATAATAACCAAAATCATCTCGGCATTGTCCTGACAAAAAAGTAAACCACTGCTGACAACACGGTTTCTTGTCACTGCCCACCACCGCCCCCTGCTGGCGGCCCCCATTACTACACGTGAATAAACAGCACAAAGTGACGTCAGAGCAAGAAGACAACACGGCAAAGGTTACCGGGGTTACCACCGCTCTCGGAGAGGATGACGGGAAACGTTCAACGTTCTCGCGGAATGTTAAGGACACTTAACATTAGCTTGACATTAGCTGATCATGTCGCCTCAAAGTGTATGAGGCGATGGGACGACCTCATGGTTTCAGTGTTCATGGATCACTGCTCTTTTCATTCAATTACCTTTTATTCAATCTAATCAGACGGTCAGCGGTCCTTCCTTGCAAACAATGTCATCCTCTTCCGTACACCGCTCATGTGACCACACGCCGCCACCTGATTGGACTACATTTTCTAACTTCCAATGACGAACCACGGCACCGGAGAGGCGGGGTACACCATTTTTGTCATTCGTACATGAAAAAGGGTCAGAGCACGGTGTTGGCATGCTAGCATTAGCATGGTAGCATTGCCAGCATGCAAATGGTAGCATGCTAGAATGTTTTACCATTTTACATATGTAAACACCACTTTCATGCTTGGTGTTAGCATGCTAATGTTAGCATGTTAGCATTACCAGCATGCAAATGTTAGTATACTAGAATGTTTTACTATTTTCCATATATAAACACTTTCATGCTCGGTGTTAGCATGTTAATGTTAGCATGTTAGCATTGCCAGCATGCAAATGTTAGCATACTAGAATGTTTTACCATTTTACATATATAAACACCACTTTCATGCTCGGTGTTAGCATGCTAATGTTAGCATGTTAGCATTACCAGCATGCAAATGTTAGCATACTAGAATGTTTTACTATTTTATATATAAAAACACTTTCATGCTCGGTGTTAGCATGTTAATGTTAGCATGTTAGCATTGCCAGCATGCAAACATTAGCATACTAGAATGTTTTACTATTTTCCATATATAAACACTTTCATGCTTGGTGTTAGCATGTTAATGTTAGCATGTTAGCATTGCCAGCATGCAAACGTTAGCATACTAGAATGTTTTACTAGTTTACATATATAAACACTTTCATGCTCGGTGTTAGCATGCTAATGTTAGCATGTTAGCATTGCCAGCATGCAAACGTTAGCATACTAGAATGTTTTACTATTTTCCATATATAAACACTTTCATGCTCGGTGTTAGCATGTTAATGTTAGCATGTTAGCATTGCCAGCATGCAAACGTTAGCATACTAGAATGTTTTACTATTTTCCATATATAAACACTTTCATGCTCGGTGTTAGCATGTTAATGTTAGCATGTTAGCATTGCCAGCATGCAAACGTTATCATACTAGAATGTTTTACTATTTTCCATATATAAACACTTTCATGCTCGGTGTTAGCATGTTAATGTTAGCATGTTAGCATTGCCAGCATGCAAACGTTAGCATACTAGAATGTTTTACTATTTTCCATATATAAACACTTTCATGCTCGGTGTTAGCATGTTAATGTTAGCATGTTAGCATTGCCAGCATGCAAACGTTAGCATACTAGAATGTTTTACTATTTTCCATATATAAACACTTTCATGCTCGGTGTTAGCATGTTAATGTTAGCATGTTAGCATTGCCAGCATGTAAACGTTAGCATACTAGAATGTTTTACTATTTTCCATATATAAACACTTTCATGCTTGGTGTTAGCATGTTAATGTTAGCATGTTAGCATTGCCAGCATGCAAACGTTAGCATACTAGAATGTTTTACTATTTTCCATATATAAACACTTTCATGCTCGGTGTTAGCATGTTAATGTTAGCATGTTAGCATTGCCAGCATGCAAACGTTAGCATACTAGAATGTTTTACTAGTTTACATATATAAACACCACTTTCCTGGTCCAAAGTCCTGGTCCGCTGTGGTTACAATCAGGTCCGATCAGGACGGAAGCCAAGTAAAGTGAGCTGAAATTTAATGAAAAAGTGTTAATAGGAGGTTCACGGCATCAAACATGCACACGGCCCGCAGGAGGCAGGGTTGATCTCCTGCGGGTTTAAGGGCCACACACCTGTGCATACAGGGGGCCCATAAACCCAGATTAAGGTAAAGTTACCCTTTCTCTCGGCACGCCGTCATTCTAAACCTAATGGCCACCACGCGGCGGACAAAGCTCCTTTTGGAGCGTCCTAATGAACGCCATTAGCTGTGGGACATCAAACATGGGGAATGAGGGTATTTTCTAGCTCCACAAAAAAGCCAAACAATGCAATATAATGCAAAACAGCCAACATGGCCGTGCTTACATTCATCAGTAACTATGGAAGGTTCATGGCGGTTTGAAACGGAGTAAAACCTGGAGTCCACCACGTTTCTAAATGTTCTCAGGAGACACAAAAGTGCTGCAGCGGATTATTCTTCTAGTGTTACACGGATTAGCAGCAATGTGACCTTTCACCCTTGTTAGCTCACCTGTCTTTATTCTTTGTGGCCGTCAATGACACCTCCCCCTCGTGGAAGAGACGCAACAGTGCACTTTGACTCATAATGCCGCCTACAGAGAACATACTAAGTCATTATTTCTAAAATCACTAATACTTCAACTTGCTGATATAGTTCATCTTCAAACAGCTAAAATAATGCATAAGGATAAAAAAATAACCAATTAGCTAAAAATGTCATCCAATACGTTAAAAAGCCATAGCATTTCAGTATGCGGAATCAAACTATGGAATGGATTGAGTAAGGAAATCAAACAATGCACAACGATGAGCCAATTCAAGAAACAATCCAAGCAGTTGATGTTTGCTAAATACAAGGATGAAGAGTCTTGAACCAGTCATGATGTGCTATATATATCACTATATTGACACTTACTATGGTACCCATTATGGCATTGGATGCTCATATCACCCAGTACTTCCATACGTGACAAAAATTCAAAAAAACTTTAGATATAAATTTTGTGATTTTTTTTTAGAAATTTTAGTGATATTAGATAGAAAATAAAAAACAAAAAAACATATTTTGACTTTATTGTATTTTTAATAACTTTTAACAAATATTTAGATTTTATTCTCATTAAATGACGTTTAACGGGTATTAGGTGAAGCCAAACAAACCGATCTTACTCGATCTTCCAAAATCCCAATCCTGAAGATTACCAAAAAAAAAAACACATTTTCCCACGTCAATCAGTGGCTGAACTTTATTTAAATGTGTACATAACGAAGGCAACATAAAACCAAAGAAAAAGCAAAGCAAGTTTAATTCTTGTCAGCCGCCCGTGGTTGCGTGTAGCTGTCCGACGGTCTCAGCGCGCTGAAGCGAAGCAACGGCACATCAGCAGCGGGACGGCGCTCCTTCTGCAGGGTCCAGCCGTCACGAGGCCCCCTGGTGGGCAGCGGGGGCGGCGGCAGGTCCGAGTCAGGGGGGTAGGAGTAGGCGTCGTCGTGACAGCGCTGGGAGGTGTGGCCTTTACTGCCACAGCGCACCAAGAAGGCCCCGTGGTGGCGGCGGCGGTACAACGTGCAGGCGGCCACGAGAAGCAGGACGATGACGGCGGTGAGCAGGAAGAAGACCACGTACACCCCCTTGGTCTCAGCTGACGGACCCCCTCTGCAGCCTGAACAAGAACCAGAACCGCGAGCAGGACTATAAAACTTTGAATCATCTCAATCATCTCCTCACCGTCTGCTGCCTTCTCGTCCACACACACGGTTCCACCAGGACCTAGACGGGACTCATCCCTGAAGCCTGCTCTGCAGCGGCACCAGTAAGATCCAAACTGGTCCAAACAATCTGCGTTGATGTCACACAGCGCCAACTGGGTCCCGCACTCGTTCACATCTGCAAGACAGGAAGTTGATAAAGATGAGCCACTAAGCGGTTCCGGTCCAGGGTCTGATCTCCTCGACATGATGTCCAACCTCCGATGGACACCGAGGTGATCACGGCGTTGTTGTGGTTCCTCGTCAGAGCGACACCGGTACCAACCAAGCCCTGCAGGTCCGAGTGGACGCTGGAGTAGACGTGGTGGCTTCCGTCCTCCGGGCCGGTGTTCAACCAGATGATGTAGAGTTCTCCTGCACGCAGCCTGAACACCAACATGATTTGAAATGTGGACCTGCATCTCCAACCAGGTGGCCTTCTTGGACTGACCTTTTAATTCTCTTGAAGGTCAAGGTGAGCGGCACGTGCAGCCCGTCCAGATGTTGGAGAACCTGCAGCACACCGTTGATGAGCTTCAACGTGACAGTACGACAGGAGGTGTGGACGTACCAGAGCCTTGATGGACTTCATCAGTGACCCATCAATGCGGATCTGGTCCGGGTTCTGGTTCTGGTTGTGGCTGAGGCGGACCTCCACAGCGACTTCAAAGAGCTGGTCTACAGAGAACACAGTGGACTAGGAAGTCTAGTATCTGGTAGGTTCTGGTTCTACAATGTGATCCTAAACGTACTCACCACCTGGCCGATGTTGGATGCCAGAACGGTTCCGGATGTGCACTGCAAACAATGTATGGACGAGTGATTTGGTGCAGAGTGAGAGGTCAACTCATCAATCTATGAGCGCAGCAAGGGAGCTGTCACTCTGCGCCTTTTTTATGTACCGGGGTCATTGCTAGTACTCACCGGTCCCTCGGTCATCCGACAGTGGTTCCACCACGCTGGGATCCAGGGGGGTTCCTCCGAGCTCCTCAGGTTGTAGTTCTTCAGAGAATGATGGCTGCCGCTCTGATTCCGACATCTCGTTTTCAGGATCTCCACTTGGTTCTGAGCCCACATCCGGTCCTTGCGGGACAGGGTAAATCTTTGTGTCCTCTTCAGGGAGAAGCGGACCTTCATTCACTTCCCTGCGTTTGGCCATCGGAGTGTGAAGGGAGCTGCTGGGGAGTCGGTTGGGTGCTGGAAGGTCAGAAAGCATCCGAGCGATGCTTCTCTCTGAGCGGAAGATCCCGTGGTTGAGCGTTGGCGCCGTGGGCTCGGCCGTCAACGGGAACATCGAGTAGTCCTTCTCCGAGGGAGGCGGCTGGCATGAAGAGGATTTTATTCTTCATCTGACTTTTTGTAAATTAATTTAGTGAAAGTAAAACTAAAATATAGAACAACCAAAGTAACACTATTCTATGAGGCTATGAGGTAAGAGCAATGGCACCACCTAGTGGTCTTTTCTAGTTGCTGCAGTTGTACCCATCTAAACTCACTTACCTCAGCATGTGCGGTCTGCTCCACAAACGAGTCCGCAGCTTTATCGGAATAATCCAAGCGGGGAAGGGAGGCGGCTGGTGTGGGGTTCGGTCCGAACTCTTCCAAGTCCTCAAGGCTGTCAGGCCATGTTGACCCCATTTCCGCCTCTGGGACGCCGTCCCGCGGGTGGTAAGCCACAGGCGGTCCAAAGGCCCGGTAGCGGCCGTAGAATCCTCGGTACTGCTGAGCGGGCCAGCCCCCGATCAGCAGGACCACGTGCACGGTCCGGGACGAGGACGTGTACCTGGCCTCCCGCCAGCACTTCTGCAGGACCTTGTGACCCCCCGCGGTGTCATCCACGTGGATCTGGTCCTGTTTCAGGTGACAGGCGTCGTCCGGGGTCAGGTCCTCCAGGTGCAGCTGGACCCGTTTTCCGGCGTCCACCCGGATGGTCCAGTTGCACCACAGAGGCGGATTGGCGCAAACGTAGTCGGGAGAGAAGAACTCGCCGCCATCGCCTCCCAGTTGCTGGTGGCAGCTCCTCAACGCGAAGAAAGCCCCGCCCCCTTGGCCACGTGCACCTAGGGAGGTTAGCATCATGTTAACAACAAACACCGATGCCTTTTATATGCATTAAATCATATTTAGGGGTTTTCTTTAGTCGTGATTGGAAGCCAGACATTACATAAATGTGTTTTTGTTCAAGTTTTGCTTACAAAATCCTAATATATGTATGTATACGTACAGTATTACTTACTGACCTGAGATCTGCTCCTCCTGCTCTCCGTCCAGCTGCAAATAACACACACATACCGTAAATGCACATAAACACCCCCAGTGTTGTCAGACCAATGTGACGTCATTGATCGCCTTACTTGTGCCTTGCAGGAGGTCCCAAAAAGGAGCAGAAAGAGGAGTACAGAACTTTTAATAAAGCTTCTTATCATTTTGCTAGCAAACATTTTCTTTTAGGCTTGCTCACGACGTGAAGGGGGAAGTGACGTCACTTAAGTAATTAACAGCTGAAGCTCATCAAGAGCTGATTACCTGCGATTGCCCGCTTCGTCCACCAGGGGGTAGCATCCCTCAGCATCATCAATTAATAGTTCTTTGTTTTAAGGCAGGTGACTTCCTGTTGCAAATATGTTTGAATATTATTATTCCCATTTATTTCAATCTCGGGAATGTTCTGCTTCAAGGTCATTGACAGTCCAGCTGTGGTCGGACGATCCAAGTCCAGATCTTCAGCATTTCCTGCGGCGTGCGGCTGTGCACAAGCATCAATTTCCTGTGAGCGCACAGGTTCTGGCGGGACTCCTCGTCAAGGTCGAACGTTCTGAAGCCCTGGTGCTGCTCCGGAACCAGGCCCAGCTTCTGCAGGCACATTCCTGTGTAGACATCGTCAATGGGGTACAAGACCACCTGGCGGGAGACATCCCAAAGACGGAGCGCCACGTCCCCAGACAGCAAATAGCCCCCTCGCCCGGCATAGGGCGGGTACTCTCCTGTAAAAACACTCTGTGGGACAAAGTACTTGAGCTTCCGGTCTCTTTGTGGGCCGGCGTTCCAGATGATGTCACCAATGAACAGATCCTTTGACTTCGCCAAGGGAAGACCTTCCAGGAAGTCCAGAACTTGAAGAGTGTTGACCAGGACGTCGTCATCGGCCTTGAGGACGTATCGGGCTTGTGGACAGTTGCTGTGGAACCAGTCCAGGAAGAGCGCCTCCTTCAGGGTCAGGTTGAGGAAGGTGTCCCTGAACTCCCATTGGATGAGGTCTCCATGAAGCTCCGCCTCCCGGCCCAGCATCCCACTAAGGTCTGGGAAGTGGTCTTGTGACAGGGTCTGACCCAGCAGGAACACGGTGGCCACCGTGCGGTTGGCGAGGACGCCCGCTCGCCCCCATGTCTGCCGAATGGCTTGGCGTCGCCCAAAGTGGGGCACCAGCGTCTTCACCGCCAGCAGCAGGAAAAGATCCCGGCGGCATGTCTGGCTCGGCGTAGTGAGCATGCGGTACTTCCTGCAGCGCATGTACAGGAGGAAGTCCTGGAGGCGGCGCGGTAGTGTGTTGTAGTCCCAAACCTGCATCGGGACTCTTTGGTCCGCTTCACACGAGTCCACGGGCCCGGTGTCATTGACACGGTCTTTGGAGTGAGCGGCGCCCAGGAGGGGGTTGTAGAGGACGTCCAGTTGCTGCTGCTCTTTGTTCCAGAAGGATCCGCTCACTGCCTGCTGGGACCAGAAACTCCTGGATGGGACGTGAACCCTCTGGTGTCCGCTGCGGTCCGGGCTCAGTTTCCAGGTTAGAACCACGAGGAGGCACGTAAAGATGTTGAGCATCATCAAGACACTGCGCAGTCTGCTGCGGCCGAGCACCACGCTGTCGCCTCCTCGTTCCTGAAAGGCAAATGAGGGTACAGCAGGCGGTTCAGACTGGACCTCCTGGTTCTTCTAGTACACTTACCACAAAGCCCGGATACAGAGGAGCGTTGGGGAACATGCTGAGGTTCTCCTTGAGGCCACAGCTGCAGGAACTATTTGCAATCTGCTCTCAGGATCCGCGCCTCCTCGCAATGGCGCACACAAGCACGCGTTGTTCTCTTGAAGGCCACGCCCACTTTGTCCTCTAACTGATAGGAGTCACGCACTTCCAATCAAGACGTGAGGCCAGCAGAAACATGTCACACAGGAAGTAGGCGACATCAACACAGGAAGTGTGTGACATCATCCCAACCCATGATGCATTGCTCTTGATGTCACAGGGCTAATGTGGCTCATGCTAGCGGCCACAAAAAAGATCTCTTTTGATATGTTTATTGAGGTCACATGACAACAAGGACTGACCAGGTCCAGTATAATTCAGAATTTGTCCCACAAGGCTCCTCAGTGTCTCATGATGGTTTCATGGTGCAGCCATGTTGGATGTTCACCTGCACGATGATGCCATCCATGTTGGATAAAACAGGCTAGTGGTTTCTGGAGGCGCATCAGGTGCGCTGAAGGATGGCGTCGATGCTGGCCTGGATGTCAGCCATCTTCTTGAGCACGTGCTGGACTTTGTCCTCGTCCATCTCCACGCACACAAACTGGGAGTCCTGGAAGACAAAAAGTTCATCAGCGAGGTTGTGACGTCGCATCAAACGTCTCACCCGCCTCACCTGGCCGCTCCTGCCCAGCTCCAGCTCCATCAGCGCCACCGGCCCCCTCCCGCCCGCCGCCGTCTGGAGGTCCACCCTCCAGGACAAGCCCTTGAGTCCGGGCTCCCAGCGGCTGTGGGACAGCAAGCTGTCCCTCACGCGGACACGCTGGCTCTTCCAGAAGCGAGTGAGGGCGGCAGCCTGTTCGGGGGTCACGGCAGCCGCCCCCTGCTTCCTGGTCTGGGCGGTGAGGAAGGCCTCCAGTTGGGCATGGTCCATGTCAGCTGTGGCGATGGACTGCGAGGAGGAGCAGAGCGGACATCTTCAGTCAGGTGACCAAATGCGGATGGAGTTTCTACTCCTGAAGCTCATAAAAAGGTGAAAGGGTGAAAACATACACCCCTACTGTGTTGCCTGTGCAATTCCAAACACACCACACGGTGGTGCTGTTGTTACACCCCATAAGGATAAGCGGTACAAAAGTGTCAAATATATATGTTAAATTTGAGCAAGGTTGGTTTAAAAAAATGGCCACAAAATGTGGGTGGGACCAAGCAACGGTCAATGGGAATATCTGTATTACATGTACAGTTAAAACATGTACGCTAGCATGTCTTCTACGGCATTTTAAACACGGCCCACAGGGGGAGCCACTCGTATTTCCATTCATGTTTTGTTTTGACTGTTGTCTCAAGACTTGTTAGCATAAAGCATCCACTCAACGACACAAGCAAAGCATCGTAACAGTAAAACACCACAAGTACAAATATTTAGCTAGCTTAACTTTACTAAAACGATTTCAACAAACGCTGATTGTGTCGCCGTTTACCTTCAAAAGTGTTTTCATTTTGTCGTACAAGGTCTTAAAGTCTTCCTGGGACATGTCCGTGTAAATTTCACTTTTTAACAAATCCTCCGTCACGTCGGTCTTGCCGTAATAAACTTGTTGAGCGACGCCATTCAGCAGAGCTAGCAAACATCTGCTGGCTTCCGCCTCCGCCATCTTGGTCGGCTTCACACACTCACGTGACGCGAAAAGATACAGTCGCGTGAGCGCAGCGCGGCATTGTGGGAGTTGTAGTATGTAGTCACAATTCGCCAATTAGCCAAACGTGCATATTTTTGGAAACAACGGGGTAGGAATCTGACATTTATATTTCATTTTTATGAGTCTTTCACAGAGGAGTGAATGTTCTTTTTGTTCGTATTTTTATGTGTATTTTATGCGCGTATTTTGTGTGTATTTTAGTTTCTTTATCACATCCGACTTGTTACTTTTCAAATAAAGTGTAGACAAGGACTGATAATAGCTTTAATGTTGTTAAAAAGAAGATTACATGTTAGCAAGCTACTATTAGCATTTAGCAAATGGTTACTTTTCAAATAAAGTGAAGACAAGAACTGATAATAGCTTTAATACTGTTAAAAAGTTAGCAAGCTGGTATTAGCATTTAGCAAAGATAAAAATGTTTCTCAGCTTTCCACTGGCGTCATCAACCTCGCCCTCGCCCTCGCCCTCGCGGTCGAGAAGCTCGACCACGCCCACGCTTGATCCCGCCCCTCTCTTGTTTGCCCCCCCTGATTGAGATTGCTGTGGCCACGCCCTCTCTTCCTCTTTCTTCCAGGACCTTTTCCTGGCGAGGTACGGCCCCCTCGCTGCGGTCTGGAAGATTGTCGTCCAGCAGGAAGCTGAGACGCGCGTTGTCTTCGGGACTCTTCTTGATGGTTGGCGTTTCTACGTCCGGGCGGGGTCACTTCACAGACGTCAGGCTCAGTCGGGCGCTTCCGAAGGCTTCTTCTTATTCTCTGGCCCCGCCCTCGCCCACCTCGCCCACCTCGCCCACCTCGACCACCTCGCCCACCTCGCCCACCTCGACCACCTCGACCACCTCTCCCCCTTCCGCTGCCCCCTCGCCCTCTCGTATTGCACAGATCCCCGCCCCCTTGCTCAGTGACCTGCTGACCTTGATCGACGTCTTCATAGCAGTTGGTTGTGACCTCCCCCCCTCCCTCGCTGGAGCAGCTGACACACTCCAAGTTTGCATTTGTATCGTTCCTGTTGCAGCGGAAGATGGTGCGGAGGCCGCCGGGGCCAAGATGTCTCCCCAAGGTGATGAGCCCTTTTTTGAGCGTTTCTGGAGGGATGGCTTCCCAATTATCTTTGGGTTTGAAGATTTTGGAGAAAACCACGGCGTGATTCGGCCAGTCGTTGATGCGCTCCACCAGCTCGAGGATGTTGAGTTTGCTTGTTTCGCTCGTGCACCTGCCCGTGCACGGCGAGGCGCGCACGTAGAGAAGCAACAAACCCGTCTTCTCCTTGTTTGCGGCCCAGGTGTTGAACGTCTGCAGAACGCGGTACTCGGCGTGATCCGCTTGCTTGTTTTTCACTGCATGCGGGCAAACCGTCTTCACTTCCTGCCAAGTCATTTTGGTACGCTTGCACTTCCTCAGGACTTCCTGCCACGGCACTGACGCCGTAGGACAATGGTACAGCACGTCGGGCCACCTCAGGACGGTGGCGGCCACCAGGTTGGGGCTCTGGTACACGCCGCATTCTAAGATGGTGTTCCTTACGTTCTGACCCGGAGCGGTCACTCGACTCGGGTCGTACGAGGACTTGTCAGGACTGAGTGGGATCCTCGCTGCCAGGCTGAACATGGGCATTTTGCTACACACACACACACACACACACACACACACACACACACACAATAACCGCGTGAGCTTTGCTCCAACGTCACAAATCAACATGAGACGACTCACGATTGGACGTTCAACCTGCAGGTGAGGAGACACAAAGAAAGCCAAAGGTCACAAACACAAAGAGAGAAGTTCCTATCTGTCTTTTTTTCTTGGACACAAACAAAGAAACAAACATACCCGCTGAGAATGGTTTCAACCATCGTGGCCAGCTGGTTCTGATCGATCTGGTCCTCGGTCTTTGCTCCCGCCGCCGTGACCGCGAGCAGCGCCAACAGCCACCAGCGTACATCAGCCATCTACACATGATTATATTTACATTTTATATATGCTCTTATTTCTTTGAAGTCCAAGGAGGAGGCAAGAACATTTTTACTTACCTTGTCGGACCACGATGATGATGATGATGATGATGATGAGAGACGATTTTGAGCTTACAAGTCAAACCTCAAAACGGAACTTGATCATATCAGAATATTCATGTTGCTCAACAACACACACACACACAGTTACTATGGTTGTCATTGTATGGTCATATCACCTCTTACCTACATTATTAAAAAAAAAAAAAAAAAAAAAAAACTGTATTATGGAAAGAAGGAAGTGAACAAATGTAACAGTTACTTATTGTTCATTCACTCATTTTCTACCGCTTATCCTCACGAGGGTCGATTGTAAAAATTAAAATTAATAACAAAAAATTTAACTATATTAGGAAAGCAGGAAGTGAACAAATGTAACAGTTACTGATTGTTCATTTTCTACTGCTTATCCTCACGAGGGTCGATTGTAAAAGTTAAAATTAATTAAATTTTTTTAAAACTATATTAGGAAAGCAGGAAGTGGACCAATGTAACAATTACTGATTGTTACCTATTTTTTTTTTAAACTATTTCAGTTTAATTGTTGCTTTCAACAAATGGAAAATAAAAAAATAAATTAGTGCTTTCCGTCACACTCCCGCTTCTTGTTTTTGCATATAACTGTGCACTTTGCACAGTCACGCAGCATGAAGATGTCAGGAAACTAAAGAGGAAGATACCGACCACTTTTTTTTTTTTTCCCCAGGAACGTGGCTGAAAAAGACAAACGAATCATCAAGTTGATGATCAGTAGGCCTGATTATTTGATTTTTTTTTGGAAAGTTAGCATTGTTAAAAAAAAAACCCCAAAAAAACAACCCATCAGATGTCAGTGGTTAATTGATAATAAAGCATTTTATTCTCTTGCGATAAAAGCATGACACAGCAGAAAATGAACACGACAAGATGGAATGTTCTTCAGTAAAGAAAATAAAAGCTCCGAGTGGTCCAACACGGGGGCTTTATTTGCACCACAGTCCAATAAAGCACCACTTATATTTATATATATTTATATGTATAGATTCTTATTTATATATATATATATATGTATATATATATAAAGATGTTTCTATATATATATTTATAGTTTTCATGTACACCTTCAGGCAACAACTTCTTGTGGTTCTTCTCATTTACAAGTAAACTTTTTAACACACAAACGTCAACTAAAGGCAACTTTCTTTCTTTGCCTGCTTGTTGAGCAAAGTACAAAACTGGCACTGAGGACGAGCGCGTCTATACACAGTAAAAATCAATAAAATTAAATTAGCAAATAAAATCACTTTCCCAAACTCCATTTGTATAAAACACAACAAAAAAAACTGGTTTGCCTTTTAAAAACAAAAAAAAGTCCACTTGAAGGCAACAAAGCAGATGAGCGGAAGAGGAAATGGAAAAAAAAAAATTATAAAAAAAATCTTACGGTGTGATGATGTCACGAGGAGGGCGGGGCTTTAACACTCAGTTTGGTAACTATGGCGATGGCGGCTTCCACTGTCCTGCACAGCACGTCCAGCATGTCCGCTGGGGGGCCGCCGCTCAGGAAGGCCTGTGGGGAGGGGGTGTTGCTCCTGCAGCCCTCAGGCCCCTCCCCTACCAGGTCCAGAGCCGTTGAGAGGGCGGCATCCTCCGAGAGGGGCGGGGCCGAGCTTCCACCCACGTCCTTGTCTTCGCTCCCCTCCTGTGGGACGGCCACAACCCTCTGACCTTCCTCCCACTCCCCCTCCCCATCCGGATGCGTCGGCTCCGCCTCCCCCGTGTCCGGCAGCAGAGAGGACGTAGAGGAGAAAGACGACGACGACTCCGCCTCCATCTTCTCCTCTTTAGGGGAGTTGGAGGCGGGGTCGGGAGGGGAGGGCGGGTCCTGCTCGGTGCCGGGATCGATCACGGAGGAGGAGTCCCGTGTCTCTGTGTCGGAAGTGCTGGTGGGCGTCAGCGCCCCCTGTTGCTCGCACTTGGACTCCGCGCTTGGGGGGAGGGCGGCCGAGGAGAGTGCCGGTGCGTCGCCGTCGCTGTTAACACGCCGCCGCTTCACCGGCGTCGCACCCTCATCCTCTGCTAACACACATCATTCGTAGCCGTGACAGAATGAACGTTCCGAGTGTGTGTGTGTGTGTGTGTGTGTGTGTGTGTGTGTGAGTGTGTACCTCTGGCCTTATTGTCGTGGTCGGCCTCCAGTTCCAGAGTGCTGCGTTGCTGCATACACACCCGACAGCGGCCGAGGAGGTCCTGCAGGGCGGGGCAGAGGGCGGGGTCGAGGACCTGTGGTGACTGGATGGACAGCAGCAGCATCAACGCCCTCAAGTCCTGAAAACGGGGGGGGGACGTTTTAGACTGACAGGTGTACGTGTGTGTGTGTGTGTGTGTGTGTGTGTGTGTGTGTGTGCGTGTGCGTGCACACACAGCATTCAGCAGCGCGCTGGTCTTGCTGAGCTCCGGCCAATGAGAAGCCAGCTCAGGCTGCAGGCCGCTGTGCTCGCCGAGCACGTTGGCCACCAAGACGCCAATCAGGTTGGAGTAGCTGACACCCGACAGCACCTGCACCTGAACACACGCACGCACATCATGAACGACGACATGGTGATGGCGCTGGGGCGCCGGGAGAGGTTGGACGTCGGACCTTGTGCAGGAAGCAGGTGAGGAACGCGTAGGCCACGTTGTTGTTGAGGAAGCTCCTCATGTCCATCAGGATGTACTTGATGTACTCGCTGAAGGTGGCGTCGTCGCACAGCAGCTTCACGCACGTTTTGGACAGGAGCGACTGCGAGAGAGGAAGAGAAGAGCGGCTCAGTGCGGACGCTCGTTAGAAAAACGCCGCCGTCGCCGTCCGGAGCGTCGCCCCCTCCCCAACCTGAGACTGGCACAGCTCCGTCCACAGTTTGGGGAAGATGGCCAAGTGGAGAGGAAGTCCTTCGTACGCCATCAGGACACCTGAGAGGCAAAACGCAGCCGACAGTGAGTGAACTTCCTGCGGGCGGCGGCCCAGCGGCGTGCTGCCGTACGCACTCAGCTTGACCAGCGTGTCGCTGAACTTCTCGCAGTTGATGGCCACGCGACACAGCAGGTGGATGAACTGCTGGTAGGACAGGAAGTAGTCCAGCAGCAGGCGGTCGTAGACCTCGTCTTTACCCTGACAGACAGGAAACGCAGGACGGCTGAGGTCACGTGACGCCTGCGAGAGCGGGGCGGGGTCTCACCTTCCTGCTCTCCACCATGGAGGGCAGCAGACACATGTTGAGTTCCGGCCTGGGGGGTCTGATGTTGCTTTTGGTGCCCATCACCTTCATGTTGTCCCTGCATGGCAGGTAGGGGCCCAGCGACACTGGAGGGAGGGCGGAGGATCACAACATATGATAGCAAGCACGCCCTCTGGTGGCGGTCGGCAGTATAAGACGCGTGATGCTCACTGGGGATGTTGCTATGGTGATAAGTGTAGTGGTTGTGTTGCAGAAAAGGCACTAGCGTGTGCAGGAAGTCGTGCGGACTCAGAAGAACCAGCTCCTTCAGAACATCTGCAGGAGGCAAGGACACGAGAGCTGACTATGGGAGGTGGTTGATGTCACCTCGGAGGGGTTCAGTATGGGGTGCATTAATTACCCAGGCAGGCGTTGCGGAGCTCGGGCGGGCTGTAGGAGTTGAGGAGCGTGAGAAGCTTGTGGGCGAAGTCGATCCTCTCCTGCCACTGGATCAGCGCTTGTTTGACATCTGCAAAAGCAGCGAGGAACGTTAGCAGAACGTCGGCGAGGAGGCGGCAGGAAGGACTCGAGGGCGACCTTTGCGCTGCAGGTACGGTCGGGTGGCCTTGAGGACCGACAGGAAGATGGAGAGCAGCTCCACCAGGTCTCCAGTGACGTGGCACGCCGTGGCCTCGTGGTACATCATGTGCAGCGTATTGAACGACTGCGGAGGAGAGCTCGTCAACGAAGCGCCATCGCCAACGGTAACGGTAACAACAAACTGAGGACTACCTCCGTCATGAGGACCAGTCCTCGATTGAACACCACCAGCAGTCGGTCCTCGTCGTTCTCCAGCAAAACCCTAAAGGCGCTGCAGAAAGGAGGACCGGCAGATCATGAGTGCGACATGAGAACCGGAAGCGGACCAGAAGCGGGTCAGGACCTGATGAGCGTGGTCCAGCACGAGCGTCCGTCCAGGCAGCGCAGGTAGCAGCTGATGGTGGTCTTCTTGAACTGCTTGATGTCTTCCACTTCTTCTTCTCTCATGTCGGCTCGCTGCGCCACAAAGAGCTGCATCAAGTTGAACAGCTCCTCCACGGCCTGCAGGGGGCGGAGTGGACAACATAGCGTTATCGTATCGTCACATTTTAGAGCAGGGGTGTCAAACTCATGACACTGGGGCCGAGACACTGCAGGTTGTGGTTCCAAAAAACCTGCAGTGCTTCAGCCCTCCATTGACTAACATAACATCTAACATTTTGGGGTTATTATTCTAACATTAATTATAGTTAGAAGATTTTCCATTTGTGTTAATTATTATTATTGGAATTATTATTATCTTAATTACTGCAATTTCCTTTGATCTTATTACTGTAACTGCTGATCCCTTAAGGAATGTTGCTACTTCTACATTTGTCAACACATTCACCCCATTCCCAATTTTCCCGACATGACAATTTTTTCCAAAAGCCGAATGCCTTTGATCTATTTAGAGCAAAGGCATTCAGCAACTAGGACATGTCTCTGACTAACGGTGCTGAATGCCTTTGATCTACTTAGAGCAAAGGCATTGCAGCTACGACGGGTCTCAGACTCCAACTGTAAGTAGATCAAAGGCATTCAGCACTGTTGGAGTCAGACATGTCGTAGTTGCTGAATGCCTTTGCTCTAAGTAGATCAAAGGCATTCAGCACCGTTAGTCAGGGACATGTTGTAGTTGCCGAATGCCTTTGCTCTAAGTAGATCAAAGGCATTCAGCACTGTTGGAGTCTGAGACATGTCGTAGTTGCCGAATGCCTTTGCTCAAAGTAGATCAAAAGCAACTACGACATGTCTCAGACTCCAACAGTGCTGAATGCCTTTGATCTACTTAGAGCAAAGGCATTCGGCAACAACGTGTCTGACTCCAACCGTGCTGAATGCCTTTGATCCACTTAGAGCAAAGGCATTCAGCAACTAGACATGTCTCGGACTCCAACGGTGCCGAATGCTTTTGATCTACTTACAGTTGAGTCTGAGACCTGTCGTAGCTGCAATGCCTTTGCTCTAAGTAGATCAAAGGCATTCAGCACTGAAGTCTGAGACGTCGTAGTTGCTGAATGCCTTTGCTCTAAGTAGATCAAAGGCATTCAGCACCATTGGAGTCTGAGACATGTCATAGTTGCCTTTGATCTACTTTGAGCAAAGGCATTCGGCAGCTACGACATGTCTCAGACTCCAACGATGCTGAATGCCTTTGATCTAAGTAGATCAAATTCAGCAACAACTTCAACCACATTTCCCAACAGATTCCAACATCAACATGGACTCCTTCCTGCTCATTTTTGTTGACCCCCCCCCCCCTTCCAGGCTCAGGCATTTACACGCAATGTTTCCAGATATTGTAATACTTTAGTTCTAATCATTATATTGATAGTAATATTTCTATGTTTAATATCACTAAATGTTGTCAGTCTCATTAAATATCTTAATTCGATGAAGACAGGTAACACACCCCAGGATACTGGCTGGCATGTGGCGTCAGGTTCTTGAAGGCCCACTGGATGTTCTGGTGTGAGGCCAGCTGGCGCGTGAAGGCGGGCGACTGCTCGCAGCACATGCGCAGGATGCCATAGTAGGCGGGGAGCATGCCGCGGTTGAACAGCACCACTTCCTGGTCGTCGTGGTCGGCCAGGATGTAGTTGAAGGCGATGTTCTTGGTCACCATGGGATTCTGCACCACCAGCCGCACGTTCTCCGGGCAGTCCACACACACATTGTACCAGAAGGAGAGCAGCGCCTGCTTGTTGTGGTTGGTGGCAATGGCGGGCTCTGACAGTTTGGGCTGAAAGCAGGAAGACGGTCAATGAGGACTTTTTTTCTTCCGTGTCACAATTTTAATGTTCCTGACCGTACCTGGAAGAGGTTCCACAGGTCCATGAAGTAACTGGAGAACATGAGCTTCTCCGTCTTGGAGATGAGGCAGTACGTCATGAAGCCAAAGTACTGCACCAGCTTGGTGGTGCCGTGCACGCTGGCGTCCACGTAGAGCTTGGCTCGACCCAAGAGGCCCAGCAGCAGGTTGTAGACTTGGTGCAGGACCACCGTGGTGTCGGGAGACAGTGGCAGCTCGCGGGTGGGCAAGTGGAGGGAACGGGTGGAGCGGAACATCTGGCGGAAGGAGTTGCTGGGGATGAGGGAGACCAGGAGGTACGCCGCCGCTGCAGGAGGACAAAAAAAAACAGAACATGTGTGACCCAAAACAAAGCCAGTGGGGGTCAAACCGCAGCAGGCTCTTACATGTGCGCACTCGAGGGTAGTTGTGAGCCAGCAGGAAGCGCTCCACCCAGTTCTCCATGTTCTGGAGGACCCAACTGTGGGCCAGTTTGTTCCTGGGAGTCTGGGCCGCCAGCCAATCCAGACACTGTGACGGGTTGTACTCAATCACCTAAAGCGGCGACAAACGCAAAGATTCATCAGCTGCACAACAACAATCAATCAGTTTCATCAAATATGCACCTCCCAAATCCTCTGCAGGATGTAGGAGGCGAAGGAGGGCATCCCGGGTGCTCCGCCTGCAAACTCCATCAGCATGGTCAGCAGCTTGAAGAAGGAGTTAGCAGCCTAAAGGAGGAAAAAATGACTATAAATAAAAAACATTGCTACAGTACAAAACACAATAGAGGCCGCTAATGATTCATGTGTGCTGTGGAAGATGTTCTCGCTCTAGTTTGTCCAGAAGATCAAACAAGTAGGCTGTGACTCACCTCAGGGGTCAGCTTAGCGATGGAGGTGAAGAGCATAGACACAATCTGCACAGAAGACAAATCAACAGGCCGCATGTTAAATATTACTTATTTATATATATTTTTTTTAAAGAGGTGATGATGCAACTGCACACTAATGGATGTCTCTTTTATAGCAGCTGTAAATCATAATATCATAATATTATATTTTCCTAAAACTTACCTACTTTCTATGACTGAAATGTAAGTTTCAGGAAAAAAAGCATAACTTTCACTCACATTTCAGTCATAGAAAGTAGGTGAGTGAAAGTTATGCTTTAAAAAAAGCACTAAAAGTTCCCTCTTTTAGTCGGGAACTGATATTTTCCTGAAACTTACCTACTTTCTATGACTGAAATGTAAGTTTCAGGAAAATATCAGTTCCCGACTAAAAGAGGGAACTTCTAGTGTTTTTTTTAAAGCATAACTTTCATTCACATTTTCAGTCATAGATAATAGGCAACATTCACTCGCATTTCAGTCATAGAAAGTAGGTAAGTTTGAGGAAAATATCAGTTCCCGACTAAAAGAGGGAACTTTCAGTGTTTTTTTAAAGTATAACTTTCACTCACATTTCAGTCATAGAAAGTAGGTGAGTGAAAGTTATGCCTTAAAAAAGCACTAAAACTTCCCTCTTTTAGTTGGGAACTGATATTTTCCTGAAACTTACCACTTTTAGTGCTTTTTTATGCATAACTTTCACTCACATTTCAGTCAGAAAGTAGGTGAGTGAAAGTTATGCTTTAAAAAAAGCACTAAAAGTTCCCTCTTTTAGTTGGGAACTGATATTTTCCTGAAACTTAACCTACTTTCTATGACTGAAATGTGAGTGAAAGTTATACTTTAAAAAAACACTGAAAGTTCCCTCTTTTAGTCGGGAACTGATATTTTCCTGAAACTTACCTACTTTCTATGACTGATTATTAAAGAATGGAAAAAGGTGGAAACAAGAGTGTCGTTAGGGGAGGTTTGCTGAACCTACGTGCTCCGCCAGACGGTTGTTATAGCGACAGAGGCTGAAGATGAGATTGCAGGTTTGTCTGATGTTGATGCCATCTCGGATGTGCTGGAAAAGGAACGGGAAGCCTTTCCCCCCAGTCAGTGCCGCCATGTCGCTCTGGGACAGGGTCAGGTGTCTGCACGCAGAGATGATGCTCATTGTTAGGACACATGAAAAAATGTTCCTCCCCATCTGAACATTTTCTTACCTCTCGGAGCGAGACTGCTCCACCAGAAGGGCGATGAGGGCGATCATCTTCTCCAGCGCTGCGGGACGATATTTCTCCTCGGCCAGAGACAAGATGTCCTCCTCCTCGTCCTCCTCCTCTCCTTCCTCCTCTGACAGCACCTCCACCTGTGGCTAAAGAGGACAAAGTAAAAAAGTTTCAAACTGCATTCCAACTCTAATGGCGCTCTCACACTTTCAGACATTTGAAATGCTCTAGTGTGAGAGTGGGACATTTTCAGGAAAGGTTTTGTTAGGCGAGCTCACATTCTCTGGCCCTTTGGTTCCCATGTAGAAGTGGACCATGATGGAGATGGCTTGTAGTGACAGCAGGAACTGACTCTGAAGGTGCGAAAAGAAAATTCATCAACCTTGTGGTCCACACGTGTAAACATGTAGCGAGGCAAACCAACCTCCTCCTCTCCCATCTTGGCAAACTCGTAGAGGAAGGCAAAGTACTCGGTCAGGTGCTTGCTGTGAGGCTTCACGCCGTGCTCCATGATGGACAGCAGAGTCTTCACGAAGCGAGTCACGCAGGACCGGCTGCCGATGTCCTCCACCGGGCCGTCCATGTCATCAGACCTGAGAAGAAAGTCACCAGTCAGGTCAAAAGGTATCCAATGTGCAGCAATGGGCAGGTCAATGAGAGGCGTACCCGTCCTCCATGCCGGGCTGCAGGTAGAGGTGAGCGTGGACCGGCCGGAGCCTCTGGATGACGTGGATACACAACCTCTGGAACATCTGGTGAGAAGAAGGTAGAAATGTCAGCAGTGGTTCTTGCGGACAAGAACAACAATAACAGCGTACCTGTCTGACAATCTGGTTGGGACACTTGATGAGGATCTGCATGGGCCACCAGTTGTCATCGGCCATCCGATCCAAAAACCACTGAGAAGGGAGACAGAGAAGACATGAACACGACATAACCATATTCATAACCATGAATGCATGCGTGTGGTGCACACACCTCGCAGGCCGCCTGGCTGTTGTTGAACTGCTTGGTGAGGAGTTCGATCCACTGCAGCATGGTGGGCTGATCACACAACACATTTCACTAATTAATGAGGACCCACGTTTGGGAAGTATTATGGTTCTAGTTCTGAATATATTTGGATAACAGGAATTCTCAGAAATAGGATATGGAAGAACTGATTACATTTGGGGGGTGATCTGGACCACCTTTTTTTTTTTAAAGGATTCTCATTCCAAGATAGGACCATTTTCGGCATTTGAAAAAATTAAAAACAACAATACTGTTTCCGACAGGTTCTATAAAATATCAAAGACTCAGCCAAAAAAGTAGACTTATTATTATTTTGGTGTGAATCACAGTATGGGGGGGAAATATGGTGCTTGTCGAGGGTTCTTCCATTTAAAGAGGTTTCCGGTGCTTTGTATAGAGTTGTGGACTCCTGTAGAGCAGCGACACACAATAACCTGCACAGAACGCTTTCTAGATCTTCCGGATTCCGCACCTCTTTCTGCAGGACTTCTTGCTTCCGACTCAAATTTACTCCACTCCCGGCCTGCTACTAGGTAAACCCACTCTGCTGTGATTGGTCACACTCCCAAACGCTCCCGAGGACTTCTGAATATGTATGTCCACGTTTACTTTGCAAATGCGCAAAGTTTTATAGGTCATAAAAGTGGAAATAGCATAATAGGTCCCCTTTAATAATCAGTCAGTCCGTCATAATCACTTGGAATACATACTGTAATTGGCACCAGATTAATGAATGAAGATACTGGCCATCATAGAGCACTGAGTGTGAAATTACCTTCTCCTTGGAATGGATGAAGGTTTCCAGGACAAATGAGGTGCTAAGCTGCAAAATAAAACCAAAGTGACATGAATGATGTTAGAGTATATAGCATGTAGCATGCATGTAGCATGGGGAAAATATGTACAGTGGAACCTCATGTAGCGTCGGCTAACGTCAAGATTAGTTTGACAAAATTTGGAGTACCTTTTTTGATTACAGCACACATCTTGTGGTGTTAGGAGTCCAACTGTGCGTTTTAAAAATGCCATTTGCTAACATTTCCCTCAATACAAATTAATTAGAATTTTCTCACTGTTACAAAAAAACTACCACAAATGTATGTGTATTGTATGTCGCTTTACAAATCTAATACTTAATAATTTTCTGGATGTAGATGTATTACATGTGTTGATTACCTTGGCAGTCATGAGGGAGATGGCTTTGGGGTCGGGCAGCGTGCTGGGAATGCTGCTGCATAGCTGCCACATGAAACTGGAACACAACAAGGATAAATGGCATACATCAATTATTATATTATTATACAAGGCTGACGACGGGCTGATTGTGGTGGTGAAACCGACCCAAAGTAGGTGTGTTCAAATATGTTCTTGTCCTGGAGGAACTGCATGTTGTCGTGCCAGATCCACTTGACGAGACAACAACATGTTAAGAACAACAAGAAAGGGCGTTCAAGAAAGCCAAAGTGGACAAAGAGTAGTACCTCCAGCAAATCAGGAGAAACATCAAAAGTCAAGTCCTTGGCGTTGTCCTCCTCCAGCTCCACACGCTTGTAGAAGAGCATGTAGGCGCTGTGCGTCTGCCAACACACACCAACGTCACCTTGACAGCTCAGACCAACACAATACAGACAAGTCCTGGGAAGTTCTCACCTTCTCAAAGGAGAAATCCATGAACTTGTCAGTCACTGAGTCGTACGTTTTTGTCTGAAAGACAAACAGAGGTTAGTGGAATGCAAGGGTCTGGGGTCAAAGGTTGTTTTGTGCCAGCCAACGGGTTCCGTACCGTCATCTCTCCTCCGAAGCACTCTGACGCCAGCTGGGCGGAGTCAAAGGGTTTCACCTCAGCATCGTTAAACAGGTACCTGCCGGGATTTTACATCACCATTTTAGACTGCAAGCCTCGAGTTCCTTCCACTGTGACACGGCTCCGCCCTTCCTCACCACTTGTTGTTCTTGTAGGCGTGGGGGTTAATGATGTCTCTGATGAAGCTGTAGTAATGGCCGCCATCTGCTGTGCCCGTGTGCACCGTCACGCCGATGAGGTCGTACTCGTAGCTCTCAGTGACCTTAGACTCGCCTTCGTCCCGAAAACCTGACATAAGAACACACGCACAATTTTGTAGTAGTACAAAATAAGAGGAGCCAAGTGCAGCATCGCGTCGACACACACCATCTTTGCGCTCTCCTTTGCCCATGAGGAAGTCCTCCGTGTAGGGTGTCATGTCCAGACGCAGCGGGAAAGAGAAGTGCGTGTTGACCTTCTCCTTCATCATGGTCACCATGTTGAAGGTGTAACGCATGGTATTGAAGCTCAGGATGTGCGGAAGCTTCTTGAAACAAGCTCTGCAGGAAAGAGCAAAATGGTCATCAATCATCTTTCCATTCTCTGTCAACCAATCAATGCATTGTACTATCCGTAGCACCGCCTTTAAAAAGGTATCCCAATGATTAGCCATTTTGATTTCAAGCCTTCACAGCTTGAACTGTACTCATTGCTGTGCATCATTGTGCATGTGAGGAGCATGTTAACCTTTTCTCAGCGCGGACCTTCTTGCCGCAGTGGGAACATGTGTACATGTTGTCTCCCTCCAGTGTGTCCTTGATGGTCACCTCATCCAGGGACTCCTGATCAGAGAAGACAGCAGACATGAGCGTGAACATACTTGGGCGTCGTTGCGTGGTGTGTATGTGAAGTAGAATGACAAAAGTGTACTCACGTAGATGTTTTTCATGTCTGCTACTTGACATCTGACTGTGTAGAACTCCTCAGCTGTCTGACTCACATGGTCGCAATCCTGTGAGAAACACAACTTGACTCACGTGACCCCAGGTATTCATAAAACATATTTAAAAAAAAAAAAAACCAAAAAAACATTGAGTACATCGTCTAAATAGTGTAGTAGTACTAGTTTTTGAATGATGACAGTGGACTGACCAGAGAAACCACATTGTTGGTGATGACGCCTCCAAACAGAGTCTTCACTGTGTTCTTCTGTGGAATACATCCATTCACTCATGAGACTCTGTGCTGTGTATTTCATCAAGTCACATGACTCGCAGAGAAGGTGCGTACCAGCTCGTGTGACATTTCTTCTATTTTGGTGATGAGGTCGGTGAAGAACTCCGTCATGTCCTTCTGTTCGCCCGTGTTGAGCGGCTGCTTGTCCATGGTGTAGGTCTTGCAGAAGGGCCGTGGGTTGTACGCTTTCCTCTCGCTCTCCTGCAAACATGGCGGACGGGTGAGCGGCTCTGATTGACATGTTGAGTACGAGACCACCGTTGATGATAACGACTCACCATCAGGTATGTAAACATCTTCTGGAGCTCCAGCAGTGTGGTCTTGTGTTTGATATCCTCAGCGTACTGAATATGCACACATAAAAAGATGGAGAATAATAAATCATACAGACTTGAGATCTGGGTGTCATCAGGTGACGGACCTTGGCGGTGAAGATGGCCTGCCTGGCCTCAGGGATCATGTAGAGCTGCTGGATGGTGGAGGCCAGGTAGCAGGTGGCGCCCAGGTTGGTGAGACCCACGAAGCGACACTCGGCACGCACGTCATCATGAGGCCAGTAGTCCCACTTGTACGGCGCGTGCGAGGCTGCAAGGAAACATGAGCGTGTTGGTCAGGCAGCAAGGTGTCATAGAATTTTGGGTGTTCAGTCGCTGTGTGATGAGTTTGGTGTACTTTGTAAGATGAATCATTGAGCGACCTATATTTTCACAACTCTTGATTGGCCAATAAAGAGCTTGTTTGCATCACAAAATGCCATTTTATAACGTGGACATGTACTCCATATTTTAAAGTCATTTTGGTAGAGAGGAGGAGGAGGTCAAGCATGAGCTCACCCTGCATGTGCTGCGACATGACCCAGTTGTGAAGCAGGCGATAGTTCTCCAGGGAACCCTTCACCGTCTCCACCAGCAGGTCGTAGGCCGCCGCCCGGGCAGCATTGGACTTGCATTTAGGCTGAGCCCGGTCAGCCAGGCTGGGGAGGAGGAAGAGGAGGTTGTGGACATCACGAAGGAACTCCTGGCCCTCGCGTGAGAACTTGAAGGGAGGTTTGTGTTTGAGGACGCTGGTGGCAAGACGCAGGAGACCCGTCAGGCCGTCGTCCTCGATGGTGCCATCCTGCTGGTCTAGGATTTCACGGCTGGAAGAAAGGGGGGCGGGCCCACGGTCAATCTAACACGTTCCCATGGCACAAATACAAAGTGAGGAAATATTTTTAGGTAAATTATCTAATGTGATAAAGCGCTGGTTTATCGTGGTGGCCGAGATGTCTTGTTCCTCTAATGTTTGAAGATTTAAACACATGAACACTTGATGGACCTTCGGATGCAGTCGGCAAGGTGTCGCGCGAGGGCGTCCAAATCCAGCAGAGTGGTCTGCACGGAGCCGGCCAGCGATAGAGCAGGAGAGACCTTCTGTGAGTTCAAAGAGACCAGTGCTACCATAATCCAACCACAACATCAACGTTTACATTCTCAGTCATAACTAACGTATGCTTTGATTTCATCAATCAATAATCAATCATCAATCGTTATGACCACCCCACCTGACTGGCATCTTTGACGTGGATGTTGTCAATCAGCTTACACAGCAACCAGAAGTACTCTTTGCAGCCACTTGTTAGGAGGGGCTCTTCCTCATAGTCCTCTACCTGCACCATACATACAAGCATGCTCAATCCATGGCATAGTCGGCCTGCAGCCAGGGTTTGAACACCAGCAGATTTGGGAGAATTTGTCCCAGTAGTTCCTGCACTGACCCCAATTTAGGGTCCAAGTCCCTGAGAAATTCTGACACAGTTTGTGCATGTGTGTGCGCACTTCCTACCCTGAGCGGTTTGACAGCTTGAGCATCAGGCAGGAATTTGAGCAGCGTGGAGGCGGCGAGCAGCAAGAAAGATCTGTTGATGGACTCTCCTCCTTCCAGCCCCGACAGGGAGAGCTTGTATAGGCCATTACACGCCTCGTGTCGTACTGCCGGCTGAGAGCAATTTCATTCGTCAACACTCAAAGCATTACATTTTGCTGCTGTAAAAAGACGCAGATGTATAAAAGTCTCATGATACACCTTCGTTTCCTGCACTCGCATACCAAAATACATTTTAATGTTACGCTTCAATGACAGTTGTCTGAGGATATTCTCCACATGTACGAAAATGTTGGCGGCGGCGGTCTGACCTCTGGTACCAGCAGGGTGAGTTTCCTGAGCCAGTCATGCAAGTGGTCGCTGTCGGCCAGACTGGACTTGACTGAGGAAGAGCAGTGGGCCCAGCTCACCAGCAGCCACATGGAGTAGTGAGTCGCTAGTCGGGACACAAAGTTGGCGAATGAGATGATATAATAATAATAAAATAATACTACAGATAAATAATTCAAAAAGATGTCTCAATAATACTCAGATCTCTTACCCTCATGCCGAGACCTGTGGTTCGACTGGGCCTTCAGAACTCTGTGGAACAAGACCCAAGAGAACAAAAAAAAATCAAATCATCTGCAATAATTCAATATGCTTTGGGGGAAGGTGGGGCAGTCCAGCAAAAAGCTTGCAGAGTAGCAGTTGACACCCACAGAACTGGATTGTTGAATTATGTACAAGTACATAATACAATATAGTGCTAATATAGCACAGGTTTTATTATTATTATTATCTTATTTTCCTAGACTCATATATATTGTGCAATATATGAGTGTAAAGGTGCCTATATGACTGACTATTATGTGTTGATGAACCAGTTTTCTATGCTCCAACTATGAATATTTCTACATTTATGAAAAATAATTCTACTTTGCAGCAATTCACTTTAGAACCAATTAACCATGAGAACCGAAGGATTAGTGTATTCTGTCACCTGTGTGCAAGGTTGTCATAGGTGTAAGCCACATTGATCAGACGTTGAATCAGGTTGGTTCCTTGGACGAGGTTGAGGAAGACCTGTGAGGAGACACGCAACCGCCACGATGACAACAGGAAGTGGACAACATGTTTCTGATGCCGCCATGCTTACAAACCTCAGTGAGTCTTGGAATGTGGACAGTCTTGCCGTGGTCTACGGTGGACTTGCGGGATTTGCCCGGCCACGCACGTTTGCGCTGGCTGTCGGCGAGGCCGGACCAGGAGAAAATGTCATGGTAGGCCAGGTCCAGGTCTGTGGGGTCCACGGCAAACTGGCAGATGAGCTTCAGGAGGCAGGCCAAACAGTCCAGCAGCCACTGAAGAAGTGATAAGACTGTAGGTGCAGTTGTGGCATGCATATGCTAACATCAACCCAATCTGTATTACCACAGTCCATGATTCCTGGTCTTTGGGCTCTAGTATGCCTGAGTTGAATATCTCCAGGAGGAGCTGCAGGCCTCCAGACGAAACAAACTGAAAGACAGAGAAGGATTCTGAAACCAGACGCAACATGCTTGTTTTTACATAACTTTGACCTTCCTGTCGGCCATAGTTTTTACCTTGCAGCTCCACAAGTTCTTGCTGTTCTCTATCTGATCCTCACTGGAGTCATCAGAGTCAGGGTACAGGTCACTGTAGCTTCCCTACACACAGGAGAACCACTTTGGTGAGGTGCACAGGTCACACACCATGTCCATTTAACATGGTAATACTTTAGAAGCTGTACTGCCATCTAGTGGCCAGTATAGGATACTGCATCACCATTTAAATGCATCTTTTTAATGTCTAGTTGTATTTTACTTCATTTAGTATTTTTTATGCTTGAAAATGCTTTATTCAGGCAAAATAAAATGTCTTAAATATGTGTACTTTTTTAAAAAAAACTAATAGGCCATACTCAACCACAAATGACATGATTTATGAATGTATCGAGGTATGAAGCAGCAAAATTCAAACTGCAATGTGGTGAGGGATGACTGCTTTAGGTGTGTTGACACTTGTCATTTTTCTATATATTTAAATGTATTTATATATTTAAATTTGTTATTTTTGATTTTTAAAATAGTCATGTTTAAAAAATTATTTTCTATGCACTAATTATTTTTAGCTTTGAAAATACTGTATATTTACATTAAGTAAAAAAATGTTTTAATGAAATAACTGTAAATAAAAGTGATCATACATTTCCATGGTTTCACAGTGGCCCTCTGAGGGTAACCCTGACTGCGATGTGGCCCGCAGTGGAATGGCCACCCTAGCATCTTGTTAAGGTGGGTCCACCAAGTGTGAACCCACCTATAAACACTAAAGAGTACAACATAGGGCGTCTTTTTTACCGTCGACTCTCTGTGGATGCGGCGGTTTGGTTTGCCCAGAGCTTCAATGATTTCAAGAGCATATAGGAGCTTGTGGGCACTTTTGATCCTCAGCAGCTCCTTCCAGCACAGACCTTCATTCTGCAAACACACACGCACACACACACACACACACGTTGAGCACTTAAGAAAATAGCAAAAAGTAACCTAATCAAACAGAGCATAGACTAACAGTGTCATCTGAGATGTTCTGGAAGGCCTGAAGCATCTTGGGACATGTAGGCAGCAACATGAGCAGCTCCCAAACACGACGAGAGAGGTTCTCTGCATGGAGGTGGAGCTCCTCACAGCGTGCCATCTACACAAACACAAACAAACAGGGACAATACAAAGACCATCTTCTCTTCGAGGTCCTCTATAACGTTTCATTTCAAGCACCAACCTCTGGACTGTCAAGCATCTTCTCCGTATTAGGAGCAGGCGGCTTGAAACAGGCCAGCATCTCCAGCAGGTCAAAGAGCGTAGTGAGGTGCGGCTCCTGGAGGAGTAGCAGCATAGGAATGTGCTCCTTTTGAGGTGGAGGCAGGCAGGATGCGGGCAGCTGAATGCCCTCCCCCTTCCTCTCTCTCCGCGGCGCTCCCAAAGACACAAACACCATCTGGACAAAAAAAAAAAACATGTTAGACTTTATACTTTGTGTGTGTTGAACACTTGAACATCTTTTTAATAAATGGCAGCATGAGAAGATGTGCCATCACCTGCATGTCCTTGAAGCCCAGCTCATGAAGTGTCTTCTCATCATAGTCGGTGGTGAGTTCATGACCTGAAGAGATCATCCTGACTGGTCCCATCAACCCTCCTACAGGCGACGTTGGTACATGTGAGCCAACTAATACACACTGGATGGTCATTGGATGGTAACAGGAGGAGAGGATTCCACCTGGGAAATCTCCTGGCTGTCGGCTGCTTTGACCAAACTCCTGCAGCTGGGCCTGCTGGTTCATCTGCTCCTTTTGCAGGTTCTCGTACCAGTGGGTCACCTCAGCCCGCAGGTCTGCTACCTGGTCGCTGGGGTACATCTCAATGGTCATCTGGTTAGATACATGCAAAGACCTTAAGTAATCCCACTTGAAATGCAATGATAGACAAAAACAGATACAATAATTCAAAATTCCAATAGTTTGATACATCTAAATGTACCACGAACATATGCCGTTCGATTCACTGTTCCGATGTTATGAACTGTCAGATGACATTGGTAGATATGATTGACGTACCTTGTCTGGCAGGCCTGCGGGCTGACAGACGATCCTGAGTGGAAGCGATTGTTTGTCACTGAGAGCTTTCAGGTGACTGCTAATTCCCGTTCCCTCGATCTGCCACTGTCGGAGGTGATAGGCGAACCTGTCAATAAGAACGCAGCTTTTGAGACGAAATGGGAACGAGCCGCCTGCGAGATGTTCACGGGCACACCTGTAAACTCATCATGTACCTGCGTCTGAAGGCCTCCAGGTGCGTTTTGAGCATGAGCAGCCCCCTCTCGATGCTGGTCAGGCTGGACTGAGCATCCTTCTCCAGGTTGGCGGACGCCATCAGCAGACTCTCCATGCACTTCCTGATGAACTCCTGCTCCTTCTCCAGGCCTGTCTTACCAGCTGAAGACATGCAACACACACATATTTAGGGATAGAGCAAACATCTGGAGATGCTTTCATCCCAACGTGCGTCATTAGGTACATCTGCACAAACCTACTGGTAAATATCACAAATGACAAATCTTTTGGTTTGACTGGTAGAGACTGACCGTTGATGTAGTAGGAGTTGATGTACTGAATGGCAGCACGGCTGATGTCAGCTGACTGGGCTCTGAGGGCAATCCCCCACAGTTGGTCCATCCCACAAAGCTAGATGTGTATTAAAATAAATAAATAAGTGAGCTGTTGTTGCTGGCTTAGCTGTTTCTTGCTAGAGAAGCGTTTACGTACCTCACAGCTGGTGGTGTTGTCCAGAGCACTGGTGGCGAGACGGGCCAGATTACAAAGGTGCTGGAAGAGGTTTAGGCCCGTCATGCTGATGGTCTCCGGCTTTAGCTGAGGCATCTGAACAACAACAGAAGATACAAGGCAAAACCACTCAAATCATGATGGACAAAGAAGCACTTTAAACAGACATTGCTTGTAATGTAATGTTCAGCAGGGGGTTAAATCTAAACATGCTGGTGAATGGTTACCTTCTCCAGGAAGAGGTGCTTGTAGGTTTCTATGCCCATGGCGTGCTGGTCCTTGCTGCGAACCTGATTGAGGAACCAGTGGAGGGCGTCGTCGTAGCACTCCGCATCCTCCACCAGGCAGTGCCACAAGATATCCACCTGCTCCAGACTCAGTCCTGACAGGAGGCAGCCACAACATCAACGTGACATACATTGTGATACATTCCATTGCACTGAAGAAGGAAGGTCTCACTGAAGTGATCGGGTGATCCCAGTGTGGAGAAGACACAGGTGAGGAACTGCAGGCGGACCTGAACCTCTGCACTGTGACTATACCTGCAACCAGAAGGTGCATCAAAGTGTTGTGTTGTTCCAGTGGGATAGAATAGCGGACCAAAGACTCACAGTGCAAACTTGTGGCGGTGCTGGTGGACTTCCTGGATGTAGTGTTGTAGGTTGTCAAAGAAGAGCTTCATCATGTGCAGCTCCTTCTCCGCCCACCTGACAGAAGCAAAACCAAAAAACCCTTAGACCTCACATAGGCAGTAGAACGTCCTTTTCTGTGATGTGCAGTAACAGAAACGTTACTAACATGGTGATCCAGTGAGTGTCATAGCTGGAACCAAACTGCTGGAAAGTGCCAAAGAGTTTGGGGAGCAGTCGCAAAGAAACAACAACAGAGCTGGCAAAAAAAAAGACAACACGTTTCCCTGATTAGTGTTAACTCTGAGGTTTGACTACTGTCACATTCTCACCGGTGGTGGGCCAGGTTGTCAAGGCAACCCTCGATGAAGCGCATTCGGATCTGTCTGTCAGTGAACCAACACACCAGAGAACAGAGCAGCTTCTCTGCTTCGTTAATGAGACCCTCAGAAAGGTGGATCTGAAACACAATCATGTGACATGAAACCGGAGCTTTGTCACCTGTCAATAATAGTCTTGATTTGACACAGCAGGGGAGGAGAGCATACCGCGTCCTCATCCTGCACCAGGTCCCACAGGAGCGTGCTGCCTTTCTTGCAAACGTTGTCCAGGTTGATGTCAGTCACCGCATGGCTGCTGGAGTACTGATGTTTGTGCACGGCAGGACCTGCACACCAACAGAACCCGTTCAAAACATGGCTGCTTTTACAGCGAATGAACAGTGTTGGAACGACGCAAAAGCACCTTGAACCAGGTGCTCGTGGTAGATGGAGGCCAGGTTGGGGAGGTGCTGCTGGAGATGGGAGCTGAGTTCAGCGTGGGAGTTGATCTGGACCAGCTCCTCCTCGCAGCCCGACTCCTCGCCGTCAAAGTCAGCCATGTTCTTCTCAGACTTGGCGCTGACCTGGGAGCTGCTGCAGCTGACGTCGTCGGCACTCAGCATGTCCTCCACCAGAGGCCTGGGTGGGTGGTGCGGGAGTGGTTAAGAAAGAGAAAAGACCCCTAAAGAGGGCTTCTGATGAACACGTACCCTTCTTGATGGTGGTGATGGTGGTGGTGATGGTGGTGATGATGATGGTGATGATGCTGGGGGCCAATGAAGCGGTGACAGTTGAAGAGCTCGCCGCCCATGGCTTCGCCGAGGAAGTCTGTGGGCCGGGACATGCAGGGGGGCTCTTGACGACTCTGGCCCACCTGGGAGGGGCTGCCGTCGGGCACTTGGGGGTGCTCGGGGTCATCGAGCCGAGCGGACGATGAGGTTGGGCACGCGTCCATTACCCTCATGTGACTTTCCAGTGACGTCGACGCAGCTGTCGCCATGATGGCAGAAGTCTCTGGGCTGAAGGAGAGAACCTTGGGTTTGGCCCCACCCCCGTCTCCACTGGGCCCCACCCCTTCACAGAGAGCCTCGCCCGCCTTCCTCTTTCTTGACTCCCCCTGCTCCCGGGGGTCCTTCTGCTGGCTGTCCTCAGCAGGCTCCTCTTCATCGTCCTCCTCATCCTCCTCCTCATCCTCCTCATCGTCGTCATCCTCCTCCTCGTCATCATCATCATCCTCCTCCTCCTCCTCCTTCAGAGCTTCGCTATCTACCATGTCGTCGGAGTGCAGCTCGCTGCCGGGGCTGCCAGCTGATTGGCTGCCTCGGGTGGAGGCGGCCTCGTTGCTGGAGGCGTCGCTGCGGCCGCTTGTGCTGCCGGGCCCGCTGCTGCCTTCCTCCACGCTGTTGGCGGTCTCGTCGGAGCTGCCCTGCATGGACTCCTGACAAAAAGAAGGACCACTGAGATGAATCACAGCAGAGCGTGGCGACGACGGCACAAGGAGGCGTGTCTTTGATTTGACGCTTTGGTATGGGTTTGTCCAAAATTGCTATTCAAGGAAGTTCCCACGATGTTAAAGTGTAAACAAGTGAAAGTGAATTTATTTCCAAAGTATTGCTTACCTCGGTGTCAGAAAGCCTCTGTTGGCCACGCTTGCTTCCCGCCATCAGCTGCTCCTCCATGTCCATGTCACTTCCTGCGCTGTGCTGAGTGTCGCTGTTGTCGCTGCTGTCAGGACTAGCAGCCGGTGAGCCTGACAGGAAAAACAACAAAAAAAACATCATGTAGGTACTATACAGTACGTGACTGCATACTGCAGGTCTGAGCGCCTTCTGCTGCAGAACTATTCTGCTGTGAGCAGCCAGACTGACCCTTCTTGTTGCCCATGGAGATGTTAGTGTTCAGCAGTGAGGCGAAGGAGCTCTGCTTAGACAGCTGGGCCTTGGCAGCGAGGGCGTTGTTCCAAAGAGCCTTGATGAGCATTGACGCCAGGTAGAGCGTCTGGAAACAAACATCCGCCATACGTTGTACAGCCACATATGTATATAGCTCTCAAACACATCACAAAGTCGAAGTGAGAGGGTACCTGCTCGGTGTGCGCGCTGGGGTGCAGACTTGAGACCAAGTTGAGGACATGACGGAGAGGCACCGGATCGAGGTTTTTGATGAGGGAAGGAAAAAGGTCGTGGATGTAGCGACTACAGTGTTTCAGCTGTGGCACAAAGCAAAAAGGAAGTTGTTTGATGTTTAAATACAAAGATATAATAGAATATATGTATATATAATATATAGAAATAAAAAGACTGCTTGTATTGGAGTAGCAATATCAAAGATTTTAGATCAGGGGTCTCAAACACGCGGCCCGCGGGCCAAGTACGGCCCGCAGGACACTAGTTTGAGGCCCCCGCCTTGATATGAAAGTTTAATGTTAGTGCGGCCCGCGCAATTTTGATATGGATGCTGTATGGTATCATGTACCCAGAAAACATTATTACATTTGATTAATGTTCATGTTAAAGGTTAAATAACTGTTAATAGTTGTCCTTCCTGTCCGTGTGGAAGTGGTACGTTTTTGGCTATTTAAGTTTAAAGGAAATAACTAGAAGGCTATCGTTTAGGTCACTAGCTCTCTAGTTTGCTGACTATAGTTGTGTTTTGTCATGTCTACAGGGCTCTAATAATGCTTTGTTAATTTTAATCAGAAAAAAAAAATTGTCTACCCACCAACTATGTGGTTTCTTAAGTTTTTATTATTATTACTATTATATTTATTTATTACTGATTGATTTTCTTTATTCTTGATTTGTTTATTTATTTTTCATCTTATTTTGTGCAGAACAATAAAAATTAAGATATTTGAGAACACTGGAATGTTTTATCAGAGCTGAAAAAGTTTGTATATTTTTCTGTTTTTAATAAATGCGTTTTGTTTTTTTTGGGGGGAAACCTGATGCAGCCCAGCCTTGCCCAGACCCTAGCTCCAGTGGGCCCCAGGTAAATTGAGTTTGAGACCCCTGTTTTAGATGCAATCCAATATAATTTGGCTAATATCATATCGATATCGCATATCAGTATTGGATCAGGACACCCCTAAATGATCATACAAAATGACGAGCAGAAAACATGACAGCCTCAAATGTGTCGGTCTCACCTGAGCGGCGGCCCAGATGCAGTCCACGTGCTGCGTGCTGAGTCGGCCTTCTGCAGCCAGGAAGTTAAGGATCACTTGGCACTGTTTAATGATCTGAAACATTATATTAATACGGTGGTTAAAACGTAGCTAGAATGCGGCCATCTTCAACAAAGCTCTCACCTCGATGTGCAAATTAGGTCCAAAAATATGCTCCACCACGTTATTGTGGATCAACCAGTCGGCTAGTTCCTTTGCTATGGACCTGGAACAACAGTGGAACAACAGTGGAACAACAGTGGAACACCACGGTCACTCAGTGACAAGCCAGCTGGACCCTCGTCACACATTAACTTACGTTTCTGTGTCAGACACCAAAGACTCGTTGTTGCACACGTCGTTGAAAGTGTGGAGTTGGTTCTGTGGAAGAAAACGAGCGTTCGAGTGAGTCGCTGTACTGCTCGTAGCATCCTGGGTTTGCTATGATCTGCCATGATGTATAAGTGTAATGCTACAGTCCTCAATTGTGTCCATGTTGACTCACAGTAATTTGGCTGAGGCCGGCCAGACGCATGGTCAGTGTGGGCGACATGAAGTACTTAAAGGCCAGGTCCAGACTCTCCTTGTCGAAGCACAGTGCGCTGTCCAGTGGCTCCTTCACCGTGCTCCACATCAGGTCGGCCATGTTGCGTGCCGCGCTCTGGCGCAGCTCCTGGTCTGACAGCTTACACAGGTACCTGCCGACCACGGGGAGGACATCTTTGACGGTCAAAATGGCAGTTTGGAGAGGGAATTATGACCGAGCACGCAATCAGTACACACTCAGGAGTGCTCATCTTGTTTGGGATAAGCAAGGAGATCTCGGTTCAAAATGCTTGTGTGATTCTGATGAACAATGTTCCTTTTTAAGTGAGTCACATGACCTGCTTTGCCTCTTCCAGGGTCACGTGAGGAGAGCTTTGCTGGAGGCCTGGAAACGGTTGCTATGGTGACCACAGTTCTCTCTCTCTCACAACCACACCGGGCTGTGTGAATTTGGAGGTTTGACAAGAGACACGAACCACGCCTTGAATTTCAACCAGGAGACATGTGACACCTGACTTATCAATCAAAGAACAGCATTCTAGGTTGAATCAGAAATCCATCATAAAAGAATTATTGCTATTGTTTATAATGAATTATGAATGACTTATGTTGCATTCCTCTTGCCTCCAAACAGGCAGGAAGAGAATTAACTCTTTGCATTGATTTAGCACCCCCATGCTTTATAGAACAGCGTTTAATACAACGGCGTGAGACCCTTGTCAGTCATACAGTTGCTTCGCCTCTGTGGGGGGGGGGGGGGGGGGGGCGGGGTTGCTAGCATAAACACACTGCAGCAACGAAGCCTCATGAGGAACAATGCAAGGTAACGCGCACTCGAAATTACAATGAAAAAAGTAGACAGCAAAAACCACATTTGTTAGAATTATTGGTAAAATCTCATCTCGCCAGACCTCACAGCTAGGAGACCAGGGTTCAATTCCACCCTCGGCCATCTCTGTGTAGAGTTTGCATGTTCTCCCCGTGCATGCGTGGGTTTCCTCCCACATTCCAAAAACATGCTAGGTTAATTGGCCACTCCAAATTGTCCATAGGTATGAATGTGAGTGTGAATGGTTGTTTGTCTATATGTGCCCCGTGATTGGCTGGCCACCAGTCCAGGGTGTACCCGCCTCTCGACCCAAGACAGCTGGGATAGGCTCCAGCACCCCCGCGAAAAAGCGGTAGAAAATGAATGAATCTCATCTCACGACAGTTATGAATGCGTGCTGCCTCAAACTGTACATGGAAATACTTAAGTACAAATAAGTCGTTAAAAAATCGTAGCTTGTAATCATGTATGGAACACTCACCGTATGACATATGTGCGGAACGGGATGATGTGCTGCATGACTGCAGGAATGTGCAGCCATATTCGGATCTGCACACAAACAAAAACCATGTCATTGGTGTTGTAGTGGGGGGGTTAGGGTTAGGGTTACTCACGTTGGAGACGATGGTGATGAAGGCGTGCGCGATGGGGAAAGGCAGGCTCTCCGGTGTGGCCGACTCGAAGCACTCCTTCATGAGGGACAAGCCGTGCTTCCCGCAGAAGAGGCACACGTAACGCAGCAGGTGTAGTGGGACCTCCACGTCCTGGACACAGCATCACAAGGGGAGTCGTTTACAGCTTTTACTTTCCAAACACCTGACGTTCCCAAAGTAGATGATCTAACCAGATAATTATCCATTTCTTTATTGATACTGTACTGATGAGAAGCTAGGTATCACATATTTAAGGTTAGATGATAAAGGCGTTCCTCTTACGTTCATGTCACAGAAGGAGCCAAGGATGTTGCTTTCATGAGCGGATATGTCCTAGAAGATAGAGAAATAGTCTGATTGGTCAGCTGGGGAAAGTGAATGACAATGACACTCATGGAGGGTGCGGTGGGGGGTGCATTTTGCAGGACCAACCTCGATGGTGGGGTGTGTGTTGTGTTTGTAGGCAGTGTAAAGAGGGAATTGGATCTGAAAGATCTTGGCAGCGCACAGCAGCAGTTTCTCTCTTTCCTCTGTGCTCCATGATCTAAAGGGGTCATGGCCATCATGTCCGACACCGCCCGCCGACAAGCGGCCATCAGCAACCTGAGACCTGCCGGCGTTCTCACCGGTCCCTGGTTCCATCTGGGTTTCTCCCGATAGATTGCACCCATGGCTCTGCTTCTGGTTCAAGTCTGGAGTGTCAGCGTCCTCTTCAGCAGAATCCCGCTCTACATTGACAGGCTCGTCCTCCCCGGGTGAAGCCGGCTGAGGGACGGACTCGTGCTCTTCAGACACTGCCTCCTCCTCCGCAGCGGCGCCTGATAAGCTTCCCTTGTGGCCGTAGTCCTGAACGCTGCAGAGACGGTCCCTGAGGCTGCTGATCTGGACGATGACCAGGTTGATGAGAGCGCACACCAGCTGGTTGAAGACCTCCAAGTGCTTGTACTCCTTGAAGCAGCACAGACATTGTCTGTGGACAAAACAGGAAGTTGTGAGGGTGCGCTTGCATTGACCCAGCAATGGACATTCAAAGGATCTTAACCTCATTTCTGGTATCATCTCTTATGTTTTGACCCGTGTATTAAATCAGCTATAAAATACACTAAAAACAATAAGTTAACATCAAATTTGCTTCTCATGTCTTGGTTACCTTCTTAGGCTTCCTCATCCGTGAAAATGTTGCTTTTAATACTTTTGTTGTGCGCATGTAGGCCTTTTTTTGTCACTATACCCCTCCATTTTAATTTCCAAAAATGGTAAACTGAAAATCATATTCATAAATTGAAGGTTCTTTTCTTACCTGGCTATTACTGAGGGCTATAAAACATATCTCCTAAATCAATTAGTTTTATTTATTTTCTCATTTTAGTATTAATCACTAAAGAAACATGTATGGTGTTGGGGTGAATTTTGACCCAAATATATTCATGTCAAGAAAAGGTAGAAAAAGTGATTGTTTTCAGCAACAGAACTTTAGTATAAACTGAAATCAGGTCCAGATCTTGGTTCACTGTACTTCTTGCCGTTCTTTCCATGATCCAAATTGTAAATGTGAAATCAGCCAATCAAATGAGTGAATTCACGTCACATGTACACTGGAAAAGCGGTCAAAATGAGAATCCCCTGAAGCTTCCATGATGAGAAGAGGAGCTGGTTGTCATTGTGTTGGCTAATTGTACACTTATGATTTCAGTTGTGGCTCAAAATATTGCTTTATAGTCATATTATTATTATACCGCTAGGTTTTGCACGCTCACGAGAATCAAGTGGTGACCCCCAAGTGTGGTCGGGGACTCTACTGGTTTCCAGCACACTTTTACTATGCTCCTGTTACTATTATAACTGTATTTACAAAGAGTTAATAGTTTTACTCTGTTTGTTTTAAGGGCAAAGCGGTAATGGGAAAGGCTAATTGAGCCGAAGTCCGAGTCCCACGGGTGACAGAAAGCGGTGCTGACCTCTGTGTCCACGAGCTGATGTGAGCCAACACTCGCAGTGCATGATCTTTCTTCAGCTGGAAGCCGCCCTCGCTGCCGTCTGCATCTGAAACTGAGGAGCCAGTACAGAGATGTTGACAAACATCTAGACACCCGAGACCCGTTAGCCCTTCATTAAAGTACACCATATACAAAGCTAATCATGATGCATTCTTAGCTGTGTCTTTATCCATTTTTATATCGTTAGAACACACAAAAGAGAAAGACACGAGTCCATGTCTCACAAAGTATTGTAATGATGGGCAAAATTTCCCCCGAAAAGTGTTTTTCTTTGAAGTTTACAGTTATTCTCACTCAAACCGGATGAGAGTCATCTCCAGCCTTCGTCCTTGTCAACACTCACCTATGTTAAAAACATAAAAACACTAACATGATACAAGCTGGTCCTTTTGTGGCAGGGCTGAAATGCAGTGGAAATTGTTTTTGGGGACAAAGTTTAACACAATTTAGCAATGAATCGCCATTCATCTTATTACTCTTCATAACGTTCTAAAGCATATGCAAATTGCCATCATAAAAACAGAGCAGCAACCTTTTTGAAGATTAATATTTGTGTCATTCTTAAAGCTTGTGGCCATGACTGCGCACACTTGTCACCACACAGAGCTATACCTAATCACTGGAGGAGCCGGGAACAGAGGGGCGGAGCTTAAGGTTGTAAACAGGGTTTTTGTGTCTCTCACACACGCAGCGGCAGCAATTCTGGGGTCAAAGGTCATCGGCACACAACATATGGAGCTGCCAGTCGCACACATTGAGCCCCCACGGCTGAACACCCCACCATCTCCTCCTTAAAATATATGCACCCTTAATGGCTTCTTTTATAGCAACAAACAGCTGGACACTTTATCAGAATTTACACCGCCTTTAGTTTTGGCCATCCCTTATATCGCTATATATTATGTAATTTGCTTTGTCTGCAATAACACAAAGCTAAGATGTCGGCCTATCACAGAGGAGGAAAGTACGCATGCATATGTCAACATATCCGAGGTCGTTTTTATTTATCATGCAACTTATTGATTTATTGATTGTTGTGACGGGCCTACCAAGATATTGTGTTGAAGTAGGTTAGCATATGGTGACATACATTGAATTACTTTTAGCATTTTTAATGTAAAAAAAAAAAGTATCAGCGTCCATCCCATCATTACATTTTTATATATCCAAACAAAATGTAAGCGTTCCATGAAATGTCCTGGTAGACATCACAAAACTAGAGTTCAGTTCAGACAGGAACAGTTTTGCTTTTATGTTTGTTTGTTTTTTTACTTTGCTGCAAACGGGGGTGCCCATCATCCGCAATCCTCACGTGAAACACGAACACGTCTCTTTTCTGCGAGATCAAAAGATATAAAAACTGATGGAGACCGGTCATTAATGCCTGTCCAAAAGAACCTCTAAAAGGCAACAACAATGCTCCATTTACATATAATGCATATTAACCTGAGACCTGAGACGTTGTTACGCCGATCAAACTACGCTACCGGTGTACTGACACCTTGCCTCCGACCACTACCAAAGAGGTAACACTACATATTAGAGCAAAGCACGTTTTGTATTTTATTTAATAATATTATTACATGTTATCATGAATGTACCTGTTACTACATGGTCACAGCATGTATATAAAACGATAAAAACCTTGTCGGAGGTGCTTTAATAGCAGTCTTTGTAGTCGACATAAGTGGATCACATTACATGCAGCAACGAGCTCTCTTTTTATCTGTTTTTATATCTTTAGAACACACAGATTTGTTTTCACGTCTCACATAAGGATTGTGGGCAAAATTAAATTCAAAAGTGCAGTTTTCCTTAAACATTGTGTGCTATTAACATGACATAACTTCTTTTTACACACACACGTGAGGCTTACTGTTAAAATACAAGTTACATCATCACCTGTACACTTAGAGTTTTGACAGCCGCAATTTGACCCTGGAACAGATTATTTCCACTATAACCAGCATTCTCTGCCATACTGCATCGAATTAAATACACCAAAATAAGACAACAACATTGAACTTGTGTGTTGTTTACATTGAGCTGCAGCAGTAACACAAAAGTTACACAAGCAACACCACAAAGCAAAGACACTAAACACTATAATGGAGTTACGTAAATATTCAGAGCCAACTTTATTTAAATGAGTACAAATGGGACAAATTCCCAGGCTGAAGACACACAAGCTGACCGACACACAATGGAAGCATATTTGAACAGCTTTGAGTAAAGCTAGGCCCAGTTAGCATAGCGTGGCTAGCTACTTGCAGCTATTGAGGCTTGTGTTTACATTTACTGTCCTCACTTGACGCCGCTGAGACAGCACATTGCATTCAGAGCAGCGATTCAAGCAATAATGTGTAACATTTATATGTGCATTTGGAGTCCAAAACTAAAATGTATCTACATAGCAACATCGCCGTGTGTAAACGATAAGCCATTTGCCAAAATGAGCCATTAATGTGCGAGGCTAGCTTAGTCGCAGCTAGCTTTACACGACTATTTAGCTTAAAGAGCCTCCCAAAATAAGACATCCACAGCATCGATTTAGCGGCAGTTGTGTTATGGAGCGTCTCCATGACGGTTATGCGGCCATTGTGGACAGTCCCAAAACAAAGGGTGCAAGGCGAGAGGACAGCTAGCTGGCTGAGCTGACAAACTCATCAAACAAAGTCAGCCTACTTCGCTAGCTAAGCTAGCTAGCTGGCTAACTTTCATCTTGAAGAAGCTAACATTTCAACAGCTCAGTCATGTTTTAAACATCACTGCCGTTCACAGTACTAAACAATTAGCAATCCATGTGTCCACTACTGCAATGACACCCAGAGAAAAGAAGGATTTAGTGCCAAATAAGGGGCGTCTGGTTTGCTAGCTTGCTGAGTTGTGTTGGCTGTTTTGACAGACAGGCCCAAATTTGGAATGTGGAAGAAATATTACATTTGTATGCACATGTAGAGGACATACGTCAAGTCCATGTTGACGGTAAGCAACAACAATACGAAAACATCGACTGTCGCTCAAGTGGAGAGAAAAGACGAACAGATGAAGAGAGCGCAAAGTTGTATGAAGCTAACTTAGCTACCGAGCTAACATCATCTCGTCTGCTAACATGAATGTCTTCACTTACTTTCATTTAAAACCTCCACCAGCTCGGCGCAGTTTTCACACATTGTTCATGAAGAGGACAGCTGGAGTGCTCCAAGTCAAACCATCGCTCTCGAAACACTTCCCGGCTGACACTTGGCTCTTTTTAAAAAATGGCCCAGTGGAGGCAGCGGCTGCTGAAGGTGAAGCTAAAAGCGAGCCAAGCAGCGAGCTGGTCAAGGCGCTTCGCATCCAAGCGCCGTTGACATTCGCCACCTGAGCGGCAAAGAAAGGCAGCAGGAAGACGACCACTTTGCAGGCTGGACGTTACTTAGTTGGCAGAGTGGACACGGCGGCCATGTTTAAAACAGGAGGGGTGGGGGGTTGACGCAGCGTGTGCGCTCTTCGGCGGCTTCCGTCTCGTCGCGTGCTCTCCTTCGGCTTTCTTCGGCAGTGTCGCGAGAGCCTGCTGTGACGTCGGTCCGAGCACGAGGTTTAAGGCATCAAAAAGAAAAACTTTTGTGAAAACAATAAGCGGTAGAAAATCAACGAATGAATGAATAAAATTATTTTTATTTTATCTTTATTTACCCACGAAAGCAATTTAAGAACAAATTCTTATTTACAAATGCAGCCTGAACAAAGAGCAGAGGGGAGTGCTGAAAATAACAATGTTATATAAAATTACAAATATCAATACATTAAATATGTATGAATGTATAAAATTGATCAATTCAGAATGACCAATAAAGGGATATTGTTTCTAAACCTGCCAAGAAGCCCACCTTTCGACCTCCAAATACGCCTTTACCCAGAGGCGCCCGCCTCCTTGACCTCCTTGAGCCGCAGTGGATGCTCAAGGCTAAACAGCGCTAACAGCTGCAGCTACGCTTCCCCCTCCTCTCCATTAGCGGAGAGGGAAAAGAGCAGTGGAGAGAAAACATAACCTTGGGGGACTCCGGTGCTGGTGGTCCACATGCTGGATGTGATGCTCCACAGCCTCCACCCGTCAGTGGATCTGGGACAGTGAGCTGGGAGGGCTTCTGGTGAGGGATGACGGTGTCAAACGCCGAGTCCACAAGCAGTCAAGATGTTGCTGGATTGTCCTGTAGGCAAACTGCAGGGGGGGGTCCAGCACAGGGTCTGAGATGTCAGGGCCACAGGTCTGCAGTCATGTAATCCAGAGATGGAGGGTTTCTTGGGGGCTAGGATGGATGGTGACCGGGATACACCATCCGGTCCCGGAGACTTTCAGAGTTTGAATCTCCATTAGGCATCTCTGTGTGGAGTTTGCATGTTTCCCAGCAGGTAAGTCCGTGTTCTTTCATGAGCACAAAGCAAAGTCTGACAGTAAGTTTGTAAAAATAGCCAACTTTATAGTCAAAGAGTACTAAGACACTTTCACAAACACTTCCTTCCAAAAAGAGCCACTGGTCGACTGGCGTCCAGGAAACACACAACCCAAAACAGACAATAAAGGAAGTGTCCACATGTGACTAGTCTATATTACATATGAACAATTGGGATCAAATGAAGCTTTAATATGCAACAAGTGTGGTGAAAATAAAGCTTTAATTAGCAAAACACACACACACACAAATGAGAAGGTATAAAATAAGTTCATATGGAACAAAAATCTGCACAATTGTTGGGAGGCTCAGCGGCAAACTGCTTCATTTACATATTGACATTGATTTGGTCGACGTCCAACCGAGTGCCGAGGGTCTCCGTCGGACCCCCTGTTCTCTTTTTGTGTGTGCGCATACACACACACGCACACAAAAAGAAAAGAGTTCATCATCAGGAAGGGTCCTGGTCTTGTGTGACCCTTGTCTTGCTTCAGTCGCACATCTCCTCGGGCAGCTCGTGGGGGTTGAGGATGCCGGGCACAGACATCTGGAGCTTGTGTTTCTCCTCCTGGGCCTGACGCAGAGAGGCCTCCCTCTCCTCCAGGAACAGGTCTGTCGTGTCCTCACCAGCAAACTCCTGCACAGGCGCAATCACACACACACCACAACAACACTCAGCAACAATGTACACACATGATGTACAGTCACTTCCACGCTTTGCGGTCACTGACCTTGATCTGGACCAGGAAGTCCCTCAGGTGCTCCTTGAAGGCCGGGATGTCCTGGTTCAGGCTGAACAGCCCCGTAACAAACACCTTTACCTGGGCACTGACCACAATCGCAACACTGTTAGCGCTTCTCACGTCTTCGTCGTATTCACATACTTATTTCCTCGCCACGCCCTTTTTCACGTGGCTTCCATTTGTCCGACGCCAGCCTATTATGCTACCTTTCTCATTTTCGTAGTTAAAGCGTAGAAAATCTGCTTCGAAATAACGGCTTTAACTTTATTAGAGCCTTCTCGACATGAAATAGCACCCCTAAAGTCACCTTTGCACTCATTTTACTCAATAGATTAGACCAAATAACAGGAAATAAGACAAAGATATGATATTGGGAGAGTTTCCCTGGAGAGTGTACTTCCTGCCGTGACTATTGTTTCATGGACGTAACACTACTGATATACTACTGTAATACTACAATACTACATATTCGATATTACAGTCTTTCAAATGCCTTACATTTCTATTTTCGTTTATTTGGTCCTTTTTTTGCTTGAATCATATTATGGTCTGTTGCTCCACATATCTAGCACCGGACCATGCATATCCAATTAAATCACTTTTATTGTTTTTTTTGTAAATACCGAAAGCATGAAGCTGCAAAATTGGAATCAAACTGTATCACATGAAAAAAAACATGTATAATAATATATTAGAATATATATAATCTTAAATGATAGCGACTTACTCCTGGAGGTGAGGGAAGGCGGTCTTCAGCAGGTTGGCGATGTATTCCTGCACGTGCACCTGATTGTTGGCGGGGCTGGCGGCGCTCAAGGCCACGCTGACCTTGCCCTCCTCCACCAGGTTGAACATGTACGCCAATATGGTGGCGTGCATGGTCAGACCTGCAGACGGACAGCAGCGAGGCGTTGACATCGCTTCCAGCGTTCCAGGAAGGGGGCGCGGGCGGGTGTGCGAGGTGTTGACGTGCAGTACCTGCGGTGTGAGACGTGTCCGTGACCACGGAGAAGATGTGCTGCAGGATGTCACAGAAGTACGTCTGGTAGAAGCTCTGCGCTGCCGCCTCCTCTGAAGACACGTTCTGGAGCAGCGTGAAGAGGATCTGAAGACCTGCAAGGAAGGCCACCAGCAGACGTCGTCTTTCAGACCGATTCTGTTGTTCGAGGAGGAGATTGCTGGTCCTCACCCGTGTCTGCAACGTTCCTCATGGTGTGCTTGAAGGCCCAGATGATGGAGTCCAGGATGAGCTTGAACTGGGCGGGGGCGATGGCCAGGAAGGCGGGAAAGCATTGGGAAGTCGCCGCTTGAAGCAGGTAGAAGAAGTGTGTCCTGTGCTCAGGGAATTCCTCAAAGTCCTGAAGACGTAGGCCAGGAAGAACAACGAAAAAAACCCATGAAGCTCAGAGCCGTTACTACGTCCTTCAGTCGAGGAACATCTGACCCACCTTGTTGATCATGTTCAAGGTGCACTCAAAGACAGCGTCAAAGATTTTAGGGATCTCTCCTGTAATGTGGACTCCCAGCTTGTTGACGATGGTTGCCATGGTGCTGAGGACCTCTGGCTCCCTGGCGGCCGCCACGTTCCTCTGGTAATCGATGAGCACCGCCTCCAGAAGCGGCGGCACAAAGTTCTCTGCCACCTGAGCACATTTGGAACATTCACATGCAGAAGATGTGCAACACGCTGGAGAGAACGGTGACGGTCGCTAGTGATGTTCCTCACCATCTGAGGGTCGTTGGAGCGACTGACCCATCCTGAGATGAGCTTGAGGGTCTCCCTCTTCACCGTCCTCATGCTCCTGATCAGAGGCTGCTTGGTGACCATCTCGCCTGTTCCATAGCGAGGATCATTAAAACAAGGTGACATAAAATGAGAGCAAAGATAAGGAGGGAGGCTGACCGTTGGTCTGGACGGCCGAGGAGATGTTCTCACTCAGACACTTGTAGACATTGAGCATGTCAAGGTAGATGCGACCCAGCTGGACCACAAAGGGATGTCCGACGGCTTTACAGGCTTTGACGTTTGTTTTGAGGATGCTCCCAAGCTGACGCACCGTCTCCGCATCCTTCAGGATGTCCACGTTCTGCAGAGTGGAGAGGGCAGGGAGGGTGAGAAGGTGCAAGGGGGTTCCTACACAATCCCGGTGTGTCCTTACCTTTGTGGCCTGCTGGATGATGCTGTCCCACACTTGGTTGGGCAGCATCATGTACTTCTCTATTAGAAGCTCCTGGACCGCCTGATCGGTCTGGGCGCCAATCATGTAGCCGACGGCCTCATAGAAGGTGTGCACCTGCAGACACACGAGGGGGGGGGGGCTTTTACGAGCCCACTCGGAGCGCTCGGCCTGAGAGTGAAGTCGGCACTGACCTGCTGAGGCTGCAGGTCGCAGATGATGGTGTTGATGTTGTTGAGGATCTCGTCTATGAAGGGCATCACCTCGCCTACCTGAACCTGGACAAAATGGCGGCGGCATTTTTGTGCGATCTTGATGAAGGTGTCGCAGGCCATGTCCTGAACGCCGTCGTGCGTCTCTGCAAGACCATACATCGGGCTCGGTGACGTTCTCGTTGGAGGCACACGCCGCCCTCAAATACCAAGGCTCTTCTCACCGTGCATGAACTCAAAGAGCTTGTTGACAACCGTCTTGAGGAACTTCCAGTGAGCTCTCAGGAAGCGAGGGTACTGGCCCACGATGTACATGATGTTGGACGCGATGATGGCTTTGTTGTCCTTCCCTCTCTTCTGCTCACATAAGCCCAGAAGGTCCTGAAGACAACACACTGTCACACAACGGACCACCACCTCCACCACCACTGAAGGTAAACAATATGTCAATCACCTTGATCACGGTGACCAGAAACCTCTTCTCATCTTCTTCATGCATGGCACCGCTGATGGAGCCGATGGCCCAGCAGAGCATGTTGAGGTTCCTCCACGACCACTCTGTGCCGTTCACCTGGTTGTGGAGCTTCTCTGTCATGATACGCTCGGTGTCCACGTAGTCCAGATGGGTCAGATACACTGCAGGGTTTAGAAGCTCAATGTCCATCCAGGTCAAACTGGTGCACAAGTAAAAGACAAAACACCTACCGAGGGTCTCCCTCATGTTCTTGTAGAGGTTGGTGGCATCCGTGTCCTTCATGAACTCCCTGACCACCTCCCCCTGGTCGTTCTCCACCACCAGAACCTCCTCGGGCTTGGCCATGCGGCTCACCATAAGTAGGCGCACCTAGGATGTGATAAAGTTAAGACGATGGAATGATGGAACACCAGGATTGTTCGGAGCTCAACCGCCCACCTGAGAGAGGACGGTCAGGTAGAGGTGTCGGCGAGGAGGGACGTCAGACAGCAGCGGCGTGCTGGAGGTGGAGAAGGGGCTCTCCCTGTAAAGCTCAGACGACAGGTGGTTCCAGTACTCCAGACAGATCTTGAAGATCTCCGTCTCCTCCACCTCGGACACCAGCAGCATGTAGTGGAGGGCCTGTGGTTGGGGGTGGGGGACGGGGGTGACAATCAGAAAGCAGCGTCTTTTGTGTGTCAGGCGTGCTCCACGTGGCCTCCTACCTCCATGAGCGTCTCCCGCAGGTTGGGCCTCTTCTCCACCAGCTGGCCGTGTTCTTTGAGGAAGGTGCAGAGGAACAAACTGAGGTTCTGGATGAAGTTCTGCTCGTCGTCCTTCCCGTTGGCGTAGGCCACTCTGATGTTTGTGTTCAAGGGCAACATCTGAGCACACAAACGTTCCACTCATGTACTTTAATTGCTGATTAATCATTACCAGCGGTCGTCGTCATGGCGGGGGCGTTACCTGTTTGAGCTGGCACATGGTCAGCGTGAACAAGTTGGCAAACTGCTCCTCGTACTGGTTCACGCTCACGCCGGCAATTTCCGTCAAACATTTCAGTGTCACGTTGCGAAACATTGGCACGTTCAAGAACTGCAAAGAACATTTAGTTATTTCACCGAGAACCCTGGAGATATCCTTCAACAATGATCATGTCAACCAACATCCGGCACTTTGCAACTTGGGTAGCGTGACAAACGAGTCAGCACATTATGCGTTTCATTTTTGGCCCGCAGGACACTAGTTTGAGGCCCCCGCCTTGATATGAAAGTTTAATGTAAAGTTTGATATGGATGCTGTATGGTATCATGTACCCAGAAAAAATGATTACGTTTGATTCATGTTCATGTTAAAGGTTAAATAACTTAATAGTTAACCTCCCTATCCGTGTGGAAGTGGTAAGTTTTCGGCTATTTAAGTTGAAAGGAAATAACTTGAAGGCTACCGTTTAGGTCGCTAGCTCTCTAGTTTGCGAGTTAGCATGTGTCTCAAGACCCTGCAGTTACGCAATATGTTGTAAATAAAAGAGTATAAATGTGACTATAGTCGTGTTTTGTCATGTCTACAGGGCTCTAATAATGCTTTGTTCATTTTAATGAAATGAAATTAATTAATTAATTAATTTTTTAAAAAAGTTTTTATTATTTGCCGTTTTATTATTATTATTATTATTATATTTATTTATTACCGATTGATTTTCTTTATTCTTGATTTGTTTATTTATTTTTCATCTTATTTTGTGCAGAAAAATGAAAAATTAAGATATTTGAGAACAGTGGAATGTTTTATCAGAGCTTTTCTTGTAGAAAATCGAAACTAAAGCAAAGTTTATTCATTTTTTCGTTTTTAATAAATGCGTTTATGCGGCCCAGTCTCGCCCAGACCCCCTTTGAGATGCTGCTATTTACTTCTTTAAATACAAAACCATTCATCGACTACCAAGACAGTTGTTGATTAATTGAGTAATCCATTAACCACTGATTAATTGTTGCAGCTGTAGTTAAACTTCTCCAATAAAAAGAAAAGCACGCCCTACCTTGTAGACCAGCGTGCTGATGAGTTTGGTCTCAAAGATGTAGCCCAGAGGGATCCAGTTAAGGAAGCGCAGGAGCGTCTCCAGAGTGGCGTGCACCAGCGGCGCGTTCTGAGAGTTTTCCTGGAGAGAGAAGCGGTAAGGTGAAGGCCCCCCCGGCCCCGAGGAGATCAAACACACAAACGTGAAGGGAGATGTTCTTACCATCACAAATTGGCACAGCTGGAAGATTTGGGAAAACTCGTTGCACATGCTGAGAGAAGAACAACAAAAACGGGTGAGGGTCGGGTCGGGACGGTCCTGCAATTATTTTCTGTCATGCCCCCCCCATTTAAAATACTACAGAAACTGATATTTATTCATCCATTGAAACACTTCTATGCTAGGACTACGTTAAAAAGCCTCATTACTATTTGAGAAGCACTGGGATGGGCTTGTATTAATGGCGCCCTCTGCTGGCTAGTGACATATTACTGTTGCTGTCCAACGTCCATGTTGGCTCCTGTCATCTCAGCGAGGACACCAGAAGGCGCCAGCAGAGCCGTGACGGGCCGTGAGAACTCACCTGTCCTTGAGATGCTTGGCCTTCACCTGAGTCATCTGTCCACTGGAGAAGTCAAAGACCTCCTCGCTGAGCAGCTTGAGGATGATCATGTTGTTCTGACACAAGCTCTCGCTGGTGCGGCTGGCGCCCACGATGTCGCTGATGAAGGTGGGCCAGTGTTTGGGCCACTCCTGCTTCAGGATCTACAGAGGCCAGAAGAAGAAGTGTATCTCGTGCGTCATGGTGTGACGCTGACGTTTATTCCTGATCGATTACCTGGACCAGGATCATGTTGAGCTTTGAAATGTACACGCCCTCTTTCTAAAAAAAACAAAAACACACACACATCACGTCAACATTTGAACAACATGGACACCATGTGTGCTATGAAAGTCACATGACCTCCATGTTTGCTGGGTCTGAGGAAGTCTTGATGATGAGTCCGACAACGTACTTCTTGATGCCTGGAAAACATGCATGTTACTTTTAAGAGATGACGGACACGTGTGCGGACTTAAACGCAAGCAAACTGACCTTCACACTGGTTTCTGGGGAGAATCTTCCAGCGGGTTTTAATGACCGTCTCCAGAATCTGCAGCGCATAATACTGAAGAACAGAAGAATATTTACTAAACTCGTTTCATTGGTGGACTGAGGTGGAATATAACAGCAAAGCAACACCACCTTAGTTTTCATGTTCTGGGAAAACTCCAGGATGGTGTCCACTCTGGTCCACGCATCCGGGTGGTCCTTCAGGTTGGTGAGCACTTCCTGGGCCACTCGTTGCTGCAGTCATTTGGGCGGGAAATCATATTTATCGTCCGACATAACAGCCCTCTAACACACCCAGCACCGCCACTTAAACTTCCTCTTGTGTTAGCTTTCTGGTATCATCTCTTATGTTTTGACCCGTGTATTAAATCAGCTATAAAATACACTAAAAACAATAAGTTAACATCAAATTTGCTTCTCATGTCTTGGTTACCTTCTTAGGCTTCCTCATCCATAAAAATGTTGCTTTTAATACTTTTGTTGTGCGCATGTAGGCCTTTTTTTGTCACTATACGTCTCCATTTCTATTTCCAAAAATGGTAAACAGAACCTCAAAAGAATCATATTCATAAATTAAAGGTTCTTTTGTTACCTGGCTATTACTGAGAGCTATAGAACATATCTCTTAAATCAATTAGTTTTATTTATTTTCTCATTTTAGTATTAATCACTAAAGAAACATGTATGGTGTTGGGGTGAATTTTGACCCAAATATATTCATGTCAAGAAAAGGTAGAAAAAGTGATTGTTTTCAGCAACAGAACTTTAGTATAAACTGAAATCAGGTCCAGATCTTGGTTCACTGTACTTCTTGCCGTTCTTTCCATGATCCAAATTGTAAATGTGAAATCAGCCAATCAAATGAGTGAATTCACGTCACATGTACACTGGAAAAGCGGTCAAAATGAGAATCCCCTGAAGCTTCCATGATGAGAAGAGGAGCTGGTTGTCATTGTGTTGGCTAATTGTACACTTATGATTTCAGTTGTGGCTCAAAATATTGCTTTATAGTCATATTATTATTATTATTATAACCGGGTCCAAACCGACCCTAACAATACAGTGGTCATAATTTCAACCAGACCAATTTAAAATGTAGTAAAAAATTTTTTTTTTGTTTTATTTTGTTGAAATAGAGTTTCCTGACAAAGTCAAAAAGCCTTGATGCAATAAACAAATGTGATGTGATTCTTTTTATACATTAAAATGTAAAAAAACAGGTCGGTGCCGACCCTAACACAAGAGGAGGGTTAAAGCCGGCCGGCGCCAGCAGGCAGCTCACCTGAGACCCGATGTCATGGTACATGGAGTTGACCACATTGTCCAGCAGGTTGATGTCCAGCTTTTGGTTGAAGTCCAGCAGCTGTCTGGCTGGGTGGTCGGCCAACATGGTCATTTCTGCTGGCATAGAGAGTCTGAAAGGAGGAGAAGGTCAAATGCAACATTTGCATCATCTGGATTTCATGGCCGATGTGATGAATGAAGTATCGTGTTACAATATCAAAGTATTGCATTAGTGAGCATTGTAGCGAAGAAATACATCCAAAATGATACAAAGCAGCAAATACAGAAACAAGTCAGAGGGTGCCATATTGACACGTGATGCTTTCAGACAGAAAAAACAAGCATGTTTTCAACAAATGTTAGAATGCGCCACAGCGCCGCCACCTGGGGAAACACACACACCACAGAAAGACGAGCCGGACCCGATTCGTTAGTTTATAGCAATTTTTTAAAGTTATTTCAATCGTATTCCAGGGTTAGCAGTACCCGTAGTTACGACACGGGGGTCACTTTGGAGTCGTGTGTGAATGCTTAGCTGGCAACCGAGTTAAAACAAACAGTAGGTTAACTTGTACACTTTGAATCTAACGTCTAGCCCACGTCGGGCAAGTTGGTCCGAAAAAGCTTTGACTCACCTTGTTTGTCTTCCGCCCTCTCGTCGAAAGTAAGAGTTTAAATTGATGAACACTGAGACTGAAAAGTAAAAAAAAAACTGCGCTGGCAAGTGTACGTTTAGCTCATGCCACACGCATAAACCGCCACAGTTAGCAAGGAGCTAATGCTAACGCGACAATTAGCAGTGATTTGTTAAATATCCCACGTTGGCTATCGGTCGATTGTTGCCGTGGTATTAAACGTACATCCACGTCAGAAATGTATGTTTCTTTGATCAGCGGGAATGGCAGCCGACCACCACCATGCTAACTGCTATGTAGCCCGCTAATGGAAAAGTCAATGATATTCAGCGCCACTTGCTAAGCTTTTAGCTGTAAGCTAAGCTGTCACTATTCCGGGTCATAGTAAGCAAGTGAAACAGTCAGTTATTTTATTTTAGCTTGGCTTCGCACACACTTTAAAAGGCAAAGATTTAATGCGTGCTAGTGTGCTCGTCCTCTAAGCTCATGCTTCCATCCACGGACCGGCTCAAACCGGTTGAGACCGGGATATTCATTCTCGGTGCTTCGGCCCGCCGAGCGCCGCGTAAAATTTGGACTATGTAACCGCCCACACCCGGTCTGATTGGCTGTGAGAAGACACACGTCACGTCCTATCACAGGAGAGGGCGGTGCTGTCAATCTGGCCCCGCCTTTAGCACTTTGAGGCCATGCTGTCATTTACAGTCAATACATTAGTAGTTTAAGTCACTTATTACTTTATAATCGTTTTATTACTCACTAATTTACAGTAAACATCACTAATAATAAGTCAAATTGTTTTTCAACCATTTCATAAACACATTTAAACTTGAGTTAATTTTATTGAGCAATCTATATACCAACTATAGATGAAATCTCAATGGAATAATAGAATCAAATATGTTCATTTTCCACATTGTTCCTCAATGACGAGTTTGGAAAGATGCTAAGGGTGATGTTCATCCTCTTCCTGTTTCCCGCGGTCAGCATCCTCCGCCTCCTGCTCGCTACCATCAGAATAGTTGTCGTGGTCGTCTGAGTAGTCACAACTTTCCAGGGAATGCCGCTCATCTTCATCCTGGCTTCCATCACATGATACCTTCTCCTCAGATTCCACCTCCTGGTCTTCATTGTCCAGGAAGGCCTTTCTGTAGGGTACAGGCTCCAACGGGACACCCTCTGACTCTGGTAAGTCGCTGGACAATAGAAGAAGAATGAGCAGAGGTTCACAGCGTACATCATGGGGGAAAAAAAAAAATTACCGAGTGTCATCCGCCTGGCGTGGACGTGATGTCACTGCTTTTCTGCTGATGAACTCCTCGCTCAGGTGGAATCCATGCAAGGTGTCGCTGAAGCGTTTCTCTGCCGCCTGCTTGGCGTTCTTCTGTTGTTGGTAGAGTACATGATTATTAGCAAAAATGCATATTTTTTGTTCAGTTTTATTATTATATAATATTTTTGTTTGATTAATTTCATTGTAAAAGGAGCTATGGGCTGCACTTCACCTGAGCAACCTGCTCCAGTAAGAGTGGCCTCCCCTTCACTCGCTCCTTGATCTCCTTGATCTCCTGCTGGTACTCCTTCCTACGCTGGCGGTCTTGTTTCCTGGACAGGAAGTAAGGAGATTGCGGGCGTGGACTCAGCACCGGAAGTAGCGTCATAGTCTTCCTCTCACCTGAACTCTTTGAGTTTGCTGTTGTGGGTCTGCGAAAGCGCCAGGTGGGGGTCGTTGGCATGGGCGCGCTTCTGCACCAGCTTCTGCAGCTTCTTCTCGCGCTCCTTCTGTCGCTCCTTCCAGCGCTCCTCCTCTTGCTCCGCTCTCCTCCTCTGCTCCAGCACCTGTCTGCTCACACGGGAGGATGTTCAGGGGCGTCTACAGGTGTTGGGGCAGAGGAGGGATGGAAGGACGCTGGAGGGTTTCGGGGCAGACACTCAGACACAGTGGAGGTCGCTAAGGTCAAGGCTGGTTTGGGGGAGGAGCCTGCTAAGGTACCTCACGGCTTCGTGGCGTTTCTTGGTGGCGTCTGTGATTTTGGCGGGAAGCAGCTCCATGCTCCCAGACAGGGATGAACACAAGCTGGAGTTTGGTGTGCGGACGCTCTTGGGGGAGCCGACGTACGGCCATCGCAGCGAGCGCGGGCTGCTCTGCTCCTTCTCCGTGTCCGCCGCAATGCGCTGACGTTGAGAGGAGATCCGAGACGTCCGCAACTCAAAGGGCTCGCACGACGTCGTCGGCTTCACTTCCTTCCTCCTCTCCATGCTCTTCTGGAAGCGTTTGTAACTGGCGTCGAAGTCCGGAACTTCCTTATTGATGTGGGGCTTGTGGGAGAAGACTGGGCTGCCATCTTTGCCGCCGTCCTTGTTCTTCCTTCTCTCGCAAAGTCTCTGGTCCAGCATGCTGGGAGCGCTGGAGGCGCTGTGGAGCATCTCCTGGGCTCTCATCTGCTTCTGGATGGAGCGGTACAGCTGCTCCTCCTTCCTCAACTCGACAGACGCCGCCGAGTACACGGACTTTGGCACCGGCTTGGCCTTGAAAGGCTTGACCCGGTCCTGCTCGGGAGGCTGCTGGTGCTGCTGGCGCTGCTCCTTCTTCAGCCGCTCCCTCTCCAGGAAGCTGAAGGGCTTGGAAAGATTTCGTAGGTGGCGCTCCTCTTGCTCTCGCATGGCCCTGCGGCGTTCCTCGTTGCGTTCCTTCAGCTCCTCGTACAGCGGCAGATGAACGTGCGCCGGAACCGGGCTGGCCCGGAACTTGTTCTGGCACTCGGTTAGCTCCTCCAGCTGTCGTCGCAGCTCCGCGTTCTCAACTTCAATCTCGGTGCGCGTCTTCACGCCACGCTTCCGCCGCTCCGCCTCACGCAGCGTCATCCGGAATGGCTTGGGGACGGTCACCCGTTGGCTCCGCCTCTTCTCTTTCTGCGGCTGGAAGTCGCTGTGGTCTCCCGGCAGGGAGGAAGACAGGTGGCGAATACGAGGCGAAAGCTTGAAGCCCTTCCACATGTTCTTGATGTATTCCTTGGGAGAGAACAGCAAGCCTTTCTCCACGTCGGAACAACCGTCTTCGTCCGATGACTCAGACGACCCAGAACTTCTCCGCAGCTCCATGGCAGAGTGCGACTTCCTCAGACGGCGTGGAGCTAGAGCGCTACAAACACATCGGCGACATTGATGGTCAAAGAGACACTCCTCCAATAGAGCGTACACTTCATTAATAATAATAATAATAATAATAATAATAATAATAATAATAATAATAATAATAATAATAATAATAATAATAATAATAATAATAATAATAAAAATATTGTGACAGTTCAATAACACTCATCAGATTATTACTTAGGCCTATAAATATACATTTTTTTAATCGTGCAATAAATATTTTACAAAGAATTTAAAAATATTAAAAATATTTGCAAAAATGAATCATATTTTTAGTGACCTCTCATGGCCCACCTGCAGTACCACCAAGGCCCACCAGGGGGCCGCGGCCCACACTTTGGGAATCACTGAGATACACCATAATACATAATACATTTACATAATACATAATAAATACGTAAGCTTTGATTAGCTACTGCCCTGCTAATGCTAGCATTGCTAGCTCTATAGCTATAGTCATTAACCAAATAGCCCCAAATAGCTGTCCTCAGCTATGCCTGCCATTAATTAGCAGCTCATAGCCAAATGTTAGGGTGCGAGTTTGGACGCTCTTATGCCAAGTTACTACTGTATAAATGACAATAAAAAATACCGGCAGTACTTCAACAGGATGATGTACTAGATAAAAAATAACATTGTTCTGACAGGGCTTTTAAGCTACTTCTACTGCTACTGCTACTTCCTCAAACTACGGTTTGGGCCGAGTATCAAAAGTATCATGTGTACATGCGCCCAAAAAAGTAGTGCCAATAATAACACATTATTTTGACAGCCCGAACAATAAATATCAAATGTAAAGTTGATATAAAATTCATAGTTCCAAGTAAAGCGCTGACCTTTGACCGGCCTCCCCGGCAAGGGTGTCCATGCCGTGGCGCTGCAGCTTGTGATGGTACATGCTCTCCAGCTCGGCCATGGTGCGCAGGTGAGCCTTCTTTAGCTCCTCCAGCTTGCTGTAGTACTCCTCGTTGGAGAAGAAGATCTCACGCAGGTCCATGCGCTCTGCCGGCGCCGCCGCTCTGTTGTCCTTCATTCTCAGAGGACAGTCTCCATCACACTCGTCGGACCCCGCGTCCTCGTACTCCGCCTAGGGGGGGGCAAAGATTGAGTTCTTTTGGTTGACTTTGAAGATGTTGACACAGAAAGATTGTGTTGTTTGACTTTGAAGATGTTGGCGCAGATAATACAGTTACACAACTTCCACATTATGTCTTGAGGGGTCAACATTTTTGTCCTCAGGCTTGAAAGACCCAGCCTGGTCTCGGGTCTAAGCCTATTAGGGTGTGGGGGCAATACGGACCATATGGCGGCCCACCGAGAGGGGCTTAGCATGATGGCTCAACTGACACAAGCGGCGTTAGGTGTCATCCTCCATCTTCTCCAACAAGGAGCGTGCCAGGGTGTAGGAGGTGATCAGACAAGGATGAAGGATTTACACCCTGAATGTGGACACTTTGTAATCTAGTCCAGAAATAGTCAGGACGACAAAGTGTTCCCATTAAATCCTCACAAAGCACCACCTGACCTCAAAGTGTCCACTTCTTCAGCACACAAATATAACATAACAAACATCAAGTAACATTAAACATCCTCATACTCACGATATAACGTCTTTAATACCCGAACAACTTTTGAGTTATTTGTTGACTCGGTCGCCATCTTTTACCTCCTTCTCGTAGTCCCGGTTGTCCACGTGACCTGCGGCCGAGTAGGGCGCTAATTTCTCCCGCTCATAGCAGGCCAATGGCGTCTTAGTGTGAGGGTCCACCGGCCTCTTCAGACACGACGTGACCAGCACGTTGTTCCGGTGCGCGTTGGCCATGACGGACTACACTTTTAAGTACTTTTTTCCCCTCTTACAGCTAATAAAAAAAAGGTAGCCGAGCACTGCGAGCCTCCGCTTACCAGAAGTAGTCTGCCTTTAAAGCAGGAAGTCAGTGTTGCTTAGCAACGAAGCAGCCCGTTGTCAAGGAAGTGACATACTGTGAAAGGCGTGTCAATCCTACAGCCTTAAGGATCAAAAGCGCTTTTGATGTCAATTACAAAATTCGATTTCTTATAATAAAAGATACAGTACATATATATTTACCATTAATTGTCAATTTATGAGAAAATGACAAATCAAAAGTGAATGTAAAGCATTCAGATAATGGCTAATAACCAGCTTTGGACTTAAAGGAATCAAACAGGCGCTGCTTGGGTGTCAAAAAATGATTTTATTAACTTATGCAACCTAACAAGGACATCATCAACACTGGGAGATGATCATCGGCGAGTTGCTGGACCCTTCGCCAAGCGACTCCATGGGCCGGCATCAAACTTATCGTGTGTTCACCTGCGATCGCAAAGACATGAAATAAAGTCAAGAGACAACAAAATGTTGAACGTTGGGCTTAGTTTGAAACGAGGCGTCGTACCACATCGTCAATCTTGAGGATGCTGCGGACCGTCTCCGTGGCCAAGGTGAGGGCGCTGATGGAGACCAGTAATGGCTGCACCACCAGCTCCTCCAGGATGTTGGAGATGCCGCCCTGTCAGACACAGATAGTTGCAACACAACGATCCGGGAAGACAATATGGCGCGTGTGTGTGTGTGTGTGCAACCTACCTTGCGCACGTTGATGCCTGCCATCTTGTCCCCCTGAGCGTGCCTGTTTCGGAGCTCCGTCACGGTGCAGATGGGGTTCAAGCCAGCGTTCTCGGCCAGCGTGGAAGGGATGACTTCCAGCGCGTCGGCGTACGCTCTCACACAGTACGCTTCCATGCCGCCTAGCGTGCGTGAATACTCGGCGAGACGCACGGCGAGCTCAATCTCAGGGGCGCCGCCGCCAGCGATGAGGGCCCTTTAAGGAGGGAGACATTGTTGATTCTTTACGACAGCGCATGAATGCAGCACCAAATGGAATGAGGTAAATATATGACTTCAGTTAGCAGCCATCTTTATAATATACATGTGCGAATGCCCTCCCTCGCCAAGTTGCCATGACAACCAAGCAAACCATAAAAAGAGCACCCAACATTGATGTTCCTCCGTTTGTTACGCCCCAGCAGGATGACAAGTGCTGGAGCGCCTTTGAAGGAGGGCGTGGCCACCTGACCTCGCCACCCACCTTTTCTTGACCAGACAGCGGATGACGCAGAGCGCATCGTGGATGGATCGCTCCGCCTCCTCGATCACCAGCTTGTTGGAGCCCCTGACCACGATGCTCACCGTCTTCCCGGGATTGGTGCAGCCCGTGATCTAAGACAAGCGAAAAAAAAAAAAAAAAAACAGTTTTGCGGCGGCGGGACGGCATACATTTTTAACGCCAACCCACCTTAATCAGCTTGCCCGAGCCGTCCAAATTGACCTCCTCGGCCATTTCGGCGCCGCCAAGCATCTCGGGAGTGAAGTGGTCGATGTGGGCGATGGGTTTGGTGCCGATGGTCTGAGACACAACATTTCATTGTGAAGAATAATATTCTATTTTACTATTTATTTTCCTCATATTTTCCATCAGGACATGGCGGGTGTGGATCATAATCATAAAATCATGTCACATGTCATGTGACACACTCACCTTGCAAATGAACTCGATGTCTTCCCTCTCAATGTCTTTCACCACCATTATCTTCATTTTGTTGAGAAAGTGCAGGGCGAGGTCGCTCAGGGCGTCCCTATGGCGGCGGGGGGGTGAGGGGGCGTCATTAGCACGGCAAAGTGCCCCCATGGGCGTGCAATGGCGGCCGTTTCCTACCGGAGGATGGACTTCTGGATGAGCAGCACGTTGCAGCCGGCCTTCTTGATCTGCTTGACCATGTTGAGGATGTAAGCGCGCTCCTCCCGAAGCACGCGGTCCATCTGAGCGTAGTCCGACACCACAATCTGGTTGTCCATCTGAACGCCAAACGTATTGGAAATTATTGTTTGTCATATTTTAATACAACAGAGTGGTGACGTGGTTTTGAATGAAAGGATGAAAAATGTCTCACATCAGTTTTGGGAGGAGACAAACAGAACTGGATGAGGCCGATCTTGGCCTTCTCCACTCGGCTCACACCAGCGCTGGCCACCTTCTGGGTCAGCACCAGCCCGTCCACCAGTTGGCAGTCGTCGATGGTCCCCCTGAAACACCCCCCCACACAATGAATGAGTCTACCACTCATGTGGCATCATCTTGGATCGGGACATCCGCCCTCACCCGAGCTTCTTGATGACTTTGATATCCTGCAGGTCCACGCTGGTGGCGGTGGCAGGGTCGATGACCCGCATGACGGCGTCCACGCTCATGGGGGCCAGCAAGCTGGAGTACTGCGACACCACCTTGGAGCACAGCGACGTGGTGGCGCTGTTGAGAAGCGTCTCGCGGTCGCTCAGGTCCACGGGCCGGCTCATGCTTGTCAGAACCTCCACACCTTTATCCACCGCCTTCTGGAACGACTCCGAGATGATGGTGGGGTGGATGCCTATTGGAAGGAGTCAGATATTTTTCAAACATTGTCATACATCGCTCAGTGTGATATGATAATAACACAAACCTTTCTGGAGCAGTTTGGAACAGGCATCAAGAAGGGCACCCGCAATCACCACAACAGAGGTGGTGCCATCACCCGCCTCAATGTCCTGAGCTTTGGACAGCTCCACCAGCTGAAAACACAACACGGCTGTGAGCACGCCGACATTTAACACAGACGTCACGTTTGGCGAGATCGTACCATCTTGGCGGCAGGGTGGAGCACCTGCATCTGCTTCAAGATGGTGGCACCGTCGTTGGTGATGGTCACATCACCTTTCTCATCCTGGATCTGAAACAACGAGATACTCTGATGAGGCAGGCGTGGTCAATCTAAAATGATGCTGTGGTGCATTCACTGACCATCTTGTCCATTCCTTTGGGCCCCAGACTGGTTCTGATGGCATCAGCGACAGCTGTCAATTAATAAACAACACAGTAGGACTATTAGAAAGTAACAATTCCCAATTTAACTATGGAAGGGGACGAAACTGATGAGTCACTGATCAATTCGGCATTTAAAACGATTCAAAAAGAGCGAAAGCCATTTTCAATTGTTCAATATTTCAACATTGCTTATTAACTAGTAACATTTGATTGACACATGTAACGGTCTCATGCCCAGTCCAATTTACCAAAGATGACTTCGTCTTGTATCGTTTCTTAATTGCGTTGGTTTTAATTACCTTTGGCAGCAGAAATGTTACTGAATCGAATCTGGGCCGGCTTGTCTCGGTCCACATACGCCCCTCCTTTGTTTTTGCCTCCGTTTGAAGCCTTTGGTACGGCCATCGCTTCTGGCATCACGATTTTATAATCGATGCAAAGTGTCCGGGGAAAACCTCAGAACGGGACTGATGTGTTCTGGAGATGAAATAAGAATCCTTGATTTAGGATGAAGGTGGATTATGTTATATCCACCCGTCCCCCCTTCAGAAGCTTCCAGAGCCGCCGGGAGGAGCAGAGAAGAGGTCGCAGAGAGATGACGTAAACAGACAGTACTCGCAGAGCACCTGATTTATAGAACTTTTTTTAAAAACACACTCTAAAACATATATTTTATGTTTAATCTTATTAAAACACATATATATTAAACAATTGCTACATTTTATATCATATTTATCTTTTAGAGCGACACAGTAGCTCTGAATTTAAAGCAAGATGTTGTGGTTCGATTAACTTTGCCTGCTCGATGTGAAAACGCGAGGAATATGGTTTGGATTGGAATGTTAGCAAACAACTTTACTTAGTATTTTTTTTTGTGAATGTCCTACCGGATAGTTGTATTATTTGTTCACTTTCCTCGTTGTTCACCGTCCATTTTGGCAAACTTTGCTGGTGATTCGTGGTCGTAAATGTGAGTTAGCTATAGTGTAGCCATACGTGCTTTCAGATAATAATAGACATAAACACATACAATAACATAAAGCTAATAAGCTAGCAGTCCAGTATGCCTTGTCTGCGTCATATGTACTTTTGGTGACCATATGACAAAAATAAATTATGGTTCATTCGTTGCATTCAATTGAGGTACGAGAATGACGTAGTATGTACACTGAAAGTACTATTTTAACTCTGCTAGTCAGCCTCCTTAAAGTGCTTCAAGTACCACTAGTACTACTAATGATGATTTCTGTACTCATGTTGTAGACTGCAGCGCACGGTGAAGCGATGCTGCCTCTGAAGGACAAGGACAAGGTCATCATTAAGAAGATGCTGGCGGCCGGCTGCTGCGCTCGCTGCGTGCTCAGATTCTGCTGCGTCAGCGTCCAGGCTCCTTACAAGCAACCCTGCCAGGTACGTACCTGCAACAGGTGATTAAAAGTCACCCTGATCCTGGTCCTGGTCCTGGTCCTGGTCCTGGTCCTGGTCCTGATCCATTGTGTGCCGTTGCTCCCCCACAGGAAACACTCAGGCAGCTTCAAGCTTTTATCAACAACACAGAAGACAAAAGTAATGAAGCAACAGCAATGGAGGAAAACAACAATTCCCACAATGCCGCATTGTCGGAAGAACCAGCTTATAAAAGAGCTAAAGTGGAAGTTGCGGAGGAGGCAGACGTGTGCGTGCTGTGTTTGGGCGTCCTGCAACACCTGTGTGACGTCACCCAGGCCACCAGGGTGAGACCACGTCCAAAAAAAACTGTGTGAAAGACTGTAAAAAAAAAAAAAACTACAAACATGGAGTCCTGCTTGTTGTGTTGATGCAGATTGCGGATGCGGTGAAGAAGCAAGGCTACGAGTTGGACACTTTGGTTCTGTCCATCTCACTTCCTGCTCAGTTGTGTGTGCGTGAGGTGAGCATGTGCACGTGTGTGTTTTATTTTGAAATTTTTATGTATTCCTTTCCTAACTCTGCAGCATTCCTGTTGGCTGCACGTGAAAGAACAAGTGAGGTAAGGACGCGCACGTCACAAACGTAAACATGAATGAACATGTGACATGTGTCATGTGACCCGTCAGAGCCAAGTGCGGCTTACTGTCCAAGGATGACGTCATCCAGGTGAAAGAGGCCTTCAAGTGGGTCATGCAGGACTTGCTTGGCAAAGAGCTGGGGGGTGTTGCCGTGGTAACTAAGGTAGGCGAAGTCTGGTGTCCGTATTCGGTAACGACATTTCCAGCGTAACTCGGCTGAGTTTTTTTGTTGTTTGGTGGTCAGAGTGCGTTGGAGGTCAGCGTGGGTTTCAGTCACTCAGAAACGGACAGGGACTGCCACTTCCTGTGAGTTCGCCGTTGAGTTCACCGTTGTCATGGTGATACGCTGTGTAGCTCTGATGATTTAAAAAATTTAATTTTATATATATTTTTTTTTCCAGTGCGGCAACCTGTCCAGACTGCTTCAAACCCACCAAGAACAAACAGGTGACGACAAACGATCGATATTTTCAAAGTAAAAGCATACAGTGTTGATTTAAACGGCGTGTCTGTGCAGTCCGTGTTCACCAGGATGGCGGTGGTCAAAGCGCTGGAGAAGATAGCAGACGCCAAATTCCTTACGTGAGTCTCGTCAAGTTTCCAAATCGAGATTTGAACCGGAAAAAAAAAAATCTCGAAACTTTCTTCTCAGACACTCACCGTGTCCGCCATCAAGGCCGAGTAGCATCTGCACGCCGCAGGACGTCCATTGTGTCCACGTGTCCGTCTTTGTGGCAGGTACGGTTTTCGGAACCTGCCTGGCGGTTCAGCTGTAATGTGGTTTCCCATGTGGCGTTCCTCAGGGCGGTACAACAAGTTCTGTCGCAGTTTGCCGCAGACGCCGTGGCTCATCGACGGCGAGCGCAGGATGGAGTCGTCGGTGGAGGAGCTGATCGCCGCGCCCGTACTCGACGCCTTCAGAGCGGACGGTGAAATTTCACTACAAGCGACGTCTTCGCCGGGAGAACTTCGCTCAATGATCCTGGTTTTGGTTTTGGTTTTAGGATTTAATTTCTCCTCGTCGGGAAGGGAAGATGTGGACGTGCGAACGCTGGGAAACGGTACAAGTCCTGCTGAGGAGTTTCCGTGATGTCATGATCACTTTGTCCACTTCCAGGTCGTCCCTTCGCTGTGGAGCTGCTGAACCCTCACAGGAGCCGACTGAGCCCAGACCACATGAAGAAAGTACAGGAGGTAGCGCTCCAGTCTGGTCCACTTTGTGATGTCGTCATGGTGACAAAGAGGACATGTTTTTCAGAGCATCAATGCGTCTTCTGAGAAGATCCGTGTGCGAGATTTTCAGATGGTCAGCAGGTAGGAAGAAGGTCTTCCTGGGTGTTGGACTCGGTGTTGGACTCATGTCATGTGTGGCCGTAGAGACGCCATGAGTCGGATGAAGGAGGGCGAGGAGGAGAAGACCAAGTCGTACAGAGCACTGGTGTGGACACGCAAGTCCATCCGACCGGATGACATCATCTTCATGGATGACATCAAGGTTTCCGATTGGTGACCAACGTGAAGACCGCCGCGTGTTCCATCACGTAACCCGTCTTCCTGTATTCTGCCAGGATCTGTCTCTGGACCAGAAGACGCCTCTAAGGGTCCTGCACCGCCGCACGCTGGCGGTTCGGCAGCGAGTCATCCACAGCATGAGCACCCGCTTCCTGGACGCGCATCACTTCCACCTGAGCCTGAAGACGCAGGCCGGCACGTATCCTGACTCCGCCTACTTGTCTTCGGTGTAGACCATGGGTGGGTAAAATTGCGGCTCACGGGCCACATCAATACCACCAAGTATCTTAATCTTAATATTTTTATTGGACTACCCAGCATGCCTTGCGGGCATTTGAGAATAACAGTTTTAAGTTACGTGTTGTGTTTAGCCCGTAGTTTTTAGTCGCTGACTTACATGAAGCATTGTTGTGGATTTTTTTTTCGTTTTGTTGCACCGTGAGCAAGTATGTTGTTCTGTTTGGACGGCCCCTCCGTTAATTTATTTGAACCCAATGTGGCCCGCGAGTCCAAAGGTTTGTAGACCACGTACACGTTGCCTCCTCAACGCCGCCCTGAACAGATACATCAAGGAGTTCGTCCACGGAGACTTCGGACGCACCAAACCCAACCTGTGTCAGCTCCTCCAGACGGACACGGACATCTTGGAATTGGACGTGGAGGTCAGACGCTTGATCAACACTTTGACTTTTTTGTCCGTAGGCAACTTCACAAATGTGTCTTCTGGTTTCTTACTCAGTCTGTGGACGTGGACTGGCCTCCAGCCCTGCCAGACTGAACGCAGACCCAGACCACAGCGACATAGTCCACATGGGTCCAACTGCCTGGAGTTTTTGTTTAAGAAGTCCTCAGTTTAATGCAAAATAAAATATCTCCATGGCAACATGGAACACAAAATCATCTTTCATTGATAAAATGACCCAGTTCCGGGGTCAGGGTTTTAGGGGCGGGGCTAGATGTTGGGGTGTGGATGTTTTCTCAGAAGCCCGTACATACATTTACATTTTTTTCCCCACGCAAACCCGTCAAAACCGGAGTTTGAGATATGAAACACAATATGCAGACCTCACAGCTAGGAGACCCGGGTTCAATTCCACCCTCGGGTATCTCTGTGCGGAGTTTGCATGTTCTCCCCGTGCACGCATGGGTTTTCTCCGGGTACTCCGGTTTCCTCCCACATTCCAAAAACATGCTAGGTTAATTAGCCACTCCAAATTGTCCATAGGTATGAATGTGAGTGTGAATGGTTGTTTGTCTATATGTGCCCTGTGATTGGCTGGCCACCAGTCCAGGGTGTACCCCGTCTCTCGCCCTAAGACAGCTGGGATAGCTTTGAAAAGGCACAAAAATTGAAATTTTGAATGAAAAACAAGTCGTTTGGAAGTTGAAGCTGGACTGAAATGCTGTGGAAATATACTAATATAAACATAGAATGAAAGTACGAGTAAATTGGTAGTTTGAGCTCAAATGGGGAATTGAACCATCTCTGGGTGTGGATCTTAATGTGCCCTATGATTGGCTGGCTCGCCTGAAGTTTGCATGTTCTCCCCGTGCATGCGTGGGTTTTCTCCAGGTACTACGGTTTCCTTCGATATTCCAAAAAACCAACTCCAAATTGTCCATAGGTATGAATGTGAGTGTGAATGGTTGTTTGTCTATAAGTGACCTGTGATTGGCTGGCCAGGGGTGGACCCCGCCTTTCACTCAAACAGCTGGGATAGGCTCCAGCACCCCTCACGACCCTCGTGAGGAAAAGCGGTAAAAAAGGAATAAATGAATGAATGAATGCCGAAATGGGACATAAACATGCAATACACCAATGTAGCCATGAGAGGGCGCAAAAAACACGCAACTCCTACCGGATGTCCTCACTTGCACAGGAAGCAATCAAATAAAAGCTGAAATTGGAAGTGAAATAAGACTCAATAGAGCAGAAACCCTTAAATGTATTTGTTTTAATTTAATTGAAAATAAATACTAGCACAGCAAAGGATCTTGCCCTAATCTTTTTTGTAAGAAAACAAACAAGCAAACAATCCAGAACAGAACAAAAAAAAAAAAAACAGAATAAAAAGAGACTTCAGTTAATGCATCCATCATCATCCTCCAGCCTCTTTTTTTTTTTCCAGCTCAACAAGGTACGCGTTAACACTGCCTAAAAAGGAGGAAGAGAAGAAGAACAGGGGGTGGAGCCAGCGAGGACGATAAAAAAAACTAAAAAAAAAAAAAGTCCCCGCTTTTTAAGATTTCCGTTTCATTTTCCTTACAGTGAACAAAGAAAGGTGACGGTGCGTGACGCTCACACAAACGTGGAGTCGCGAGCGGGAACCATGGCAACAGAGGAAGGAACGAGGGAGGGGCTTGCCGTCTGTCTCCACGGCAACAGCCTCCGTTGGACGACGCCGAGTAGAAAAACGATGCCACGAAGGTCTGAAAGTCTTTTTTGAGCGCACACATGGAATTTCAACGTAGACATTCCCGTCGCGGAGACCCAAACACCCCCCCCCACACACACACAAAATGACTGCGTATTGCATAAATATGTACACAAGACTCCTCAGTGCGTCTCCTGGCGTGTTTGGAAGCGTTGTTACAGTCCATGTTCATACTGGGAATGATTTACATCCAAAACAGTCACTTTCCCTAAGAGGCAACGAAAACGACAAACTTAACCCATCGGCAAGCATGTGAAGCGACACTACACTTCCGCTCTGCGCCACAAGAGGGCGACACATGCAACTTTCCATTTCTTTCACTGACATGCTCTGAATTGCCCACACTTTAGCGTAGCCGTCAATCAAATCCGATCAAACATTGCTCTCGCTTGCTGACCGAGTGCATTCATGTCAGTCACGACCGTGGAAAAGCGACGACTTCAGAGGAAGTGTGTGTGTGTGTGTGTGTGTGTGTGTGAGACGTACACGAGGCCAACAGACATCCGGCAAGGAAACGAGGATGAGGACGATGCTGTGGCAGTTTCGTTTTTCCGCGCCTTCTGGCAGTGTGTGTGTCGCGTTCCGAGAACGACAAGAAGAGGTCGACAAGTCAGAACGCCGCGACAATGACAGGGAATGTTTTTGGGAATGTTTGGGAATGCCATGGCAACCGGATGAGAAAGAAAGTTTTTTTTTTTTTTTTTCCTTTGGGTGAGCCACAAGCCATGCACGGATTCTTAACAAAGCCCACCCCGATGACCCCCCCGACCCCCACCCAATCTGGAAAGCAGAAAAAGACTAAAGTGGCGACCCTGTGACCCTGTGGCGATGATAGGAAACGTCTTCACACGTAAGGCAACATTTTTTGGTCGTTTGTTCCCCAAAAGCGGCTCTTCCAAAAGCAAGTGCAAAAGAAAACAAAGGACGGTCACGACAAACAGGAAGTGGACGTGAACGTGAACGTAATACTGACTGACGGAGAGAAAAATAAATATGAGAAACATTGCCTTCCGCAGAAAAATGTCGCAGACTCATCTTTAGTGTGGACGCACGCCCACTGTGCAAAAACCTCTTTTAAAGTCCCCAAAAAGACATCAAAGAGGAGAGACTGGTATTTGTTTTTCCTAAAATGGCTACGTGTTTTCCTCAAAATGGCCGCCAACTGGGGACGACGCTGGGTGAGGTGGGGTTAGGGAGGTGTGTATGTGTGTGTATGTGTGTGTGTAGGGGTTGCGTTCACTCCCGCCCGCTGGCCGAGTAGGAGAACTGCGGGAAATGAGGCCTTCGCTCGTTGTCGGCCGCGTCCATGCCGTCCTCGTCATCTGGAAAAAACATACAGCGTTGGCCGTCAGAAACGGGAAAAGCAACAACGCGTTGTTGTAGAGGCGGGCTCACATTTTTCCGGCGGAGTGATGGTGATGGTCTGTGCGGTGAACTCCTCGTCAAAGTAGCGCGTGTCCGTCTCTGACGAGACCTGCGGTTGGAAGGGCGGGACCATCTGGAAGAGAATGAGGGAATGTTTTAGCGTGCAAGGAAATTTTATACCGCTTATCCTCACGAGGAGTCGGGCTGGAGCCTATCCCAGCTGTCTTCGGGCGAGAGGCGGGGTCCACGCCAGTGGGAGGAAACCGGAGTACCCGGAGAAAACCCACGCATGCACGGGGAGAACATGCAAACGCCACACAGAGATGGCCGAGGGTGGGGGAAAGACAAAATAAGCCAAAAAGTTACCACTTCCACACAAAATAGGAGGAGAACTCATTCATTCATTTTCTACGGCTTATCCTCACGTGGGTCTCGGGGTTGCTGGAGCCTATCCCAGCTGTCTTGGGGCGAGAGGCGGGGTCCACCCTGGACTGGTGGCCAGCCAATCACAGGGCACATATAGTCAAACAACCATTCACACTCACATTCATACCTATGGACAATTTGGAGTGGCTAATTAACCTAGCATGTTTTTTTGGAATGTGGGAGGAAACCGGAGTACCTGGAGAACACCCACGCATGCACGGGGAGAACATGCAAACGCCACACAGAGATGGCTGAGGGTGGGGGAAAGACAAAATAAGCCAAAACGTTACCACTTCCACACAAAATAGGAGGAGATCTCATTCATTTTCTACCGCTTATTCCTCACAAGGAGTCGAGCTGGAGCCTATCCCAGCTGTCTTCGGGCGAGAGTGTGAACCCTAACCCTAACGATGGATCCATCCCACCCACACAAGCGTGGCTCCGCCCACATGTTAAGCGAATGACGTTAAGCTAGCGAAGAGAAGCGGCGTCTCACCTTCTTGTCGTAGACGTCCTGCCAGTCGACGGTGCCAAAAAAACTGTGTCGCATGATCTCCTTGGCGTCATCCGGTCCTCCGCCCAGCCTGCCAGTCACAGAAGAAGAGGAGGATGAAGATGAGGCGGCGAGACATGAAAGCATCTCTTGTCAAGGACGCAGAAAGTCCATGTGTGACTGTTCTTAAAATAACCAGCTCAGGTGAATGAGTTCGCTCTTTCAAGTCCCGCCCCCCCCCACCAGCACAAAGCATCATGACGACGTGTTCTTCTTCTTTCTTTGGTGTTTCGTTTAAACTGATGACATCACTGCCAACACGCTAGCTGACTCCTGCACTCGTACCGCTTGTTGGGGTCCTTGATGAGCAGACCCGACAGCAGCGACTTGGCGTCGGCCGACAGCGTGCGCGGGAACTTGATCTCCTCCATGAGGATGAGCTCAAAGAGCTTCTCGTGGTCCTGGTTGTAGAAGGGCAGGCGACCGCACATCATCTCGTACGTGACCACGCCTAAACCCCACCAGTCCACCGCCCGCCCGTAATCGTTGTCCTCCAGCACCTGCCGACGGACAACACAGGTGAGGCTCGACGCTCGACTTGGAACGCTCAAGGCGTCGTCCTAAAGTGTGCTCTGACCTCGGGCGCCAAGTACTCCGGCGTTCCGCAGAAGGTCTTCATGGTGGCCGTGTCCGTGATGCCTTCTTTACACAGGCCGAAGTCTGTGATCTTGATGTGTCCGTCTTTGTCCAACATCAGGTTCTCCAGCTGCTCGCCGCGACGACAACATCACACGCTTGTAAAAACACGGGCGCCACCACGGGCGCCACCAACAATTGTTGGTCCTACCTTGAGGTCACGGTAGACGATCTTTGCGGAATGCAAATAGTCCAAGGCGGAGACGATCTCGGCGCCGTAGAAGCGCGTGCGGTCCTCGGAAAAGACACGTTCTCTTGACAGGTGGAAAAACAACTGCAAGGAAAAATCATTCTTCCATGACAAACGCAAACTTTCATTCCACCATTTTCTAACGCTTATCCTCACGAGGGAGGAGCCCCGGATAGGAGCTGGAGCCTATCCCAGCAAGAGGTGGTCAGCCAATCACAGGGCACATATAGACAAACAACCATTCACACTCACATTCACATTGAATGTGGGAGGAAACCGGAGTAGCATCGTTGTGGCATCGTTGTTTAGACATTTTGTCTAAATTGTTTTTTTTTCTTCTTTTCTATCCCCTCCTGCTCCGGTCTGACCACTCCAAATTTGCAAAACAACAAAACATCATTCATTCATTTTCTAACGCTTATCCTCACGAGGGAGGAGCCCGGATAGGAGCTGGGGCCTAGCCCAGCAAGAGGTGGTCAGCCAATCACAGGGCACATATAGACAAACAACCATTCACACTCACATTCACATGGAATGTGGGAGGAAACCGGAGTAGCATCTTTGCGGCATCGTTGTTTAGACATTTTGTCTAAAAATGCACTCCCCCCTTTGTTTTCTTTTTTCTTCTTTTCTATCCCCTCCTGCTCCGGTCTGACCACTCCAAATTTGAAAACAACAAAACATCATTCATTCATTTTCTACCGCTTATCCTCACGAGGGTCGGGGGGGTGCTGTCTTGGCAAATTACAGCCAATTACCAGTCACATAAAAATATTTACACTTTATTCTTGTGTCATTTTAACCTAATTTTCAAAAATTAAAATTGTATTTATTTTTTGTCCCACATATTACTACTTTTAAAAGTTCATTTTCTTTAATATTCCAACTCTTGGCTACTAAAATAACATTAATTTTGTCATAATATTACAAATAATTATTACTTTATTGTCATAATATTTTGCTTTATTCCCGTATCATTTGAATAGTTTCCCCCAAAATTATCAAAAATTACAATTTTATTTGTTTTGTTTGTTCATCCATCCACTTTCTATGCCGGAAATCCTCACTCGGGTTGCGGGCGTGCTGGTTTATAAATTTAACTCTTTGTTATTCTAATCATTTTTTAATGACTGGATGTATTATTATTATTATTATTATTATTATTATTATTATTATTATTATTATTATTATTATTATTATTATTATTAAAAAGGCCTGTTTCATGGACCACAAATTGGGTAAACTATTTAAATGGAGGTTGATCGGTCCTTTGCAGTTGAAAGGGAATGTCATTCCTACCGGTGTTCCAAGTTCAGGAGTACTCGCTACCTCCTCCGTCTGCATAAAAACAACGTTTGACGGCTGCCAATTTGCCCCTCCGCCATTTTTCCTACCACTACCAAACATTCATCCGCATATAAAGACGAAACGGTTGCATTTTCCCGTTCTCACCTCTCCTCCATTGACGTACTCCATGACGAAGCAGAGGCGGTCCTTGGTCTGGAAGGAATACTTGAGGGACTGCATCAAACACAAACACAAAGACGTGATGAGCGCCGGTCTCCGTCACGGAACTCTACGTACGTGTCCTCGTCGCACTCACAGTCAGGAACGGATGCCGCGTGTTTTTTAGTACCCGACTTTCTGTCAGCGTGTGAGCGACTTCATCCTGTCACAAAGCAGAAACGACCACGTGAAGAAAAGGGAGAAGAACTCGGGAACTTAAACTCTCTTCTACCTTGGCTATGATGACTTCCTTCTTGAGGATCTTCATGGCGTAGTAAGTGCCGCTGGCCTTCTCTCGCACCAGAATGACTTTACCAAAAGTTCCTTTGCCCAGAAGCTTCAGATAGTCAAAGTCGTTCATCGTCTGCGCAGGAGGAGAGGAGCCAAGGCTTAAAAATAGTCCTTCACATCTAAAAGTGCATCAAAAGAACACCTTTCGTTTGTAGTGGCTGATGGAGGTGTCCATCTCTTCCTCGTTGACGTTCTCAATCTGGGAAGTGGGGCTGCTCAGGATGCCCTCCTCCTCCTGCTTGGCCAGAGACTCCGCCACCATCTGGATGGCCTCCGCCCACTCGTCCCTGCCAAAGCGACGGGAACGTCCAACCAGGACAACAAATGGAGTACTTCAATTCAATTAGCATAAACAAAACGTCATCATGAACGTCAACATGGACCCCATGGTACATTTCTGATTATGAATGGGTGTCGCTTTCCTTATTGGCTGAATATTCACCAAGAAAATGGACAAATAATCTGGAAATACTCAAAATTGTGTGTCAATTTCTGCTTATTCAATGTTATGTTTTCACATGGCATCACTTCAAATGACTCAACACTTTCTTCAGCTATAGAACCAACACGCCCAAGTAGGGCGCTAAAACTCACGAGAAAAAATATGGTAATGGTTTAATTTCATTTGAACATGCATCAGATTACAATTGAATGCATCCCATAATCAGTTCCCAGTTCCACATGTCCAAAAGGAGTAGGAAGAAGCAAAGCTTATTATCCTTATTATATACTCATTATTCTTATCCTTATGCTTATTATCCTTATTATTATTATATAATCCTACCCCTCCATCTGGTTACATTTGTTCACTTCCTACTTTCCTAATATAATGTATTTTTTTTTAATTTATTTTTTTAATTTTTATATTAATTTTTTTAATTTTGTATTTTTTGTCACGTACCGAAGTACTCGGTAATATGAGCATCCAATGCCATAATGGGTACCATAGTAAGTGTCAATATAGTGATATATATAGCACATCATGACTGGTTCCTACCCCTCCATCTGGTACTTTTACAATCAGTAACAGTTACATTTGTTCACTTCCTGCTTTCCTAATATAGTTTAATTAATTTATTTATTTATTTATTTTTTTTTACCCCCCGTGACCCTTGTGAGGAAAAAGCGGTAGAAAATGAATGAATTAATTTTTTTAAATTTTTATTCACGTACCGAAGTACTCGGTGATATGAGCATCCAATGCCATAATGGGTACCATAGTAAGTGTCAATATAGTGATATATATAGCACATCATGACTGGTTCCTACCCCTCCATCTGGTACTTTTACAATCAGTAACAGTTACATTTGTTCACTTCCTGCTTTCCTAATATAGTTTAAATTTTTTTTTTTAGTTTTTTTTTTATTTACCCCCCGTGACCCTTGTGAGGAAAAAGCGGTAGAAAATGAATGAATTAATTTTTTTAAATTTTTATTCACGTACCGAAGTACTCGGTGATATGAGCATCCAATGCCATAATGGGTACCGTAGTAAGTGTCAATATAGTGATATATATAGCACATCATGACTGGACAAACAAACGTTTTTGTTTAACCGAGTCAAAAAAAACTGTGGGGTACGTTATAAAATGTATTTCGCTGACTGTTGTTCTCGTCAACGTGTTTGCGTCGGCGCTGTCCAGTGTTCCTTTGATCGTTATGATTTAAAAATGTAACACTTTTTAATAAAAAATACCCAATTTTTCCGACATTTGCTGTTATTTTGTTTACTGCACGTGGCCCCTGCACCACACTTTGGACACCTGTGCATGTTTTGTCCAGAAGGCAGGTTTAAAACACTGCCCCCCCCCCACCCCACAATAAGTGTAAAAATAAAGCATTGGACACAGGAGCGTGATGAAGGCTGACCTTTCATCGGGCGTGTCCACGTGGAAGGTCCTCTCGATGACGGTGGTCCACTGCAGGCAGCGGATGATGAAGGTGTTTGGTTTGGGACGCTCTGTTTTCATCAGCTGACATTCTGAGTGGAACACACACACACATAAACACACACGTACGTCACACAGGAAGTCCTTTGTATGGAACGCCGTGGCATCACCAACCACGCTTGGTAGCCTTACTTGCTACAGAGAAGTTGTTGAGCGGGTAGGCTAGGTCCGAGTCCTGCGGTTTGTCCTTGTAGCCGATGAAGGAGCCGTCCGTCTTCAGCAGGAAGTAACGAGGACGCCAGTTCTTGATGTACTCGCCTGCACAGGAAGAGACAGTAACGCAACCTTGTTAACGAAGCAGGACACAAGGACAGGCTTAGCATGATGAAGCATCTTCATGCGTGACGTTACAAGATGGGTGTCCATTGGTGAGGTCAGAGGTCACCGATGTCGGACCTTTCGGAATACCATTAGGAATTGTATGAGTAACATTCACCAACCTCGTTTTTGGACCCAGCCTTCCTTGACCACGTTCTGGTCGCTCATGGTGGCGTCTGCGGGTCACAGCTTCTCCCAGGATGATCGGAGGGGTGGGGGCGGGGGGGGGCGGGAAGGGGGCGGGGCGGGGTTGGGGGGGGGTGATGGAGGTTGGCGTTTGAGATCTGAAGCCGAGTCCGTGCGACCGCTTGACGCTCCGGAAAGGCTCCGCCCGCTCCGGCCCGGCCTGACCTCTTCAAACGTCTGCTGGAGTCCCCGTCTTCCCACCTGATGCCTCCTTCTCCCTCTCCTTTTGCCTCCTGGTTTCCTTCCTTCTGACCGTGTCCTCGCTTCTTTCGCTCCTCCTTGTGTGGTCAGATGCCGCGATGGTGACTTAGCCTACAAGGAAACGTCAGTTTCAGTAGTTTTTTCTTTAGCACGTCATCACGCTTCCTTCTTTGCTTCCGTCTCCGTGTCTTTTAGGGATTCCATTTCTTTGACCTTCCTCAAGTCTGCCTGCTTTTCCTTGTGTCCTGCTTCCTCATCACCTCCTTCACATTTTCACCTGACATCTTCCTTTCTTCCTCACTTCCTGCTTGGGATAGCATGTTGCTAACATAGCGCTAACTTTCTGATAAGATGTTGACATCGTGGAGCTAAAACTTTGTTTATACAGTATTATGCCGGCATGTTGCTCAAAAGGAAAGATGCTAACGCTAATGTCCTGGGAATTCTGTGTGCTAATACTCATGCGAGTGCGGCCGTGTGAGTTGTGTTTTAGGAAGTGTGGGCCATATGGATCTTAGCGTATATCACTGTATTTTTGACACTTTGTATTGAGTTGTGGTCTTCTATAGAGCAGCTACACACAATAACCCACACAGAAAAATGTCTAGTTCTTCCAGAAACTACACCTATTCCAGATGTATTTGCTTTGATTTCTGCTTCCTGCCAAAACAATTAATTTATTCCACCCACAGCCCGCCTCTGGCCACGCCCACTCCGCTGTGATGATTGGTCGCACTCCCTAAAGTGCGTGTTTAAAAATGATGAGTGGAGTAAATACTTCTCTTGGTGATAGTATTTCATTCATATTGTGTACAGTATCCACCGCGGCACGCAGTAATCAACTCGGCTTGTTTCCTTTATCATTTATACATAAATATAAATACAAATATGCATAAAATATATCGGCCACGTCTAGTTTTAGGGAATATTACCAAGAGTTTTAGGATGCCCGCTGATTTTGTTCCTGAAATAAGGATGACAGCCACAACTGCAGGAAGTACCCAGCTCGCTTTCTCACTAAGCAACACCCAATCACTTGCGGCCTTCAAAATAAGAGCAGTTTCTATATTGTCCAATAGTGGTAATAAAATAAAAGCGTTGTTAAAAATACCGTACATTAATAAAACAATAGATATTGCATCTGCAACAGTCTTTTTTAGCCATAAACACAGATATGATGATTTTGCAGTAATGTAAAGTTTGAAAATTATTGGGCCAAATTGTTCAATGATAATAAAATTGCATGAATAAAATTTTTTATGAATTTTTACACAAAAACACCATCTATGATGATACATTTCTGTAAAAAAAAATAAAAAATAAAAAAGTGAAAAGAAAATCAAACAGAATTTAGAAAAAATAAATTCCCTATGGCCCTACATACCGTATACAGTACAGTACAAGTATTTGCCGATAACATGCTGCTCACACGCTAACAACACGGAGCTGCACATGGGCCGCCAACGCCGCGTTTGCGTGTTGTGACGTTTTCCAGCGAAGGCTGCTTGGCGATGCAAGCAGCAGAAGCTGAAAAAAAACTCATCATCCCAGTCAACATTTTACAGTCATGAACTTCCTTCCGAATTCAGCATCGCCATGGCAACAGACAGATGTGTCCATGGCACACAGACATACTAAATGGTAACGGGGTGGGGGGGTGTGTGTGATGCTTCTGGAGGCATCTGAGGCCGACGTGAACTTAAATGGCGAGCCCTTGCTTAATACTATAAACATACTACACATGTGACCTCGCTACCTTTAGCTTTGATTGGAGAAATAACGCCAACATGGCTGCTCCGGCGTACATGGAGACGTACGTCTACCAGCAAGTTGCCCTCTAAATAACTGCCATGTTTAATAAACGCTTTACTGGTCCACACTGATCCATGTGATCCATGCTAGGCTATGCTAACGTCTCTGAGATGGTGATGATGATGGAGATGATGATGAGCGTTAATTGTCCTCCAGTGGCAGACATTGATCTGCTAGCAAAATACAACAAAAACAATGGCAGACAGGAGCAGCCGGTGTTGATTTCCAGGGGACCCGCACCCCCTGCTTGGCTCTCATTAGGTGGTCGTCATTTGTGTTCCGGGGGTACAAACAAACAAACAATGTATTAAAAGCTTTTGTTTCAAGGGCGTGTGGTGTCATTATTTGTTACATAACAACATCCGCTAGGCGTGCTCCATTTTATTTTATTATATGAAAACGATGAACATCCAACAGAGACTCATTTAAGCACCCAGTGGCCTTTAAAGGCTCAATCCGGTGTTTGAGACGCCTTCTGCGGGAGATGGTGGTGTTGGCCGGGCGCGCCTTTCGAGGCTCGGCCGGAGGATGCTAACTGGAGGAGGGAGGATGCTAGCTGGTGTTAGCCGGCTAGCTGCTAAAGCTAAGTGCCAGTGAGCGTGATGCTGCTTTAATCTCTGCGGTCAAATCGCTACATTTCTGCGGTGTTACCCACACCCAGGTCCCGAGTGAAGGCCGGGGGACAAGCCAAAGTGGTGTAGTCCAACACCGAGCCCGGCCCAAGCCATGACTCGCCCTCCCCTCCCCTGAGTAGCTTCAGCATCCCGGTGGCGGCGCCGCATCCATCCCAATGGCCAACAACGAAGCCCGCTAACCGCAGCTAGCTAGCTAGCTAGCACCCGAGCCTCCGCTCTCACCCGCGAAGGAGACCACCGAAGCCGGTGTCTGCTCCCCGTCAGCCGGCCACACAAAGAGCCGGTACTTGTCTCGTGTCACACGGATAAAAACAGCTCACCTGACGGTGGGAGAATGACAGGGATGCCCCCTCCTCCTCCTCCTCCTCGACGGCCACTGGAGCATCCAACGGTCCCTCAGTGGCGACAGCGGCGGGCGTACGGATCCATAGCCACCGCTACCGAGTCCGGACCGTGTGGAAGACGAAGCGAGTGGGGTTCGTGTCCAGGACAGACGGAGAGGAAGAGGAAGCTGACGGACGGACGGACAGACAGACAGAACCCGCTTATGTTCCTCCTCTGTTCCGCCACCAAAAGTCGCTGGGCTGTCACGTGACGTCACGACCAGCCAGATCTGACCGGGAAAGCTGCTGATGCCTTCATAGTCTGTAGGACATGTGTGCTCTCGCCGTACCAGGAAGCGGAGACGTGCTTCTTTCTAAACCCGGGACTACAAAACTTAGTTCCAGTGTACTGACACATGAGTTTTTTATAAGATCTTAGGAATATTGATATTTACGCAACAAACACGTTCAAAAAACAGTAACACGAAGCCTGATGGGAATTTCGCCGGTATATGTACAATGGTGTATTTACACACACATCACCTCAGCATCCGTGTAATTTAATATCATTTATTCACATGATAACTCGCTCTGAGTATGTGTAATGGGGTTTTACAGAGTGAACGTGAAGGCAGCACCTCTCCTCATGACATCCTGGGTTTTTTGTTGGTCCCTACCTTTTGTTGTCTCCCCTCCCCGCCTCTGTCTTATGTGTCTTATGCGTCTAGAAGTCACTTTACCCGATGCTGCGTTCTCTTCTCTTCTCTTTGCTCACGACAAACTTTCCTCATGACGACGTTTGAACCCTGACGTGGTCGCCATGATCAGACTTCATTATTTCATTCATCGGCCTTGCCAAAATCTATAGCACCCATGCGGCGCCCCCCTCCAACTCTCTCCCCTTTTGAATAGAGTCTTTGTTTGGCAAACCTGCAGCCAGTCTGGTTGCTTACTAGCTTATCAGTTCATCACACACTTTTAATTGTAGTATTTCATTATATAGTATACTGTGTAAACACGTGTCTATGTGTATTGTGTATATGTTTATGTCTGTATGAGTGAATGTGTATATCTATATATATATGGGAATACATCACCAAAACATGAGTTACAGCCTTTATCTCCTAATCCAACAATATGATTTAAATAATAGACTCATATTAACTCAACTTGACACTTTCCGGTCAATTATTTCTAATTAAACTCCTTCAATGTGTGCTTAAAAGAGAGCTGCCAATCAACTTAGTTGCCAACAGTGCCCTCTTGAGGCTAAACATGTAACTACACGGCCTTCTCTGTCTTTAAACGTGGTTCATGACTGTTGTGTTTATGTTGTATGAACTGGCACTGACTTTTGCACAGGGTCAGGAAAAACTCCTGTCTGAAAAGTGATTTAAAAACTGACACACCCATATATTTTCAAACCAGGTTTTTAGTTTTTTTTAATGTAAATGATCTATTCTTCTAATTTCTATATTTTGTACTGTCATACTGTCTTGCACTGAAAATGGAGCTGCTGCAATTTCATTCTACTATATGTAAAATAACAATAAAATTAAAAAGTATTTTTTTAAATTCACATTTTATTGTGATTGTTTTTATTTTATTTATTTGATTGTTATAAAATTTAAAAATAATTTTTAAATTCACCTTTTATTGTCCCCTCTAGTCCAGATTCCACACTCTTTGGTTCAGCACCACACGGAAACCAACACAATGTCCTGTGAAGTCATGGAAATCACACTAGTGTCAGCTTGCTCTTTTATGGCAGTGTTGGGTTTCTCTGGCCTCTATTTATCCCCTACAGAGACCACAGGACGGCAGGAGAAGAACAGGACAAGAAGAAGACACATAAAACGCAGGTGAGAAGTTTTACCAGAACTTTTAACAATCTTGATGTCAAGAGAAACCATCTGGGGATTGTGTGTACTGTATCAAACTGAAAATTGAAAAAAAACTGCTGTAAATTGACCAGAATAAAATCAAGCTATTCTATGATAAACAAACCTTGCAATTTTATGAGATTAAACTTGTAATGTATACTTGTCTTTATAGTAGCTTGAGTTGAAATATACAAAATATATACATATATTTTAAAAAGTTATTTTTAATAGGCAAAAAATAGGGAAAAAACATGTAATATTTTAAGGAAAAATAATATCATTTTAGCAACCTAGAGTTGAAATATACAAAAATGTATATTTTTTAAAAAGTTTAAAAAAATGTTTATTTTTTTCAAATAGGCAAAAAATAATGAGGAAAAATAATGTCATTATAGTAGCTTGAGTTGAAATATACAAAAAATATTTATGTGTTAAAAAGTTTAAAAAAATTTAAATGGGCAAAAAATAGGAAAAAACGTAATACTTACTTACTTAAAACTTAAAAACTTATGTAATATTATGAGGAAAAATAATGTCATTTTAGTAGCCTGAGTTGAAATATGAAAGAAAATACGCTATTCTTTAAAAAGTGGTAATATTATAAGTAACAAACAAAACAAGGCCGCACAGTGGAAGAGTTGGAATAATAAAGAAAATAAACCTTTAAAGGAGTAATATGTGGGATAAAAAAACTAATACAATTTAAATTTTTGAAAAATTAGTTTCTAATGACACCAGAATAAAGTGTAAATATTTTTCAAATGAAGTCATAAAATTTACTAGAAAAAGTTGAACTATTTGTAAAATAACTTCCTAGCATATTTCCAAAACACGGAAGTAGCCCTTTCATTTTCCAGAATGTGACCCTGACTGGAAGAAGTCTCATCTGGTCTCTCCGGATGAGTCTAACATGTTCCATGCACCCTAACCCTCTCTGATCCTGACCCAGATGGCGGGTCCCGGTGTGGCTCTGAGACTACACGAGTTCCGAGAATCTGAAAACTCCAAACATCTTAAAGGCATCACCACGTCGATGTGAGGAGAATCCCAAAATGAGCCATCCGTCCTGTCTCCTGAACATCAATGCGACTACGTTTTCATGCTAAACTTTTTCAGAGCAACGCGGCGGGGAAGGGATGTTCATGGACTTTACCCCGGACAGCTGGGCAGAGTCCACGCGAGCCACTCAAGGGATTGTGGGTAAGCGTTGCGGGTGGGATTATTCCATTATAGTGCATCAGCTCCGATAACGATAATGGATTGGACTTATATGTGCTTTTCAAGATACCCAAAGTGCTTTACTGTGAAAATCCACGATTCATTCAAACCGCATATGGTGCTAGCCCACCTCAAAACAATTGTTGCCATAGGAGATCAGGTAAATAGAAATAATCGGTTATGCTAGCTCAAATACAGCTGGAATAGGTGCAGATTCTGGAAGATCTAGACAGCTTTCTGTGATGGTTATTGCATGTAGCTGTTCTATAGGAGTCCACAACTCAATACAAAGGGTGAAAAAACAAACACAATAAGTGCCCTTTAAAAAATAAATATTGCAATATCAACGTTAATACTTGAACTGAGCTCTGAAGCTACACGCTAGCATGAAGTGAAGTCCGACACGTCATCAAGTCCTTTCTTGTCTTTATGCCAGTGCTCCTTCCTTCCTGCGTCCAAAGACTGAGATTGGCGGCCTGGGTGATTTTGACGTGCGCGTCCTCCGAGTTCTGACCAGACTCCACCCAAACGTTCCCGCCCGGACGACCTACCAGGAGCAGTTTGGCTCAATGACGACGTTGTGAGATGATCCTCTTTTGGCAAGAACTGTCCTCAGTGTCAGGTTGGACTGGGATGAGGAAGTGGGCGGAGCATTGTGGACGCTGAGCTGAAGGGAGGATGGCGACATGCTAACGAATAAATACAGTGGTGGGAAAACGTGTTTCTCCCTTCTGGATTTCTTATTTTTGGTATGTTTGTCACACTTAAATGTGTCATATCATCAAATAAATGTCAATATTAGTCAACGACAACACAACTGAACACAAAATGCAGTTTTTAAATGAAACGTTTTATACTTAAGGGAGAAAAAAAATCCAAAACTACATGGCCCAGTAGAGTGGACGTGCCCGGGGGCATGTCGGTGGGCCGTGGGTGGAATAAATAAAAAAAAGATATCCAAGGAAATCCAGCTGGAATAGGTGCACATTCTGGAAGATCTGCAAAGCCTTCTGTGGCTTCAGGCTATTGTGTGTCCACAACAAAGGGCCCCAAAATGGGCATATTAGGTTCATTTCAGGCGAACTGGTTACTTTGAGCGCTCACTGGCTTGTTAGTTTGCTAGCTAGTGACCGTCTAGCTAGTCCCTGTAGCATAATAGTAATATGCTAATGCTAATAATCCAGTGTAAGTAATGAATAATAGGAGTGTGAAGGTGACTATAGGGGTATGAATGTTATTTCATGTCTACAAATTTTTGAAAAATGTTAAAAATTTGTATTTAAAAAGTCTATGCGCTCTTAAAGGGGAAGTACACTTTTTAATGTATACAAAATCTTATAAAAAATGAATTTCAATAGACTTTTGAAAACATTTTAAACTATTATATGAAGCTATAAATGACGGCAAAATGTAAACCAGGAAGTAAGTCTATGCGCTCTTAAAGGGGAAGTACACTTTTTAACAATGTATACAAAATCTTATAAAAACATGAATTCCAATAAACTTTTTAAACATTTTTAACTATTACATGAAGCTATAAATGACGGCAAAATGTAAACCAGGAAGTAAGTCTATGCGTTCTTAAAGGGGAAGTACACCTTTTAAAAATGTATACAAAATCTTATAAAAAATGAATTCCAATAGACATTTTTACCTATTATATGAAGCTATAAATGAAATTATCATGAAACTTCTTTGCACTTATATAATTGAATATGCCCCCCCCCTCCCCCAACAACTTCAATCACATAAACCGAGTCCAAGCACAATCTGCACCTCTGCGTCTACATCAGAGCACACGTCTAATGCAGGAAACATCCATCCATCCATTTTCTATGCCGCTTATCCTCACTAGGGTCACAGGGAGCTGGAGCCTATCCCAAGTGACCCTCGAGCAAAAGAGGTGGCGTACACCTTGGACTGGTCGCCAGTCAATCGCAGAAAACCCAGAATCAAACCCAGGTCTTCCCGCTCTCCTGACTGTGCGGCCAACATCACCTGTCAATCACAGGATGATGATGAGACTCATTTACAGAAGCAATGTGTGAATGATGACAGTAAGGACCGTATGGAAGGTATCAGCCAAGCCTCGATGGAGAATGATAAACATCAACGGTGATGATAACAAACTGGGCAAACGTGTTTTCTCGTTTGCGTAAGTGGCTAATTTCCTGGTCCACAAACGTTTCACGTCGCTAAGCCCCAGAAGAGGACACAACATGGCAGCCACAGGGTCTCCTGCTGCAGAGCTGATCAAGCCCGTCAGCGTGAGGAGGTCTCACTCTGATTGAACTCGGCACAGCCTCATATTGACCTCTGACCCTGTGTGGTGACGAGACGTAAATGTATTTTTAGATCCGACCTGTTCCTCGAAGCTAAGGAGGAAACGCCAAAGAATGCTGCTCGGTAAAAGCCAAGAACTGGTTGGTCGGCAGCTCCAGGAGAAGTGGAAATAAATTTCCACAGACAGAAAGAACCTGAACGCAATCCTACGCTCCTGTGACTGGTGAGCATCTTCTTTCAGTTCACCTCTCAATTCAATACATATTTTATTCACGTTCTTCCTCTTTCATTCACACACAATCATGCTTGCACTGTGATGGACCAACACATGTTTCATGTTTATGTTTCATCTTCTCACAGAAGCAACAGACATGAAGCTGCCATCATCATCACCGCCGCTGTTGCTGCTGCTGGTTCTGGCGATCCTGCTGCCGCGGGAATCCAGCAGCCGACTCGTCACCAGATGCGAACTGCGGGACAAACTCAGGGAGAAGATCGTTCTCTCAGAAGGGACGAGAAACCTCACCGAAAAAGTCTTGACGTTGCGTGAGTAGCACCACAAACTACTACCCACTTACACAGTACACGAGTACTTGTACTCAGACACACTGTAGTGTCGTGTAGCGTAGTACAATCATCAAGTACTGTAAAATAAAGTAATAAAGTACAGTCATATATTGTGTAGGGGAGTGATTCCCAAAGTGTGGCCCGCGGTCCCCTGCTGGGCCGTGGTGGTACGGCAGGTGGGGCCATGCGAGGTCATTAAAAATGATTCATTTTAGCAAATATTATTTTTTTTATTATTTTTATTGTAAAATATTTATTGCACAATTAAAAAATATATTTATAGGCCTCAGTAGTAACCTATTGAGTGTTATTGACTTGTTTATGATTGGAACGTAGCTTTCTGGTCATCATAATAAGAAGAATGATAATGATGATAATGATAATAATAATGATGATAATGCTAATAATGCTAATAATAATGCTAATAATGATAATAATAAAACGATAATAATAGTAATAAAAATAAAATAATAATAACAATGATAATAATGATAATAGAATAATAATGATAATGATAATAATAATAATAATAATGATAATAATGTTAATAATGATATCATGATGATAATAATAATGAAAATAATGATAATAACAATGATAATCATGATAATAATAATCATAATAATAATGAAAATAATGATAATGATAATCATAATAATAATAATGATGTTATTATTATGCTGTTATTGTTATCATTATTATAATAATGATGACAATATAATAATGATAATTATAATGTTGTTATTATTATGTTGTTGTTATTATTATTATTGTTATGAGATAATCAGGTCACAAGACAAAACCATACAGAAGAGTGGGTCTACGAGAACGACATTCTACTCGTTTTTCATTATCTATACTGATAATTATCTTTCCGATATCAGCATAAATATGTGATATCATTTTTTCCCGATCATGAAAACCCGATACTGTATCCAACATATATGTTCATACACATATGGGTATTAGAAGTCGTGCAGTATTGTGTAGCTAAATGTACCATGTTGTTGCAGTTGTGTGCCACTTGGAGAAGATGTCCCGTCTGAACACTAGCGCAGTGAGAATCATCGGCGAACGCACCACAACGCCACTGGACGACCTCACTGGCCCGATGACCCCCGACCCCACAGACCCCGGCTTACTGAATGTGACCTTTGATATGTCTGACCCCAACGAGGCGAGCATCCAACAGGACGAAGACATAGCCTGGGATGAGGATGAAGACGCTTTCGGAAAGGACGACGAGGACAAATTTATGGACAAATGGCTGCTGATGGAGCGTCTGAACCAGATGGAGAACGAGTTTGACGAAGAGGAGCTGAGAAACGCGGACGACAAGCTGAGCGAAGACGACGACGACGACGTCAACATCATGTGGTCGCTGGGCTATCACGGCCTCTTCCAGCTCTCCGACAGCTACTTCTGCCACTCGTTGGCCCGCTGGAGCCAGAACGTGTGCAACAGCACCTGCAGCGGTGAGTGTGGGACCTCCCGTGGGACCTCCTGTGGGACCACCTTCATTTGAACCCTCCTAACCAGACTTTCGCCCCACCCTCTCAGATTTCATTGATGATGACATCACAGACGACCTGGAGTGCTTCGTGAAGAGTCTATACTGGCTGTGAGTATCAACACTACAAATACTACAGAGTGTATATACAGAGTATCAGTAGAGAGAGCAATTTTAAAACATAAAAACGGCCACAAGATGGCAGTAGTGTATATTTGATAAGAGCTCACAGAGATCAAGTGAAGGGAAACACACAAACGGTGTGGCCAACATACTAACCACTGGTCCACTGTGCGGCCATGTTTTGTTTGTTTCTCATAATATTACCACTTTTTTAAAAATTGTGTATTTTCTTTCATATTTCAATTCAGGCTACTAAAATGACATTATTTTTCCTCATAATATTACAATTTTTTTCCTATTTTTTGCATATTTAAAAAAACATGTTTTAACTTATTGATAAATAAAAATATATATATATTTGTATATTTCAACTGAAGCTACTAAAATGTCATTATTTTTCCTCATTATTATTATTAATAATAATTATTATTATTATTCCTCAACCATTCCCATCCACATTCATACCTATGGACAATTTGGAGTCGCAATTAACCTGGATTAATTAATTTGGAATCGAGGGGGGGGGGTACCCAAAGAAAACCCACGCATGCACGGGGAGAACATGCAAACTGTGTGGCCAACATACTAACCACTTGTCCACTGTGCGGCCATGTTTTTTTTTTGTTCCTCATAATATTACCACTTTTTAAAAAATAGTGTATTTTCTTTAATTAAACTCATTAAACGACATTATTTTTCACCATATTACAATTTTTCCTATTTTTTCATATTTAATTTTTAATTTAATTTAATTTTTATTTATATTTACCAATGGACAATTTGGAGTCGCCAATTAACCTGGATTAATTAATTTGTAATGGGGGGGGTACCCAAAGAAAACCCACGCATGCACGGGGAGAACATGCAAACTCCACACAGAGATGGCTGAGGGTGGAATTGAACCTGGGTCTCCTAGCTGTGAGCCCTGCATGCTAACCACCGCATTTATCTTTAGTTCAATAAAATACTGTAAAAAAAATGGGCATAGTGCCATTAACCATGATTAATTTGAAAACTGGGATTAATCTGATTAAAAATGTAATCATTCGACAGCCCTAATAGATATACTGTATACTAAATTATACATAAATACTAAATTAGCGGCAAAGCTACATCTGTTTGTTTTTCACTAAGTGGCCCTAGCTGGAAAACGGTTGGAAACCTCTGGTATAAGTGCCCCAGAAGGTAACCTTCTTCCTATCCCTGATAAACACCAGCCAAGAGGATCAAGTGCTACGAATAAACGAACAAATCAGTTTAAAAAACCTGAATAATTAGAGAATAAATACACACACTGATTTAATGGAAGACACATGCTAAAATCCCTCCATCCTGGAGCCTATCCCAGTTGACTTTGGGCGATAGGCCAATCACAGGACACATACGGACAACGAGCGGTAAAATGTCATCCTATGTTGTGTAACATGAGATGTAAACACATGACATGCTGAACGTGTATTTCCAGACTCATGAACACGCAAACAAAACTGACTTCATTCCGACTGTCGTCATCCCCTTCACGCCAAAATTCTGTAATGTTGTAATGTTGCAACTTAGCATACAGTCGGTGTCTTCACGTCAACACAGCAGGGGAAAAAAAACGCCTCCAACAGAGATGATTTGCTTGCATGCAAGACCGTTCAGTTCGGTTCTGTAACGCTTCCTTTCCATCCCCTTCAGGTACGTGCTGAGGACGGCCGAGTACGAGTGCTTCCAAGTCACCAACTTCTTTGAGCAATGCAACTAGACTCAGCCGCCACTTGGTTGAGCTGACTGGACTTCTCTGGCCACACCGGCTACGTCCTATTCACCAATAAACACATTCGAGAGGCGCGCTTCAACTTGTCTTCTTTTCCCAGCATGCCGTGGCTTTACGGTCAGGGTTCGGTTCATTTTCGGTCCAGTTAACAGGATTCGATCAAGCATGATTCGTGAAAAAAAAGCACTAAGAACACATAGCGTCTTAACATGAACAGGAAATCACGCTAACCAAGGTTCTACTGTATCGATAAAGCTTTTTTTTGTGCACTAAAGACGCTAAAGCCAATGCTAACCGAGGTTCTACTGTATCGATAAAGCTTTTTTTTGTGCATTAAAGACGCTAAAGCCAATGCTAACCAAGGTTCTACTGTATCGATAAAGCTTTTTTTTGTGCATTAAAGACGCTAAAGCCAATGCTAACCGAGGTTCTACTGTATCAATAAAGCTTTTTTTTGTGCACTAAAGACGCTAAAGCCAATGCTAACCGAGGTTCTACTGTAACAATAAAGCTTTTTTTGTGCATTAAAGACGCTAAAGCCAATACATTTCAATTATCGCTCCTTCACTCTATTGCCGTTTTTCAAAAATGAATAGACGATGGCTGGAGAATATGACGTATTATTAGACAAAAAATATTGAAAAACTAAGTTGTATGTAGTATTCTGGCCACTAAGTGTCAGTAATAGTCCATTAGATAGACATGACATTAGATAACAGGCTGCACGGCGGTCAAACGGAACCAAAAACAGTTATGTTAACCAAAGTTTCCCTTATGAAAAAAAGTTCATCTGTGGTAGAAACCATGAAACACGTTTTTATAGTTATACAGTTCTTAAAGACACGATGTGGCAGCGAGACCAACGACCACCATTGTCCTGTTTTGCCACCAGCTTACTGTATTTCTTGAATTCAATCGCAATTTTTTTTACCTGAAGTCTGACATCCCTATCAGGTGTGTAGTGCATCAACGGTGCCATACCCCCCCACTTGCTACAGTAGGCACCTCACCGTGCAGTACCGAACCAAGCCAGACATCACCTTTGTTTACTAATTGTTTTTTTCATAATAAGCCATGGCACAATAAAAAAACAAGCTGCAGGCTAACAATTACCCCCGGACCACACCTTGGACACCCTGAATGAAAATTCAGTTCAGTGGAGCAGGTTCCAGAGTGTTTCTATTGAAAAATGGCGGCACATTGCTTTCATCTGATCCACGTTTCACCAGGAAGGTCAAGTGATCCCGAACAAAAGATTTTGACTGACAAAACAGGGTTTTCAAGCTCTGACTTGTCCTTGGCACGAGAACTGGCCATGACTCCAAAGAAGGCATTATACTGAAATATTTGATGACGAGTAAATGCACCGTCACACCCCTGATTGGAAATGTAAAAAATGCAAATAAAAAAGGAAGAACTTTAAATTAGCGACAACCTGACTGAAGAATGCAAAGCTAAGTTTTCCTTCTTGCGACATACAGACCTATATTACTTCTACCTTCTTGCATGAAGGGCTGTGATTGGCTGTCAAAGTATTAATGAGTCGGGTGACAGGATGTGGGTATTAACCGTGGTATCAAAATGTCAATAAGTTGACTTCAGTCAAGTTGTGCTTAGCGCTGCCTCCTCCCCTGATCAGCGGCTAATTGAGCATTCCATGTGTTCCTGCGATGCGACGCTTTGACCCGGCAAAGTGGAGAAATGACGAATAAGGATGTGGGAAAGTTAAAAATACAAACAGGTTTGTCCACAGCTGTGATGCACTAAACATGCCCACGCAGTCAAGTCACCGCAACTCGTCTGCTCAGCGACGAGCAACGCATGCTGGAGACTTACACGGGGTGAGATTTCTTTGCATTTTTTTCATATTTCTCTTTATATCAAATACAGTATACTGTATATAATCATAAACGTACGCAAAATACGATGAAGCGGGTCTTGATGGTGAACGGTTAAAAAGCCAAAAACATTATTGAAGAAACATCACATGACATTTATGTCTTGTTTCTTCTGTTTCCTGCTCATTCAAATTCAATTCAAGTTTCTTTTTTCATGACTGTATATATACAGTATAAATAAAATAAATAAGGATTTACATTTCACACTGTTGGATTTGACCTAGGTTCTCAGTTGAGCTTCAAAATGCAAAAAGAAGAAATGGGACATTTTTTGTTGACATTGACATTGTTGTTGTTATTCTTGTTAAACAACGATTTGGGGAATGCTTAATGCCCGTGTTTCCATGCGGTTAGTGGGAATAGTGGTGATGGGAATCCACAGTCTGGAACTAATGTCCGTTTTTGTAAAAGTCCCTCGCCTTCCACCCCCAAATGTTCTAGATTTAAATTTGTACGCAGATTCCCACTCTGCTTTCTATCAAAGCCTCGTCTTCTTGGTGGTACGTAGTCTCCGAGATTGCCGTAATGGCCACTAAAATGCGGGTCTACTGTGATGGAGATGAGACGGAAGGTGCTTGTCACTGACCTTCCTTCATCCACAGAGGAAAAGCCCACATTTTTGTTTTTTGTTACTAGCAGAAAATTAAATGAATTCAATAGTATAATAATTTGACTGGCGAAATGGGAGATTATACACTTCTTCCTCGTTTATAGCGTTGAACCGTTCAACAAAGTGGAATGTTACAATACTCTATTCTCAAGGTAAACAATACCAACAATCCGGATAATAAGGTTTCCCATTTGGAAGTGATCCGTGAAACAAGTTTGGGATGGCTCTGAACGCTCAGTTTATTCCAACACCGAGTTTTGTGACATTAATGCAATCTGGACTTCACAGTAAACGCGGAAATGCATATCCGGAAGTGTAGTGGGTGTGCCTGGAGGGGTGGCCGTGGGTGGAATAAGTTAAAAAAGACCATTTGACTCAGAAGCAAGAAATCCTTGGAAACGCTGCACAAAGATGTGTAGAATCCGGATGATCTAGAATGCTTTATGTGCGGGTTATTGTGTGTAGCTGCTCTATAGGAGCCGGCAACTCAATACTAAGAGAATGAAAATAATATTCCCCTTTAAACATGCAAAAACTGTGGGATTTCTACCTGTATATTATATTTTTTTATTTGATGTAGTTATTAAATTATTGTTATTGTTGTGTGTGGCTTTTTTATCATTGCATCACACATTTGTAACTACTGTAAGAATGCTACTTTTATAGAACTGGCTTCTTTATATTGTAATGTAAGATTAATGTCGACATCATTGGTGCCCATTACGTTGATGGCGAGCTACCGGTAGATTGTCAAGGGAGTTTGGGTCGATCGCGTAAACGTCACTTTGTCAGTCAGCTGACATTAAGCTCTCGTTCTGATTCGCTCTTGCTCCTTCGTGGCGTTTCATCTTTATTATTCTGATAAAATAACTTATAACTTATATCGCTAACAACAATTATTTGTTTGCTTTTAGCGGCTGGTAATGTAAAAAAAAGTGAATTGTTTGATTGCTTTGCTTCACATCCTGAACTACAGTACAGAAATTAGTATTTTCTACACTTCCGTTTCTTAATCTATTATTATTAACTATTATTAACCTTTTGAATACGTTACCTTGACTTCGGCTGCATTGTCTTTTGCATTATCATTTCCATTTCTTGTACATCAGACAATTCCAAGGGCCCCTGGAAAATACGTCATTAATAATGTTTCGCCAATGTTTGGTGGGATTGTCTTTTATTTGTGTGAAACTTGCACTATTTGACACAAAACTGAATTAACTTGATGCATGTTTTGGACTAATACGAATACACAGGAAATAAACTGTTCAGTTATTATATTTTAGCTCAAGATAACAAAATGAACATAATAAAATAACACAAATAAAAATCTTTGTTGGATGGAAATCTGTCCTGATTAACTTCAAACAGAATAAATGGGATTGTCTCCAACGTTCATGACAATTGTACATGACTTTGTTTACCAAACATCTTCACTCACCTCCATTTTGTATTCATGTGTGCATTATATAAAGGCACAATATCTGGAGTTAGAATGAAAACTACCGTCATAAAGCTGGACACATTATGTATTTATGTTCATTAAACAACCACACATAATTAGTATAACGACAACAAATATTCAGCAACACTTTAAAGAGTTAATACGTACCCCATTGACGTGACATCCACTTGTGGCTTCCGGGTGGGACGATAGCTTAGCTAGCTAGCTAGCTAATACAGATAAGATAAAATATGCCTTTATTCGTCCCTCAGTGGGGAAATTTGCACTGCACAGCAGCAAGAGTACAGAATCAGTTAAGCAGCCAGTGACAGCTAGGCAAAGTATCTAAAAAAAGATGCAAGATAAGTCCATTATTATTTCCTGTTACGTACTTGTTATTTAACTTTATCTGACGTTTATCGACATGCTAATTTGGAGCGCCCTCGTGCTGCCCAGACGTCATCAAATGACCACCACGTGACCAGACCAAACCAATCACCGCTGTGCTTCGGCGTTTGTTTTTTAGTAAATTACAATAGTAATTTATATAAATATAACTATATAAATAAATTAGACATTTTGACTTGACAGTAATTTATCAAAAATAAAACACATTTCATTCTTATATTATATTATACTCTTATATTATTTTCTTTATATATAATATACTTATATTATATTCATTTTATTTATTTTATTTTATGCATTTTATTTATTTAGAGTCTCAAAACATGCTATTTCACTACTAAAATAGTAAATATGAATTGGTTTAACCTTGACTGCTAGTCGAGTGACATTGGGAGATGATGATTAGAAATGTTGTTATTTTTGTCAGCAAAACATGGAGAAATAAAAGAGAGTCAAAGCCATCAGGTGCACAATTTTGAAAGAAGAGGTAAAAGATAAAGGTATAGTTGCAAAAAAATAAAAAAAAACTAACCCACACATTAAACATTATAATTGGGCCAGCCGGAAGCTTCTAAATTATTATTGAAAAACTAACACTGATACAAAAGGCTTTGTCGTTGCAGTGCCTTAACAGGAAACAGGACCAGGACCAGGACCAAGACCAAGCACCACACCTCAAATCAACTCGATGTAACAAGAGCACTCTGCTGTTTCTGGTTGGTTTTCTACTTTCATCCTGGTTTTGTTTTGCTTCTACTGTAAGTAATTCTTAAGACGTTGATTTTGTTCTCACAGAAGCTGCTGAGATGAAGTCAAAGACAATGCTGCTGCTTGTCCTCGTGGTTCTGGTGCAGAGCCCTTCCCAGGGCCGTGTCGTCTCCAGATGTGAGCTCAAAACAATACTTGAGAAGTCTATCGTGCTACCCGAAGGGCTTCAAATGTTCCAAAAAAATATCCTGTCAGTCGGTGAGAAGATGACTCTTCACAAACATCAACTCAACACCATCATAGCACACCAAAAGAACACATTTGTAACATGCTAAAACTCTTCCACCCTTTGGCCTTACTTTGCAGTATTGTGTGAAGTGGAGAGGGTGTCCCAGCTCAACACGAGCCTGGTCAGGACTGTCCCTACCATGCCAGTAATCACTCAACCAACAACCACCATAAGACCCCCTGAACCACCAGCAACCAAAAGTACAAAACCCCCTGAACCACTGACAACCACCACCATAAGACCACCTGAACCACCAACAACCAATAGTACAACTCCCCCTGAACCACTGACAACCACTACCACAAGACCCCCTGAACCACCCACAACCACCACCATAAGACCACCTGAACCGCCAACAACCAACAGTACAAGACCCCCTGAACCACCCACAACCACCACCATAAGACCACCAACAACCAACAGTACAAGACCCCCTGAACCACCGACAACCACCACCATAAGACCCCCTGAACCACCAACAACCAACAGTACAAGACCCAGTGAACCACCGACAACCACCACCATAAGACCACCTGAACCACCAACAACCAACAGTACAAGACCCCCTGAACCACCAACAACCAACACCATAAGACCCACTGAACCACCGACAACCACCACTGCAAGACCCACTGAACCACCGACAACCACCACTGCAAGACCCCCACAACCACTGACAACCACCACTGCAAGACCCCCTGAACCACCAACAACCAACAATACAAGACCCCCTGAACCACCAACAACCACCACCATAAGACCCACTGAACCACCGACAACCACCACCGCAAGACCCACTGAACCACCGACAACCAACAATACAAGACCCACTGAACCACCGACAACCACCACCATAAGACCCACTGAACCACCGACAACCACCACCGCAAGACCCACTGAACCACCAACAACCACCACCATAAGACCACCTGAACCACCAACAACCAACAGTACAAGACCCCCTGAACCACCAACAACCACCACCATAAGACCCACTGAACCACCGACAACCACCACTGCAAAACCCCCAGAACCACCGACAACCACCACTGCAAAACCCACTGAACCACCGACAACCACCACTGCAAGACCCACTGAACCACTGACAACCACCACTGCAAGACCCACTGAACCACCGACAACCACCACTGCTAGACCCACTGAACCACCGACAACCACTACTGCTAGACCCACTGAACCACCGACAACCACCACGGCAAGACCCTCTGGACCACCGACAACCACCACTGCAAGACCCACTGAACCACCGACAACCACCACTGCAAGACCCCCAGAACCACTGACAACCACCACTGCAAAACCCACTGAACCACCGACAACCACCACTGCAAAACCCACTGAACCACCGACAACCACCACTGCTAGACCCACTGAACCACCGACAACCACTACTGCAAGACCCACTGAACCACCGACAACCACCACTGCAAGACCCACTGAACCACCGACAACCACCACTGCAAGACCCCCAGAACCACTGACAACCACCACTGCAAAACCCACTAAACCACCGACAACCACCACTGCAAAACCCACTGAACCACCGACAACCACCACTGCAAGACCCACTGAACCACCGACAACCACCACTGCTAGACCCACTGAACCACCGACAACCACCACTGCAAGACCCACTGAACCACCGACAACCACCACTGCTAGACCCACTGAACCACCGACAACCACTACTGCAAGACCCACTGAACCACCCACAACCACCACGGCAAGACCCACTGAACCACCGACAACCACCACGGCAAGACCCACTGAACCACCGACAACCACCACGGCAAGACCCACTGAACCACCGACAACCACCACTGCAAGACCCACTGAGCCACTGACAACCACCACTGCTAGACCCACTGAACCACTGACAACCACCACTGCAAGACCCACTGAACCACCGACAACCACCACGGCAAGACCCACTGAACCACCGACAACCATCACGGCAAGACCCACTGAGCCACTGACAACCACCACTGCACCACCAACAATCAACACTGGAAGACCTGCATCAATAACCATAAGGCCTGAACTGGCAACCAATGCTGCAATACCCGCTGCATCAAAAAACATTCCCATAGCAACTCCAGAACCGTCAACCAAAGTCACAAGACCCCCCGAAAAAACAACTACTCTCACAAGACCCCCTGCCCTGTCAACCATTTCGACAAGACCCCCTAAAACAACTACTTCCGCTGGATTCCCTGGATTTGCACCCAATCAGTTTCCCAACGCCAACCTGACCGACATGCTACGGCAGATGGAGCTGGCAGCGCTGGAGAAGCACGTGGATCAAATGTGGGGGAATAAAAAAGGGACCCGTCAAAAGCGCCAGTCCGGAGACAGGAACCGGGACGAGAAGCCGTCTTATTATGGACTCTTCCAGCTGTCTGACTCCTTTTTCTGTGCCTCGAGTGCTTCTTCGACAAACAACATCTGCATGACGCCGTGCAGTGGTAAGTCTCGCTATAAAACCGTGTCTCCGTTCCGTTTCACCTGCCATATTTGACCCTGATGACCTTCTCCTGGTGCAGCTTTCACGGATGATGACATCAGCGATGACGTTGAATGCTTTGTGGCAACCCAGTACTGGATGTAAGTCTGCTTCCTTGGACTCAGGTCCATTTCTATGTACACCACATGGACTAAAGTACCCAGACAGCAATACAATTATCCAAAAGGTCTTTAGTCCCTGTAGTGTACTACAGTCTGTGTCATGTACCAATGGATTTAAACGTGTTTTATTTTTATTAAACCAACAGGCATATTTTCAGGACAGCCAGCAGCGAGTGTTATGAAGCCATCAACTTCCTTGATGAATGTTCCTAGCTGAGGAACCGAAAACCAGGATGACTCTTCATTGCAATTCATGACTTCCTGTACTGTATTTTCTTTCCTGACTCGTACATTTTATTTGTTCCTGTCTATCATGCAATAAAAATGCAGTCATAAATGCCTACTAGAAAAACTCAAACCTCACAAATCACTGGGTAATATTATTACCGTCATTATATGACATATAAGTGGATGTGTGATGAATAAAGCGAGACATTGTCTGCAGTCATATATATATAAAAGACAGTATTTACATTACAGAAAAAACTGAATTTACATTGATTTTTTTTTTTGAGGCGGGGGGTCAACAATGATGTGTTCAGGTGCAAATTTACAGCAAACTGGTAAAAGTGATGTTAACTGTTCAGTTGTCCATACATTTGTCATTTGTACATAAATATGTTAGCATCATTAACAGCATGTAAAACTCTAAAATTATTGTCTGTCAAATGTGTTTTATGTTAACATTTTGGGTGTCTGGAACACATTTATTGGATTTACATTATTTTCTATGAGAAGATATGCTTTGGTTAGGGCCTGTTTTTGGTTTGAGTCGGATTAATGACGTTAACCAAGGCACCAGCGTTTTACTGTATTGTAGGTTTCTAAAGTGCAACCAAAGTTCATGTCTGTTTGTGTTTCAATAAGACATGAATGATTGGTGCAGGCTAATGCTTTCCTTTATTGTTATTTAATATTTTAATATTATTTTCTGTATTCATAAATGTCTGTTGCAAAAAAAGGAACATCTTGATGTGGCTTGCGTAACATTTACAGTATTTTTATGACAGTCAATGACGGACACCAGAGGGCGGTAGAACACCACAATCAAAAAAATACAGCCGTGTTTCCATCAAGCCCTTTATGGTTAGAAAGTCCAAGTGTAGATTTGTCGTGTGTGTGTGTGTGTGTGTGTGTGTGTGTGTGTGTGTGTGTGTGTACAGTGGGGTGTAAGTGTGGTTCTGAGCAGCTAGCTCACTGGATCACTGCGAGGAATCAGGCTAACATGAAACCAAAAGTGGGGTCAAAGGTTAAACTGATTCAACTTTGTTGACTAGCTTTAAAAAAGAGAGAGAGAGAGACGAGTGTCTGATCACACGTAGCGACCGCTGGACCTGATCTCCGGGCACAGCTTGGCCTCCAGGTCCTCAATCTTGATGGACTCTGCGTCCTTGGAGCTGCTGAGGCTGGCGGCCCGGGTGATCTTGGTGAGGGTCTCTTCATAAGGCGGGGGGAGGTACACCATGACGAAGACGCCGTCAGAGCCGGTGGAGCTGGTGCTGGCGTGGCGCTCGGCGTTGCGGGTCAGCGAGGACAGGAACTCTGCGCTGCTCTCGGCGTCCTGCAGGTCCAGGGCGATGATACTGGCCAGGCCCAGCTTGGAGCGTGAGCAGCGGCGGTACACCAGGATGGCCACCAGGGCCAGCAGGAGCACTGACACCACGGGGAGGACCACGTAGACCAGCAGCTCGTACTTCCTGTCCTCTCCCAGGTCGTTCCAGTTGAAACCCTGCGCGTGTTAATGTCAACATTATTTTCAACAAATCCAGTATTACATGTCATATTATTTTATAATTTAATTAATAATTGGCTCCTTTGAAGATGCAGGACAAAGCTTGATAATTGCACCTGAGTGGCTGTATTATATATCGGCCACCAGAGGGCGACAAACACCATCATCATCTCTCTGAAGGTGCAGACCTTTGGTCGCTTCATCATGTCCAACTAGTACGAAGCTGTCCTTTTCAAAAGTAATTATGTTTTTGACTCCCGAGCGCATCCATCCAGGTCTGACATTATGGAGAAGGTCCAGGCTGGGCCCTATCCTGTTCAAACAAACCACTTGCTGATGTTCTCAGTGTGATCCTCGGTGAGACGATACGCACAAGTGATGGATGAGCCAAAGTCTGATCTGACAAGAACTTAAAAAAAACAAACAGGGGCACATCCATGTCATAAAATTCCTCCTTTATGTTCTTGACCCAGCAGCCTTCAGGTGTGGATCTTGTGGTTCTTGGGTGCGGACGTCACCGTGTCTCATTTCAGTTGAAGACTTGAGAGTTCCTGCCCTGTTGGGCCTGGTTCCATTAATCCAACCAATCATTCAAACATGTTCTACCGCTTGTCCGAGGTCAGGTCGCGTGGGGTAGCAGCTTAATTGAGAGACATGGTCTCTCCAACGCGTCCTGGGTCTTACCCAGGCAACAAGCGTGACAAAATGACCAGATCGCTTTGAACTTCATCATGAATCAGTCAATAACAATCGTGATATTTTCATCATGTTCACGTTACACCTGAACCTCGTCTTCACTTGCTGCTGTAATCCTGCTCACCAGCTGACTAACTACTAACAAGGAGAGAACCTTCACACTGACCTGCTTGTCCTGGCCTGAAGGTGCCGTCGTGACCCAGTCGTACGATCCTCGGCCGGCCGGGCCGAACCTCCTCCAGCTGCTCTCCAGGAGCCCGCGCATCATCATTCCCAGACGACGTGTTGGCTTGTGGACCGTGATACGAGTCCAGCTGGCGGGCCGGGGCTTTGAGGGGGGAAACAGAAGGGAGGGGGTGGGCGGCGGTCGGTCCGGCCTTGATGGGAGGGGGAGCAGCTCACGTGTGCGCACATGCGGCCTCAGCATCGGCATACGGCGACATCATCATCAAAAGCTGCAATATCATCAGCATCATCAACATATGACATTAAAATCATAAAATTATTATTATTAGCATGTTTGCTATTTTTTTACAACCTATTGTTATTGTTCTACTAAATATCGCAACATTCTTCTTAAACAATCTTTGTATATTTTCTTCTCATAATACCATGACTTTATTCTCATCATATTAGAACAACCGGACTTACCAAAAATTACAACTTTATTTTGTTTTGTGTATTACAACTTTTAATAAACAGTGGATTTGTTCTTTAATATTTCAACTCCATGCTACTTACATTATTAGTTTTCCTTTATTATATATTTCAAGGTGGTGTGAAAAAAGTGTCTACCTCCTTCCTGATTTCTTTTTTTTTTTGCATTATTTGTCACACAAATAAATGTAAATATTAACAGAATGCATTTTTTTATTTTAATGGGAGGAAAAACTTGGCGCTGTGTGGAAAAAGTGATTGTGGGGTCTTTTGTGACCTCTTTGATACGCTCTTAAGGTCATTTTGGTTGGCCGGCCACCCCTGGGAAGGCTCCCCACTGTTCCGTATTTTCACCATTTGTGGCTAATGGCTCTTGCTGTGGTTTGCTGGAGTGCCAAATCTTTAGAAATGGCTTTATAATCTTTTCCACACTGATAGATCTCAATTAGTTTCTTTGTGGGAAGGGGCGACATGATCGGTTATTCACACGGGGCCATTTGGTTTGGATTTTTTTCTCCCTTAATACTAAAACATTTCATTTAAAAAGTGCATTTTGTGTTCAGTTTTGTTGTGACATTTAAGTGTGACAAAAAGGACAAATAAATCAGGACACTTTTTCACATCACTATATATTACAACATCATAAAATTATGACTTTTTGTGGATGAATGAAAATGTAATTACTTATTCTTACAAAATGGCTACTGATTTTTCTTTTTTTCTGTTGTTTTTGTTTCAATTTTCTTGTTCAGTTATATTTTCACAATGTGCCAGGGGCCCATAAAAAAAAACAGCCACAGGCTACAAATGGCCCCCAACCGCACTTTGGACACCCGTGCTCTAGACTGTTGGAAACAGCAGTCTGCTGTGAGCATGTGTGCCATTTTTACACACAAGACACTGCCGCCATGGCAGCCACGGTTCTGTGGCGTGCCGCCGACCTGCATTAATCCTGATTGAAATATTGCATGACACGCAACACCTGACCCGCCTTTTTGACCACATATCTTTTGGAAGGATTAGACACGAGAGCGAGTGGCACGTTTGGCCACAGTGCCGTCAAGGTGAAAAACCGTGAATTTTAAAAAGGGAGGACACGAAGAGCTTGACACATTAACTTTACAGCAACACGCAACCTGATTGGTTGCGTTCTTTATCACCTAAAAAAACTCCATACATTATCAATACACGATGCTGCGTTGAATGAATAATAATAATAAACACAATACCTTCAGTCCAATGAAAATGAGTGCGGTACGTTACTGTTTAAATGGGATGAAAGTATGCTCACACTTCCATTGCAGTCCTCTCCGGAGATGCATAAAGTGATCCAAATACAGCCGTCCCTCAGGCAATGAATTTCTGCAATATAGGATTCAATATTTTGTAGAAAATGTAAAACCTTTCTATTGACTTTCTAAATGTGTTTTAACATTGCTATGGGCATGAAATAAAACACATACAGTCATCCTTGCACTCCTAGTATTCATTGTTTACACCACAGGACACTGGGTAACACTCGCTAGCTAGCGAGCTAACCACGGGCTAACTGGCTAACACTTCAATAAAATCGCGATATTCTGGAAAAATGTTTAATTTTCCAAAGCTCCAAATTGAAATATTAAGAAAACAACAGTCATAATATTATGAGAAACACAACAAAATTCATCAGTAGGGTAAAACTAACCTTCTCACGACGGTGTAAACCCAGCACATGTTCTCACGAGCTAGCGAACTAACCACTGACTGACTGGTTAGCTCGCTAGCTTGCTCGCTAGCAAGCTAACCACGGGCTAACTGGCTAACTGGTTAACACTTTAATAAAGTCAGGATGTTGTGGGAAAAAAATATTTCATTTTCAAAAGCTTCAAGTTGAAATATTAAGGAAAAACGGTCATAATATTATGAGAAAACACAATTCGGTTACTGTTGCAACGGCACATCATCAGTAGGGTAAAACTAACCTAACCTGTCTCGCGACGGTCTAAACACAGCTCACGTTCCCACAAGCTAGCGAGCTAACCACTGGCTAACTGGTTAGCTAGCGAGTTAGCTAGCAAGCGAGCTAACCACGAGCTAACTGGCTAACACTTGAATAAAGTCACGATATTCTGGAAAAAAATATTTAATTTTCGAAAGCTTGAGGTTGGAATATTAAAGAAAAACAGTCATAATATTATGACAAACAAAACAAAATTTAATTACTGAAAAAAACTAACCTATCTCACGGTCTAAACCCACGATCCTGCAAGCAAAGTGAGCCAACCACTGGCTAACTGGTTAGCTCGCTAGCTAGTTAGCCTAGCTAGCCGAGTTAGCCTCAAAGTTATTTTTTGTAAACTTAAGAAGCCAAACACTTGAATAAAGTCATGATATTCTGGGGAAAAAAAATAATTTTGAAAAGCTTCAAATTGAAATATCGAGGAAAAAAACGTCATAATATTATGAGAAACAAACAAAAAAAGAATGACATTGAAATGTAGCATAATTCTGTTCTAATATTAGCAGAATAAAGATAGCCACAGTAAAGGAGGGATTTTACAAAATGTAAAACATCAAATAAACCCGTCCATACTTGGATTTTTCAGTTTACGGGAAACTTTTGGACAAGTCTGGAGTAGCTGAAATGTGCCAATGCTAATCCCGCAGCTAGCTGTCAGCTAAGTGAGCAGGTGAGCTCGGAAGTAGCGTGGCCGTCCGAATCAAAGCGAGACATGTCCACCATGCCACCGTTCAACATCTGTCTGGGGCGGATTTGTGCGTGGGGGATTAGCGTGCAGCCTGCAGCTGTAATTACTCGTCACGTGGCGGGAATAGCACGCTCGCAGCGTGGAGACCAGCAGGACCGTCACGGGTACCGAGGGGCCTGTCATGACACCCATGATGATTAATCCCCATCAGATGTCCGGCGTGTCCCCATTGGTCGGATGGTTAGTTCACTGATTGATTGCTCGTGCGTTTGCTGGATCCCTCGTTTGGTCCACATGCTTCATTGATTCATCAATTAGCTGGTCAATCAATCCGTGAGTTAGTTGATTGGTTGGAGGTTTGCTTGGTTTGTTTTGTTCAAGGGTGTCCAAATTGCGGCCCACTGATGTTTTTTTTATTGGCACGCCGCATATTCTAAAAATATGATTTAACAAAATGACAAAAAAACAAACAATGGCAAAAAATGAGAATAAAAAGAGGAAATAAATGTCATTTTAGTAGCATAAAGTTGAATAATATTATGAGAAACAAACAAAACAGTGAATAAAGTTGCCATTTGGGAAAATTAGGTTTCAGAAAAAGTTATAATCTTACCAGAATAAAGTCAAAATATGATGGAAATAATTGGGGATGTCCGATAATTATCGATATGGATAATTATCAGCATAAAAATGCAATATTGGTTTATATCGGTATCGGATTTGTTTTGTTTTATACAAAACATGTTCATGCCACCACAGGAGATATGTCATGTTACACATATCGGTAATGGTATCAGCTGATATCGGTATCGGAAATTGAGAATTGGATGGTTTTCGGCAAAAATCCAATATCCAATATTAATAAATCCAATATTTCTAGGGGTAAAAAGAATGTTAAAATAGTTGAAAAAAACAAAACAAAAACAAGAGTAAAAATGAAAAAAAACATCTGTAATATTTCAAGAATAAAATAAATAAAATAAATTAAAAAATAAATTAAAAACATGAACAGAAAAATCCCAATTTCATTTATAAGGAAAATAATGTAATGTTTTGGTCATTAGAGTTGAAATATGAATAAGTGAATAAGAAAAATATAGATATTTTTTAAAGTTGTAACATTATGAGAAACAAAATAAATTTGTTTGGTGAAAAGAAGTTATGTCATCATGGGAATAAAGTCAAAATATTATGATCCTAATGTGATAATATTCCAAAAAGTTGGGAAGTACCATTGTGAGTTCACTCATTGGCTTGGTTAGTCGGTTGGTGACCTCGAGGCTTTCTTGCTCTTTTATTGGTTGGCTGTTGAGCGACTCGACCGTCGAGTGCTTTGATTGGTTGGTTGCGCACCAGGACTGGAATCTTCTAGTTAGCGTCCTCGTCTAGTTTGCGTCTATAGTAATCTTTGCGCGCTTGACTATTGTCATCAGCGCTCATCAGTGATGTCGCTGTAATCCTTTAAGAGGATTTCATTTTGTCTCCAAGCTGGACGCCGTAGGCAAACACGCTGGTAAACAAAGCACTGCTGTGATTCAGCGTTCCAAGTTCAGACCTCACCTGAGGCCGCACCTTCACAGTAGCAGACGATGCTTGTTAACTCAAAAGTTCACCTTTGCCTTTTAAAATGACTCATTATACTGTATTTAACCCAAAGGATAACAAATACAAAACATAGCATTATTACTATATTTTCATTGAATTTCCCTTTGGGGTCAAATGAAAGAAATACATTCAAATACTAATAATAACCATTATAGTAGTATTGCTGAAAAAAGGTGTATTATAAATGAAGATCTTTGTTTTGCTCGTTTGTTCCATTTGTTCTTCCTGTTTTACTTCATTCCACTGCCTCAGAGCGCTGTGACGTCACCAGGTGACTTCCTGTTTGGGCAGGTGATCGTGGCAGACGGACGACACACGGCCGGTTTGAACCAACGACTAAGAACCAAGAAGAACTAAAGAATACGAAAGCCAAAAAAAAGACGCGATCGACGAGAAGCTTCCGTTTGTGATGAGCTCGTGCGGGAGTTTGACGCGCGTGCCGCAGGGGAGTCTCACCACGTGAAGCATGCTGCCGGGTGGTGCGTTCAGGGCCCTGTGGATGTTGCTCGTCGCCGTGGCGTCCGCCCAGCCTGGTTTGTTTGTCACTTCTTTACTTGACGCTTTATGCGGAAACACGTTTTCGCACACAAGCTAGCTGTTTATATTGTTTATATATACAATAACTGCATAGATGTATATGCATAATAATCAACGAATGTCTTGTTCATGTGAAAAAGTCCTTGGCAGTGATTGTTGACGGTGTAACGTTTGGACTAATGAGGAGGAAGGACTTAAAAATTAAGTACTTAGAATTAAGTTTCACTTTAAGAATAGTTTTACAAAACATCTGATTTAAAAAGCTAAAAAAAAAAAAAAACAGCAACGGGTGCGTTTCAAAGAAGTGATGTGTTCAAGGTTCAAACTCCAGCCTTCTTGTCACCTTTGCCTGATTGGCCAACGTGACAGTGATAAAACTTTGATGTTTGTTGAGAAAGACACACCTAAACAGCTTATGGGAAATATTGGACCTGGCTGGCACACCTTTTAAAAACCAACGAAGAAGAAATATTTTCATGTTGATCTGCTGCTTTAAAGGTCAAATGTCAGGTGGCCAGTCCGGGGAATCGAACCCGTGTCCTTCGACTCACGCGATTTTAAAGGAGGCACAATGCGGACGGTGATGATTCACACGGCGACAACGTCTGGCGCCTTACGTTTGACTCTTGGCAGGACATGAGCGTGGAAACAGGAGTTCAGAACATTCCCATTTGAATTGTGAAAATGAGCAACGTGGACGTTCTCCCTGTGTGCAGTGGCTCCACCCACCAACGTGACGGTGACCTGTCGCAATGCGCTGGCCAGCGTCAACTGGGATTACGGCGGCGACGAGGCGCCCACCAGCTTCCAGGTGTACGTGGGAAGCTCCGACAGGTGAGAACATCACCCCCCCCCCCCCCCGCCGCGCACCTTCTGTGTGTGTTTGTGTCCCGTGTCTCCGACTCCCGTCTTTAGACGCCACCTGGAGGACGTAACGGCAGAGCACAAGTACGACAACGTGAGCGCCCTGGTGTGGGACTCGCTGGAGAGCGTCATGGACGTCCACTACGTCACGCTGACGGCGGCGCGGGGCCCACGTTTCTCCGCCAACGTGTCCAAGACGTTTACCTTCAACCACTTGAAGATGGCCGACGTGACGTGTGAGTGACGCGTACGCCTCCCTCCTCCGCCATTTTGCTCCAGTGTGAGTGACGCCCGCTCCGTTTGCAGGCCAGTTGGACTTCCCTCCCGTGCACGTTGGGGCGGGCGACTCGGGGACAGTCGTGACTTTCCCGAATCCGCTGCGTTATTACTCGGAACTGAGACACGCCACCAGGATGTCGGCTGTCAGTTTGGACTTCAGCGTGTCCCCGCATGGCGTAAGACGGATTCCATCATTCGCCGTAGTAAGCGCCGCCATCAAACGTTACCACGGTCCTCCTTTCAGTCTCAGGGGGACGTCCGAGGTTCCTGTCAAATTGAGCAGAAGACGTGCAGAGTAGATATGTTGTTCCCAGACGGAGCGGACCATTGCGTCACGCTCACGGGCGCCATGAGCGACCGGGCCGGACGCTATGTTGCGTTCCAGAAGACGGAACCCGTGTGTGTGGACGCGTCTGGTGAGTGTCCCTCAGCGTTGGCGTCATTGAGCGCCGTTGTGGCTCACTGTGTGTGTGTGTGTTAGCTTTAGAGCCAATGATGCTAGCTCTCCTGCTGACGCTCTTATTCATCGTCATCACCGGGTTGGCCCTCGCCATCTGGAAGCTGAAGGCGTGGACCATGAAGATCAACAAAGATGAGCTTCCAAAAAGCCTGGTAAGACATCTCCATGCATGGATACGCACAGCGACACGCTTTTGTGAAGAAACAAAACAAACTTGGGACATCTTCTCACAGCGATCAGGCCGCATTTTGTCGAAAGGCGAGTGCAACATGGACGCCGACTGCAGGGTGGAAATGGTCTCTGGTGTGGAAGACGTCCGGTTGATCTCCCGCTGTGGTGAGGACTCCTCATGCGAGTCTACGGCAACGGAAAGCGTTCCCATCCATCCAGAAGAGGAGGAGCAGGTGGAGGAGGAGGAAGTGGAGGAGGAGGAAGGGGAGTCTGCTTATGATTGCACGCATGTGGAGGTGCAAGTGGACCTGGGTGATGGAGCCACAGCTTGGGGTTACACCGAGAGGTAGAAGACAGACCTCCATCGTGTGGAACTTGAGAGGGACGAGCTGTCAGTTTCATGGACGTCCCAAGACTTTTGACTGGATTTGTCTTCTGATGAGCCACGCCACTCCCCTTTCTGGAATGCGCCGTGATTCAGCATCACGCCTTTGTGACGGCGTTGCTACGGCGACCCACCGACTGGAAAAACGGGTTATTGTTAGTTCGCGTTACTGAAATAAACGTTTTTATTTGCGTGGTTTGAGCTCCAAAACAAAGCGATTTCGAAAACCAGCATCACGTCTTCGGGGCAATGCTGGGTGGGAGTCGTGATCCAGTCCGACTTTTGACAACATCTGAGACGTTTTTACGACAGTTTGAGACCCTGGACGTTGTTCCTCAGGTTCAACATCTGCTTCTCCTGACGCGCCTTTTCCTCCTTGAACGCCGTCTTGTTGGCCTTCTTCTCCACGCGCCTTTCCTGCAAATGGAAATGGAACTAATTTGCGCAGGAGGTCTTGAAAGGAGGAGCAGTTTTGACTTTGATTATAGTCCACTTATGTAACAGGGTTATAATGTTATGGTAAATATTGTATATACGTATGTTCATGTTAATACCTGATGTGTTTGTGTTGTCATGTTGATGTGGAACGCTAAGAACGTCACCGTGACCTCCTGTGTATATAGAAGTTTTGGCCACTGGGTGCTGGAGCCTATACCAGCTGTCTTCGGGCGAGAGGCGGGGTACACCCTGGACTGGTGGCCAGCCAATCACAGGGCACATATAGACAAACAACCATTCACACTCACATTCATACCTATGGACAATTTGGAGTGGCTAATTAACCTAGCATGTTTTTGGAATGTGGGAGGAAACCGGAGTACCCGGAGAAAACCCACGCATGCACAAGGAGAACATGCAAAATCTCCTAGGTGCGAGGTCTGCGCGCTTCGGCCATATTGTATTTTTGTTTGACTTTGTATAACGCCTATTCTATACTTTGACGTGACTTCCCCTCACCTTGCGCTCCCCCTTGATGGCCTGCTTCCGGGCTTTCCTCTCCTCCGTGCCCTCGTCCTTGTGGCGGGCCTGAGTGGAGACGCGAGGCAGGTCGGAGTCGTTGATCCTGCTCATGCGCTCGGCCTGCTTGCTGGTGGGCCCCCTGGCGGGGAGGACGTCCAGGGGAACGCCGCTTCTGTTGGACACGCGGATGGGCTTCACCTGGAGAGCAGCAAAAGACACGATTGTTTTTTTCCCCGTGTGGTTGAAAGGAGGCAGGGGCACGGCTCGGTACCTTTGGAGGATGGTCGATGACTTTGGGTCTGTTGTGGATGTTGGAGTAGGTGCCTGGGGGGGAACAGGTAGGTGGTTACCAATTATTGGTGAGGACTTCTGGAAGCAGTCATCTTTGTCTTCCGATGAGCCACACAAAATTTATTTAGCAACTTTCATCTTACTTTAAAAATGATTTGACTTATTCCATGCAGTACAATGTATAGTAAGTGTGTACACAGTACACACAAATGTCCGGCCTTCAAAATAAGCAATAAAATAAGGGTGTCATAAAAAATAGCCCCTGGGACTATGTCTTCTTTAATCACAAGCATGGATATGCTCTTTGGTTGAGGATTTTGTAGCAAAGGTACATCCATTCCCGTTACTGGGCACTGGGCCAGTGATGTATCCATTAATGGCAAGACCTATTATGCTTATTTTTGAGTTTTGGACGCCTATAGAGCGGCTACACATGATAACCCTCAGGAGTATACCGCTTATCCCCACTAAAGGTAGAAAAACTGAATTTAAAGAATAAAATAAAAAAAAAAAAATTTGTAAAAAAAAAAATGTAAAACGAGTAAAAAAAACAGAAATAAAAAAATAAAATTTAAAAAAAAAACAGACTTTTGTCAAAAAAATAAAACAGGTAAAAAACAGAATTAAAAAAATAAACTGAAAAAAAAAAACCCAGAATTTAGTAAAAAAAAAAAATAAACGGGTTTCTGTGTTGGTGTCTGTTCATTGTCATCCTGCTAGAAAAATGTCTACTTCCTGTCTCTGAGGCCGTGGACGTGTCCTGACAGCTGATTGGATGAGCCAGGAGAAAGGAGGGGCATGTACCGGTATAGTAGTTTTAGCGTGGATGTTAGTTTCAATAAAGTTATTGTTGTCGAGCACCTCTTTGTCATCCTCTCAACGCCCGGACAAAAACTACAGATTTTAATGTCCGGGTAAAATAAAGACGTGGGGGTGGATGATACGCTTCCCGGCATGTTTTGTTGTACTTGATTTTTTTTTTTTTTTACCATTAGTAACACCAGTAGTAACAATGGTTGTGCAATTAGTGCTAAATATAACTTGATGCTAATAATGCTACATCAGCTATTTTACAAACAAGGCTGTGGGCCTTGAGTTGAGACATGTGGTCGAGATCAGTGGTCCCCAACCTTTTGACCCACGGACCGGCTCGGGTGGACCGGGGAGGGCAGTATAAAGCTAGCCGAGGGTGATGGGACTCACTAATGATGGTCTCGCAGTCCCATTTCTCTTCTGGCTCCTTGATCAGCAACGTTTCCATCTCCTCGTCGTCGTCGTAGTCGTCATCGTCTTCCTCCTCTTGTAAGACAGGAAGTTCTTTCAGGCCCAAGTCATCAGGCCTCAGCGAGCTGAAGCAGAGACAGGATCAGAGACTCGGACATTGCCCTGAGGCGTTCCTGCAGTAGTCCTGGACTCACTCTTTGTCTTTCTGGACAAAGTAGTCTTTGATGACTTCCTCCAGTCGAGCGCTGTCCAGCTGGATGAAGCCTTCCAGCTCCGTGTTGTCCAGGGCGCCGATCTCATCGTCATCGTACTGTTCGTAAATCTGGACAACGCACGCTTCCTGTAAAACGCCGACGCAAAAGCCAACCGGGCGCCACTCACCTTCTCAAAGCGGTCGTCCAGCAGGGTGAGCTGCTCGTTCCTCCTCATCACCGACGAGGTCATCGAGTACTCGGTGAAGCGACTCTTCGTCTCTACGTCCGAGAAGAGGAACTCACGAGGTCCGCCGTCTTCTGAGAGGCCGCTCTCTGAGCCGAAATCGCCTTCGTCGTCTGTGTCCTCCCACTCATCCTCGTCATCACCGTCCCCTCTGTCAAACAGGAAGTTCACATGTTGAGCTGAAATTAGAATCAGGTGGCTGCCTGGCAGATAAGCCCCGCCTCTTTTAAACACCTGAGCTCTGTGGTGCCGCACGCACGGTTAGCTTTGACGATGAAGTCATCTTCCAGCTCATTTTCGGGGTCTTCGTAGTCAAAGTCCAAGTCGAGAGCGGCCACAATGTCCGGGTCCAGGTCCAGACGTGGTCCTGACAGAAAACACAAGGCAATCACCACTTAGACTCTCCCCTCGCTACATCACTAAAATTAATCGATGATTGCTCTTAAGTCATTGAATACAGCCTATTATTAGTAAAAAAAAATGTATATTTAAGCAAATTGTACATATTCTTGCCCTAAATTTAGTATTTAAGCATAAAAAATAGCTACAAGAACTAAAATAAAAATATACAGGTCAGAAAATTGTGAGGAATAAGCGGTAGAAAATGAATGAATGAATGAAGTCAGAAAATGTATGTAGTACTACACATTGGCCACTAAGTGTCGCCAGAACATCAACTGCCAGAGCAGGCAGTTATTGTAGGTTTAAATCATCTCACACAATAACATAATAATAATAATAATAATAATAATAGTGATGATGATAATAATAATAATAACAATAATAATAATAAAACATTGTCTACTTTTAGGGCCATAAGTTAAAGTTAAAACAGAACCTCACTTCCTGTCCACCTGGCACTACGGTCCCCCAGGAAACATGAGCAGTTGTTTTATTTACATCTTAAATGGCTTAATTGCTTATTTATTATGTCTACTATATTGCGTAATATGAGTGTAAAGCCATTGAATGTTGCCATTACATTACATTGATGAGACAATAGCCACTGCATGAAATACGTCGCCCAAGAAAAAACAACACACAAAGGCTGACATGTGAAACCGTTACCTTTCTGATAATATGTCTAATATGTCTTTTCTTCTAAGATCTTGGTCCCATCTCCTAACCAATACAAAACCAGACAGTATATGTTGTTAACCCATTAGAATGTAAACATCGCTGATGAGGTTGTAGCAGAACGACAGCACCCCCGTGTGGTCAGTGATGAAAGTGTCACTTGTGTCACCAAGGCAAGCTCACCTGAGATCGGAGCTGCCTTGTTAAGAAGTCCGACATCTTCTTCGAAATCAGAGGCAAACACCGACGATGGCAGCTTGATTCTCGCACCCTGGAAGATACCGGGACACATTTTTGAGCAGGGAATTCAACACAAGTACACGTGGTTGACGGATGAGTGGACGTACAGGTATGACGTTGCCCATGTCAACTTCCTCTCCATCGTCGTGCTCGCCATCGTCACGGAGGTGAAAATGGCCGGAGGAGTCAGCAGCCACCAGCTCAGTTTGGTGGGACGCCTCCTTCAGGTGCTGCAGGTAGTCGTAGTCGTCGTCAAAAAAGACGCCGTATTTCCTCTGCTCCTCTTGCCGCCTCTCCGCCTCCACCTGGAAGAAGACGTCCATCAATGTCTGGTTGGCACCCCGTCGCTGTGTACGTGACATGACCGTGACATGAGCGTACCTTAGCGGCGGGCAGGAGGATGTGCTGTGGAGCCGTCTCATCGGCGACCAGGGGGTCCCTCTGACTCCTGTGGACCAGGTGAAAGGTCACCGCCTTCTTCTTCTCAATGAATGACTTCTTCTTTCGGTGAGGCTGCGAGAAACAAAGTAGAACATCATTGCAGCTTAAAATACAGAATACTAAATATTTACTTCTTTCGGTTTCGTTACACGTCTAGACTAGTTCATTAAAACAAATGTATAATGTTTAAGCTTCACAGGAGCATATTGTATAGCTTAATAAAAATAGAGTAAAACTAAACGACGGGAGTGGGTAATTAGAACGTCTTTATTTGCTGTTAGAATAAGATGAGTTAATACAAAAACTGTTAGTAATTCACTTTAAATCAAAAAGTCTCGGCACGTAAGTCAAATGAGGCGTTCGTTCACCTGACACGAAGCTAAGCTAGCTAGCGGCTAATAATAGCTTGCTGGATAAGACTTAAACTTACCATTTTCCCACACGGATCCGGTTTTGGGGTTTCTTCGGGTGTTCTAACGTAGCGTTCGTCGAATTTTGGGTTGTTGTGGGTCGTTAACTAAAAAACTATTAAAAGAAACAAACAAAAACCTAAGAAGAGCGTTTCATTATTTTTCTTGTGCTGCCATGCTGCTGGTATCCGCACTGACTGGACGAAACCATTCCACGCAAAAACGCAGGGGAGTATTAAAAAACATAAAACATACCAGTTGGAAAAAATGTAACATTTATATTACGAAAAAAACGTATATAATATAAATATATATGTTCACGATATATGGATGCCAGACAAAGTCATACTGAAAGTGTAATCAATATTTCGCCTTGCCGTATGGACTGGTTAAAGTGGTATAGTCCATTTTTTTATTCCAACTTTATTTAAAGACAGAATGCAACGGTGAAATGTGATATTGATACAGTGTATTCACGTATTCGTGACATTATCTAATTGTGAATATAGCGTACTGTTCATTTTTCATACATGTGTTGTAATACAATACTTTAATGACTTTTATAGCAGCAACAATATCAAATGAAAGTCTTGACAAACTTTTCACAGTAGCAGAAAAAGAAGCTTTATTCACAATTTATTAGTTCATTAATTTGTCATGAAGAAAAGTAAAAGTCAGTAAAGGTCAAAGTTGAATCCCTCAAAGATCTCACATTATTTTATTCCGGCGTGGACTCACAGGGGAGAGACTTGAAGAAAATAAAAATTTAAAAGAAAAAAAAGAACACGTATGTCTGCATAGCTATGGTGCAATGGCTCCTTCAGGCAGTGTGCACTCTCAGACTGGTTTGTTCTTCTGTTGGCTTCAGTTTTCCGTCAGCTTCTTCTCACACGGACATGGACAAGATCAGAAACTAAGAAGGAAGCAAGGAGTCAAATGAGCAACATAGTACATGAAAGCACTGTCCAAAAAAAGATTATTTGCACAGACTCAGGTGTGTTGTGGAATTGTACTTTTACCTGCAACATGTTGATGTTCACCCTCCCCTTGTGGTGGGTGTCCATGGCCTGGAAAACTCCTACATCGGCACAAAGCGGACAGAAGCTGTTAAAAGTGAGACATTGTCGTGGTGACGATCACGCGGCGCTCTTTGACGTACTGAACATGTTCTCCAGGCGGACGATGCAGTTCAGGTAGTCGTCAAAGTCGATGGTGTAGTTGTCGTCAGCGAACCTCAGGGCCAGCAGTTGCAGGAGCCGATTGTTCAGCTTCATCCCTGAAGGCCACACGGACACATTCAGAACCCTAGCACTTGTGGGTAATTAGAAGGTCTTTATTTGCTGTTAATTACCAGACTAGAATAATATGAGTTAATACAAAAACTGTTAGTAATTCACCTTAAATCCAAAACACCAACAGAAGTCTCGGCACGTTATTATATTATTATTATTTATTTTTAAATTATTATTTTATTATTATTATTATTTATTTTTTATTATTATTTTATATAAATTATTATAATTAGATTTCGAGAATAAAGTAGTAAATGTACCCCCCAAAAAAATTTGTGGGTAATTAGAAGGTCTTTATTTGCTGTTAATTACCAGACTAGAATAATATGAGTTAATACAAAAACTGTTCGTAATTCACCTTAAATCCAAAACACCAACAAAAATCTCGGCATGTTGTTATTGTTTATTTTAAATTATTATTTTATATAAATTATTATCATTAGATTTCAAGAATAAAGTAGTAAATTTACCCCCAAAAAATTTTGTGGGTAATTAGAACGTCTTTGTTTGCTGTTAATTACCAGACTAGAATAATATGAGTTAATACAAAAACTGTTCGTAATTCACATTAAATCCAAAACACCAACAGAAGTCTCGGCATGTAAGTCAAATTAAGCGTTCGTTTACCTGACACAAAGCTAAGCTAGCTACCGTAGTTAGCTAGTTGCTATTAATAAAGTAGTAAATAAAAAAAAAACCTAATAGCTGGTCTTGACTGGACGCCCCCTACAGGCAGAAACGGTGCATTGAACATCCTAGCAAGTCTTACCTGCAGCTTTGAGAGCGCTGCGGAGCTCATAAGACGACATCGTTCCCGAGCGGTCGGTGTCAAAGGACAGGAAGAGCATCTGACAACAAGAAGACATCTTCAACATCTGCCCTGGTGCATCATGAACAACAACAACACGTACGATCCACTTCTTCATCTTTTCCCAGAAGACCTTGAACTCTTGGAACTCCATCTTCCCGGTGTTGTCCACCTGGGTTTGCTGAGTCAAAGGAACCGTGACTTATGTCTAAACATGGAGGCATCAGAACGACAGAAAGGATACATCCAGAAGGTTTATGATGTTGTGGCACGTGTGGAGGCTCAGGCCGTCAAACTTGATCTCCCTCCCTGAGGACAAGACAGAAACCAGACATGACATACATCATCATTATCATCTAACCGTCGGAGAAATAAAGAAGAGGAGAGTTGCTGCGTACTCGTGCTGAGGACGCCATTCAGTATCTGCTGAAGCTCCCTCACGGAGATGGCCTGGTCCTGGAGGAACAAAACGAAAACATCAAATTCCTGATCCTGACGACAAGATGTGTTGATTCGTGACCACGGCTTACCCTTCCAGCCACCTCCTCAAAAAGCTTCCTGAGGGTTTTCTCCTCATCTGTCTCGTCCTCCGGAGCGCTGGGCGGAGGTGGCTGTAGGAGAACAAGGGGGGTCTCAAACGCTCTTGATTTTAGCTGATTAACAAAAGACTAACTCACCTCAGGCAGGTCAGCATCAACGTCGCTCCCCATTTCCCTGAGGGACACAGTCACATGACGTCACGTCGGAACGCCACTAAAAGCAGAAGAACTCTCTCTAGTGTCGCCTTTACTCACAGAGCCGACACCTTCTTCTCGGAGAAGATTCGGACCAGGAAGTCGGCCTCGTGGTGAGGCTGGAAGGTGGTGGGCACCAGGAGGTATCTGCCGGGGGGCAGCGTGAAGCGTTCCGACACCTCACGGAGGTTGATGTAGGTCTTGCTGCGAGCTTTGGATGCGTGCATGCGGAAGAAATCTTTTCCCTGTTGATCAGCATCGTTTGGTGCCTGGGGGAGTTCATACATTCGTTAACGTGACTTTGACTTCATCACTCATCATTTGGTCTCATTCTTCATCTTGGCAAGACATCACTGTATACTTCCAACGTTGTGGGAACACATTGGGGAAGACTCTTTACCACAAGGGTCTATATATATATATATATATAGTATAAACACGTGTACATAACTACATCATTTTTGGAAATATGGGCCATTATTCTGTTTTTTTGCCAGCGCCAACCCGTTCCACTATGTTTGACAGTGCCTTGAACGCACCATGTATACATCATGTTGACCAGAGATTGTCCTTCACCTCGTATTTGCTCCCAAATGCTGATACTAGTATGTGAGAATGAAAAAAGGTAATGGTATTATTTCATTTGCATCAGATTACAATTGAGTGCATCCCATAATCAGTTCCACATGTCCAAAAGGAGTAGGAAGAAGCAAAGCTTATTATTATTATTATATCCTTATTATCCTTATTATTATTATTATTATTATTATATAATCCTACCCATCCATCTGGTACTTTTACAATCAGTAACTGTTACATTTGTTCACTTCCTGTTTGTCTAATATAATTTTTTATTTTTTAATTGTTTAATACGTTTTTTGTTTATTTTATATATTTTTTATATTTTTTATTATAATAAAATAAATAATTTATTATTGATAATAAATGATTTACTATTTATAATAAATAATTTTATTATACTGTTATATTGTACTGGTGGATGGTGGCTCTGTATTCGATTCAATTTGATGTTTTTTCCTGTCTCTTTTACACAATCACGATCAATTTGATGGCTATAACATACACCCCCGCCCCCGTCGCCCCCACTTCTGTGTCTAACTAACCTCGTAGACCGCAAAGCCGATGGTCTGCAGGTCCATGCCCTCCTTCCTCAGCCGGCGTCTGTTCTTCTGCATCAGGGCGATGACTACGCTGCACACGTCGTCTTCGTCGTCGGCGTCCACCAGCTCCAGTTTGAACTGAGGGTTGGTCCAGAATGTGTCTAAAGGGGGCGGGGTTCACACAACACTTGCATTGGAATATTCAAACTTTGCTTGCAAGTCAGGTGGTTTCATTTCTCACCGATGAAGTTCCTGCATCCGCCGGCGGTGGAGCCTCGGATCCACTCGCCCTCGAACAACTGGACCTCCCAGTGGCGCTTGGTGTTGTCCGTTAGGGCGTCGGGCGTCATGTTGCATATCTCCACCTTGTCGTAGCTGGCCTTGAAGTCCTCAAAGTCCATCCTGAGGTCACACACACACACACACGGCATCACATGACCTTTGGAGCTCCACAGGGCATGGATTAATCCAACTCAACAAAAAAAGACTCACCAGAATTCACCATCCTCTGTGGAGTGCTGCAGAATGCGGTTTTTCTCGGCTCGGTCCACATAGTCCCACTCTTTGGAACTGAAAAACAAACAAGATAATAATAAAAGCGGGGGTGCTGGAGACTACCCCAGCTGTCTTCTTCAGGCGAGAGGAACACCCTGGACTGGTGGCCAGCCAATCACAGGGCACATATAGACAAACAACCATTCACACTCACATTCATACCTATGGACAATTTAGAGTGGCTAATTAACCTAGCATGTTTTCGAGATGGCAGAGGGTGGAATTGAACTTGGGTCTCTTAGCCGTGAGGTCTGTGTGCTTAAAAGTAAACAATGTTTTATTATTATTATTGTGGATTATTATTATTATTGTTGTTGTTATTATTATTATTATGTTATTGTGTGAGATGATTTAAACCTACAATAACTGCCTATTCTGGCATCACAATTGATGTTCTGGCGACACTTAGTGGCCAATGTGTAGAACTACATACATTATCTGACTTGTATATTTTTATTTTAGTTCATGTAGCTATTTTTATGCTTGAAAATACAATATTTACAAGAATATGTAAAATTTCCTTAAGTATATATATATATATATATATGTATTTTTACTAATAATAGGCTGTATTCTACCACTAAAGAGCAATTGTGGATTAATTTTAGTGAGGGAGTGATATTCAAACCACGATGTAGCGAGACAAATTTGGAGTGGCTAATTAACCTAGCATGTTTTTGGAATGTGGGAGGAAAAAAAAACAGTACCCGGAGAAAACCCACGCATGCACGGGGAGAACATGCAAACTCCACACAGGGTGGGATTGAACTCGGGTCTCCTAGCTGTGAGGTCTGCGCGCTAACCACTCGATCACCATGCAGCCAAGCCACAAAACAAAAACTTTTTCCCTTACTTGTCACTCCACGGGCCGTTCCACTCGACCTGACCCCAGGGGTTTCTGACACGGATCAGTTTGACCTTCCTGCCTCTGAAATTGATCTGAACGAGAGAGAGAGCAGACGTTGGAACATTTGAGCTCGGTGGGTTTCTACCACCAGGACGTGACTCTGACCTCCTGCAGGCCTGTGATGGAGTAAGCGTGGCCCTTCACCAGGCCGTTGGACAACTTGGCCTCCGACTCTGCAGAGCTGCTAATCTGTACACAAGCGGGCGAGGACAGTGGAGGTCAAGGGTATCGAACATCTCCGGGAGACATAAAGAGGTACGGCTGCGCTCACGTCAATGGAGCATGCCATCATGGAGCCTCTGTCCAGGGCTTTCTTCATGATGGAGAAAAGATCACCGGAAGCTTTCTTGGTGTCGTACATTTCACCCACGCCGCCGGTGAAGTCCTCCATGGCCTCCATGGTGCTGCCGCCCTTCAGCGACTCGTAGCTGCCGTGCAGCCTGGAAGAGGAGGACACGGCTTTTGGGTTCCGAGAAGCTCAACAAGGCAGCGAAGTGGCCTCCACAAGTTAGCGGTGTTACTTGGCATAGGCTTTCTCCAGCAAGGCGCTCCAGAACTCGTTGTTGGAGGCCGAGTGAAGCATGATCAGCTGGTTGCGCACCGTCGGCAGACGGTCGTCCACCACCACGTCCAGCCATTTGTTGTGCTGCCAGAACTAACGGAGCAGATATCAAAAGTCACACAAAGGAGCGGGGATTCCCACACACAAGTGAGGAACGCCTACCTGGAAGTGGAAGATCCCCGCGTAACGGTGGTCAAAGTCCTGGTCGTGGGGCACCACTCTGGCCAGAGCGTCCTTCTTCAGCGTCAATGATGCGATGGCAGCCAGGAGCCAGCAGTCCCCTGCGGAGACACGTAGATGCAAGGTAGCTCCAACCAGTGACAAGATGGCACCATGCCGTGACTTACCTAGCTGGCCCTGGCAGATATCGGTCCGGTTAGCGTCTCCTACGATGAACTTGGGCTTGGTGCAAATCTCCTGCGAAGAACGAGGAGAATGAGGAGAATGAGAACAGGTTTCGCTATCATGGCAGCAGACGGGTGTGCTCGCATTCCAAACAAAGCGATCATGACAAACACGCCACACACAAGCAGCTCAGGTATTCACGCAGGAGAAACGCCCCGCTAAGAAATGTGTAGTAACTTCCTGGAGGCCCATCACGCCCCTCTGGAGGTCATAAAGCATTCAGTCAGATGTTGCACATGGTCTCCGAAGTCCTGGAATGGTTATTCCAAGACTGAATGAAAACACAAGACAGACTTTTCCTGCAAGACCAGTTTAAGTGCAATAAAACTTCAGAGTCCACCAACCTGCTAGGATGCACCCCCCCCCCCCTTACCCCCCACAAACTGTACCGCCATGACAACAGAACCGTACTCACCGTCGGCCTCTTCCACTCCATTCTGACAGGAACACTCTGACTGAAAAAAAGCGAGGAGTCCGCGGCGGGGAAGTCGGGATCCTCAAACAGAACCCTCCTCTGCAGACACTCCTGCCTCAGCTGCTCAAAGGACCTGCCGTCCATCTGCGTGTTGATGGCCGCGGACGCGGTCCGCCCCGTCGAGTTGGACTGCAGTGGCATGGTGATCAGCGAGAGGAAAAAACCCGTACGACGCCGCCGGTCGCCTGCTGTGAGTCTCTGATGCCACGGCCAGTGGAGGAGATCCGTGGGGGCTGAGCCGGGTCCACGCCCTCCTCATAAACTGGTTTGTCCTCTTGAGGTGCTCAACCTCGCCTCGTCACACTCGGGAACAAACAAAGTGAGTTAATAAACACAAAGTATTAGCCGCATTATTACTACTTGGTGTAATTATGTCATCATATACTTCAAGCAGGAACACACGTTTGCACAATGTTCAATAAGGCTTCTGCTGTCATTCGGTACACAAATAATAATGCTGACGTTTGATTGACAGTGTCAAGAGAGCTAATATTTGGTACCTTTTTAGTCAATTAAAGTGATTTATTTACACAACAAAGACGGTTCTTGGTTGAAACAAAAGAACATAAAATGTGCGTCTAGCTCTGATAAAGCATGTTCTATCAAACATAATAGAAAAATACACTTTGATATTTATTTACATTAGTCGAGGAGCGTTGCACAATTTGTGTCGCTCAGTGCTGAAATATACAAACTTGTTCTCCACAAGCCCCGCCCGCCGTCTGCACCTTTGGCGACAGAACATAATCAGTGCACCGAGAGAGGCCTTGAAAAAAAAAACAACAAATCATAGACACCAAACTTCACTCAATCACGTTTGCGATGTTTGAATCCAATCCTAACTCATCTGTCAGCACGACAAAATGTTTACTCTGCCGCTAAGATTCGGTGTTATCGTGCGCGCTTCCCGTCACCAGCAGCAGGTTGCACGCCATGAACTGGACATTGAGCACGTTGCTCGTGTTCCCCGAGTACGAGCCCACCAGCTCGCCGGAAGAGCCGTCCGCCGGCGTTCCGCCGTGAGAGCCGCGGACGTCCCAAACCCTGACAGAGTTGTCCATCGACGAGGACGCCACCAGGCTGCTGTCGGGGCTGAAGGACAAGCCGGTGACGCTGTCCGTGTGTCCCCGCATGTCCTTGAACAACGTTCCCGACGCCAAATCCCACAGTTTGATTCTCTGGTCCTCGCCGCCAGAGGCAAGGTACTTCCCGTTAGGCGAGAAGGCCAACGACAGCACGGGGCCGCGGTGGCCGGTGAAGAGGCGAACAGACGCCCCCTGCTGGGTGCTCCACAGCCGCACGGTTTTGTCAGTGGAGCCAGTGGCCAAGTAGTTGGAGTTGGGATGGAATTTGATGCAGTCCACGTCCGCCAGGTGTCCGGCGTAGAGCCGTAGCGGGTACGTACGAGAAAAGGTCCAGAGGCGTGCCGTGCGGTCGTGGGATCCGCTGGCAAAGTAGAGACTGCAGGGGCTCACGTCGACGTCCCACACAGGGTACGCGTGACCCTGGTAGAGCACCGTATTGGTGAAGCTGCCCAGGTCCCAGTAGCGGATGCTGGTGTCCTCGGAGCAGGTCAGCAGCCCGGAGCTGTCCGTCAGGAAGGCGGTTCGATACACGGGACCGCTGTGGCCGCGGAGCATCTTGATCTCGCTGCCGGAGGCGTCCTCCTCGTCCATCTGAGGACACACAAACAGCTTAGAGGCGTCCCGTCAACAAGAACATAACGGCTTCCGATGAAGTACTCACTTCCTCCTCCAGCACGTCGCACGCCAGGTGGACGCGGGAAACGTCGGTCACGTGCGGTTTGGCTTTGAGCTTCCGCGCACGTAGGCTCCACAGCTTGACGGTGGAGCTGTCGAAGCCGGCGGCCAGCAGCCGACTGTCGGCCGACACCTCGGCGGCGTTGAGGAGCTGCTCCGTGTGGTGGAAGGCGTAGAAGCACACGGTGGTGAGCGAGGGGGGGCCCTCGTTGACCTTTTTGATGCAGTCCTGCAGAGTCTCCAGTGCCGCCTGGCTCTGTGGGATTCCAGCAGGGAGCTCCACCCCGTCCCCGCCCTCCGCACCGTCCACTCCCGCCCACGTGGAAGTCGAGTTGGGCGCACCGGCATTCCCGCTTGCTGCGCCGTATAACTGGTAGTCGCTGCGCCGCGAGATGCTCACCTCCAGCTTCAGGTGCGCACTGAGGACCCTGCAGATGGTGCTGTTGTCCTCGCTCTGCAGGTAGCGTAGCAGGTAACTGTAGGCGGGCTCCGTCAGATGCACCACAAACTTGTGCTCCAGAAAAGCATTGAGCCTGGGGTTGGCGGCCACATCCTGACTGGTGAGGACGTGGCGGAGCTGCTCGACGGTGGCACGCTGCTCGCTGTCCTGGAGGAAGGCGGCGTGGAAACGGCTGTAGAAGCCGTCAACTGCCCCCTTCAGGCCCAAGTGCACCATGTCCAGGTGGAAGTAGACAAAAAGCGGGTAGAGGATGCTGCTCACCTCCTTTGCCCATGATATGTCCGCTTCTGAAGGGCAAAGAGCGACAACGGTTATCCACGTTTATCTCGGGTCTTTTATCACTAATTGTTTAGGAAACGACTTTACTATCACCGACAATTTCTCTTTTACTTGAACTATAATTGCAGTTTTGCCATGTAATTCAGTGCAATAAAACAACACCACCAACCACAATTCACGGCCATTACCCTGAACGCCTCATTAGAGTCATTATGTGTCATTAGTGGAGTTATGTGGAGAATGCAGAGAAACACAAGCAGCAATGCGGGACGTCATACCTGACAGGAAGCAGCGCAGCCTGGAGTACTGCAGCTCATACTGCTGCGGGTCCGACTGACAAGGTGCTGCGGACACCACATTGGTGCAGCCTGACTCGGTCTGAACTGCTTGTACACACACACACATAAAAAATACACTTAGAAGTACACTTAAACTAAAACTATACAAATTACAAGCGCAATAATGTAATGATGAAATGGTGTCGCAGCACCACCTACTGTATCTTCTGTGGACTGCACAAATGTACACACCTGTGAGGCCAGCAGCCATTTCCTCAGCTGTCTGGAAGAATTTGGCTGCTTTCAGGGAACCCTCAGTGGAGTCCACATACTGTCTCCTCTTCAGGTACTGGGCCACTGCGTACTGGATCTGCTCCGTGCGGACCCGCTTCATGACCTGCGGACAAACACCGGACGCTCACATCAGGCAATAAAACAGGCACCACTAAAATACGCTCAATGATGACGTCACTCAGATTAGATGGAGTGCTAACTCAGTGCACTGTCACTCAAACACCCAACGTAGCCACCTAACGCCAAAACTTGTACAGAAACAATCAGTACATCTTGACATGGCGGATAGAATAAATAAACAACAGGAAATAGATACACACAAGCAGTCTTACCGCTGTCATGTTTCAACGCTAGCTGAGCTAAAGGCTAATTTACAGCGGGCCCGGCGACTTCAACTTTACACGGGATACTTCCGGGTCTTATGTGCAAACGGCGCGAAACCGGAACTCACTGCATATCGGTCAGGTCTTCAGCGATCCGGTACTGGTTTCACTCGACGCGGGTTCAGTACAAACAGGACGTGAAGTTTAGCTGTTTCTCCATCTCGGCTCTTCTTCTCCAGCTCAGCCTCCAGGTTGCTTCTTCTTCTGCTGCTGCTGGTGCTGCTGGCGAGTGCTTCATATTATTTTGAACGTCATTACCGCCCCCTATGCTTGGAGATGGGAATAGCAACAACTCCTGATGGATACTGCACTGTAGACAGATTGAGCCGGAAAATATTTGTACACAAGTATAAATTATTTATCGCATAAAAATAATTACTTAACAATGCTTAACAATCAATATCTTTCTTAAATAATTAATTTTTAATATATAATAATATAATTTAATATAATCGGTCCTATAGGTTTTCCTTACAGGATTAATGGATAGACAAACAAGTATTGACCTGGATTCACTGCTCACATTGCTATGATATGCTGTGATGTGATGTATTAACCAGCATTTGAAGTTTTTAGTTATGGTTCAATTCTGTCACATCACCTCTGAGCAGATACTCCAAGGGTCCTGGCATTACTTATGGCCATTTGTTACATTAAATATGTAAATATTTAGTGTATATTGTAATTAACCACTTATACTGTTGGAGCAACAACATTGAGAGCAGTCTAAGAAACTCTATAGTACTACAGTACTATACTATACTACTATACTAGTACTATAGTACTACATGATCCTGTCAATAATTGTCACGGAGCCCACCTGAATCACGTGGAAGGTAAACTTCACCCCCGTTTTAGTGTCAGTAATTTAATATAGAATATTGGCCACACTATTTGCTCAAGAAAATTTAATAAAATTAAATAATTGTGAAATTCCTTCGCGTACTTTGACACATTCATGCTATTTGAAAAAAGTGTTTCTTTTAAAAAAAATGCTCGAGGGGGTCCTATTGCTGTAACATATTGATGACGTCACTTACAAGCGACTTCGCGCGCTGTTTTGGAGAAGCGTAGGAGCGGAAAGAAAAGAAGACTTTTAGATTAGAAATCGTTTCTTCTTCTTTCGGTCATTGAGCCTGAAGGCCACCGGGGCAGGGATGTTTTCTCCGCGTACCGGCCCGAGTTCGGCCCGCAGGCAGCAGAACAGAACACCGGCTAGGAGAGCGTCCAGTAGCCTGATGCTCACCCCGCGACGGACGCCACTGTCGGCGAGGTAATGAAACTTAGGAGAATTAACTCAGTAGTTTATAAATACCCACATGTATTTGAATCAAAGGGAAAAATTAACACACAGAGAGTCAATTGTTGTTACATGTTGTCAGCCCCCAAGATGGCTAAATCAATGTAACCAATAATGGCATCCTAGTTGTCTTCTTATGAGACATGACTGTGTGTCGGCAGGCCGACGCCCGGTCGTGAGCAAAGCCACGCCGACTGCCTCAGCTATGACGTGCAGACGTTTGGCTCGTCGCTGCCGGTCAAGGTGATGGAGGCGCTGACCATGGTCGACGGTAAAGCGAAGCTGGATCTCCTTCCTGTGTGTTTTGTCTCTTTGTTGACGTCTTTGTCCACGTTCTGTCTCCAGCTGAGGAGCCCATTTCCGTGAAGGTGAGCGAGAGCGGTTGGGCCTGGATGGTTTGTGGTGACAGACTCATCATCTGGAAGATCTCCCAGAGGGCTGTGGCTAAGGTGGTCCTTTTAAGTTGCGTGGTGCTCAAAGCAGCGTCCCGTTGGGATGGAATACTGGTCCGCTTCACAGCACGACTTTCTTGTCTTGTTGCAGCTGTGCGTGTGTAAGGAACTTCAGCTGCCGAACAGCCAGTACGATTACACGGCCGACCTCGTTGCCGTGACATCCATTACCCCTCTGGAGAATGCGGCGGTCCAGGCCATCTCAGTCCTGGCCGTGGCGGCCGAGGGAACCGCTCGTTTGTGGCCCAGCTTGTCTCAGGAGGGAAATTACACAGAAACCGACCTGGACCTGGGAGACCTGTGCTCCTTCGTGGTGGCGGTCGCCGTGAGTGTCACTGCTATTATGGGATTTCTTTGTAGTCACAATTAGTGGATGCATGGGGGGGGGGGGGGGGGGGGGATAATGGCATTGATGCTACTTAGGCGATGCATTTAAGCTGGTGGTCTTCTTCCCCCCAAGGGCGACAGCTTCATCGTGTCTTCGGCTAGGAGTCGCCACATGAGAGTCGGTACGGATGCTTCCGGAAGACTGCAGTACCGAGCTGTGCATCAGGGCCAAGGTGTGCTGTCAGGCATCGGACGCCGAATGTCCAGCCTCTTCGGCATCCTTTCGCCACCTGCCAACGACACCGTGAGTTCCATGTTCTTCAGAGCATATCGATATCACATGGAAGACGGTGAAGTTTCTCAAGCTGTGTGTTTGTAGCTCCACAGTGTGCTGTGGGTGGGCGAAACCGGCTCTTTCTACACGCTGACCAAATCCCATTTGAGTAAATGGGAAGTGGACAAGCGCTCGGAGCAGCAGACGGTCAGCTGGGATGCCCAGAGAGCTCTGACTGAGAGCATCACCAACGCCATCCTGGTTAGTAGACCAATCCAATCCAGGGTTTCGCTACATACAGCTGATGTTGTGTAGTTAATAATTAAGTGATTAAAATTATTTGTCATTAAAAAAATGCAGATGCAGCAGCGGCACAATACAGCGGCGGGAGACCCATGCATGTCCACAACAACACAGGTTTCCTCCACCATTTTGTTTCTCTTCAGGCTGGTGGCTTGAATGCACTTGACACCCTGCAAGCTAAGCTAGGGAGTATTTCAAACGCTCAGTGTTTTGTTCGATGTCTGATGTTTGCCTCCACCAGGGCCCCAAGAGCAACTACGAGGAGAAGCGTGATGAAGTCAACGTGAGCTTTTTGGACATGAAGCACGGCCAGTGAGTGTTTTTTCTTTGCTCTCCTTCAAACAATGTCATCAAGTCTAAATTGAACCGTTCGCTGTGCTTCCAGAGCCGGATTGGTGGTTCTGGCGGCCGCCTGGCACCCATCAGACAACCCATGTCTGGTCTACTTTTGCCTGGTCACCTTGCAGGACCTGGGTGCTGCCATCTCTAACCAGTTCACCGTGGAGGTCACCAAATACAACCCCGTCTTCCAGGTGGGCTCCCATGTGGCTTCCGGTCACGATAGCTAGTCTGTCAATCAGACCGGACCTAATTTGATATTGATCATGTTTTGTCAGAGCGAGGCAGAACTGCAGTCCACACGTCTCATGTTGCCGCCTTTCCCCGGCCTCACCGCCTTCATCTACAACGAGGAGCTCGTCTTCGCCTGCTCCACAGGAAGCAGCAGGGGGGGGCTTCCAGACGAGAGGATCCATTTTAGCTCACCCGGTGGGCACCTTGACACAGCGATGTTGTCCTGTTGGCTTTGGAGGTCTTGCAGGCCGACGTGACTATACGCGTCTCTGCAGGTGACGGTGTGCGTGGTGGCGGCTGCTGCACCAACCTGCCCATCTTCTTCTCTCAAAACAGCGGCCTGGTGGCTGTGGTGGCCCGAGAGAGCACCTCCATCCTGCCGGAGACCGTGGAGGACTCTCTGTGCTCGTCTCTGGCAGCGGCACCAGAGGTAAAACAAGATCAACCCCCTTGGAGCTCAGAATGAAGAGTTCTTAAGACTTGTTCCTGCTAAAGGTGTCCATGATGGAGCAGCCCAGCCAAGCTGAACCTGTAGCTCAGGAGGACAAACCAAAGATCTTGAAGGCAGCCTTTCTGCAGTTCTGCCGGTACAGAACTACTTTAACCGAGATCTGCTCCCAGTATGATGCAATAGCTCCAACTATAACCAACATGTTGTTAATCCAACCTCAGAAATGACCTTCTGGGTGCTCAGACGGTCACAGACGAGCTTTTCCCAGCGGGCGGCGATGCGGTGGAGGGAGGTGAGCTGGATGCCATGGTGATCCAAATCAACCTGGACCTGCTGGACGACTACCCGGCCTCCGACCCTCGCTGGGCCGAGTCTGTACCTGACGGTGAGGATATACAGACATACTCATGTTTTAACTGTGTATTAACAAATTAATGTTGTATTTTAATGTATCTTTTACTTGCTTTATTCAACTCCATTCTTCTGTAAAGTGTCTTTGAGTATTTTGAAAAGCGCTATACAAAATGTATTATTATTATTATTATTAGTATTATTATTATTATATATGAGGAGGTTGCATCGTTGTTTAGACATTTTGTCTAAAAATGCACTACCCCCTCCGTTTTCTTTTTTCTTCTTTTCTATCCCCTCCTGCTCCGGTCTGACGACTCCAAATTTACAAAACATCATTCATTCATTTTCTACTGCTTATCCTTACAAGGGTTGTGGGGGTGCTGGAGCCTATCCCAGCTGTCTTGGGGCGAGAGGCGGGGTCCACCCTGGACTGGTGGCCAGCCAATCACAGGGCACATATAGACAAACAACCATTCACACTCACATTCATACCTATGGACAATTTGGAGTGGCTAATTAACCTAGCATGTTTTTTTTTAATGTGGGAGGAAACCGGAGTACCCGGAGAAAACCCACGCATGCACGGGGAGAACATGCTAACTCCACACAGAGATGGCCGAGGGTGGAATTGAACCCTGGTCTCTTAAGGCTATCATGCACCAGGAAAAATCCATCTAAATTGTAAGTCACAAAAGGCCCCATGGACATAATAAATGTTCTTACAGAGAGCGCTGGCTTCCCGCTGACATCCCTCATCATCCTCCACCAGCTGGAGGACAAGATGAAGGCCCACAGTTGCTTCATGGACTTCCTGCTGCAGGTACGCACCCCGTATGTTGAAGATCATATGATGCTTCCGGTCCGGTGGAGCTGATGCTGTGGTTCCCCATCAGGTGGGTCTACTGGACCAACTGGGCCAGGTGACGGTGCGCTCGTCTCCCATGGCGACGCGGCTGCTTCTGTGCGAGCACGCCGAGAAGCTGCAAGCGGCCATGGTTCTGAAGAACCGCCACACCAAACACGGGGAGGTGGTGAACCGCGCCATCGCCGCCGTGCTGCACAGGAACAACGCTGCAGTGGCCCCCAGCCTCACTGTGGCCGACGTCTTCTTCAGGGAGGTGAGAGTCGGCACCAGAACCTCTCACGAGGTTGGAAGGTGTGGATCACTCACGCGTATCTTCATGGCAGGTGTCGCAGATCTCTTCCATCTTTGATTGTCTGCTGGAAGAGGAGGAGAGGAGCATCAGGGAGAACCCGGTGGACTCGGTGCAGTGGGCTGAGGTGGTTTTGACCGTCAATGCCATTGTCAAGGTGAGTGTGTCCTGATCCCTTCTCATTTATGTGATGTTTTCAGAAGGTCCTTCACAAGGCAGTGAGAAGGTTCTAACGAGTGTTTTGGTCGGTGCAGGACATGCTTCACGCTGCTTTGCAGTACCGAGAGACCAAAGCGTCTGTGTACAGAGCTTCTGAGAATGCTGCTGCAGAACCTGAGTACATGCCGTGGACAGGTGAGTCCTGCTGCTGCTGCTCCTCCCACACGCTTCTCTCATCTGTGCTCCTTCTCCTCCTACAGCGCTGGGAGGCGTGGGCGGCGTCCGCACGTTCATCTCGCGCCAACACGAGCTCATCCTGCGCTCCATGTATCCGCACGCCGACTCGCAGCTGCGCAGCGTCCTGTGCGAGCAGCTGGTGGCGCTGTTGGACTTCTACCTGGGGGGCTACGTGGCCCAGCTGAACTCTCTGCAGCAGCAGGCGCCCACCGGCGCCCAACAGGAGCGCTACAACAGCCTGGAACTGGAGTACAGCCAGCGCCGATCCGAGCTCCTGGCGCCGCTCCGTGAGTGGGTCGTGACACGCGGTGTCATGAAGTACACGCGTGTTTTGGTATCAAATGGTGGTCTCTGTTGCAGTGGAGCTGGGTCAGTACCAGTGGGTGGCGGCGCTGGCTGAGAAGTACTGCGACTTTGACATCCTGGTCCAAATGTGCGAGCTGACCGACAACCAGAGCCGCCTGCAGCACTACATGAGCAAGTTTGCACACCAGGTGAAACTGCAGACTTTATTATTAATCTTCGGACCAACACCAGATGTGTCAGCTGACATGTCGCCATCTTTAAACAGAACTTTGCAGACTTCCTGTTTCGCTGGTACATGGAGAAAGGGAAGCGAGGGAAGCTTCTGTCCCAGCCCGTCGCTCAGCACCAACAGCTGGCCGGCTTCCTGCAGGCCCACCAACACCTCAGCTGGCTGCATGACATCCACGTGCATGACTACCAGAGCGTACGCTCGCCTTCGCTCTTCTTTTGTGGATGTTTTGTTGCATCGTGAGCAAGTATGTCGTTTGTTCGATGCCGCCTATATATGTGTGCACAGGCCCACGGCACCCTGTCCAAGCAGGCCAGCATGGAGACGCGTTACTTCGCCAAGAAAAAGACCCTCCTGGCTCTCAGCAAGCTGGCGGCATTGGCGTCCAACCTTCCGGATGACGAGCTGGGAAAACAAGTTGAAGGTAAAAGTGTGAACACCAGAAGCTCGGACTCTGGTCTAGTAGCGCTCCCGGCTGACGTCAGTGTCCCATCAGACGTGGTGGAGCAGGAGCGCTTCCTGCTCCACCAGGAGACGCTACCCAGGCAGCTTCTGGAAGACAAGCAGCAGAATCCCGACACCATGCCCCTCCTCAGCGCTTACAACCTGATCCAGGTGAGCTAGCTCGCATCCTGGTACCGCTGACACCTCGGGACCCCCCACCGTGAATAATCAATCGGCTTGTTTGTGCAGCTTTACATCTGTGACGACAACCGCAGGGCCAACGAGTACGACTTCAAGAAGGCGTTAGATCTCCTGGAATACATCGACCAGGTCACTTCCTGTTCTTTGCGGCGTGTTTTAGACGCTTGCCTTTGGAGAAGGCTTCAATTTCTCTGTTTTTTGAGCAGGAAGATGACCTCGACATTGACGCACTCAAGTGTGACATCTTTGGAAAAGTTCTCAGGAGGGACGAGTAAGATGTTTTGGGTTTTTTTTCTTCCTTCCATCACGGTATTGATTTTTAAACCCAACTAGTTAGCCGTCTAAACAAGCTGCACCCACACTGGCAATCAAGTTTGGCATCAGTGTGACCACAATGACTTTGGCTTTGATCTGATTGGCTGATCATGTTACTGCATCCCCAGCTGGTCCTCTTCTGACGCCAACGATGACCCTCTGGAAGCCGCCAAGGACAGCATCTTTGTCAAGATCCTGCTCAAGCTCATCGAAGAAGGTAAGAGATGCCACTTTTAAATCCTTTCAAGATGTCCTTTCTTCGCTCCACGTCCACTTGTGGTTGCGTTTCAGGTGTTCCTCTGCAGACGTACCTGCCGGACGTCAAGGACCTGCTGGAGCTGGAAGAGCTGAGCAGTTTCAAGTCCAAACCTTACTTTGAATTTGTGCTGAGAGCAAATTACGAACATTATCTGCAAGCGCAGATTTGACCGTGTCCTGTAAAATACACTACTTGTGTACTTTTCCAAATAAAGGTTTCTAGTTTTTTTGCATATGGATGCCTGCTTGTTTTTAAATGTTGTACATGTACCTGTATGTAAATATTAGGGTGCAGCGGAGAGGAAAAAACACATGAAACCAATGATGACAACTATTACAGCCGCAGGCAGACTTGACTGCGCAAACATAAAAACTAGTCCAACACATCTTTTAAATTTAGTGCTCAGCTGGCTAAAATGTATTTACTTTAATGTGACTCACTGAGGAGGAGACATCTCATTTCTGCTGTTGGATGACGAGCCTCCTATAAATATTTGGACAACTCCGACGGGGACTGGCAAAGTGATCCTTGATCCACTTTCACGCTCCACTGTGCTCGACACTCCTGCCTCCTAAAAATAGCGGAAGCAGGTTATATTGGAGCTCATGATAATGGATTTAAAAATGACATAATAGACTAGTTAAAATTCTGACCTTGTGTGTCAGCAGCTGGATAAACAACACCAGGAATTAGTGTGCAGCTGTCTGCTGGAGATCTGTCTTCTTTTAGACGTCACTTAAAAATCATCCTTGTGCTCTCAGCATTGTGCCGCAGTCCGGGTAGCAGCGTTCTATCTTTGTTTTTATATTAAAATGATGCATCATATGAACAACAGTAAGTATATTGGTCCTACATTCATGTAGTGATGAGTGCCTTTGCAGGAAAGCTAATGGCCACCAGGGGGCGATAAATGAATTATGCTCTTTCTATGACGTCACAATGTTTTAATGGTATTAACTGTTGTTTATAGAATTATTGTTCATTCTACAAACAGCCAATATTGTCCACACAACACTGTAGATGACGAAATATGAAAACCAAGTTAACAGTCATTATTTATTGTGTGCATTAAGTTGATATCACTCATTCATAACATTTCACTTATTTATTTTTTTAACTTAAATTAATTAGAAATTTACGTCTTCAAATGTGAGCTGGTCCCCTAACTGTCGTTATATGTCATTTTGTTAAAAGATGTTATTGCAACCTCATAATATGACTAATGTAATGAGAGAGTGTGTGTGTGTGTGTGTGCCTTCCTTCCTTACACGGCCAGGGGAGAACCACGGTGGTCTCGCGGGGGTCTTCGTGTCCATGTTTGGGCCGTACTCTGCATCCATGCGTGCGGCGACCAAATATGGAGGCAGCAGCGGCAGAATTCCAGAGGAATCCTCGGACATTCCGGGCGTTCGTCGGCGGGGAAGACAAACCTCCGAGGCCGCCTATAAGAGAGCCGAGCCGGGGGTCCGACTGGCACTCCTTCGGCGACCACCGAGATTTCAATTGACTCACATCGGGACACAACCCGAGGTAAGCGGCTGACAGGAGAAAGTGAGTAAAAGTTAATTTTAATGAGCAACAAAGCGACTCGTTAATGATAGTTTAACTTGGAGGCATTTACTGACTCGAGAAAATGTTAGAAACGAGCGAAAAGACAAGTTTTTAAAGACGATATGTACTTTTTTTTTCGCTCATGTCTGCCTGCTGCCTAACATTACAACTACCTTCATTTAATACAATTGACTAAAAAATACTTGTGTCCAAATGATTGCCGGCATAGGCTATGTTCGCTGAGCAACACTTGGACGCCTCAGTAGCCATGTTTACATGAGAAGTCTCCATGCACCGCTATAGTCAAACGGCATAGTCAATGGGGCATGCGCAGTAAAGCGTAAACATCAACATCACGTGATACCGGCTTCCCAGAGTTTTTCTTTCACTTGTTGGAATAACTCCGCATTTCGAGTAGTTTTTCGACCCCCCCAGCCTTGAAATTTAGTTTGGATCATAAACAAACTTTCAACGACAGTGCAGTTCCGATTGCTCGCCTTTATTTTTAAAACTGAAGAAGGTCTCGAGCTGCCTGTTACGTCATATCTGAGCATGCGCTGAAAGAATGCACCCGGGATAAACGTAAACAGAAAAAGATACAATTGTTGCTGTAGTACAGGAGTTCTTAAACTTTTTGATGTCGAGACCCAATTTTGTCATTGTCCCGGGGCCCATTAAATACTAACACTATAGATTTAATTGATCTCATCAATTTGTTTTCAATCATGAACCAAATCCACTCAGTTTAACAAGCTAACAAGCTAAAACCGGAATAAAGTTTAATGAATAACATGACATGCTGAAATCTGATCATCACAAAGATGATTAAACTTAACTTTTGCTAATAATTCATGGAATAAATCAAGCAAGAAAAAATGTGACGGCTTAAGGCAAGCTTATTAATAACAAAAATACCAATATTTAGATTTTAGCTTTAGATAGCGTCAGGCCACACTCCACACACTGGCTCGCTTCCTCTATTTACAAAAGTCAGGATTGTACTTACGTAAAAAATGTCGTCTTTTGGGGGGAACTGGCACCACTTTGGTCTTCATTTTTTTGTTTTAAGAACTTCACCATTGCTAGTTGTAGTTGAATGTCTTCTTCTGATTTTATGTGAGCTTGTTAAACAACTGACTGACACACTACCGCCACCATCTGGTCGGAAGCTGCACTGTTATTGATCGTCTTATGGATAGCAAACAGTAGCTATGCTATGTTAGCCTACCTTGTCTTCAGGCGAAAACCTACTAATGTTTTAACGTTTTTGCGGCCCTATAGGTGGCGCTTGAGGTCCAAGTTTGGGGCCCGGCCCTATGGTTAAGAATCACTGCTGTAGTAAACCATAGACATGGATAAACGCCCTCATCTAGCACTGAGCCGTACGTCAACGTCGTCACCATATTGGATGTGTCAAAGTGGCGCTGTCAATGAAAAAAAAAACGTGATTGTGATTGTTTTTGATGTGTTTTTGGTTTCCTACATATATTAGTACGTGTGTGAATGTATAAATTAGATGAATAACTTAAATTTGTTTGTAGAAAGGCGCTAAAATAAGTACATTAACTTGTATTCATTTACAGCCAGCCTTGACACATCCAATATGGCGGCGATGTTGATATAGGGACAGTAAAGATCTGTTCAATGGCAGCCATCTTGTAAACAACACAAGAAGACTTAAAAAATCATATACATCTTTTTTTTATTCAACTTTGCACTTTTATTCTCTTATTAACTGTTCACATCTATTAAGTTGTTACTGTTAATTAATAGAGAATTACTAGTTTTAGCTACTGTTTAGCTACTGTGCTAACTACTGTTTTTATGAAATGTGTTTATGGAAAATATAGGAATTGTAGCATACTGCTGAGTTTCCTGCAAAATCGGGCGCCATGTGTGATGACGATGAGACCACCGCCCTCGTGTGCGACAATGGCTCCGGCCTCGTCAAGGCGGGCTTTGCCGGAGACGACGCCCCCCGTGCTGTGTTCCCCTCCATCGTGGGGCGCCCCCGTCACCAGGTTGGCCTCATCGTGCTGTTTAAATATTTTACTAGAATATTTTAGACATTTTCCTGTCTCACGACCTGGACGCTGCTCCCTGCAGGGTGTCATGGTGGGCATGGGCCAGAAGGACTCCTACGTAGGCGACGAGGCCCAGAGCAAGAGAGGAATTCTGACCCTGAAGTACCCCATCGAGCACGGCATCATCACCAATTGGGACGACATGGAGAAGATCTGGCACCACACCTTCTATAATGAGCTGCGCGTGGCCCCCGAGGAGCACCCCACTTTGCTGACCGAGGCGCCGCTCAACCCCAAAGCCAACCGTGAGAAGATGACCCAGATCATGTTTGAGACCTTCAACGTGCCTGCCATGTACGTGGCCATCCAGGCTGTGCTGTCCCTCTACGCCTCAGGCCGTACCACCGGTGAGAAAGGAGCTTTTTTATTATTATAAAACTTTATTTCACAATAAAGTTTTCATGGTCTTTTTGGGGTCTCCTTTCAGGCATCGTTCTGGACTCTGGTGATGGCGTAACCCACAACGTGCCCATCTATGAAGGCTACGCTCTGCCCCACGCTATCATGCGTCTGGACCTGGCCGGTCGCGACCTGACTGATTACCTCATGAAGATCCTGACTGAGCGTGGCTACTCCTTCGTCACCACAGGTAAGATCTCGATATTAACAGTGAGTCCTGTCACGTCCAGCAAGCTGCGGTGCTCTCAAGATGACGTACGTGTTTGTTCTCCTCCGCAGCTGAGAGGGAGATCGTGCGCGACATCAAGGAGAAGCTTTGCTACGTGGCTCTGGATTTCGAGAACGAGATGGCCACCGCCGCCTCCTCCTCCTCGCTGGAGAAGAGCTATGAACTGCCCGACGGTCAGGTCATCACCATTGGCAACGAGCGCTTCCGCTGCCCCGAGACCCTCTTCCAGCCCTCCTTCATCGGTTTGTACCACAGGACCTTCTTCTGACAAAGAACAATGGACAATAGCATGTTCTTGTTGCAGGCATGGAGTCTGCTGGCATCCACGAAACGGCCTACAACAGCATCATGAAGTGCGACATCGACATCCGTAAGGACCTGTACGCCAATAATGTGCTGTCGGGAGGCACCACCATGTACCCGGGTATCGCCGACCGCATGCAGAAGGAGATCACGGCACTGGCTCCCAGCACCATGAAGATCAAGGTGCTCATCTTTAGAAACGGCAGCACAAAAGGATAACGAGTCGTAAGATGATGTTTAAACCACAACAACCTCTCCTTGCCTCTGCAGATCATCGCCCCCCCAGAGAGGAAGTACTCCGTCTGGATCGGCGGCTCCATCCTGGCCTCGCTGTCCACCTTTCAGCAGATGTGGATCAGCAAACAGGAGTATGATGAGGCCGGACCCTCCATCGTCCATCGCAAGTGCTTCTAAGTGCCTCCTCTTCCTCGCTACAGTCCACATGTACATATGTTATTTATTCCTTTTTACGAGCATGATGGTGTGAATGTGAAACAGAAGAATGTCTTCTCAGTGTGTAAGCAACTGCCCGGAACATTAAAAAAACATGCAAAAAGACCAAAAACAAGAACATATCAAAAGAAATAAAATACTTTTATTTTCACACATGATGTCTTTGTATTTATTGTAGTGCTGGACAAAGATAATATCGAAGAAATTAAAAACCTGAATTCAGGAAAAAACCGAAAGAAACAAAAAAAATAAATAAACTATGTAGTTTTACTTTGGAACCGCTACTTTTCCGGTTAATCTTTTATTCTGAAAGTCAACCACGGAAGCCCTTGTCAGTGTTCAAGCTAGCTTCATGTCTCCTGTCTGCGCGAGGTAGGTGATGGCCGTCTGTTAACGACAACACGACGCTTTAAAAAGGTTCGGTGAACACACCGAACACCTCCGGGAGGACTTCCGGGTGAGTGGAACCATTTTATGTCGCTGTGTCGTCGTTAACTTGGTCATTTAAGGCGAACGAGATTAACGCAGCGGGCAGGTGCGTAACGGTGGGTGGGAATGTGTGGTGTGCGCGCCCACACGCTGTCATTTCGTTTTAAGAAATTAGCAGGACGCTAACAAAGGTTAAATATACAAATATCAACGTTTTATAACACAATTAGAATGACTGGGCTCATAAATAAAAGGTAGCTAGGATACTCTGATTAATCATTCATGTCGTTTCCGGTGACAGCTTGACCTGTCACGAGACCCTAATTAGCGCAAAGCCTCTCACTCGGGGGCGTGGCCACCTGCCTGATGGTCTCGTCAATAGAGGAACTTACTAATAATTAGTAATAGGCCAGTATAGGCTCCGCCCCCCTGGTGTAGCCAATAGATGACTATAAATAGTTTATGGAAGGAGGCGGGACTTCGGTATCTTTCTGTCCAATCAGCAGCTATGTTGTTTGTGCTGATGCTTCAGTGACCCTGAATCTATGGCCATGGTGACCAAGAAAGTCCGCTCCGAGTACATGAAGCGGTTCCGGGACCCCAAATGGGAGACTTTCTCCAAATGCTACGAGGACTCGCTGAAGTACCGCCTGACCCGCCGGGTCATGGAGCATTCCCACAAGCCGTGGTTCTGGGAGGGCTGGGATCGGGGCTCGGAGTCCAGCGGCTGGTCCACGCCCCGGTTGAGCTGCAACAAAGTGGCACCGCTGCAATCCAATGATGGAGACCAGCTGCCGGACCAGCCCGGGTCCAGTCCAGACGCCAGGCAGCCATCGGAGGACGGCGTGGACGCGGTGGTGGCGACGGAAGTGGCCGTAGTCGATGCTACGCCGCCAGCAGGTGGTTTGAGGCTAAAAAATATTTGGTTCTGTGGCATTTAGCCATCTTATTGTTTCCATGGTAACCACTGACAGGAACTATCAAGTCAAACAGGAAGTGATTAACTTTCTTCCCTTGAAGGGGCGGAGACAGAAAATGGAGGTGGATCAGCGACTGTGGCGCCTCCTTTAAACCCCGGCGAGGCCTCCGATGACACCGACAACGGGCCGCTGCACTCGCCCTCCTCGGACGGTGAGATCGCCAACCCGGTGCCGAGGCGACGTCACCGCCGCCGCACGCCCCACTCGGATGCGGGACGCTTGGACTGTTCCCACGGCGACAAGTCAGCCGCCGTGAGAAAACCTCAGCGGGCCAAGAGCCAGCCGCCTGCCAGCTCGAAGGAGAACCGCTGGCCTGCGGGGCGACTGGATTGGACGGAACGCCATGACAGGACGACGCCCAATCACGTAAGAGATGTTTACTCTCGGCATCGCACGCAGTCCGCCGTCTTTTGCAAGACGAGTCGGCCATGAATATTTAAACGGAAACGGGTGTCTCCTTCCACAGAGTCACGTGTCTGACGCCTGCGTTCAGACACGCCCACCCGACAAGCGCGGCAGTGCGGAGCGGCGCCGGGCGAGATCGGCCGACCTCGACAAGCTTCGGCGCTCGCAGCTGGCGGACGAGCGCTGGGTGACCGAGTACATGCGCTGCTTCTCTGCACGCACCAGGTAGACAAGACACGCCCACAAGCCGAAAAGACAGGAAGTAGTCTGACATCTTTCAAAGTAAAAGCACCCGTGTGGCGCTTTTAACATGAGCCAGCAAGAACGTGAGTGATCAGAATAATCACATTTTTACCAGCACTCAGATTTTTACATTTACTATTAATATATTTATTATTATTATGTGTTTAGCGCAGGCCTCACAGCTAAGAAACCCGAGTTCAATTCCACCCTCGGCCATCTCTGTGTGGAGTTTGCACGTTCTCCCCGTGCATGCGTGGGTTTTCTCCGGGCACTCCGCCCCCCCCCCTTCCAAAAACATGCTAGGTTAATTAGCGACTCCAAATTGTCTATAGGTATGAATGTGAGTGTGAATGGTTGTTTGTCTATATGTGCCCTGTGATTGGCTGGCCACCATAATTATCAGACAAGACGCACCCCCCTTTTTCTTCTTCTGTCTGTGCAAACTATGCAAACACTCCAAAGTGAAGATAAAATATTAGTTATGACGTTTTTAGCGACTCATTTGAACAACTCATGCGACTTTGATTGTTTTGCAGCGTAACTTATGTATTTTGTAATTTATCGATATTGAACACTTGACAAAAAAAAAAAAAAAAAAGATTGTCGTTAAAAAGCTAATGCTAATTAGCTGCCGGAAAGACAAATAATTCACTGAATGTTTGCAATGTATTTCATATTTCAACAGTGGAGGTCAAAGGTCACATTGCTACTTATGTCTGAATGTTGACAATCAAAGCTGACATCAATGTTTACATTGTACATACATCAATAAAAGTACATATTTAATACGTGACCTTTGTCTCCATTACGCATGTTTGTTCCGACCAACAAAAAGGTCAGTGAACACAACATTTGGATTTTTAAAAAATCAAACGTCTGTTGGTTTATTTTCAACAAATGTGATGTCAAAATTATTCTCAGCAAAAATGAGAAGTACGGCAAAAAAGAAAAATCATCAACTTTTAAAGTTTAGCTTAAAAAAAATAAAAATAAAACGCTCACGGCAGTCCAGCTGCCAGGATGCTGCCAACCAGCGTGCGATCCTTCAGAGCGTTCTCCACGTCCTTCTCCTCGATCTTCAGGAACACCTGCAAGGCACAGGAAGTGGCTGTGTGAATGGCGGCAAACAGGAAGGAAGGAACATTGGATATTAAATGGAAATGGCATTGAGGGCAAACAGGAAGTGGCATGGCATTGCGACCGGATGGGGGCAAACAGGAATTGAGTGGGCAGCAAACAGGAAGTGGCATTGCAAGTGAACGTCAGCAAACAGGAAGTAGAATGGGTAACAGAACATCATTGAGAGTAAATGATGCAAACAAAAGTGATGTGAGTGAATGACAGCAAACAGGAAGTGGCATTGTGACTGAATGACAGCAAAACAGGAAGTAGAATGGGTGACAGAACATCATTGAGCGTAAATGATGCAAACAAAAGTGATGTGAGTGAAATGACAGCAAACAGGAAGTGGCATTGACGGCAACCAAAAAGCGACATTGTGAGTGAATGACAGCAAAACAGGAAGTGGCATTGTGACTGAATGACAGCAAAACAGGAAGTAGAATGGGTGACAGAACATCATTGAGAGTAAATAATGCAAACAAAAAAAGTGATGTGAGCGAATGACAACAAACAGGAAGTGGCATTGACGGCAACCAGGAAGCCACATTGTGAGTGAATGACAGCAAACAGGAAGTGGCATTGACGGCAACCAGGAAGCACCATTATGAGTGAATGACAGAAAACAGGAAGTAGAATGTTGACAGATCACAGAGTGAATGATGCAACCAGAAAGCGACATTGTGAGCGAATGACAGCAAACAGGAAGTGGCATTGTGGGGGGGGGGTGCTTACTTTGGTCAGACGTGCTTCTTTCGCCTTCTTCAGAGCGAAAACTCCTCGACTCTCCAGCAGCGTGCAGAGCGACAAACATTCCGCCTGGCTGACTCCGCCCACCTGCCGCTGAGCGCACAGGCGGCTGTGGACCTCATGAAGCTGAAAGGTCAAAGCGTGACGTCTTTAATAAAAGATGTGAAACGCCAACATGGCGGTGAATCTCCACGTGGGAAAAAGCAACATCTTCTCACCTTTCCGAGGAGGACCTCTTTGCTCTTCCCGCTGCGTCCCAGCAGCAGGAGGCAGCAGACGAGAAGTTTCTGCTGAAGAGGGAAACTTTCCCCATCGGAGGCGCCGCCCTGCGACGCCATGCGGTCGCCGTACACCTCGGAGAGGACGCGTGCTACTTGAGGGACGCTCACGTGAGACTCTGCGCCGCTACGGTCGGCGCCGTCGGCCGCCCTCTTCTTCCTCTCGTCAGACTCCACGATCTCCACCGCTCTCCTGCGGACACAACTCATCAGTTCCTGAGCCAAGCCAGCGACGCCACGGAGACGGCGAAAAGTCACCTGCAAATATCCAGAGCCTTCCTGGCGTCTCCCGACACGGCCGAGACTTTACGGGCGCAAAACTGCACGGCGGCGGCGTCCAGGATCCCGCCCACCGATACCTGCCGAACCAGCACATGAATAAAAGAAACCAAACCAGGAAGTAGTCAGTGTCTCGTGGCGAGGGCGCTACCTGAGCAAGGCGGTCCTGAACGATAGCGGTTAGCTCCTCTCGACTGTAGGGGGGGAAGTTGAGCAGCTGGGGGCGGCACCCGGGACGCGCCTGAAGTCTGGGAAGGATGCGGTCGGTCAAGTCCAATGCGTTGGCGATTCCTGAGGAACGACACCATCAGAACCGAAGACAGAAGGAGAAAGAAGATGGCCGCTGCGGCATGCTCACCAATGAGACAGAGGCGGGACTTGGGGAGGTGGGGCCACTCAAAGATGGTGTACAGGACATCCTGGCATTTACTGTCCAGCTGGTCCAACTCGTCCAGAACCAGAAGCCTGCGGAGCGTAGTCAAAGTTAAAGCTTCTTTTATGCCACAGTTTGACCCTGGAACAGATCATTTCTATATACTGTACATTACAGGGGAAAAACAAGGTATTTTTGTGTCTAGTTACTTCAAGTATGAAGTAACGTTGACTCACACTGCAGGTCCTGGTCTTGTCAGGTGACCCCGCAGACCTTTGTGTCCTCCCGACACTTTCAGTTTGTCGGCCAGCAGCGGGAAAATGGCGTGCGAGCTTCTCAGGCTCATACAGTTGACCACCAGCGTGCGAACGGACGCCATTTCCTCCTGGAAAAACAACAACCCCAAAACACTGAGACGCTGTCAGGTGACTTCTAGAAAGCGCGTCCTGAAGCGGACTCGCCGACGCCAACCTTCATTTCCTGCAGGACACAGTTGAGGCAGGCCGTCTTGCCGGTTCCCGGCGCCCCGGAGATGTAAAGGCTGCCGGGGAGGCTCCGCAGGGCCTTGTCCTCCAGGAAGGAGCGGATGGCGGCTCGCTCGTTCTCTCTGGATAAAAGACGTTCCGGGACGGCGGTGTGGAGCGCCTGCTTCACGCTCAAGAACCTGGACTCTGAAGAAGCAACTTCCTGTTATGATCCGTGGGTGTTCACGCCACAATAAGACAACAAAATGACGCACTTTCTGCACAAAGTCGAGACGCCGCAGGCTTCTTCTCCGGACTCGGTCGTGCGGGACTTCCAGAAAGGACTTCCTGTTGCCTTGGTGATGAAGCGGTGACGGGGGAGTTTTCGTCAAAGGCCAGACGCCGCGGCGACAACAGAGACACTTTGCGCTGTTTGGGTGGAGACGCCATCGGGGTGGCGGCCATATTGAGGATGTTGTCTTCGCCTTCGTGGGGACAAACAGTTTCATGTTAGCATGGCGGACCCAGCCGCTCGATCTCTGATGCTCACCTGTGCGTTTCCGCGGGCTGAGGGGCAGCCTGGCCGGCGAGGGAGGGGGCACCACGGCAAGTGGTCTCGGTGAACGTGGGGACAGGGCGGCGGCCTGCTGCCGCCCAGGTGAGAGCGGCCCCATGCGGTCTTCGAGCCGGGCCGGTGATGGGGGTTCACACTTGTCATTTTTGGGGGCTTTGGGCTTCGAGGACACCCGGGAGGACTTTCGTCTGGGGAAGGGCAGAGTGGGCTGTGTGCGACCCTGTGAGCGCGTGCTCGGCATTTTCTCCACCTGACCGGAAGTAAAAACACTCAACGTCACGAAGGACTTTATCTAAAAAAAATAGCCTGGTTATGCATTTAGCACAACATTAGCGACTTTAATTTAACCACATTTAACACAGCCAACATAATCACATTTAAAGAGTAGTTTGGAGTTTACATGCATTTATATTGTCGTGTGTTCGCTATACAGTTAGCATGTAAACAAAGGAAGTAGTTCGTTTTATGGCGCCAAACGAAGGAAACACATATTTAGACAAAATCACCGTGACTAGTTTAAGTTAGTACTTCTTCTAAACACTGGTACTAGTACTAGTAGTACTAGTACGAGTGCACCACTGAAAAGGAATACTTATATTGTAAGCACAAAGCACTTTTTAGCCGACATGCTGTAAACAATTGAAGCACAAACTACTCCTTCGCTCAACATTCGTTCATTCGCCATATTAAATTTTGATACTTTAACTTACCCACCCTTGGATTAAGTATAAAAATATCTCGTCGGTGAAACGTTCGAACGTCCTCGTCCTCGAAAGTCCACACAAACCAAACTTTTGCGCCAAATGTTCTTTGCCTCCGAAGCAAAGCAGCTGGTTCCCGCCGGCAGCTCTCTGATTGGTCCGTCCAGGCCTGACAACAGCTGGCCCTCGGCGCTCATTGGCTCATCCCGAGACTGGATATTACGTCATATTTAAACGCCCACCAAGGAGCTCCTTGGCGGGAGATTCGTCAGTGTAGAAAGACAACATTTCCCGGCAACTTTTGTATAGTTGATTAGCGCGTTTGGTTAAAGATTAGATTTTCAACTTCACTTTTAATGGCGCGTTACGTTATTACGGCAATATTTGAAGTTATCTTTATTGACAACAGTTTTTGTTGGTGCACAGTATACTGCTATATATTGACGTTTAACATTTAAATTTAACTTTTACTTACTGAGGATCACACAATTCAAAATTATAGAGCTGCTTAACGGACCCGAGGGAAAACTTTTTTTTGTTTTGTTTTGTGTTATTACGACCCCAAATTTGGTCATGGACTTCCGCCATTTGTCACAAACAAGAAGTCATGCTCTAAGTTATACATAATTCCTCATATTCAGTGGCCATTATTATTTGTTAAACCTTTGATCAGTGACACTTTCATCAGCAATTACATTACATCCTCTTAATTATCAAACCAATAAAATGCTGCTGCGTCAACGTCATCACGTACCGGATGTTTGCATTGCAGCTTCAAAATAAGAGCAGCAGTTTGCGACAAGCTGTGGACACAAGTGAATGATTTTAGCATTAGCAGGGCACCTGGTTGCTGTTGTCTCATCAACAATTACGTTGCTGACACCTAGTGGCCAGTGTGGTACAATACAGCCGCAATGGTGCAGTGAATAGTCACACAGGAGCTGCTGTCAGCCACAACTCAGTCCCGTCAGTGACACTCTTCAGTAACTGTCAGTACATATTTGTATTGTATTACAGTATTTGGACCAAGAATACGTGTCAAATTTCGAAACAGTGGCCATTTTTTAAAGAACCAATACAGTAACTGATGACTGTATGTTACTAGAAATAGCAAAATATTGTTCTATGCTAATTTACAGGCAATTTTAATTAGCAAGAATGAGATGGAATAGAAAGTTTTAAAGAGTTATTGCATTAATAACAAGTTTCTTTTGTGAAAGTGAAGTTATGGTCAGATGCAAGCGTAATAAAAGTGTTCCACGAGAATGCACCCTTTTCCCCAACAGGAATATATTTATTGAAAATGTTTTCAAGTGATAAAAAGATGTGATTAACAGGAAATGAGACATTGTAAAAATGCTCCCCTCGGCTGGTTTGAGTGACGGCGCTCCAACATCCACACAAGCTCATTTTCAAATCTTCACCTTCTCTCTCTTTCCTATATTACACTCTTTTTAAAAGACAAAAAATAGAGCATTAATAACTAGGATTATCATATTCTATGTAAATATACATTTGCAAATAGACTCGGATCTTATTTATTTATTCACTTTAAAAAAATAATAAAAGAAGTCAAAGCACTGGTACCGATGGGACAAGTGTGTAAGGCAAAGACCAGTAAAGTGTTTTTAATTTTTTTTTTTTTTTTTTATAATATTCTAGCTTCACAGCTGAGTCTCGGTGCGACTAGGATGACGTTAGTGTTTTTTTAGAGTCACGCTTGATGCTTCATGATAAGTGAAAGTGACGTAAAGAAGCTCCATCAGCTCCAACCCTCTGGCACTTTAGTGTTTTCTTTCTTTTTTTGGTTAGCAACTATGATGTGTACAAATTCTTGCATAGTAAAACCAGCTGATCATTTTCTGCAAAAAAAAAACAAAAAAACAATCCCTTATGATGGCGGCCCAGTGAATGCATTCAAAGTGAGAGGCTTCTGCCGTGTCCACGCCCGGTCGGTGAGGACACTTGTTAGGTCACGTGTCCCGGAAGTGCATAAACGGGCTTCATGCGTCCCTGCTAGCCTCTGTGTGCAACATCTACCAAAAGACGGAAATGAGAATAATGCCCCCCAAAACAAAATTAAAAAAAAAAAAAAAAAAGTGGGGGTGGAGGGGTGTCAAAGCAGGAAATACACCCCCCCCCTTCCCCACCTCGGAATGCAATGAGACCAACAAGCAGACGACGCATCGTCACGTGTTGGCAGGAATCATCGTTAGTTACACTGACAGCATGGTTCACTTAACTCCGCCCACTTTTGGCACATGGTCGCTCCAAGCGCCGCTGCTGGAGAAACGGTGACTCGGTAGAAATGAGAAAAAAAAAAAAAAAAAAGTCGGCTGCAGACGCACGTTCATGCATGATCACCCGTGCGGGACACCCAACCAAGCCAATCAATCAATCAAGACGAGACCGACATGCAGGAAACAAAAAAGATACGGAAGCTCGGAGAGTTTTTGGTCCCGAAATGCGACGCCAGACAAAAGCTGTCAGCAGGGAGACGTGGCGGCCATGAGTGGTTCTGATGTCTCGCATCAAAAGACAGAAGCTCGTCACAGCGGCGTGGCGTCGTGTTGACGAGGCTGGTGCTCGGCTTGTGTGTGTGTGTGTGTGTGTATGTATATATGTGTGTGTGTGTGTTTGGACCCCCCCTCCCCACCAGACTAGACGACCACTCGCCCGCTTGGCTGATGAGAGTTCAAGTCCCGAGCTGAGGTCCGTTCACCTCCCCACCGGCGGCGCTGGGGGCGCTCCTCTCAACAAGGCTGTGGACACAAAGACACCCACGTCACACACCGAGGATACACACTCTTTGCATTGTGTTTGTGGGTAAGGCTGCGCCCCCTGCTGAAGGGAGGCGGTAATGCCCCCTGCTGAAGGGAGGCGGTAATGCCCCCTGCTGAAGGGAGGCGGTAATGCCCCCTGCTGAAGGGAGGCGGTAATGCCCCCTGCTGAAGGGAGGCGGTAATGCCCCCTGCTGAAGGGAGGCGGTAATGCCCCCTGCTGAAGGGAGGCGGTAATGCCCCCTGCTGAAGGCATCAAGCGTGACGCCGTGCTTACTCTTACTGCTCTTGCTGGGGTAGACCTTGTTGAAATGACGGTACTCCTCTGGAGGCGGAAGGTCATCCATCGGGTGGAAGTTAAACTTGGATTCAAAATCATCTGAGCAAGTAAAAAAAACCAGAAAAGACGTGAATAGTATATAATATATATATATATATATTATATATATTATATAATATATAATACAGTGGAGGAGATGACTGGGAGGATGCTGGCAGCACAGCACGACTCACCCAAGATGGACTTGGAGGAGGAGATGGAGGAATGGCCGTTCCGGATGGGAGGGGGCGGCGGAGGGGGTCCGGCGGGAGTGCGGGAGGAGGTGGATGACGATGAGGAGGAGGACGAGGAGGTAAAAGGGGGAGGCGGAGGTTTGCCCGCTCGGCTGAGAGACTCGGAGACCGCGGTGCTCTGGCCACGGTACGGGGGCGGCGGGGGCGGAGCGTCCCGGTTGCCGTTGCGAGCGCTGGAGAGGGGCACCTGGGGAGCTTTTGGGGGGGGGGGGGGGGGGCACACACACACACACACAGTTACACAATGAGCTGAGCACAACTGATGAGGAGGCGATGCACGGATGCAGACGTCCTCCTCGCTTGTTGTGTCCACATGAGAGCACGCTCTAATGCTACACTTTGAGGGGGGGAGAAAAGGGGGGGGGGTGGAATGCCGGAATATTCCACGGGGCCTGAGGAATGTAGAGGAACCAGGAGGCCTGGTGGCGATGCAGGATGACGAATGTTGTCGGTGATAAATGCCGAAGTAAATCCCGTTTGAAAGTGAAGATAGGTCACCAGCGGGGGTGGGGGAATGGGGGGGTGGGGGGTTGGGTTTCTCCATTTGGCAGGAGCCAACCATGAGCGATGACAAAACGAGCTTGTCAAGCCATCGGAAATCGCAGGAGGTTTTTATTCAACAAAGAACACTAAACTCATCACACAGCAACTTAATCAGAAAGGTAGCGAACAAAGGGCCATGGCTGCAATGATTGACGTCATGAGCTCCTTGGCCAATGAAATGCACTGTTGGGAAGAAATGCATGATGGGAAAAAGTATCATAAACCCTTATTGGTACTTGCATGTTTCCTAGCTACCTTTTGAGTGTTAAGTTGCTGTCTGACGATGTTATAGGCAAAACATGTGGTCATACAGGTGAAGGTGCCCCTACCTGCTCGGCGGCTCGGGGGTTCTCTGGCGGGAGGCGGCGGTCGGCTAACTTGCTGCAGCGATGGAGATGACGAGGGAGGAGGGGGAGGGGCGTGGTTGCGTCCTTGGCCGCCACTCCCCGATGTGTTTTTCTTAGTCAGGGAGTTGTGCCTCTGTGGAAGCTCGGGAGCTCCTCCCCCGTCGGGGTGGGAGGGGCCGTTGGACAGGCCGGTGTGCATCCTGTATGGCGGCGGAGGAGGTGGGGCCGACGAGCCGCTGGTGGGGGGTCTGCTTGAGGATGACGAGAGCTTACTGGCGCTGGTGGGGGCAGGGCCTCTGTTTGGCGTGGGAGGGAGGGGCTTCTCTCTGCTCTGCGCCGACGACGACGATAGCCCCGACGCCTTTTGGCTGGGAGTGGGCGGGGCGTTTCCGCGGGCACCCCTGGTGAACGGCGGGGGAGGGGGCGGAGCCGACGTGCTGTGCTTCATCCCGCCGCCGGAGGACGAGGAGGAGTTACTGCTGGCGGTGGGGGGGCGAGTGATGTCAGGCAGCGAGGGCCGGTGGGAGCGCTGGTGCTCCGGCGGGGAGGGCGAAACAGAGCGGCCGGTGGGGGGGCGAGGAGCAGAAGGCCGGGACGCCGGGGGCCTCAAGGCGGATCTGCCCACCGAACCCCCAGACGAACCATCTGAGAGGGACAAGACACGCGGTGTGAGACGTACTGCATGAATCCATGCCGGTTGCTATGGTTACTTTACTTTACCTCCAACTGGACGCAACTTTGGCACACCTCCTTGGAAAAGACCCCCCATTCCCATTGGGCCTCCGCCTCCATGACCTCCTCCTCCTCCTCCAGATTCTGGTGATTGGACCTCCAGTTCATTAGTTAGCCTTGATGAGCAGCAATGAGTATTAAGGATGTGACGCCACTCACGCTCCAAAACGGGGGCGCTGCGGTCGTTGACCACGCCCACTTTCTTCAGCCTGGTGCCTTTGCAGATGTCGGACAGCAGCGCTCCTCTGCCTTTGGCCTCCGACGAGCTCAGCTTGGGAGGAGTGGTGTTCGCCTGCGGGGGGGGGGGGGGGGGGGGGGTAGGGGGGTGCGGTCACAGGTCAAAGGTTGCACCGGGCAGTGCCAAGCGAGTGCCAAGCGCGCAGCCTCACTGACCTGACCGAAGGTAGGCGGGGGCGGGGGCCCCGGGGGAGGCGGGGGAGGGGGAGGAATGGGCATCCTGTCCCTCTGTTGGCACTTTCCTGCGCGGATTCAATGACACCTCAGTTTCTCTGCTGGGACGATACGCTCGCACTCCTGGGAAGAAACAGAAAAACATTCATTCCATTGGCGGCCATGCATCAGCTCATCACATGACACAACGCTTCTCTTCTTTTTACACTTTTACACCAAACCACTGTTTGGTTAGCGTCCACACGATTTATAAGCAAACAATGACCGGGTAAGCCTGCATTCCAAGTGTGACAGTGCAAGATGATGTCATTGTCTAATTAGCGTGATTGGCCATGACTCATGTGCAGGTTATTTTATGGATCCCTCCTGTCCCCAGAAAAAGTCTCATCCTGGTGGCATGAAACTCTGAAACCGGGGTGTGGAATTATTGACCGTTCTAAGATTCGGGTCGGAGAACAGAGGGACTCATCGGCTTCCATTGTGGACCCTGAGGTGTTCGGTTCAACTCCATGTCTCCATCTCACATGCATATAACCTGATTACCAAAATACTGTAAACAAAGGCAGCGTATATAATTGCACATGCAAAGTGTCAATTTAACTGTTGTCCAAGTATTAGCATGTGCAGGTTAGTTACGCTAGCTAAACCATCGAGCTGTCATTTTGTAAATAAGACACACAATTCCCTCACAAAAAACACACACACACACAAAAGACACACAAAAAAATGAAAAGGTATACAAAACTGTGGTGAGACCAGCCATGTTGTTTGGTCTAGAGATGGTGCCACTGAGGAAAAGACAGGAAGCAGAACTGGAGGTAGCAGAGATGAGGATGCTGAAGTTCTCATTGGGAGTGACCGGGATGGATAGGATCAGGAATGAGTACGTCAGAGGTACATTAAAAGTTAGAGGCCTTGGAGATAAAGGTCAGAGAGGCCAGACTGAGATGGTTGGGACATGCCCAGAGGAGAGATAGTGGATATATTGGTAGAAGGATGCTGCCGTAGAGGAAGACCAAAGAGGAGGTTTATGGATGGTTTGGATGGAGGCGGTTGAGTTGCTGTGGCGACCCCTGAAGGGAAAAGCCCAAAGAAGAAGAAGAAGATTCTCCATGGCACGCTTGTCCTGTATGCTCTTTAACATTCAATTTGTGGGTACCGAACTCCTTCACAGGCTCGATTCCACTAGATGTCACTAAATATTAACGGTCATAAAACAGTTCACATCCCGGAGGCTGCACACCCGTTACCAAAACAGGCTTCAGATTAATATATATTTTTTTTAATAATCTTTGTTGCAGCTCTAGTACAGTGGATGGCGTTCATATGTGACCAAACAAACCAAACACACCCTTAGTGTAAACATCTTCAAAGGAAGTAGTTTGTTAGCAGTTAGCCACAGGTCGTATGCACAGGTGACAAACCAATCAGAAACGATCTCTAACCATCGGGTGTCAAAAGAGGAGGGTAGCTAACATGAGCAGGATTCACTATCTTGGCAGCTTGTGGCTGGGTTAGCATGAAATGTTTTCATGCCTGCCGAGGAGGGGAAACAGGAAGTGGCGGGCAGGGATGTGCTCAGACAGGTTGTAACACAGACGAATCGTCTTTTTCCTGGTGTGTTGAAATAGTTCCACGGCTCCTGCGGCTCTTCTCAAACATGCTCCAGCTTATGTCCACAGACAGGCTTTCACCTTTTCGAGACACCAAATCCTAAGACACTTTTCAGTTCTGTTAGTTTTCGGTTTCTTCTTCTAACCGTGAGGAGCAACGGTGCCATGGCTCGGTTTGGCGTGCACTTGGCAGCCTGTCGACGTGCGGTGAAGTTTACAGAGTTTGAACACGTGCGCTTAAACGGCGTGCGTCAGTCACTTCGGCACACAATGACAAAAAAAACAAAAAAAAACAACCCTTCTAGGAGCTCCCCAAACAGGTTTGCTCCTCTCACGCTGCCCTTCCTCCGGCGGCCTGCTGCAACAGCGTGCAGGAATCTTGCCAAGCGAGCTGGCGAGTCAGCCAGTGACATGATTGTTCAAGCAGAAAGACACGGTGGAGGAGTGGGTGGGTGGGCAGGGGGGGGTCAGTTTCCTCGCCTGCAGGTAGATTTCATGTTTCTTCACCAATATTCACAACAATTAAATCTTGTTTAAAAGGAGAATTGGCTGACTGCATTAATTAACATCTCCTGAAAACGAGGCAGCTTTTCTCAGGACGTTAGGACGAATTCGCCCATTAAGAGGACCTTTTTTTTTTTTTTTTTAAATAATGTACCTCGCACCCAAGTACATTATTTAAAAAAAACAAAAAACAACCTTAAACTGTATTATGGAAAGCAGGAAGTGAACAAATGTAACAGTCACTGATTGTAAAAGTACCAGATGGAGGGGTAGGATTTAATAAGCTTTGCTTCTTCCTACTCCTTTTGAACATGTGGAACTGGGAACTGATTATGTGATGCATTCAATTGGAATCTGATGCATGTTCAAATGAAATTAAACCAATACCACTTTAAGGAACGCCTCGGCTTCAAATTGGAGCCAACGCCAAAATGTTCTGCTGATGTGAGAACACGAGCTGACGCAAGACAAAAAAAAACAAACATCAAAATAGACATAAAACACGAGGCACTGGATGGGTGACGTTCGCCATCAAAAACTCTATATTCCGACCACTTCCTCACCCCACGTAACATACAAGCATGTGCATTAGATATTTGTTGTTACAATTCTCGGCTGCACAGTCGTCGAGTGGTTAGCGCGCAGACCTCACAGCAAGGGGACCAGGGTTCAATTCCACCAATTTATCATAACGACGCAATGACTCCTTTTGTATACGCACGTGCCATACATTTCTGTCAATAGCAGAAACCTCTTCTTATTCTCGAGTTGATATTTGAATTGTGACTATTACGCGCTAACGATGGATCTGCGCGATCGATAGCGCTGCGCCCGAGATGGATCCATCGTTAGCGCACATATCGATCAATTTCTGCACTGATGATGGATATAACTGCCTTGCGGTGGAGATTGATGCTTTGACACTGCGCTGACGATATGATGACAATTGTCGATCTGCTAATTGCATATAATGACAGGGTTAGAGTTAGGGTTAAGGGTTCACACCCCCCCCGCCCCCCGCCGAGAATGGCAACAAAGTGAACTGCTTGACAATTAATCAAAGATTTGAAATTTGCATGCATCGACTTCCTGTTGATTCTGGTAAGTAACAACGCTCAGTGCTGCCATCTGTTGGCATCTAAACAAACTACACACATCCATCCCGGGCGCAGTCATATACCATTGATCGTGAGCGCAGAAATCGATCAATTTGTGCGCCAACGATGGATCCATCTCGGGCGCAGCGCTACCGATCGATCGTGCAAATCCATCGTTAGCGAGTAACAGTGACAACCATTTATTCGCTTTTTGTTTTTAACAACTATTGGTAACATCTGTTATCAGGCGGTGGTGTTCGTATACTTTTTTGGTTGAAAAAAACAAAGTGTGGCTTGCAACTGGTGGACACCTCTGGACAAAAGGGGGGGAGCTTTGCTGGATCACCTACTGGAGCGATTAACCCCGCCCCTGAGAACAGCCTGCTCTATCAAATGTAACGCACCGAAACGTATGGGCGGTTATGGCGTCGGTGCTCACAGATAGTTGCTAACACACACACACACACACACACACACACACGTTTATTCACTTTCATGTCAACGAAACATACAAACGTCTCCAGTCGTTTCCTCCTGATCAGTAAAGATAAGGGGAAGTATCACGGAAGTAGCATCAATGTCATTGTTTTTACAAGGCCCTGACCTTTCATCCCAAACAAGTGACTAATGGTTGCCATTACAAAGCAAAAACAATACCAAAGTGGCTCGTTTCGGCATGGAGGTCCTGCCGTACTCATCCACAAAGCAGCTCCGGTGTTGACTTCACATGTTTTGGCGTGCGGAAATACATTGAACACGAAGGCCCAACCTGCAGCCATATTCGGGGCCTGACGTACATCACTGACACAAACAGGTTGGCCTTAAAGAACAACTCTGTGACGGTTGACAGCAATTAACAGTCATCACGGAGGCTAAATCACAGCCACTTTCAACGAGGTGAATACAAAATGATGAAGAAAAAACAAAACATGGTCTTCCGGTTAGGTTAAAATGATGACATGCCATCTTGTAACTACTTCTGGCTAATATCGAACACAGGTGTAAAGTAAGGTTAGCTTAGTTTACTCACCCGAATTCGATGACGAGGTGGCTAGACAGCGTTGCCCAAAACAACATGAATGGAAAGTGTCGTTGTGGCAATCCTTCGCTGAAGCTGAGCGACGAGCTACATAAGACGTCAGGCCTCTGGCGGAGCGCAGGCAACGCAGCTGAAGGCAACCGAAAAACACCCAGGTTAGCCGGCTAACGACGCCCGCTGAGATAGCCCTCCTCTGCCAGAGGCGGTTAGCCTAGAGCTAGGTACAGCTAGCAGGTTAGCTTGGAGCTAAGTGAAGCTAGCTAGTTAGCACGGAGCTGTTTACTTCCAGCTGTCAAGTGTCGGCGCTTCGGGCAGCGACAAGTTTTGGCCGCAGAACGTCTTTGGGGTGGCGCCGCGCCGTTTTGAAAAACTACGCTAAACGTTCGAAAGCAACTTTTCAACTTTGGCTTCGAAACGGAAAAACTTTAACCCCACTCTGGACGCGCGACAAGCGCCATCCTCTCGGCTGGCTGTTTTATCACAGCCTTCTCGGAAGCCCGGAAACGAACGACACAAAATGGAGGGAGGCAGCTCAGTGGTGCGTTTGGGAACTACGGAAATTGGAAAAGTTCATAAGTGCTGGGAGTGACGTATGCAACAAAGCGTCACAACAATACCGAAACAAATACATTTCGATTTACACAAATTATTTATGCTATAATTAACGTGAGGTTTGTACAAATAAACGATCATTTAAGTCAGTTTAATTGTGGGGGTGTGGTTCTGAAAAGATTTAATCTCAGAAACATACACAAATATAAAACGCAGGCAGCAAATTGTATTTTTAAGAATAATTAATAAACTTCTCTCTCTTTCAAAATGAGAAGTAGTCTGTAAAGGCATCATCTTTTGTCATGGTAATTCGAAACGTATATCTGAGACATTTGGTAGACTGATTTTTACAAACTACATTAAAGTTATTTTTTAGCGACAGATGTAACCTATTTAGGGCACATTACATTCATTAGACGTTGCAAGATAACACCCAAGACATGTCTGAATGCACCAAAACCTTCAATTAGATGAATTTTAAGAACTTTTACTTTCAGCATTCCGAGAAACAGCGACACTCGTCGGTCGAAGGAAGAATATTTTAATTGAGCACATCCGGTAGACTACTTCCGGTAAAGATGGCGCTGAGCAGAGCCTACACGACGCTGTGGAGGACATGCAGGCTGTTGACATCCAGACACCCCGTCCCTCCTTTCGCTGCAGTCCGGACTCAGAGCTCAGTTAGCGGGGACATAGTGCCGCGGACCTCCCTGTCCATGCCTCCGTGGCCGGAGACGAGGTTGTTACCGGAGGAGGATCAGCGGAGACAGCACGCCGCCCTGGTGAGCACCGTCAACCAGCGGATAGAGAACAGGGACTTCGGTCGCCTGTTCGCTGTGGTCCACTTTGCCGGGCATCAGTGGAAAGTCACAGATGAAGACTTGATCCTGATCGAGAACCACATCGATGCGGACTGCGGCGAGCGGATCCGGATGGAGAAAGTTTTGCTGGTGGGGGCGGAGGACTTCACCCTGATCGGCAGGCCTTTGCTGGGGAAGGAGCTGGTCAGGGTCGAGGCCACGGTGGTCGAGAAGACCGAGTCTTGGCCCAAAGTGCACATGGTGTTCTGGAAGAGGCATCGTTTCCAGCGCAAGCGGTTCATTGTTCAGCCTCAGACGGTGCTGAGGATCAACCGTATCGAACTGGCACCGAGACTTGTATGACCCGCAGACCTGTTGGTCCTAAAGGGGCCAGAAGTGCCACACGGGACTCTTTATGGTTACGATATTTGTCTCTTGTACCACTGTAAATATAAATAAAACGTTTGTAAATCAACTAACCTCGTCTGAACTCTAAAAAAAAAGCAATTAGCGCTTAACACTCACAATTACGAGTGCGTCTAAACACCTCGCGGAGCGAGTAAACCGTAGCAGGAAGGAGTGTGCATCATATCAACAAATATTGGTGTACCAATCAATTCTTTGTCACTGTGAGTGGAGATTTACCCGAAAATGAGGTTTTATCGTTGTTTGTGTTTGTTTTTGTATATCTGCTACTATTAAAGGAGTGTTGGTTGTCTTAAAAAAACAGCAAACTGCTATCGGTGCTAAGCTAGCTGTGGTGCATTCGGGTGCATCACGTAACTCCTCTGACAGACTTTGCCGCTGCATTCTCGTGATAATTGACAGTCACGTGATATTTACCAAACCACCCTAAATTTTGTACTTGTAACACACCTCAACGTTACACAAATTAACTTTCGGACTGAGTGGTCAAAAATTGACGAGAAAGCAGGGCTCACTTCAAAAGTATTTTATTTCTGTAATAAAATTCCTTCGATCCAGGAGGAAACGGGAGAACCGACATGAAGGCACTGTGGGAACATTCCTCCTGCGTGCTAGCCGCAAAGTGGACAGCGGAGAAGTTGTCATCACGAGCGTGTAGAGCAGAAACAACCTGAGAGCTCACACGACGGAATAACAACCTGCTCGGGTTCTTCTTCACGCCTCGGTCGTCGCACACGTCTGACAGAAGACACCGGAAGGAGATGACTAAAATTGCATTTTTTTGATTTTTCTTCAATTAAACGCAGTTTATCGTATTTAAATATTAGTAAGACTCAGCTAGCCACCGGCTAGGCTAATCCCTGGAAACGCAACGTTTTGGTGTCTTCTCCCAAACATGTGTCCACCGACGCTTGCCTTGAAGATGAGCAGCTCCTTTTCATTCATCCTTCCGGTCTTCTTCACATGATAAGCCCACAAAAGCTTTCCATTTCTCGGAGGTGAAGAAAGAACACCAAGCAGCAGCAATGAAGGCTTTCTTTCAAAATAAAATTTCTAGAATGATCTTCAATAATCCAATTAGAATGGTCCAAAATATCGACTCCTCTTCTTCAACGTTCTCGTCGGCCGTCTGAGCGGGTTTCTTCTGTTTCTGGGCATCCTCCGAGCTCATATCGAAAGGATCCTGCGGTGCCGTTTGATCGTGGAAGACCCTCATCTCGAACTCGCTCTCCCTGTGGGACGGGTGTCCGTAGATGCCGATGCCCACGGGGCGTGCAAAGTCCATGGGGACCACCACCACGTCCCGGCCGCAGGTGGCCGACTGCAGCTTATAGCTGTCGAAACTGGGTCGTAGCGTCTTATCCGACACGTAGAGGTCGGCGTCGCCCTTCAGGCTGTGCATGTGCAGGACGATGGTGCCGTCGTGGTTGAGCCGCAGGTAGCTGTAGTTCCCCGCCCCGATGTGGCCCTGCACCACGTGGAGCAGAACCCATTCTCCGGGAACGCTGTGCTGCTCCTCCTCCAGGAAGCTCACCAGGCCTCGGAACTGAAGCAGCAGGAGGGCGACGGACAGGGTGCGGCGGCTCAGCATCATGGCCAAGACATCTGTCAATCAATCAGCGCCTGGGTGAGAACATACGGTTCTGTTCCACCGGACACACCATTAGGTACACGACTTGTTTACTTTCATGACTGGTACTTTACTCTACTGCATCATACTCAACGTTCTTGTATCATCTTGTGTCACTCAAGGTTGGATATTGTTGTTGTATATTTGTAATATGCGGTTTCCAACTCATATTTTCATCTATTGTGATCCCAATAAATGTATTTTCCTTCACCCTTTCAATGTCTACACCGTCTATTTGTATATACTGATACGTGTCCTTTCTGCTGTTAGCAAACAGCATGATTTTAGTTTTATTTAGGTTCAAGGACAATCTAGTATCATCAAATGTGTGTGTACTGACGCAAAGTACTGCATTTGAAATACAGTCACTGTCAACATACGCACTTTAGGATGGTAAAATGAGATTTCAGAGTATTTTCCGAGATATGAAGAGAACTATTGAGTCATATAACACCTACAGAAGGAAAAGTAACCTACTATGCACTGCGGCTAATACTTATAGATGACAAACAAAGTGAGATTAGTGATAAATAGTGACAAAAAACAAACATGATTTGTTGTTAAAGGACCGGTAGCGGTAAACACGCACCTTCCGCGATCTTCTTATCGACAAGAGCCCAACATTTTAAAGTCCGTCTTCATGCGTATGTTAACATTGACATTAGTATTTTATTTAACAATATACTACAACTCTTGTGTAGTTTTTGTAGGCATACGTCGTAGTTATATACTTGGTTAGCTTCTTGGCTAAAGCTAGCACGCAGCTGCTTGCTAGCTTGTTGAGACATAGCTAACATCGAGAAAAAGCCCATCAAAACAATCGATGGGGTGGAGTGAAATAAATATCAATAAGGATACACTAAAACAGCACTTTTTAATTAAAAAAACACGAAGCTCACTTACATGTTTGTCATTTCCTCATCAGCATTATCAGCTCAACAACCTGCTGGAAGTTCTTCTCTCCTTAAAGAGACACGAAAGCGATAAATATGACACAGCGCCCCCAGCGGCTCCATGGTGTTACTGCGACTATACTGTATAACGCTTACAGGTGCTATTCCTGAATGGGGGAAGTGCCCAAGGGTTAAACCTTGTCAGTAAATGTGTCACACATTCATTCACGTTTACAATCCTTTTTCACTTTAATGAACACCAACCACACTTTAAAAGAAATAAAACCAAAATATGACCACATATGTTGTCAAAAAGCACATCAAATTTTTAAATTCTATATTAATATACTCGCTCAACAGTGTTGCATATTGTGACACATTAGATACGACATGTCGTGGAAGTCGTTACTTCAGCGTTTTGTTACTGCAAAGCAGTCGACCAATTTAAGGCTTCCAAAAGTTCCACAGTGGAGTCAAGTCTGATGTACACAAATTGTAGTTGTGTGTGTGTGTGTGTGTGTGTGTGTGTAATGGTGGTGCAATACTTGTCAATGGACAATGTCACCTTGTGATATTTGCTTCCCTTTCCAGTCAGAGAAGATTTGATCAACAAAGCTCTGCATTGGATATCTTCTAAAAACATTTCATGATTAGGACACATGATCAAAAAAAAAAAAAAAAAAAAAAGAGGGGAGGGTGGGGGGGGTTAACCAGTGAACTTTTTCAGTCTTTGATTGACACGGGGCAGCTGAAAACCAAGCGTTTCCATGACGTGGTTTGGAAGGCAAGTACCGTGACAACGCCGTTCACCTCGCCCTGACTGCTGCATCCTGACACAACAAGCTGAAAAAGTGGCGAGAAGTACAAAAGGACCCGCCCTACCACAGGCCACTATCGCAACCGTCACCATTAGCGGGTGAAGATGAGGGTCCGTCGCACACGCGCACTCGTGCACACCTTCGCTTCTCAAGCGGCAGGAAGTGTAAAAATGAAAAATCGAGATGTCACCTTCTGTTTCTATGAATTATTATTTTAATATCAGTGATTGACTGCACTTCCTGTCTTGATGTGTCCATTATGGTAACGATGTTGATGGTGATAGCGGTGTAGAAATCTGGTGTATTGCTAGAGAGCATGAACAACAACATAGTTGGCCAATAATGCTGAGTCATGCATGCACAATAAAAAGGGAGAGGAGTCTCACAGTTGTCGTTGGCATGTTAAGCGATCGAGTCTCGGTGGTGGGGGCAGGGTGGTGTCGGGCCAGGGGCGGGGGGGCAGAATGGGCCTAAAAACAAGCATCCTGGTCCAGATGGGAATGGATTCGATGCCGTGGAAAGGAGTCTCGGATTTGCGGTGGAGACGAACGAAGCCTGCGGTAAATACGATCTCTTGCTCTCCCACCCTGCACGGCCCAGCGCTCGGCTTGAGAAGGGGGGGGGCTCAGGCGACTGCGATGCAGGGAGATCCGCGCTGAAGGGACGAAGGGTGGGGGCGGGTCTCAGACGGGGGGAGCCTTGCGCTGCATTAGATAGTTGTGGATGTCGTCGGCGTCGCGCTTGAGCCAGGCGGCGTTGAGGAGGATGTTCTCGCAGCACTGTAGCACGGTGCGCTCCACCGCCGGCGTCGGGTGACTCTCAAAGAAACTCTGCAGCAACACAACACAGAAGAGTTGAGACCCCCAAACAAACAATCAGGAAAAAAGGCTGGGCCGGCTCCCACCTTTATTTCTGCGGCCATTTTGTCGATGGCGAACCCGTCCACTGTGAGCTGGAAGAACAACAACGATATGAATGCGGTTCCTTGCAGTCTGGTTCTTCAGCCTGGTCGGGATTTACCTTGATGAGACGCGATAGCAGGAACCCGCCCTGGTAGTGGTTGTAAAGCTCCTCCCAGTTGTCTTTTACAAACTTCCACGCAGCTTTGCGGCCTTGTTTACTGCTTCCTGCCACACCCCCGATGACCGAAACCGTATCCTGAGGACGAACCTCTTCCTGCGGGCGAGAGTAGAGCGGTTACGCGACGTGCGACCATGTGATTCAAAGCCAGGACACACGGGAGTGAAAGAAACAGGAAGTACCGAGAGGGCGAAAGTGAGGACTCTCTGAATGAGGTCGGGAGCGGCAATGGCGCCGAGTACTCGCTCGATACGATTCTTCTCCTCCTGCATGTCCGCTTGCTTGTGAAGCTAAAGGGGACGGACAAAGACGGGGTGAAATATTCTGGCCAATAAGGACTCGGGCCAACGCTGAACTGTGGAGAAGGTTTACCCTCAGCATGGTCTCTAACGTGGTGCTGTCTCCGTGTTTGAGCACTGTCAAGTAAACCTGCAAGGAGAGAGACAATACATCCTTTACTATTAGTCGACCGCCCCACATGGACAAATCGGGGCCCTAAACAGAATTGTATTTGGAGGATCCGCCCTCGCCAATTACAGAATGAAGAATCGTGCTCGGCATCGAGTCTTGAGCATGGATTTGGAACTGGGACTGACAAATCGGTTTTCCTGGAATGGTTCCTTTTTTCGGATTCCTAGTTTCGATGCCGAGGCTGCTGACGGGTGCACGAGCAACATGATTAAACACCTCCAGGATCATGGTGCAGAAATAGAAGAGCCCCCCGTCTTTGATGTTCTACATCAGACTTCCTCTGGACGGGCTCTGACTGGCCCGTCATCAACATGTGACCAAGTCAAGCGAAAGTGAAACATAGCAACATGTAATCATGCTCGCGAGGCCGATGGCAGCGGCAGTCTGTGGGCGTAATAACATCGGTTATTTTGGTGACGGCACTCGAAAACGAGCCAATGAAATAATAAGTCAAGCGAATGAGAACCATCCATGCCTTTTCTATGCCACTCAATCTTCGAACGAAAAGCATGGCTTCCCCAAAAGAACAGTTGATCGAGAAAAGCGAACATTTAAAAGTGAAAGCACGAACCAGTGTGTGTTCCATTCCATTTCCAACCCGACCGCTCATTCCCAAAGACGTATTTATACGTCGTTTACGTTTGCGGCAAAAAGGGGTTCATCTGATGATGACGCAATTCCACATTTGGTGAAGTTTTAAAGGGATAGTTGGGATTTTTTGACATGAACTTGTATGACGCCTCCATAAAACAGTGTCATGCACCCCTGTAAGCTAGCACTAGCATGCTCTGCTAAACTAAGCCAAGCCAGCAAACTTCCACTCATGCTCGGTAAGAGAAGTTTTAATTCTTAATAAAAAAAGTTTTCAGGTGGCCACTGGGACGTTTCATTCGGATCTAGCCACGACTAAGCAACCTCACTTGTTAGCAAAGTTAAACAGTGAAATTATTAGCAATGGCTTCCGTTCTTTTTACACTGTGTGACATGAATGTTAAAAATAAGTAATAAGTAAGATGCTGAGGCATACCGGGCTCCTGAGGTCTGCAGGTAGGATATGTTTTCCCTCCACGTGTTCCTTGAATCTCCGCCTGGCCTCCTCCAGCGTGGGCTTGTGTCCCGCCTTGCCCAGCTTCCCCAGAACCAGACCCCTCAGCAAAGCATCCAGGTGGCCTGCATCACACCGAGACTTCACGTTCGCAAACAGGAAGCTTGATAAGACTTGACGTCGCGCCTCACCTTCTCCGTGTTTGCTGTCCCAGCCCAGACGAAGGCCGATGGGGGTGAAGAGGTCGCGGATGAACTCCTGGATTTCCTCGTGGAAGTCGGTGTGGGAGAGCAGCGAGGACAGGACGCCCAGGTTACAGCTGAGGTCGCTCCACACGGTGTAGTTGGGCTCGTTGACGAACGCCTCCATCAGCTTCAGCACCTCCACCGTGCTGATCATTCCTGCACGAGACTGCAACGCAAAATATGCGTGGAAATTTGATGTATTTAAATAAAGGGATTTTTGATGAAGTGGTTTCTGGTCTCACCAAGGAGAAGAGGTCATTCTGGAGGCTGAGCCGGTCCACGGGCTGCAAGCTGAGGTCTCGGATGCCGGGCAGAAGACTCTCCAGCATGGCCGAGCTGTACTGGATGCGGTAAAAACCCACCGTGCCGGGATTGACCTGAGCACAAATAGTGGGGCGATCCAAATGGGTAAAACAGGGGGATGAGACCCGTTTTAATGACGGGGGCGCACTCACCTTGATCCACTGGTCAGAGGTGACGCCTTGAAGGGTGACGATGGTCTCGGGTTTGTCCAGTAGAACCTGGAGTTTGGAGCACCGGGGATCCTTGCTGGTACAAATACTAATGGGTACCATCCAGCTGGGGCAATCTCCACCTGTCCCAGCGACACAATAAGAAAAGAATTCTTACTAAGGGTGGCGGAATCACACCAAAAAAACAATCATTTAAAGGTAAATGACTAAAAATGACACCACTGGCTATAATCTTGGATATTTAGTCATGCCGACTTTCCACATTTGCTCAACTTGCCATTATGAGGTCCGCTGGCGCAGAACTTCTTCTGGGATATCTTGAGAACGCGGTTGTCGCCATTCTGTCGACGACAGGACAGACAGTCGGCGTGAGCGAGAGCGCGACGACACGCGGATGCCAAACTTTTGATTTGGACCTCACCTGCTCCTGTTCGACTAGGATAATGGGGAAGCCCATCTGCTTGGTCCACGAGCCCATCACCGTGGCGATGGGTTTCCCGCTGGCCTGTTCCAGACAATCCCACAAGTCCTCTGCAGAAAAGTGGAACCCACACAGGAGGTGAAACCGCCGTCGGAGTACCGGTGGGTTTTACATTTCGGGATCTTACCCGTGGATGCATTTTTGTGCTGGAACTTTAACAAATAGGCGTTCATTCCTTTCCTGAAGTCCTAGAGAAAACAGAGGCGAGGATGAAGATGAGATTCCCAAGATAAAAAAAATAAAAAAAATGTGGGTCCACCTCGTCTCCTATGTAGTTGTGCAGCATACGGATCACGGATGCTCCTTTGCTGTAAGAGATGGCGTCAAAGATTTCATCCACCTCGGACGGATGGCCAACATTCACCTGGAGAACAGAACCAGCGTCACATGGTCAGGGCAGGGAACCAGGTAGGCGCCACAGGGACCAATGTAAATACTTGGATCTCCTTAAGCTAGAGCTGTCCTATCTAGTCCTGAGCACAAACTGACAAACAGTCCACCTGCAATTGATTCGATGCCAGGAAGTTGAAATATGAACATGGGATATCAAACCGTATCATCAGTTTATCCCGGCGATAACGATGCGGCCACACACAACACACAGTCATCACGTCCGCAAAAAAAAAAACACCTGCCCACCTCGATGGGATGGCTGCTGTCCAGGGCATCCAGGTCCAGAGCACGCGTGTAGTCTGCCGACACAAACTGAGTCCAGATGTCATATTCTGGGAAGCAGTGGTCCACGCACAAGTACTCGATCCAGGATGCAAAGCCCTCGTTAAGCCACAAATGCGTCCACCATTCCTACACACACACACACACACACACACAACTTCCTTAATTTGGGTACACAAGTTGTAACGTTAGCATGCATGTGAGGTCATTTAGGGTCGGCTCTGTCCACACGGGAATGTTTTTAGGTTGAAACTGCAAAGTATTTCATCGTTTCAGCACTTCATCCACCCGGCGACGGCGTTCCGGGCACGTCAGAAAATCTGATAACGCCAGCTTTTGTCGTGGAGGCGTAGACAAGCAAACCGCTGCTTTCTGACATCGCTGTCACGTGACCAGAAGCGAGCGCTGCCGACACACCAACATCATATCTGAATATTTCGACTGGCGAGACTCACCCCGGTCGACATTCTCCTGACATTTTGTTGTCTTATCCTCCCGGAAGTCATTCCGCTTTGCCGTCAGTCTAGACAAGCCCTGAAAAGCGCAAGACAACGGATTTGTGTACGCATTCTTCCTTCGTCTGTAGTTTTGGTGTCACGTGGTTCTGTCTGAGTGTCTGTTTACAGCATCAACAGCTCGTTGCGGCTCATTGACAACATCGCTTTCACGCAGTGATCCCGCTCCGGATGCCAATGTTTACGAATTCCACACTGTGTGGACACGATTTTTTTTTTTTTTTCCAACCCGGCAAAAGAGCACATCAAAATGAAACAAAATTCCCAAGAGCATTCGCGTGTGGACAGGGCCTGTGTCTTTTCTGAGGGCGTTCTGGCCGGTTACCATGGTGACTAAGTTTCCAAACCACTGGTGGGCGAGTTCGTGACCCACCACCAGCGCCACCCACTGCCTGGAGGACGCGCAGGAGTTCTTTGGGTCAATCAGCAGCGCGGTCTCCCTGCAACAACACACACACAAGTTTAGATCAGGGGTGTCCAGACTGCAGCGTGGGGGCCCGACAGCGCCGTATCTAGTGTTCAATAGTGCTTTATTTATCACGTTTAATTGTTTTTGGTGCCATAGCGACCCCTTAGGTAAGTGTGCAGCTATGGATGTTCATCTTGTTACATTTGTAGTTTACACTCGCTAGCAGCTGTTAGCTTTGTGCACCCCGTTGCTATGCAGAGCAATCGGACATCCACGCGGAGATGCGGCGGAGGAGAGGCTGCATAGTGGGAGTGAGCAGCGGAAAACACGGTATAAAGGTTGCTGGATGAAAAACGGTATCAACCATGTTTATCGTCTGTCGTCATGAGGGAAGGTGATATGGCGGCGCTAACTTTTTACTTTTCTATATAAAAAAAAAATAACTTTATATCAGCTGCTATTTTTGTATAAATATAGATTGTTTACATTTTAATAAAAATTTGCACACATATTTGGCTTTGACTATTGTCTAAATTCAGTCTGTGGGAAAAAAATATTGGAATATATATATATATATATCCATATCCAACCTAAATATATCGAGATATGAGTTTTGGTCCATATCGCCCAGCTCTAAGATTTTGGAGCAGATGTGTGCAGAGGTTGACATCCTGAAATAAATGTGCTTTACAATTTGAGACAAGTGTATTGAATTATATAATTTAAAAAGGTATATAGCTTCTTATACAAAACTCCACTGAATATACATTTCATATCGTTATCATCATATGGTGATATATGCCAAAATATAGTGATAGGTCTATATCGCTAAACCTGATGATACATACATATTAGCGGTCAGCTGTTGAAAAATGTTTGATCCAGGTTGCACATTTCATAGAATTGTAAAACACACTTTCGTACCAAAACATTGACAGATTTTGATATGTTTATTACCTGTAAGTAACAAGGCCCCAGTTTTCCATGGCACCTGAAGGCGAGGAGAAACGCACAAATACATTTTACTTCCATGACAGACTAGTGTGAGAAATGTGCGTGTTTACACAACGTGCTTCAGAGTACAACCAACCAGCAGCAAAATCTGCAATTGCGATGAGGTCAATCTTGGGCAAAGGATAAGGAACATTGAAGTAGTCTTTGTAGAACGGTAAAGTCTTTGTGGCAACCTGAAAAAGACGAGAAAGAAAGTCAGCACATCTTAAAACGTTCCCTGAGGTCGGTCGGGCGAGATGTCGCTTACCTCCAGCGCAAAGCGGCCTTGCTCCGCCTTCCCCACCGGCGTGTAGACGCGCACCAGCACGCCGTCCGACGACTGACTCTCCACAAAGTCAAACTCGCCGATGACAAACGCTACGAGGTAAGTGGACATGATGGGCGAGGTGGCAAATTTGATTTCCACCAGGTCTTCTTCGCTTGGATATGGCTGTCGCTCAACGACATTCTGGACACAGCAGAGCAAACGGAATGGCGGCAAGTCTCAATTGGCTCAATTGGCACACTTGGGTACGCAAAGCTAAACATTACACAAATCGGTGTTAAAAATATAAAAACTCATGCATTTTAATTGATCCATCCATTTTCTACCGCAATGAGGGGTGGCCGGAGCCAATCCCAGCTGTCCTGTCCTGTCGGTATTTTCCAGATCAGACAGCCAAACTCCACTATTATTGGATAATGTGGTAGCCTACCAAAAAATATGATATGGCTCGCTTAGCCAAAAAGGTTCCCGACCCCTCAACCAGGTCATGCTTCCACCAAGCCCCATCCCAGTTTGAGGTTTAGAAGTGTAAATTCTGATAGTCGCGTGTGTGTGTGTAGGTGGGATCAGCTACATAACATCATAGCGTGGATGAGCAGTCACTGTCCACCCACCAACACGATGCACTTGGTGGACTTCCCCCCCTTTTAACTACCCCACCAAAGTAATGTCATTTTGGTGTCCTTCACAACGGTGTACTGAACTAAAGAGCTTAATGGAAATGGGACTTGAAGCCTTGTGAAAGAGCCTGACTGGGAGGGCGGCTAAAGACTGCACAGTTTGACCTGACGGGGGCACTAGAGAGCAGTAAAAGTCACTCTTGTCCTCCAGTCAGCTCATTGCATTTAAGCACAATGGCGGCTTTGCATCTGCAGAAAAACACCAATAAACATCAGACTTGACTAAGACCCGTTTTAAGAACCCAGCATGATCTTCTCAGTCACGGCCATGACTAAGATGGGCTGGGGGAGGGCCTGACCCGACCACATGACACGTACCATGTTTGACAAGGCGATGCGGTCCTTGGGGACGATGAGAGTGATGTCAAAGGTGGCTTTGATGGCGGGCTCGTCCCAACAGGGGAAAGCGCGGCGAGCGTCCGTGGCCTGCAGGAGGGAGGAGGGGACAGAAAACAAACAGCATGTGTGTCGATGTCAACGTCGGGTCACAGATGTCTTCAGTGGGACTCCAACTATGAGCAAACATGACTTGCATGCTCGTCTACACTCGGACACTGCGCACCACTGGTAATTATTAACACAAAAGGTAAAGTAGTACAGCATATAAACACCTATCCGACACGTCATCAGGACTATTAGCATTATCTCAGTAACGGCTCGCTTCCTTTTATTATTAAACTTAACCACAGAGTGTTGAATCAGAGAAACTTGACTAGCTTCATTTTTTACTTCTTTGTTTCAGATATTGGAGAAGTTGGCATTCAATAATCGTCGTTGAAAGGTGACGGTGGTTCCCGCAGCCAGAACTGCTGCACTACGGACGGTTGAGCAGAGCAAACATGCTTCCGAGGCGCGGATGGATGCTCCAAAGTCAACTGCAGCTGCTGGCGGTGTGGCTGAACATGGGATCGTTAAGGAGGAAGCCGTTCACAGATGGACAATGCATGAAAGAATCGCTCATAAAAGTATCGCAGCATCTGTTCTCAGACTTTAACGATAAACAGGGAGTGATTGCAAAAATGTGTGAATGTGAGTGTGAATGGTTGCTGGTCTTGACCCTGCCTATCGAGCATAATATTTGAACTCTGATGGGCTTTTTTTATGTTAAGGTTTTGCTTGAAATTTGACACAAATATGGGAACCACTCCAAAGACTACATAGTTCAGGGTTTTTATTATCTCAAAGTAGGCCTACACGTGCACTCTATGCTTCTGGAGGCAAAATAACAAAGGGTTGCCGCCCCATGATCACGTGCGGGTATGCCGTCAAACAGTGATTCACAATTTTCAATATTAAGCTAAACAATAAAAGAATGCGTGCTCTACAACAAGTTCCCCCAGGGAGACAATAACCTGCGGCACAGCTGTGCTAAAATCATAAGAGTTGCGTCACAGTGCTTGATCAACGCGTACGAGTGGGAGGGTACTGACAAAAAGTTCTGGGAGTACACCGGACATAAAAGGTTAGGAAAGACTACTTTATATGTCGTCATCATATCCGTCTTACCTCAAATTGTGTGACTGCAGCGTAGCGAGTCTCTCCTGCGGCGGACGTGTATTTACTACGATAGAATCCTTTCATTTTGTCGTTCAGTTCTCCTGCAAATTTGATCTTCAACACACCAGAGCCTGGACATCACGCGAGAACAGAGAGACAGGAGGCGCCACTTTGGGTCAATTTGAAGTACTTTCAAATTACTATGCAGAAATGTATGTTTGTGCAATTATTTCACGCATCAGCAGGAGACAAATCACCTTTTTTTAGCGCGCTCGGAAACGACAAGGTCACTTTCTCGTCCTCGTTTTGATAGTTAAACCCTGTGGCATCAATTTCTAAAAAAAACAAACAAAGAGTGGTCAGCATGTTACAATACATGATCTGATGGAGGAGGAAGGAACCAAGGACAGAATCGGGAATCAGATTCTCACCGTCTCCTCCGTTAGGCACAAAAGAGGCTGTGATGATGTCGATGTCGGCACAGTTCATCACAATCTGATTTGTGGCTTGTGTCACCTGCGCATGTAAAAAACAAACAAAAAAAACAAACAGAAAAAGAACACACTTGATTGAAGCACTTGTGTGCATGTGTACAGTCTTTTCCCATACATTCATTCCTTTGTGGTGGCCTGACACACATACATTTTAACCGCCAGAGACCGATTGGGCGCGACCTGTTAAGAATTCTCTTTGGGCACGCAAGTTTGTGTGGCGGCTCATCCCTAAAAACGACACGCACATGCGTTATGGTCGGATATGCAAATTAGATGATACAACACAACCGTTAATGGCATGTGTGCAGTGTATGTCGACTCTAATGCGTCTTGCAACCGGTCTTAATCAAGCATAGAAGTAGGAAATCATTTCATAGTTCATCTCCACATGATGATTCTGATGTTTGAACTACCAAAAAAAGCAAGGATGTGACGAGTGACGAGCGGACGTGCTCGTTTTTCAACTTTGGCAGAGGAACTGATAATGGAACGAGAAAGCGTGACCATAATTTTGCGTGCTGCTTCATCACCTGAGGAGTTGCTGCGTTCCTGCCAGGTGAATGTTCATTGTCTTGCCGGAGGGCACCTGACAACCTAAACAAATACACACACCCCTACTTATCAACTAGTTACGTTCCAGAAGCCCGTTTGTATAGGGATTGTTGTTTAGTCAGCATTTTGCTCATTTTTTCCAATTGTTTTTTTTTTTTTAGTACCATTCCTTACGCCTGTTTTTGTACGCTCCTTCTTCCTGCCAAGCATACAAAGTCATCAAGACATCATGGATAGCAAAGAAGGCAACTAATTTGTGATTATCTTATCGCGGACGACAACAAACATCTCGCGAGCTGCCAACGGCAATCAGGCAGGCGAATGCCGACTTCGAAACGTACATCAGGCTCATCCAAACACCGCTCAGTTTTTCCCACACAGCAGTGTGGGAAATAAATAAAAAAATCTCAGAGCTCTGAAAAGGGAGCCACAAAAAAACGAGGCTAAAGCGCTGCGGTTTGCCAAACCCATTACTCCATTCATTGAAATTCAGATTAATTGACTAGGACAATAATCGTTGGTAGCGGCCCTACTCTTGATGAATTGAGGGATTTTACCCTTTTCTGTAAAGCACTTTGAATTACCTTGCTTATGAATTGTGCTCTATAAATAAATATACAACAACCCCCCCATGAGACACGCATATTCATGCCTATATTGTAATGATTTACTCAATATGATAGTTACGCATAACAAAGTTAAGCAAAATGAGTAATTAAATGTGATATGACAGCTCTTATCACAACTACGTCAGCACGCAGTTAATCAATTAGCAGCCTCATCAATAAACACCAATGGACTTCTTGTTAACTGTAGTCTAATTTTAACCCTGCTGTGATAACTAGCCACTCAGAATATTCCCATCATTTACTCATGAAAATTAAATTCGACTTTAAGATTTGACCCCAGCGAAGTGAAGTGTGTACAAGGTGGGAGGGGGCGACGTGACGATGCCATGATTTAGCAAACACCAGCTAGCTAGCTAGCTAGCTAGCAAGCAGCCACTTGTCGCTTTATAACCACATTCACCGAGTCACAATAAATATCATAAACATCATCACTGATGCGAAGAGTCGTTAGGGCGTTCAAGAGGTGTGCTCGGAGGTAGCCAACAATTAATTATAATTATAATATAATACGCACTGACAACCGTCTTAGCAGGCTATAGCCAAGTCTTGCTAAGCTAACAAGAGCGTACAAGTGTAGTCAAACACACTTCAATAACAATAATAATAATAATAGTGTCCATATTCACTAGTGTCTCTACACACACATATATATATATTTATATAATGACGTGTATGAATGACAAAAGGCGCCATATTTGTATCATTTAGGTGTGCTAGCACAGGTGCGTGAGCGGCTAGTAGTTGGCCGTTAGAGAGCAATCAGGTTAGCTAATGGCAGCTAGCTGAGCGCATATTACATGGTAAAATGCACATTTTGCAGTGTAACAAGTGTTTGCATTTGACATACCTCCACCATAGCTTGCAGCTTGCCCGTGAACGTAAAGTTGATCAGGTCCGGTTTGAGACACAGCCCGTAGTTGACGGGGAAAACGTCAGTCGGTAGCCGCTCGAAGGGCCTCCTTTTGGCCATGGCTGCTGAACAGTGACCGGCAGCTCCCAGCTCCGTCTTATCTGCAAAGAGTTGGACTTTTATTGGAGTGCACCGAAGGACTGGCCGGGAGCGGACACGGATTGTTTGCACCAATGTCTGCGTCAGCGTGCGGCTCAGAAGGAGCGACATCAACCGGTACGCTCTGTCGGCTACGAGTCTCCTCCCGATCGCTAGACTGAATTTCCCACTCCCCCCCCCCCCCAAAAAAAAATACCCCACATGCGCACGCGCGCACACACTTAATGAAGTGACTAGGCTGCAAAACTGTACATGATCCACACTAGTCAATAAAGTCAGTAAATGATTTTCATACTCACTCAGAAGTTCGGAAAAGAATTGTTAGAACATCAACAATGTTAGCCTTACTGGAGAACACTAAAGATACACTGTGGGAAACATTTCGCCGTCGTCATCATCATTATTATTATTAGAAGTATTATTTTGAAAAGACATTTATTTGCAGCCTTTAATTTGATATTGGCTGGCAGGTCGCAAAGGGCATGTGTGCGCGCGAAGCATGTGCTACGTCACGCCGGTGTGTGTGACGTCACCCTTTGACTGACCCGTTCACACGGGCACGAGCCATGTGACGTCACAGAACGCGTCTTCTTTGTTGGACTGCACATGCATGTGTGATGATCGTCAGAGAAGCGAACTTTTTGCTGGTGATAATATTGATATTATCAATGATTATATAATAATATAAATGGATAGATTGATATATATCGTAATTCACAGATATATTACGAAGTGAAACGAAGTGAACCCTAACCCTAACCACTCTTGTTCGTGTTGAAAAAAACAAATTACACTATAGTACACAAATATCCATGCAGTATTCTTATTGTGTACGCACAATATTACGCACGGTCCAGATATTAGCCAATGTTGAATGAGGAATACACATTGAAATATTGTTATGACCATCACTTACATGACCCTGTCCTACCAAACCAAAGCCATTATCTGAACGCCACCAAGAAAAGAGTCTGTTTATTTTGAAAACCATGACCGGATATAGTTTTTTCTGTAGCTTCCGCCCCATGGCATCAACATGGCGGCGCCCATGACTAGGATACTCTCAGCATTTCAGCGAGCGACATGGAGCAGTTTAAAGGTATGCGTACTTTTTGTCACTGATGTGAAACAATTGAGGAAACGGACATTATTTCAGTACGTGGATAATAAAAAAAGTATAATATCTCACAAAGATACCGTGGCTAGCATTAGCTTGCAATAATACAACCAGTTGGAGGACAACGGTCTGCTGATGAATTGTTTATAATTTGGTTATAATTACCTAATAGTTATAATTTAAAAAACAAATAATGAGTGCTAAGGACATGTGTATGTAATTGTGCTGGCGCCAAACCTTTATACAGTGGAACCTATATAACTGTTAGCGTCTCAATCCATTCCAGAAGGTCCGACTCTAGACCGAATGAACGCTAACCGAACACTAACCGAAACACGTTGTACAGTTTTACAGTTATAGTTTTACACGCAGAAAACAATTGTAATGCATAAATACAAATAGATGATGAATGAAAGGTCTACATGAACATTTAAGGTTACTTTTACCTTCATTGATTTCTACAAAATCATCATCACATTGTAATGCCAGTGTTTGTGAAGATTTAGTCACCAATGCAATTCTAATTATAAGTTTTTTTTATATTTCCGACCCTTTTTTAATGAGTTGTGGACTAATATACAGCACACGATACCCTGCACAGAAAGCTTTCTAGATTTTCCAGAATCTGCACCTATCACAGCGGTATTTCCTTGGATTTTCAAAACTGTCTGTTTTAATTTACGGCCCTCCTCTGGACACGCCCACTCTGCCGTGATTGGTCACACTTCCAAGCGCTCCAAGCGAGGACTTCCTGACTTGCGTCCTCTGCTAAACTGAACCAACCCAAGTAGCTTCCATAGATTTTTCCTAACTTTCGCCGCTGTATCAGCATGTTTAGTTCCAGAGGAGGGGGGGGGGTCACCGGAAAACATTGATTCACTTCTTCTTTCTCTCGTCAGGCTGTCGAACCCTCAGCGGGTGTGCGGCAGCACCCGGTGCCACTTCTTGTGCCCGTGAGGACCAAGAAGCGTTACTTCATCCCTCCAGCTGTGGGCCTGAAGAGCAAGAGGGACATGAACCCAGAGGCCAAGGCCCGAGCGGCCGGCGTTGTGCTCCGACAGGAATACATAGAGCGGCCCATCAACATCTACTGCACCGGTACTGTGGACCCCAAACGCATCACAAATGTTTGCACCAGACGTCAGATTTGATCATGTCTTCCTGGTTATTAGCGGGAATCTTTGACCCCTACATCCCTCCAGAGGGAGACGCTCGTTTGTCGTCATTGTCGAAAGAAGGCTTAAAGCAGCGCACCGAGCAGATACGACAGAGCGCCTCCTCGCAGCTGGCGTAAGATGTTCTCCACAGCCTTGTCTGATTCTTCTTGGGGCCAACAAGGCAACTCAAAGAGTTTGCTGTTTTGTCATCTTCACAGGATTCGTAAGATAAAAGAGTTTGATTCTGAGTTTTCCACAAAGGGTTTCGCTGAGCGAGCTCAAGAACTCTTCATCGAGGCCCACAACGCGCTGTGCACGTAAGACGTGGAGCGTAAAGTTCTCACACAAGCTGCTCCGATGAACATCTTCTGGCTGTTTTTTTTTCAGGTTCAACAAAGAGAAACTTCACTCGCTGGTGACAGAGCGATGTTACCCCGTAAGTTCCCCTCAACTCCCCGTCGGCACTTTTTTTTCAATGCAGCTCCCATCACGCGTACGTCTGCCGCACAGGAAATGACCAGGGGGAACCGCTACAAGACCCTCCAATGGCGTTTTGTGGAGTCGCTGGAGGCCCCCAAGGTGGTCCACGCCCGCTGCCCTGACATGGTCACCAAGGGCAACTTGTACGGCCAGGTGACGGTGCGCATGCACTCCAGACAGGTGAGATGCAGCCAATCACATCGTCCTGTGTCAATCAATCCATTTATTAATTTATCGTGTCATTTATTTATTTATTTATTTATTATCGTGAGACTGAAATCTCATCCTGTTTTTATCTCGCTAAATCTTGCGACACACCCAGTAAATAATGACGGACATGTTTATCCAGCACAGTGGAGGAGTGGTTAATTGCACATGTATTTACCATAAGTGTTATTGGTTCCACAACTCCATGGGCCTTTGGAAAATGGTAATTATTAACCCTCCTCTTGTGTTAAGGTCGGTACCAACTCGTTTTGCATTTCAATGCATAAAAATAATTTTTTGCATTAAGGCTTTTTGATTTTGTCAGGAAACTCTATTTCAACAAAATGAAACCAAAAATGGTCTGGTTGAAATTATGACCACTGTATTGTTAGGGTCAGTTTAGACCCGGTTATAATAATAATAATATGACTATAAAGCAATATTTTGAGCCACAACTGAAATCATAAGTGTACAATTAGCCAACACAATGACAACCAGCTCCTCTTCTCATCATGGAAGCTTCAGGGGATTCTCATTTTGACCGCTTTTCCAGTGTACATGTGACGTGAATTCACTCATTTGATTGGCTGATTTCACATTTACAATTTGGATCATGGAAAGAACGGCAAGAAGTACAGTGAACCAAGATCTGGACCTGATTTCAGTTTATACTAAAGTTCTGTTGCTGAAAACAATCACTTTTTCTACCTTTTCTTGACATGAATATATATGGGTCAAAATTCACCCCAACACCATACATGTTTCTTTAGTGATTAATACTAAAATGAGAAAATAAATCAAACTAATTGATTTAAGAGATATGTTCAATAGCCCTCAGTAATAGCCAGGTAAGAAAAGAACCTTCAATTTATGAATAAGATTCTTTTGAGGTTCAGTTTACCATTTTTGGAAATTGAAATGGAGGGGTATAGTGACAAAAAAAAGGCCTACATGCGCACAACAAAAGTATTAAAAGCAACATTTTCACGGATGAGGAAGCCTAAGAAGGTAACCAAGACATGAGAAGCAAATTTGATGTTAACTTATTGTTTTTAGTGTATTTTATAGCTGATTTAATACACGGGTCAAAACATAAGAGATGATACCAGAAAGCTAACACAAGAGGAAGGTTAAAAAAAAAAAGAGTTCTCCAACTTTCATCACTATTATCGTTTGTGTTTTATTTATGACTGGCTACATTTCAATTGAACAGTAAAGAGTTCGTACACGTGAAATGCTTTCTTCCGGTGGAAGTGTCGGAACCGCGATGTAGCACCGTAGTTGAGGTTGAGGAACGTGTCATCCTGCAGACTCTGGCCATCTACGACCGCTTTGGAAGGCTGATGTTGGGCAGCGAGGAGCAACCAAAGGACGTCTTGGAGTACTTGGTGATTGAGCGACACCTCGTCAACCCCTACGGCCGATGGCGGCTCCACGGAAAGATCGTGCCATCCTGGGCCCCTGCCAAGGACCCCATCATTAAGGCGAGTAATGATAAATAGACCAGGGCTGTCCAAATTTTATTTATTTTATTTTTTTGCTGGAAATGTTTGCGGCATAGAATTTAGGATTTTTTCCAAGTTTGGTTTGTAAATATGGAATTTACAACGACTGTAAAGTGAAGTTTATGCGAGGCGGGGATCGACACACCCAGTATGAAACACTGCCAAGTCACATGCAGCGGTTTTTGTTAGTCTTATTTTCCACAATTGCATCCCCTCGCTGTCACATGACCAGAACCGAGGTTTGACGACAAGCCAAAAATAATATCTGAATATTCCGACGGACACAACTCGCCTCCAAAACGACTCGCAAAAGTACTTTGTCCACTTTGTCCTAAGTCTAGGTGAGCCTTGGGGAAGTGGAAGACGACGGACTTTGTCACTTTATAGCGCCACAAGTAGGCGTGATTTGTGTATTACGTGGTTTTCACGCAGTGATCCATTCCCGCCCGGATGAACCTAATCCCCGGAACGTTTCTGTGTAGACAGGACCTAAGATCAGCTGTGAACTGTTCACCCATTTTATTACTTAAAGCAGGGGTCTCAAACTCAATTTACTTGGGGGGCCACTGGAGCTCGGGTCTGGGTGAGACTGGGCCGCATCAGGTTTTCCAAAAAAAAAAAAAAACTAAACGCATTTATTAAAAACTTTGCTTTGGTTACAATTTTCTATTTTTTTTACTATAGTCACATTTATACTCTTTTTATTTACAACATATTGCGCAACTGCAGGGTCTTGAGACACATGCTAACTCGCAAACTAGAGAGCTAGCGACCTAAACGGTAGCCTTCAAGTTATTTCCTTTAAACTTAAATTGCCAAAAACGTACCACTTCCACACTGATAGGGAGGATAACTATTAACAGTTATTTAACCTTTAACGTGAACATTAATCAAACGTTATAATTTTTTCTGGGTACATGATACCATACAGCATCCATATCAAACTTAAACATTAAACTTTCATATCAAGGCGGGGGCCTCAAACTAGTGTCCTGCGGGCCACGTTTGGCCCGCGGGCCGCGTGTTTCAGACCCCTGATTTAAAGTGTCCTCTCCATTAATTTCAACCCAACTCTTTCTTTTAGACCGTAGCGATCCCGGGTCCAGACCTGAAGCCGGGAGAAGAATTCGATTCCCTCAACTATCAAGTTCCCAAAGCGGAGGCAGTGCAGTGGTCTAAATGAGCCACCAGGTGGTGCTGCTTCAAACCACAGTAGGACATGCAAAGCTTTTTTTTTTTTTTTGTCACTAAACATCAGCAGACAGGATGATGGTTGATCATTCACACGTCATGTGTACGCGTAGAGAAAATGGCGATAAACAGATGTTCACGAATGCTAATCTTTATTTCTCATGACTCTCCTGTATTGTTGCCATTGGGAAGTACAAAAATAAAATGTCCCTACTTGCCCGGCAAAATAACAATAATAATAATAATAATCTGAGCAATCTGTCATAAAAGAAACACACTCGCTGCCTTTCTTCCTACATACATTTTCTACTTTCCTTCAACAAGACAAACATTCATAAAACTCATCCAATAAAAAAAACACCTGATAAATCATTAAATGATAGCATAGGGAATTATATCATTGTACTTTTCCACAGTCATGATGCTAAAATAACATTAGCATTGAACATAACCTTTTGGACATCTTATATTTATGTATAATTATGAAATGATGTCCTTCCCACCATAATCTCCATTGGCTGCATTGCTTTAAATATATTCTCATTTAGTTGACTTGGAAAAACAGCGCCATCGCATGGGCTACATTTGCTATTGCAAGCACTATGCCTTGGCACCGCTTCAGCTTGGTAATGAAAGGAAGGAACAGGAAGTGAAACGGGACTCCATCAAAGTGTGCACCGCCCTTCCAAACGTCAGGGGTGGTCAAAGGTCAGGAGGGAATATGAGTGCCTCTGCGGCACATTCCGCATCGTCATCCTCATCCTCCTCGGGAATGTTCTCAGGTTCCCACGTGAAAACGTCCGAGTTGTTGTCTGTGAACGATCCGGAGCTGCTTCTTACCATCTCCCAGGGACACAAGGCGTCACGGCGACCTAGCGCCAAGCCGGCCTTAGTACCGTCGTCCTGCTCGTCGCTGAGAAGACCCTGATCCCCCGGGACCTCGTCGGGGTTGCTTGGGAGGTGCGGATCCTGGATCACACCAGGACAAACTTGGGTTCCAGAGCCATCTTGGTCTTTGACACTTCCTGTTCTTTCTTCTGTCTCCCATGGACAGACATCCGGACGTACGCTTTCTTGTTTATTCAGGACTGCTGAGTCCTCAGTCTCCCATGGACATACGTTGGTCCGAGGGTTTTCTTTGTCCGAGGAACAAACATCCGCTTTAGAACTGTCCCGCTCATCTGTCTCCCAGGGACAAACATCTCCTCTTGTGCCATCTTGCTTCTTTGTGTCTTCACATATATTCTCTCTAGAACTGTTACCCTTCTCCAAAACCTCCACTTCCCAAGGGCAAACGTCTGTTCTGGAACTGGACTGCTTTGTAAGTACTTTTGGTCCTTCAGTCTCCCAGGGACAAACGCTTTCTCGAGAACTGTCCTGCTTTTTCAAAACCTTTGGTTCGTCCGTCTCCCAGGGACAAACATCAGCTCTTGAACTGTCCTGTTTTGTAAGTACTTTTGGTCCTTCGGTCTCCCAGGGACAAACACTTTCTCGAGAACTGTCCTGCTTTTTCAAAACCTTTGGTTCTTCCGTCTCCCAGGGACAAACATCAGCTCTTGAACTGTCCTGTTTTGTCAGTACTTTTGGTCCTTCGGTCTCCCAGGGACAAACACTTTCTCGAGAACTGTCCTGCTTTTTCAAAACCTTTGGTTCTTCCGTCTCCCAGGGACAAACATCGGATCTGACGCTGTCCTGCTTTTGCTGAATTTTCTGTGCCGCTGCTCCCTGCTGCTGTACTTTTTCCGATGCTTCTGTTTTGACTTCCGTTGCGTCCTCTGTCTCCCATGGACAGATATTTACTCGAGAAGTATCTTGTCTCACGTGATTTTTCGACATTAGGTCTGTTTTTGCCGATATTGACTGTTCGTTGTCCCAGGGACACACGTTGACGCTGAGATTGGCGGTATTCCGTTGGAATGATGCAGCGTCTGAACATAAGACGCCTTTTGGGTCATTTAGTTTGTCCTGTTGTCCGCTGTCCCAGGGACAGACGTCCGCCTTGATGATCATTTGTGAAGGTGAGATTCTAGTTGTTGGTTCTACTTCCAAAGGACCGCCGTCCTCCATAATTTGGGGAGGATCTGGGAAATCCCATGGACAACTTTCTTCTGTCTTGGTTATTTTTCTTTCCATAAGCCGGACAGGAGATTTAGCGGGGTTGGGTTGTCTCTGACCGGACATAGTCGGGAATACCGCGGCTTTCATTGCTACTTGTCTCGAGGGCACCTTGAGGGATCCTTTGGTCTGGATGGGATTGAGGTTCTCATACACAACTTCAGCGTTTTCCTGAACATCCCAAGGACAGACATCGGCGTACTCGCTGTCTTGTTTTATTATCGGTAGCGGTGTTCCTGTGGGTGTCTCCCACGGACAGATATCTGCGGAACGTTTCAGAGACAGTTGTGTCTTTGAGGGGACGGCATGAGAACTCGACGGAACATCCTGGGACTCCCAAGGACACACGTCTGAACGACCGCTTTCTTGTCTTTTGACGATATCCTGCTGGTGAGACTCCCACGGACACACAGCGGATGCCGGTGTCTCCCACGGACAGATGTCTGATTTCATGCTTTGCTGCTGCTTGGAGGTCTCGCCTTTCTGTGGAGCAGCGGTTCCTTCCCATGGACAAATATCCGCATGAGACACATTCCGAAATGAAAGTCTTTTGCTTCCTCTTCGGTGAGTGGAAGGCGTCCTGGAGCTGCTTGAAGTCTCCCAGGAGCTTATGCTGCTTCGTTTACTGCTCTGCCTGGACAGAAGGACATTTTCATATGTTCCGTCTCTTTGAAGATCATCCGCATCTCCAGGATAGATGGCGGACTTGACAATGACCAGCCTTCTTGGACTCCTGTCAGAAGAATCCCCAGAGGACAGTCGGATGGCGTTCTGCTTGACTAGGCAAGGTTTTCCATCTGCGGTGGTCATGCTTCTTCTTTGTAAGTTGCTTGGATGTCTACTGGATGTTCCTGACCTGGATGTTGAGGAGACACTTTCTTGACTTTTCTGTGAGACGGAATCTTCTGTATTTAAAGGTTGATCTTTACTGGACCTGCTTGCTGCTTCCACCGAGGTCAGGAAGGATTTGACCGACAGCCACTTGGTGGTGGTGTTTCGGAACGAAAATACTCGCTGATCTTTATTGACTTTGGGTCTTGGAGACCCCGGTGCGCTTGCAGACACCGGAGACTGTGGTTTTGGGGACTCGGATTCTGCCTTGTCTTGTGGGAGATTGTTCTCCAACGGCAGTAGATGGTCCCAGGGACATACGAGAGCGACTGGCGAGGTGGGACTCTGCGTTTCTTCATCCTGAGATTGGGCGTAGGTGACGTGCTTGTGGCTTTTGTCTCCGGATTGTCCTTGCTCCACTTCCCAAGGACAAACCTCCGCTTTGTCGAAAGACTCGGACTGTAGCGCGCTCCTGGTCTGCTCGCTAATAGAGAGGCTCTGCCGGGACGTGGACCCGTTAGCCATGGTCATGTTCTCCACAGAATGATTGGTAGTCGACGTTAGACTCCAGGACTTGTGAAGCCTGGTGTGGTCTGGGTGCAACAGGTTGGTGTCGATTGTCAAATTTTGCGCACTGACCGATTTGCAGACTGCTGGATGGATGTCTAAGGAATCTGTCTCGGATCTCTGAGAGCATCTTTTCACAGCGTTGATCTTCAGCGTGGACGAGTCCCGCGAGAAGGAGCCCCCGTCTCGGACATAGTAGTGATCACTTCGGGACTTATACGGAGACGGGGTTGGCGACTTGATTGAACTTCTGATGCTTAAGTTGTCCGCCGCCTTCCGGAATGACCCAGAGTGATTCCCGCTTCGGAAGGATCCGTCTCTGTCCTCGCGACTGCACTGTCGGCTCACCGCGATTCTTTTGATGATGGATCGTCCCAAAGTGCATCGAGAACTTCTCTTCTTTGGTAGATGAGGATTATTTGCGCTCATCTTCTTGGCTTTGTTGACTTCCAACTGGGAATATAATCTCTTCAGTTCATCCTGGTCACATGAGAACATGGAACATCAGAAGGTAAGACACAACATCTTGGTGGAGAACGGTTTTGCATGATGACAGTGATAGATTTCCATTTCAAAACTATATTTTTGGTCGGAGGGAACAACAGAGTTTACCCGGAAGTCATCAGGATCCACACTGCGCTCGCTCCAAGCGGACCGGAAACTGCTGTTGAGGTACGACCGCCGCAGATCCACCTCGTCTTCGTACACCTCAGCGGCGATTTCCTCCCTGCCGGGTTTGCTCATGTACAGAAACTGCAACACACAACCGGAACGTCGTTGTGTTGATTGTGACGCCGCAGGATCAACGCACACAAGAAGACTACCACGTTTACCTTTGGGATGAAGAGTAGCGCCAGCGTCACGGTGATGGTCACGTGGGTGTGGGCGAAGGAGAGGAGCAGCATCCAGTCGGGATGCAGAGAAGGAAACGTAAACCTGAGGGACGGCACAACAACGACATTCCACCTGAGTTCCAGAGGGTTTTTCCTGTTGGGACCAGGGTTGGACTGGCAATTGGGACCACCAGGATATTATTAGTGGTAATTACGCTCATGGTAATTAAGTGGTAACTAAATCCCCCATGCTAGTCCAGGAACATGCCAAATTTTTGTCCCCCGTTCAAATCAAATCAACTTTATTTGTAGAGCACTTTTCCTGCAGAGACATGCAACACAAAGTGATTTACAGAATTAAAAACAATTGCCACAATTAAAAAGAAAAACACGGCGGCACGGCAGTCTAGTGGTTAGCGCGCAGACCTCACAGCTAGGAGACCAGGGTTCAATTCCACCGTCGGTTTGCATGTTCTCCCCGTGCATGCGTGGGTTTTCTCCGGGTACTCCGGTTTCCTCCCACATTACAAAAACATGCTAGGTTAATTAGCCACTCCATAGGTATGAATGTGAGTGTGAATGGTTGTTTGTCTATATGTGCCCTGTGATTGGCTGGCCACCAGAAGACAGCTGGGATAGGCTCCAGCACCCCCTCCCCGTGACTCTCATAAGGATGAGCGGTAGAAAATGAATGAATGTGTGCGGGCGTGCCTCGGAATTACTACGCTGGTCGGGTACCTGAACGTGTCACGGTAGCTGTTAGCTTCGGGAGTTGATGCTATGTAAAGCCGTGTGCGTCTATAAACGTGAGTAACGTTTATTCTCACTTATTTATCGTTAGACGCCGCCGATCTATATCCCTGTTGTATCGTGTTTTTCACACCAATGGGGGCCCAACCGGGTTCTTACCTGCACAGGTGGAACATGGTGGAGAGAAGCAGCTCGTTGTGGATGGCGATGCCCATATAACGAGGCTCGTGGAAGGCAGACGGCACCGGCCGGACAGCGGTCCACAGGGAGCTCCCCCAGCACAGGAACAGGAGCTCGGCTGCGGTACCACAGTCCCGTTAATCCTACCAAATCCTACCGCTACCTGGACACGGGGACACTTTCCTGATTATGTGTTCCAATTACTCACCCACGGCCATCATGTAGTCCCAGCGGTCCAGGTAGCACAGGTTGAAGTCCTGGCCCTCAGACGTGCTGCCTGTCACAAACACCGGAATGTTCCGGTCGCGGTTTTGCAGGACCCCCACCGTCCAGGCACACAGGAACCAGCTGACGGTCATCAGCATCATTCCCAGGATCCTCAGCAGGTGGAGGCTGGACATGTACGGGACTCTCTGGGCCGTGCGGGACAGGAACACCTTAAGGACCCTGCAAAAGAGGTTTAAGGCCGACCTTAAAGTTGTACAAGCGAGTACCTCCACACATCATCATCTCACCTGTACATCTTCAGAGTGAGCGTGCCGTAGACGATGGAAAAACCCAACATCCGAACCCAGCGCAGCAGGATGCACCTGAACGTGCTGGGCCTGAAGTACAGGATGAAGACCTGCAGAGGCCCACAAGGGGGGGACTTTTAGTGACATGTAGACTGGCAGACTGGCCCGTATCTTTACAGTAATAGGAGTGTAAAGGTGACTATAGGGGTGTTATTTCATGTCTACAGAGCTCTATTTCAATATGTTCCATTTATTAATATTGAATCCTACTTTATTAAATCCTAAAATCACTGATCACGGTCGGGTCTGCAACCGATTAACCGCGACTGGTGGCCAGCCAATCACAGGGCACATATAGACAAACAACCATTCACACTCACATTCATACCTATGGACAATTTGGAGTGGCTAATTAACCTAGCATGTTTTCGGAATGTGGGAGGAAACCGGAGTACCCGGAGAAAACCCACGCATGCAAACTCCACACAGAGATGGCCGAGGGTGGAATTGAACTCGGGTCTCCTAGCTGTGAGGTCTGCGCACGAACCACTCGACCACTGTGCAGCCCCTTTGCATTGACATTATACGCTAAATAAAAGTAATTAACAATAATAATGATTCATATAAAATCATATTATTTGTGGGATTTACCCACTTAGTTGAATATTCCGACCACAGGAACGGGTTTTAAATTCTCCATGTTGACTTGAACCAGCAACCTAACAGACCGTTTGCTTTCAAAAGGGAAACAAGATGTCTGACAGCAGTTGTGCCTTCTAGTGAGCGGACCTCCGTAATCCAGGAATTAGCGCTCATTCCGCCGTCAGCCACTCGGGATGAGAGCATCAGCTAAAAGGTCAAAGTGTGAGTGCGGCCGCACATCATTGTGTCCGTAAAGCAGCTCAGAGCGAAACGCACGCAGACAACGTGCACTAAAGATGGCAGCTTTTAATCAGCGCAAATGGGCGCCCCCCCCCCCCCCCCCACGTGCATTACAGCAAGAAGCTCCCAAAACTTTAGCATACGCTACAAAGTGCACAGGCTAAATGTTCCGTGTTGTACTAGCTAGCTAAACAACTACAAATCAGCCTTTGAACGCACCAACAAATTCAAAGATTGATTATGTCGCAAGAACAAAACCACGTTATGCTTCTCCGCTAGCACCGCCCCTTCAGGCATTATGCTATAATCCTCATGGCGCCGTGCGCTGAGCCGTAAACTTCTAATCTGACCGCCGTGCACAGCCACGGATGCGTGAAAAGGAATCTGATTGGAGCCACTTCATTAGGAACGCTATCTTATGAGATCCGGCCATTCCAGTCTACTAGTAGACTAGTAGACACCGCCAGCAAGGACAAAACTCACCACGTGTTCAATTCCAGCCCTGGTCATCACACTCATGCACACGACAAAGTGTTTTCCATCTGCTGAGTCACTGCCCTCACAGGCCCCGATGCCTGCAGACTGTGACAGCCGGTGGAAAATACATTCCAATTCACAAATTAGAATGGCTTCTCCTCCTTTAGCCATGTGACCGCCATCTATCTATCTTTCTTTGTGGAAAGATGGATAGATCTCCTTCTGAGATGAACTCTTACAGGGAAGTAGAGGAGCAGCGATCCAAACAAGATGATCTCCAGCAGCAGGAGTCCAGACGCCCGGATCCTCTGAGGTGGGGAGTGACAAAGACGCCATCGTGTTAACATATTAGCTTATAAAAAAAAGCTTTCATGGAAAAGGTCACCGGCGTTCCGACCCACCCTGCTCCGTCGATGGCGGTAAGCCACCAGCATGCTGATGAAGATGAGCGCCATGAAGGTCCCCTGAACAGCCAGCACGCCAGCCCTCAGCGGCCAGTCCTCCTGCACCCAGCACGGGGCGCCATCTTGGCACCTGCGGCAACCCGGCCAGCATGGCAGGCAGGTGGGCATGGACGGGTAACACCGACTGCTCGTGTTCTCGCCACCGCCGCCGCCACCATCTGCATCATCATGAACAGTCAGACTCATGTCATAAACTTGTTTGTTTCCTGCTGCCATCAACGTGACAAAGACCATATTTGGTGTTGCTATGGTTACCTGTGTCCTGATTGGCTGCCTCAGGGTTGTAGTATCCTTCTTTACAGCGACAACAGTACTGACCCAGCCTGAAGCCCCGCCCCGGGATGGGCACGCACTGCGAGAAGGAAGTAAGTATTTCAGGCTGCACGGGGACAAGTGGTTAGCGTGTAGGCCTCACAGCTAGGAAACCCGAGTTCAATTCCACCCTCGGCCATCTCTGTGTGGAGTTTGCATGTTCTCCCCGTGCATTTCTCCGGGTACTCCGGTTTCCTCATTCCACATTCCAAAAACATGCAATGTTAATTAATTAGCGACTCCAAATTGTCCATCGGTATGAATGTGAGTGTGAATGGTTGTTTGTCTTTATGTGCCCTGTGATTGGCTGGCCATCAGAAGACAGCTGGGATAGGCTCCAGCACCTCCCGTGACTCTCACGAGGAAGGGCGGTAGAAAATGAATGAATGTGTGCGGGCGTGTCTCGGAATTACTACGCTGGTCGGGTACCTGAACGTGTCACGGTAGCTGTTAGCTTCGGGAGTTGATGTCACGGTAACTGTTTAGCTCCGGACGTTGATGCTATTTAAAGCCGTGTGCGTCTATAAACGTGAGTAACGTTTATTCCCACTTATTTAACGTAAGACGCCGCCGATATATATCCCTGTTGTATCGTGTTTTGCACCTTTACTCGCTAACCTTGCTAACTGCCTGTTAGTTAGCCTCGTTAGCATCGCTACTGTGTTGCGGTTCAGTTGTGAACATATCGCTAACTCGTGTATATTGTATATTGGGCTTTGTGCTTGGTTCCATTGTAGTCTTATATCTTACTTATAGAGTTTATAAGTTTGTGCTCACTAGTATTGTTTTGTGTGCTTGTTCCCACACAGAAACCACACACACGTACATATACATGGCCCCATGCGCGCGCACCCACCTACCTGTGATGTGACACGTGATCTAAAATAAATAAAGCAGTATGTACACGGTACATACTGTACACAGTATCGAATGGTTCTGTTTTTAAATATACTGTTTTTGTATCATAACCAGTATACAACCCTAGAACTCTTAAACTACCCCGAGTACATTAGTATAGTACATCAGTTAGTATTTTTGTGCATATTTTCACCCCAAAATAATGGGGGAAGGTTCATTTTCATTACTTCTGTGTTTAACAGCTGCTTGTGTAAATGTTAGCATCAATAACTCCCCCCTCTTCTCAGTGTCCAAATGCTGCAAAACACAAACACCATTTTACACATGCAACAGGAAAATGCAAAAATACTGCACTGGCATAAATACTACAAGATCAAAAACAAACGCAAAAGACTTAAGAGGTAATACTTTGCAATATAATAGACTGACTAAAAAAAACAAAAAAAACCTTAAACTGTATTATGGAAAGCAGGAAGTGAACAAAGTAACAGTTAGTGATTGTAAAAGTACCAGATGGAGGGGTAGGATTTAATAAGCTTTGCTTCTTCCTACTCCTTTTGGACATGTGGAACTGGGAACTGATTATGGGATGCATGTTCAAATGAAATTAAACCATTACCATTACCATTACTAATTAAGTGTTTTGGATCAATTCTGTGTCTGGATGTTGCTGTGCGTTTGTCCCTGTCAACATATCATGCACACACACACATACTGTATGACGCGTGATGATATAACACACACATACACACACACATACACACATATAACAGTAGGACCGCCTAAAACAACAGATGGCCGCCTCTAAACTACAGCGCGTTCTTCTGACGATACCTGAATAAAAAAACAAAGGTTAGAAAGGAGGTCGTGTTTCTCTGACACAGTTTCACTTTAGCCAGTTGGCCGACCACACACACACACACACACAAACACACACACACATGTATTAGTTGTGCCTTAATCTAAGTTAAAAGCTAAATGGACACATAAAACCACCACTGAGTCTTTTATCCTTTTTCTGGAGAAATCTCATCCATCACCACACAAACACACACACACACACACACACACAACCCCGTATATCCTGTAACCCCGCCCCCTCAGATGCGGCGAGGTCTAATGGCACAGCCTGAACATTAATGTGATATGGATTATAGATAACTTAATGCTCAGTGCAGTTATGTTCATGCTTGTGTATGCCAACAACACACGGCTGGATGTGATCGTGTATCTCGGCAAAACGGGATGGCCAAACTTTTTCCACCGAAGGATGCATCCTCAAAAAAAAAAAAGCCACTAACTGTGGCGGGAAAATTCTATTAGTACACCCCTCTCCCTGTATGCACACTCTATAATGCTACATAGACAATTGCTTTTGCTCCATGACTCCCCTTCTGTCTTCCACACCACTAAGTAACGTTGGAAAGACGTAGGGATTCAGAAAGTTTGTCGGCTAGTCCAGCTGCATACTGGCCCACAATCCAGTTCGAAAAGCCATAACAGATTAAAATGTATTTTTTGCTGGTCTGGAATCAGGAACTCCAACCACTTGTACCCGAAGGTGGCGTCTCTAGGAATTGTAAAGAAATGTGGCTTTCCCGTACGAGCCGTTGCTAACCACGTTATCTGGCTTACAGCCCTGCCCATATAAGGAAGTCTGCTTCTCTGTGACATCACAAAGGGGTAGTTTTACCACGCCTTCTGAAACCCAGCGTTCAGAACAATCCAAAACTTCTTTCAAGGCTCACTTCCAAATGTGCAAATCTTATTATCTGAAACTTTAGCATGGTTTAACACGATAATATAACATTCTAACGACATGTATTGGTCAGAAAAGTGGAAAAAAGCATAATAGGTCCCCTTTAAAGGGGATCATCTGCTGATCAAAAGCAAAAAAAGTATGACAGGGAAAGAGTTCCTGACCCAGAACAGTCTCTCCTCGCCTTGCACCCGCTAAGCCAGGTAGGACGGGACAAAGGGTGCCCGCTGGATTTGGCGGATATTTAGGCCTTTTCTTCTTCTGCATGTGTTTGGGACCTCCACCAGGGAGGGGAGGAGCGGGGGGGAGTGTGTCAACGGGCCGGATTAGCACCGTAATCCATCAGATCATCTACAGGCCGCTGCATAGCGCCACCATTTTTAAATAGACAATGAGGTGACAGGTGGGCTCCGAGGGGGAGGGGGCGGGGGCAGACTGAAAGTGTGAATGAATGGGGCGAACACACACACACACACACACACAATGATGGCGGGAAGTTTTTGATGATGTAAGAAGAATGGTGCTTATTTCACCATAGCGCCATCGGCTGGACATATCCAGTCCCTGCCCCCTTTTGGCCTAATGCAAGCTGACGTTCCCAGCCAAAACAAATAATGACATCTACTCGGTCTTCTCTTCCCTCATCCCATGTGACACGTTGTGTAGTGTGTGTTGTTGTGGCTGATTGTCCACATCCATATCAACGTTTCCTTTCCCTTCCACGCCGTGTTTACCTCCATGCTGGTGCGGTTGCACTGGTGTGTGTCGGCAAACCAGCCGTCTCCTGTGACGCACTGATCCAAGTCCACATCCTGGATGTCCACGTCAACACGGATCACGCCTCTACACATGAACACACAAACATGTCACTTTTTCACACACTTTGTGTTACTCACGGGTCAACAAAGAGCAAAACAGGAAGAATAACCAATAAGATAAATAGTTGACACACCAGATCGGGGGTGGGCAAACTTACTCACTCTGGGGCCACATTGGGTTAAACAATTTGGGGGGGGCATGAAGCAGAATGACTTGATCACGGTGCAACAAAATGAAAACTAAGCGCTAAACATAACATATAAGCTAACACTATTATTGCTGGGTAGTCCGTCTGCACCAACAATATGAACTATGAATAATAACAACATTGGATATCAAGAGTATGTCAAAGCTACCCAGCATGCCTTGCGGCAGGGATATAGGGTGTTTTTTTTGGCACGGGTATTGCACGTGGATATTTGTGTGGCACTAGATGGACAAAAGTATTGGGACACATCCGGTAATCAATGAATACATAAATGAGAGATCGGACTTGAGTTGTCCCTGAATCTTCGTTCTTCAGCTTAGCAAAACACTCAATTGTATGCTTCCAACTTTATGGGAACACTTTGGGGAAGACCCTGTCCGGTTCCCAGTGTACGCAGCAAGGTCCATAAAGGCATGCTAGGAGGAGTTTGGTGTGGAAGAACCACAACCCTGCAAAAGTCCACCTATGGACTTCAAGCTGATTAAAACACCACATTGCCCTCACTTTTCACTTCCTGTAGCTGTCCCAAAATTTTTGATGTGTTAGAAGTCCATGTGTGTGTGACATCATCAACGTGTGCGTCTGCTGTACCTGAATTCAGGTGTCAGGTCTGGCTTGAGTCCGTAGAAGGACGTGGACAAGGTGAGCATCCACCTTGGCACAAAGCGGCCATCTTGACAGTCCAGGTAGGGGGCGCTGGCCCAGCGGACCCCGCTGCTGTTGGTCACGTAGCTGTCGCCCCGCCCCCACTTGGGCGTGTCCAAGGTGCTGAGGTCATTGAGGAGGACCCTCTTGGACAAGGCGGGCTGAAGCGGATTGGACTCCGGGAACTTGAAGTGGCGGAACCAGCTGTCGTCAGGGGCTGGGGGCGGCGGGTGCAGGCGTTCCCAAGTCTTGGATAAGTCCTGCAGCACGATGGCCTGCATCTTGCCCGCCAGGCCACGACTGGCCCGGAGCACCAGCTGCGGCGCCGGGCTGGAGGGGTCGCTGTCGAAGGTGAGCAAGGACCGCCGGATGAGTCCGTCTGCCTCCAGGAGGGCCCGGACCAGAGCGTGGTACCATTCCATGTCCTCCTGCACTGTACTCTCCCGCAGGTCGCTGGCCTGGAAGATCATGTTGAGAAAATTGGCCGTGTTGGCCAAAGCGTCCAGCGCCGGTCTCAGGGGGGCGCTGAAGCTGTCTGGAAGTGGTCCGGACTGACCCAGTAGGCCGTAGGCCCGCGAGCAGCGCCCCACCTCCACTGCAGAAGAATCTCCAGTGTACAAGAAGTTCTCCGCGGGGGTCCAGTCATCCTCCAGGGGAGCTTGGGAGATATTTGTGGCCCCGCTTGCAGGTTCTGTCGGGTCCGAAGGAGCAGGGGCGCTACCTGGCGGGTCTCCTGTGCTGATGTTGTTGTTGCTCACGTCCTCCATCACATCTCCTGCTGGAGTCACCTGGGCTCTGAGGAGCGAGGGCAGCAGGAAAAGCCAAACGGGGAGCATTCTGGAACTTTCTCCGGAGAGGACGTCTGCGGGGATCCTTTGTCCTCCTTCAGCAGAGTGTCACATGATGATGGAGGTTAGCAGCGAGTCCACCAGAACGGCAGCATCAGCAGGATGCTCCCCCTCGCTCAGAGTGCACCGCTCCATCACTCTCCACACGCGAGACCCCGTCTTTAAAAATGACGTCCTCCAGATGGTGCACAGAGGTCCCACTCCTTCTGAATGTTCTTCTTCTGCCTCCTCCTGCTCTGCTAACTGTTGCTCCAAAGAGCTTCCACAACCTCACTGACGCTCATCCGTCCTGCCTCCCTCTCTCCGCCTCTTTCCTCTCCCGCCTCCCTTCGCCCCGAGTCTCCCTCCAACATTCACCGTTTATGAAAGGTGATGAGAGTGGGACATCTGCTGTGTGTGTGTGTTTCAGAAATGGCGGTTAATCTCTGCAGCATTTGAGATTAATCCTCCATAAAGACTTGTTGGATGCTCTGTTACTGCTCACACACATCATTGTTACCGCAGCCTCAAGTGTGTGTGTGTGTGTGTGTGTGTGTGTGAACAGCAAAGTAACGAGGGCGTTTTGTTAAGAAAATAAAACAAGTGTGGAGTGAAGTAGACCAGCTGGGAGATGTCATGCTGGCAAGAACTCTTGTTTTGGTAACCATGGCAACTGCTTCCTTTCCTCTATTACATGCAGGAGTAAAACATTTGTGGTGTTGTGTGCAGATTGACAAGAAAATATACATTACCCCCCCCCCCCCAGCCGTGATGCATGCTGGACAAACTGGGTAAAGACGATGCCTTCATTTTGTTTGTGGTCAAAGGTGTTTGTTGTGCTAAACGAGGAGCTGACCTCACTTTCTCTTCTTTGTCCTCTTCTTCCGTCGTGATGTTGCAGCGCCCCCTTTCGGTTCTTAAACAACACTTTGTAACTAATACATACGCTTAGGCACTTCATTAATGTCTTTTGAGATTGCAAAATAAACATTTTTTTTACCCCACCAGAAACCATTGTGACTGTGACCGCGATAAGTAAGGATTTAATATTTAAAATTTCACACTTTTGTACTCAGAGCATCGAAAACTTTGACTTTCCAAATATGAATCTTACTATTATTATTATTCCTTGTTTACACCACATTGCGCAGCTCTACTGCGCAGGCTACGGAATCCCCGCAGGGACAAAAGAGACTGCGATGGCGTTAGCAACCTAGCGAGCTAACTAGTTAGCTTCTCCAATTTAGTATAAACTTAAGAAAGAGGCTGCCATGGCTGACTGCATGCGGTGAAAAAGGTAATTAATCTAATGATGTGTAACATTTATGACGCCTGGTGGCCATAATACTATATACATATGACTTGTTTTTCAATATTATCACACAACAGGCACAATAGTAATATCATCATATAATCATAATAAAAAAATGAATGAATGAATGAACTCTGAACCCCTGACGTCACTTCTTGTCCATTCTTCTCCCCTACTGGAAGTTACTGGAAGTTATATTCTTGTTCAATTTCTTCTTCTTTTTTATTCAATGATTTGTTGTTTCTGATTGTATATATATTATGTTGGATAATATGCGTGTAAAAGTGACCGAGTGAGTGTTAGTTCATCTGTTAGGGAGCTGTAATGTTAAAAAAGTATTTCGAAGATTATAAAAAGTGTGAAAAATATGGAATTAAAATCCGTGTGAACCCTGTCATTGCATCACTGCAGAAACAAAACAAAAAAAACAACAAAAAAAATATAGCGAAAAGGCACGATGAGAAATGTATATATACAGTGTTTATATAATAAATGTATATACAGTATATGCAGTGAACCGTACAGTACGAGTGTACTGTATACTGCAGTACACTATTGCTCCTGTTTGTCTTTGCTGCCACCTGCTGGACAAACGAAAACTGCAACAACCCTTCTCGCTTTGTTTCATTGTGACATCAATTATGGCTATTAATTTATGCTTTTTATTGATTTCACTCGTGTATCTTCTGGTGGAGTCACAAGAGAGCAAAGTGGCTGCAATTTTACTTTAAGTCTCTATTCGTAGCCAATATCTTGCATGCATACATTGTTTATCATATTATTGTAATATTTGTAAGGCTTTTAAAGAGGCAATGTAACGTTGAAAAAGGAATGTGGAATAAAATAGATGAAAGTATTGGATATGGTGAAGAATTAAGTGTGTCATCATCCTCTTCATCATCATCATCATCATCATCATCGAGCGGGTGGGGCCAGGCTGTGAACAAGGTGGCGTCGGAGGTGGGGGGAGGCTGTGATGGTTTGCGACCGGGGTCTAGCTGTTTGAGGCCGGACTCCGCCCGCGGTTGGCCCGCGGCAGCGACCCTGCAGAGGATGGATGCGAGCGGCTGACATCTTGTCTTTCTGCGGTTTTGTCTCCGCGCACGTTGACGGCGCGGCCTTCGCTCGCTGCTGCAGGTCGTCGCTATGTGACGTCGCCTCCTGATTGTCTCCCCGCAATCGTGACCGAGAATGACGAGCAACGCGCAGGAAATGTCGCCCGATTTCGTGCTCATGCGTCTGGTCTCCGCGGCCGAGGAGGACCGCCTGGACGCGGAGAACGGTAACGTGCCGCCGGGGGGCGTCGTGGCCGGGCTGGGCCGAGAGGTGCTGGCTCATAGCGGCGTCAAAGCCAGCTTGGATTTCGGCCGAGACGCGGGCCTCGAGCATCCCAGCGGATGCCGGAACAAAGCCCCGGCGAGCGGCTGCGGCCCCGCTGCACCTGACACGGGCCAGACGGACGGCCGAGACCCGCTGTGTGCGCCTCCTCCGCCGCAGAGCCCCGTTGAGGCCCAGGGTTGCGAGTTCGGTCCCGGAATGCGGCCTCAGCTGCTGGTCTTCTCGGATCTAATGCGGAATGGGGATGGGATCTTTGAACTGGATCGCCTGAACCAGCAGAGGAATCCTCTCGGTTTGGACCAGAGCTCCGGGGGGCCCGGTTGCTTTAACCCGGGTCTCAATAACAACACGCTGAGCGCTGCTGAAGTCCAGCAGCAGCAGAACCTCCTGGATGGGACCTGGGTGGCACACAGTCCGGTCTCGGTGACCACGGAGCTGCAAGGACCCGCAGAACTCTGCCACCAGCACCGACTCCTCAGCGGCCCCCCCGAGTGGCCCCTGTTGTCAAGGGGCTCCGGCCCGCTTGCCGTCATCAGCCAGGACCGAGAGGGAGCCGTGTTGGAGCTCGCCCGGAGGTTTGGCGAGCTGGGGGTGGGAGCGGTACCAAAGATGCTCTTCAAAGCAGGTGAGCTCCCTCAGTGCGCGTGTCACGAGCCCGGGTCACGCGGCGTCGAGCACGCGGACGACCCCGCCGTCACCAGCGACGCGCTCCTGGTGCTGGAAGGGCTCGGGAGCGAGGACGTGGCCGGCCTGGGCCTGGAGGAGGCGCAGGACGAGGAGCGCCGTCGTGAGTGTCTGCTGACCAGGAAGCGAGACATCGTGGAGAAGATGTCCATCACTTGTTTACAAGCTGAGCTCAGCAGGAAGCCGGAAGTAGCAGCCGAGCCGGACCGGCGCCGGGACTTCGCTTCTCGCCAGGTCACCGAAGGACAATCCCGAGTCGCCGTCCCTGTTTCACACACACCGGTACAGAACTCATCTTGGGCCAGCAGTCCCGACCAGAGCCAGGCGTCCACTCCACGCAGGAGGCCCGAGAGGTGCGCCAGCGCACCAAGGACTCCCAGCGGAGCCGACAAGACTTTGAAAGTTCCGGGGAAGTCCAAGAAAGGCTCGTTAAAGGTCCGACTCAGCAGATTGTTCCGGACCAAGAGCTGCAGCGGCTCCACCCACCTTTTGGACAAGAGACCCTCGGTGGCGTCCTCGGTGGTCTCTGCGGGGAGTCTGATGGACGTGCAGACCGCCTCCGGACCTGCACTGGACTCGGACAGGTGAGTGGAGCCGGTTGATTGACATCTCAGCTTTTTGTTCTTTCCTGTCCTGACTCTTCTTTTACGAAGAACTCCGATGTCGTCCTTCAGCCTCAACCAGCCCAGACTGACCCGGGCCCACAGTGCCTTCTCCCCCGCCTCCCTCTCGGCTTTCACTGGTAAGACCCGACAAACATCACCACACCCGAAGAGGAGTAGGAAGAAGCACATCTTATTTAATCCTACCCCTTTTCCGTGTCTCAGTGTGGACTAGTGATTTGAGTAATGATGTAATGATGAATATAAGTGGAAAACTCACAATTACCAGTGCGCCTGAACGCTTCATCCAATCCATTACTGCTACTTGGGTGTGTTTTTCTTTCTTTTCTTTCTTTCTTTTTCTTCTTTCTTTCTTTTCTTTCTTTCTTTCTTTCTTTCTTTCTTTCTTTCTTTCTTTTTGTCTATCTATCTATATATCTATCAATCAATCAATCAATCATATGGATGTGTGCCAAATGGCCCCGCCCCTTCTGGGCGTTGTGCATGATAAGTAACGTAGTGTTGTGTTTGTGAGGTGTAATTATCCCGGTGTGTTTATCGCCACGGCGTCACATGACATTGTTGTCGTTCAGGTTCAGGGTTGGGTTTTTATGGTTTTGTTTTGTTTTTTTCACCATGAGCACCTTTTGCTTTGCAGGTGAGACGGTGTCTCTGGTGGATGTGGACATCTCACGGCGAGGGACAAACACGCCGCACCCCCCCACGCCACCACCTCCCCCGCGTCGAAGTCTCAGCCTTTTAGGTACTTCCTGTCTGTCTCTGATCTGTCACTGTTGCTTGTTCCGCTTTCACTTTGACACAAATGTAGCCATATGAATGTAGCCATATGAATATAGCCATATGAATATAGCCATATGAATGTAGCCATATGAATGTAGCCATATGAATATAGCCATATCAATGTAGCCATATGAATATAGCCATATCAATGTAGCCATATAAATGTAGCCATATGAATGTAGCCATATGAATGTAGCCATATAAATATAGCCATATAAATGTAGCCATATGAATATAGCCATATAAATATAGCCATATGAATATAGCCATATGAATATAGCCATATGAATATAGCCATATGAATATAGCCATATAAATATAGCCATATAAATGTAGCCAAAACGTCCAACCACTGATGCCACAACATAAACAAACACACTCCAAGCCTTTTCACTTCCTGGTTGCTGCAGGCTCTATTCTGATAAAAATGCACTTCTGCCACCTTGTGGCTGTTTTTTCAGCTTAAAGGGGACCTATAATGCTCATTTGTATTGAGTTGTGGACTCCCATAGAGCAGCTACACACAATAACCCACACAGAAAGCTTTTTGATCTTCCAGAATCTGCACCTATTCCAGCTGTATTTCTTTGGATTTGTGCGTCCCACCAAATTGGTCTGTTTTCATTTATTACACCCACAGCCCGCCTCCGGGCACGCCCACTCCACTGTGATTGGTCCCAGCCCCAAAGTTCTTCCGAACTATGAACTAACCCCACTTTCTACTTTAGTAGGTAATAAATGAATAAGGTCTTTGGGGAGTGTTAGGAGCTACTTAGGAGCTACTGGCAGCTCATGGGCTACTGGTTGGAGACCCCTGACTTACAACGTATAAAGAGTAGGCTCCTACAACCTGGCCTGCACTCATTGTCGGACAAACTTAAAAGCATAATAGGTCCCCTTTAAAGCGGCATCGAACGTGCTCTCTTCTATTGTAGAGTTGCATCATCACCTTTAAAAGACATATAAATACGTCTTTGGTGGCAAATAATTGTATTTATAGAACAGGTCATTTAAAAACTGGCACTTTGGACACCCCTGGTCTTTTTGTTAGTGGAGATGATTCTTAGAAAGGAGAAGTGGAGGTTGTGCAAAGAGAGCGTGGCGTTCTAAGAGCGTTTTCCTTCGTTCCTGAGTCATAAATATTTGAGCGAAAGTACGTGCATTATACTCGCCATGTGAAACCAAAGCCTTTCTACGTGGTCATTTAATATTTTATAACCTTTTGTTGACCTTCACGAGATGTTTTCTTACTTTGGGTTTTTCTACGAGCCGCAACCTACTTCACTGTTTTCATTCATTTTCAATCACAGGACACATATAGACAAACAACCATTCTTCGGGCGAGCCAGCCAATCACAGGGCACATATAGACAAACAACCATTCACACTCACATTCATACCTATGGACAATTTGGAGTGGCTAATTAACCTAGCATGTTTTTGGAATGTGGGAGGAAACCGGAGTACCCGGAGAAAAGCCACCCATGCATGAGGAGAACATGCAAACTCCACACAGAGATGGCCGAGGGTGGAATTGAACTCGGGTCTCCTAGCTGTGAGGTCTGCGCGCTAACCACACGACCGCCGTGCAGCCCTGACTGTTTTCAATTGTTTAAAAAAAAACAGACAAAGCTCCTCCCTCTTTTTACTTTTTCCTTCACTTCCTTCATTTCCTCTGTCCTTCTCTACCTCGCCTCATGACTTCCTGCCATCCTTGCATCCCTCCTTCCTTGCATCCTTGCATCCTTGCTGTCCTTCCTCCAGATGACATATCCGGTCCTCAGCCAGGGCCGTTCCTAGTGACTGTTATGGGGGCGTCCCTGCAGTCCCTCCCCTTGCCACTACCCCCACCCGCCCCCCCTTCCCACGGCACCATGCAGCACAGTCTCAGCCTCAACGGTAAGACGGCGCCGGGCGCTCGGACGCGCGTAGGGGTTCGGGCTGCGGTCCTGAAGCTACAGCGGGACGTTAAGAAGCTTCATGTTGTGTCCATCTTGTCTCACTGTGCTTTAGACGCCTTCCTGCGAGCACTTCCTCATTCAAATCCATCGCAGGCCGACGCCCCGCCTACCGCAAGACAGGCCCCGCCCCCCATGCTGTGTGCGCTCCGCAGGTCCGAGGCCGGCAACTTCACGGCCAGCCTGAGAGAGCTGGAGAAGGTACGTCTGCTTCGTGATGGTCATATGACCGCATGTGATCAAGTCATGTGATCAAGTCATGTGATCAAGTCACGTGATCATTGCTTGCCCGCAGTGCGGCTGGTACTGGGGTCCCATGAACTGGGAAGATGCTGAGATGAAGCTGAAGGGAAAACCGGACGGATCCTTTCTGGTCCGAGACAGCTCCGACCCAAGATACATCCTCAGCCTCAGCTTTCGCTCGCAGGGCGTCACGCACCACACGCGCATGGAACATTACCGAGGTGAGCGAGAACGTGTCACGTCACCTCCTCAACTTCAAATCACTCAGTCACTTTGTTGCATAAAGTTCTACCACAAAGTTTGAACCTGGAGGTCAAGTTCTAACGCAGAGGTAAAGTTGTCAACACAAAGTTCTAACAAGGAGGTGATGTTCTAACACGAGCTTCTAACTTGCTGTTGAAGTGAAGTGAAGTTCTAATGCAGTTAGTTTTCCATAGAGGGGAAGTTCTCTCATGACGTTCTAACATAGAAGTGAAGTTCTCACATGACATTCTAACACAGAAGTGAAGTTCTTGCATGACGTTCTAGTTCTCACATGACGTTCTAACACAGAAGTGAAGTGAAGTTCTGGCATGACGTTCTAACGCAGAAGTGAAGTTCTCGCATGACGTTCTAACATGGAAGTGAAGTTCTCGCATGACGTTCTAAGATGGAAGTGAAGTTCTCGCATGATGTTCTAACATAGACGTGAGGTTCTCGCATGACGTTCTAACACAGAAGTGAAGTTCTCGCATGACGTTCTCACATGGAAGTGAAGTTCTCGCATGATGTTCTAACATAGACGTGAGGTTCTCGCATGACGTTCTAACACAGAAGTGAAGTTCTTGCATGATGTTCTAACACAGACGTGAAGTTCTCGCATGATGTTCTAACATAGAAGTGAAGTTCTCGCATGATGTTCTAACACAGAAGTGAAGTTCTTGCATGATGTTCTAACATAGAAGTGAAGTTCTCCCATGATGTTCTAACACAGAAGTGAAGTGAAGTTCTGGCATGACGTTCTAACATGGAAGTGAAGTTCTGGCATGACGTTCTAACATAGACGTGAGGTTCTCGCATGACATTCCAACACAAAAGGGAAGTTCTTGCATGACGTTCTAACACAGACGTGAAGTTCCCGCATGATGTTCTAACATAGAAGTGAAAATCTCGCATGACGTTCTAACATAGAAGTGAAGTTCTCGCATGACATTGTAACACAGAAGTGAAGTTCTTGCATGATGTTCTAACACAGAAGTGAAGTTCTCACATGACGTTCTAACACATCAGGGAAGAGTCAACATGAGGTTCTTGCACAAAGCTCTAACATGAACTTCTACCTCAAAGTTCTAATGTAAAGTTCTTGCCGCATGGTGAAGTTCTACCATGAAGTCATGACACAGAAGTCAGGTTCTCTGTCCAGGAGCCACATTTGAAGTGTCAAGTGTCCGTGCCGCCCCCTGCAGGCACCTTCAGCTTGTGGTGTCACCCCAAGTTTGAGGACCGCTGTCACTCGGTGGTGGAGTTCATCGAACGAGCCATCATGCACTCCAAGAACGGCAAGTTCCTCTACTTCCTGCGTTCCAGAGTCCCAGGTAACTCTATACTGTATACTGTGTATTGTGTACTGTCTGACTGTATAGTACTGTTGTACACGCTACTACTGTACAGTACATAGCAGGGATGGCACAATGAGATCATTCACTTCCTGTCTGTTTGGGGGCGAGACGAGGAAAACAGACACATTGGGGACCAGTTGATTTTTGTATTTATTATTATATATATTGTTATTATATATAGCATCATATGACTCCCCTGGTATATGCTGTATGTAGGTCACCATGAAATATGAATGCCTTGCATCCTCAGCATGCACTTAGCATGATGCACGTCTGTTAATGTGATGTCATCCAACATCCAATACAAACATTCAGGAAAATCGTTTGTTTCGGAATACCCTCACCCTGCCCTCCTTACTTACTGCGTTCCTGTTTCCAGGACTTCCTCCAACGCCGGTCCAGCTGCTCTATCCCGTTTCACGTTTCAGCAACGTCAAGTCGCTGCAGCACCTCTGCAGGTTCTGCATCCGACAAATTGTCCGCATCGATCACATCCAGGAGCTTCCACTGCCCAGGTGCTTCCTCATTTGCATATTCACTACTACTACTACTACTACTACTACTACTTCTAGTCTTTCAAGAATGGTGAGTGTAATGGGCATGCCACGGGGGTATGCTGGAGCCTATCCCAGTGACCCTAACCCTAAAACATATGCATGTTGCACCGTAAACACATATGTTTAAATACAGGGCAGCACGGTGGACGAGTGGTTAGTGCGCAGACCTCACAGCTAGGAGCACCAGGGTTCGATTCCACCCTCGGCCATCTCTGTGTGGAGTTAGCATGTTCTCCCCGTGCATGCGTGGGTTTTCTCCGGGTACTCCGGTTTCCTCCCACATTCCAAAAACATGCTAGGTTAATTAGCAACTCCAAATTGTCCATAGGTATGAGTGTGAGTGTGAATGGTTGTTTGTCTATATGTGCCCTGTGATTGGCTGGCGACCAGTCGCCTGAAGACAGCTGGGATAGGCTCCAGCACCCCCCACGACAGTCGTGAGGAAAAAGCGGTAGAAAATGAATGAATGAATGAATGTTTAAATAAAAATTAAACAGTTTCTTTCCCTTTTATGTGCATTATCATGTGACAAATGGAGTTAATATGAACTAGCTAACAATGCACATCATTGGGTCACACCTAAAAAAAACTCCCCAACAACGTTGCATGGTTTGTGAAAAGATACATTTCAAGTATAACTTTAACTTTGACTATGCCGCAACAAAAAGAATAAACCAAAAAAATATTTATTTACAAATATAACACCATGAACTATTTATAATTTTCACATGAGGAACATGTGACATGAACATGTAGACGTAGACAAGCAGTGACGTAATGATGTGTCCGTTGTGTGTGCAGGCCGCTGATCTCCTACCTAAGTAAGTTTTATTACTACGACCCCGAGGAAGAGATGTACCTGTCAATCAAAAACATCCGGGCGGCGTTGACCCCAGAGCGGGAGGCGGACTCTGAGACGTGATCCCGCCTCCTGTGAGTCCCATCATGTTGATTTTTACGGTTCTCGCTCATGACATGTAAAGGTGTAATACTTTCACTGCGACTCCCCAGGTTCGAGTGTGCTGGTTTTGCAGTCGGTCCCTGGACGGAGGTCCCGCTTCCTGGTCCAGGCGTTTTCTTGTCGGGACCGTTGAGCAGCAGCAGAAAGCGGTGTTGCTGCAGCAGCTGCTGCTGTTAGGCTGGCTGGGTGGGGAACGCCACAATGAAAGACGCCAGCAGACACGAACTGATGCCCATCCACTGGATCTCGACTGGTTTGTTTGTGCCGCCGTCCTTTCCGCCTTTTCCCCCCTTGTCTCTTTTTTTTGTGTCCGAAATGAGACGGCTGAAGATGCTTTCAGGGCAGATATACACACTCGTATCATCATGGTGGACCATTGCAACAATTAGCTTTGTGCTTTATTATTGTCTCCTCAGTTGTGGAATATTAATAAAATATGCGATAGATTTCATGGATTCATGCGTGATGATGGTTTGAATTCCAAGTTTTGGTTGACTTTTGAGGCAGATTGTCCTTGGTTCCCCTGTGTGTTTCTAATTATTATTATTATTATTATTATGAGTGTGTTTTGATGTCAGGAGAAGGCAGCGTTCACCAAAGACAAAATGATTTAATGCAACCGCCATCCTCGCGGGTGCGAAGTTATTACTTCAGTTGTTGTTATTGATGTATAAAAGTTTCCATCATGCCTTGCTCCACAGTGTGTGTATCTGCCATGACTGACCTCTAGCTGTCCACGTCCAAATGTCTTTGCTCATTTTCACAAGTTGGCTGCTGTTGTTTTTTTTTAAATAAAGACAAAAATAAACTTTGAACCGTGGTTTGGTTTTATTTGACCATCGCATCTTAAGTCCCAATAAACAACAAAACAAAAATTTGAGTACAGTTATGCTACCTAGTGGTCAATTTGCTAAATTACTGTTTTATTAACTGAGCGTCTGTGTTGTCAGTCTGGCAATGAGGGTACCACCCCTCAAATCTCGCATTGGATGTTTGACACGTCAGTCAAACTGATTTCCTGCTGTAAATAGGCCGTATAGCTATAACGGACAATACTCTTAGAAACGCCCTCTTAGGGCAACAGCTCAGAATTCTATTGGTGGAGCTGGCATCCATCGATTGACGTACCCAAATGCTGTATTACGATTTGTTGAGTTTAAGCTCAATCACCAAGACACCTCAAAGCAATTGGTAGCAACAGCCGTCAATCAACTGTGCCTTGTACGTGCATTGGTGCAGACCGGGGCGGGCGGATACCTCCAGGGGCTCGGTGTTCAAGGCTCACGGACAGCGAATGTCGTCATGAGCGGTGGGTAGGAATTTAAACATTGATGTTTATATTGCATTCAGCTAGGTAAAACATCGTATTTTCGTGGCGCGGAAACACACGGAACGGTTCGGTGGTAAGGGGACGGCAGTGATAGGCGGGCTCGCGCAGCTGTGTGAAGGAAAAAACGTCGCACTTCCGGAAGAGGCTTTCCTTTTTCTGTGGAGGCTATCAAAGAGTTCAACTCGCTCAGCGCTAACAACATCATGCTAGCCGCTCTTCGTTCACTTCTTCTCCTAATGTAAGACAAACATCTCCTCGCCTTAGCTGTTTATGATATTATGAATCAAAAAGTTATATACGTTCAGCTGTAACGGTCCCCGCGGGCTTGTTTCCCCATTTAAAACTAAGCTGCACAGCAGTAAATCAGCTTAGGCTAGCCGCTGTGCTAGTGCTAACCTGAGCACAAACAAACCAGCTTTTTAATATAATGCGTTTTTATTTGTTATAAATCTTCTACCAAGCCTTCTAGTCATATTTCCTGTATTGTTGTCATGTTTATTATTTGTGTTGTACATTGCAGACCTTTTGCCTGTTGACTTTTGGCCGATAGTTGTTTTATTGATTTAATCGGCAAGCTAGCACAATCCAATGACATTCAATTGAAAAGTTCCAGCAAACAAACACACTGACATTTGCTATCACAATGTAACACTTCAGGATGCTACAATACAGTCGCTAACCAAAGTGAGCATCAGTATTTTTTATATATCACATTTCCAACTCTTATTGGATTGATTGTTTACGTCATGTTTTCATTGATGGCCTGTATTATGATCCATCAGCAGCATGTCTTTAAAAGTTCATGGCAACTGCTCGTTTCATTCAAACTAGCTTTGCATCTTCCTATCTTTAGTGTTTGTGTATTGTAATAGTCATAGTGTTCCAGTTTCAGTTTGGTGCCTTGTGTGTTACAGTGTCAAAGGACAACATGGCCACCGTCGTTGCTGTCAGTCCCAGTGAATATCTTCAGCCTTCCACCGCCACCACCACACAAGTGAGTTACAACCGCATATTGTTTGTGTTAATTGTTCAATTATTTGGTTAAGTAAAATTTGTGGTTAGCACGCAGACCTCACAGCTTGGAGACCAGGGTTCAATTCCATCTCTGTGTGGAGTTTGCATGTTCTCGCCGTGCATGCGTGGGTTTTCTCCGGGTACTTCTTCCAGCATTCCAAAAACATGCTAGACTAAACATGGCGACTCCAAATTGTCCATAGGTATGAATGTGAGTGTGAATGGTTGTTTGTCTATATGTGCCCTGTGATTGGCTGGCCACCAGTCCAGGGTTTACGCCGCCTCTCGCCCAAAAGAGGGCTGGGATAGGCTCCAGCACCCCCGCGACCCTCATGAGGAAAAGCGGTAGAAAATGAATGAATAATATTTGTGTCTATAAGATCATAGTAAACTACAGTGGAACGTCTCAGGTCCGTTCCAGGGTTAAACTGTGACTGTTTAGATACGATAATAGTGGCTTTCATTTAATTGTGCGTGTACAGGACAGTCAGCCGTCTCCTCTGGCCCTGCTGGCTGCCACCTGCAGTAAGATCGGACCCCCTGCTGCTCAAGCCCCCGTCAGCACCCCCCCATCCGGGCCGCAGCCTCGTCGCCTGCTGCCCATCAAACCGGCGCCCATCGCACCCGCCCCTCCTAAAAACCTGAGCTTCTTGCAAGCCAAGGGCAATGTCATCCAGCTTCCCACTGGCCTGGGCGCCACGACCCCCGGCAGCCCGATCGTGCTCACCATCCAGCAGAGCCCGGCACACCCCAGCCCCCAGGCCCCCAGTAACATCCAATACCAGGTGATGCCGCAGATCCAGGGCGCTCAGACCATCCAGGTGATGCCGCAGGGGGGCCAGATCCAGCTCATACCGGGTACCAATCAGGCTATCATCACCACCCCCATGTCGGTACCGGCCCCGGCGACCGCTACCCCCGCCACCGCCTCTGTCCCGACGCAGAAAACTGTCGCCATCAAGCCCTCGCCCAAAGTGAAGAAGTCAAACGCCGCCATCACTGCCGCTAACATGGTGCAGCTGCCAGGTGGACTCACGCTGCCCATCAACGTGGCGACAGGAGAGGTGGGCGGGGCTCAGATCGTAACTGAGACAGCGGCCGCCCCCACTGCTGCGGGAAAGGCGCGGCGAGGGAGGAAGAAGAAAGTGGTGCTGGCTGCTCAGGCTGCACCTGCAGCTCCTCCTCCGCCTCTGCCGCAGGCGCCCTCCCCGCCCCCGGACCAGATGGAGACCATCCTGATAGAAACGGGAGACAACATCATTCAGGTGCAGCAACACGCCAAACGCTCTTCACTTCCTGTTCTGTCTCATCAGCAGACGTGGTAGTTGATGGATGACCTATGTGTGTGTGTGTGTGTGTGTGTGTGTGTGTGTGTGTGTGTGCGCAGGCGGGTAACAACCTGCTGATCCTGCAGAGTCCAGGCCAGCCGGCTGTGGTCCAGCAGGTGCAGCTGGTGCCGCCCAAACAGGATTCTCAGGTGGTCCAGATCCCTCAGCAGGCTCTGAAAGTGGTTCAAGCTGCCTCTGCCTCGTTGCCGCAGGTCCCGCAGAGACAGTCGTCTACCTCCTCTGGCCTGCAGGTGGCGTCACAGGAGGCACCAACACAGGTTCAGCAGACCTTCTAACCTTCTGTTTGCTTCTCGCCTGCCGTGTTTGCTCGTGTTCTACCCGCATGACCAAAATGTTGTTTTGACATCAAATGTCGCCTTTGTCAGATCCTCTTCAAGACGGGGGCCGGCGAGTGGCGGTCTGTCCAACTCCAGGATGCGGTTTCCACGGCAACAACCCCCACGACTCCCGTAACCACCACCGCCGCCCCCGCCTTGCCGGTAGCTGGCACCAAGAGGACACAGACGGGGGTGCGGAAAGAGCGGACTCTGGCGAAGATTGCGCCCGCGGGGGGGATGATGCCGTTGAATACGTCGCAGATGTCCTCGGCGGCACAGGCAGTGCAGACCATAAGCATCAATGGCGTCCAAGTTCAGGGAGTTCCTGTAACCATCACGAACGCAGGAGGTGAGGAAACGCAAAGTTTTCCATAGAGGGGAAGTTCTACCTTGATGTTCTAACATAGAAGTGAAGTTCTCGCATGACGTTCTAACACAGAAGTGAAGTTCTCGCATGACGTTCTAACACAGAAGTGAAGTTCTCGCATGACGTTCTAACAAAGAAGTGAGGTTTTCACATGACGTTCTAACACAGAAGTGAAGTTCTCGCATGATGTTCTAACAAAGAAGTGAGGTTTTCACATGACGTTCTAACACAGAAGTGAAGTTCTCGCATGACGTTCTAACAAAGAAGTGAGGTTTTCACATGACGTTCTAACACAGAAGTGAAGTTCTCGCATGATGTTCTAACACAGAAGTGAAGTTCTCGCATGACGTTCTAACAGAGAAGTGAAGTTCTCGCATGACGTTCAAACAGAAGTGAAGTTCTCGCATGACGTTCTAACACAGAAGTGAAGTTCTCGCATGACGTTCTAACACAGAAGTGAAGTTCTCGCATGACGTTCTAACACAGAAGTGAAGTTCTCGCATGACGTTCTAACACAGAAGTTAAGTTCTGGCATGACGTTCTAAAATAGAAGAGAAGTTCTCGCATGATGTTCTCACATGACATTCTAACAGAAGTGAAGTTCTCGCATGAGGTTCTAACACAGAAGTGAAGTACTCGCATGACGTTCTAACACAGAAGTGAAGTTCTCGCATGACGTTCTAACACAGAAGTGAGGTTCTAACACAGAAGTGAAGTTCTCGCATGATGTTCTAACACAGAAGTGAAGTTCTCGCATGACGTTCTAACACAGAAGTGAGGTTCTAACACAGAAGTGAAGTTCTCGCATGACGTTCTAACACAGAAGTGAAGTTCTCGCATGACGTTCTGACATAGACGGGAAGTTCTCGCATGACGTGGAGGTGAGGAAATACTCAGCCTTCAAAATAAAAGTCATGGCAGCTTGGTCATCCTGGAAGGGGTAATCCCCCCTTCTGCGGGCCCCTTCTCAAGATTTCTTTTTTCCTCAAATGGGTTTTGAGTTTTTCCTCTCCCGGATGGGGGTTCAGTTCAGGGGGTGTCGTGTATCGTCCTCAGCTTGTAAAGCCTTTTGGGGCTGTTTTGTCATTCGGGGCTATGTAAATAAAGTTGACTTTACTCGACGGTGTGCATGTCATGTTGTGTGTGTGTTTGCCAGGCCAGCAGCACTTGACGGTACAGACCGTTCAGGGTGGGGGCCTGCAGCTGGCGGCGGCAGCGCAGGGCCAGTCCACCATCCACATGGACCAGACGCTCACACTGGAGCTACCCAGCCACACGGGGGAGAGGAAGCGACGCATGGCGTGCACCTGCCCCAACTGTAAAGACCTAGACAAGAGGTGAGCGTTAGTCTTTTTATGATTGCGTAATCATGGAGGTGGTGTCATCCAGGTTTTGAGTCACAAGATTAGTGAAAGTCCACTGTTTGATTCCTTTGGAGTTATTGAACCTTTTCCACTTACGGCTTTCTTCAGGCCTGTGATTGGCTAGTGTGACCTGTCCCTTTGGTCTGGATAATCCAAGCCCAACTTGAGGTCACGAAATGACCTGTAACCGCCACGCTCTGTTCCTCTACGTGCAGGCCGGGCGACGTGGGCAAGAGAAAGCACATCTGTCACGTTCCCGGCTGCGAAAAGACGTTCCGGAAGACATCGCTCCTCCGAGCTCACGTCCGTCTGCACACGGGGGAGCGTCCCTTTGTCTGCAACTGGGTGTTCTGCGGGAAGCGTTTCACACGCAGCGACGAGCTGCAGCGGCACGCCCGGACGCACACGGGTATGATGCTCCTGTACTGCCTTTTGGCGAGAGCTTTTTTTTTTTTTCACGCCTGTGTGTGTGTGTGTGTCTTTGCAGGAGACAAACGCTTCGAGTGCTCTCAGTGTCAGAAACGCTTCATGAGGAGCGACCACCTGACGAAGCATTACAAGACTCACATAAACACCAAGAACCTGTGAGGAGACTCCGGACTGAATGCGGACAAACTCGCCACCTCGACACTGAGGGGGAGTTTGTGACTTGTCCCATAATGGGACATCCCACGCCCTCCCACACATCCCCACTGGGACTCCGTGTAGCATGATTAGAAACAAAAGCCCTCCCGGTGGATTTGAGAGGATCCATATAACCTCGCTCTGCTCGGCGGTGACTGGCCCGGAGAGTGCAGATGACCCACTCTGCTGCTTATTTATGGATCCTTGTGGACAAAGATGGTACACAGCAGCGACTCCAATGACTCCACTCTCAAGTTCCCTCCATTCCACCCAGTAGGGTTTCGAGGTGGAGAACACAAACAGCCTGGACACCACACGTTTTTAACTGTTATTTTAAAGCATCCGCGGACAGCCACTTCATACATACCAAGCCAGGCTAAACCATTCCCGAGCCGAGATAAGCCGTACATGTCCTCATGAGCATGTTCTGCTCCGAAGCATCTAAAGCGAACTTGTGACCTGAAATGATCATTTGTACCTGAGTCGGTTACCTGTGTCTGTAACTCACGGCGATATAATCATCTGTCCAGGGAAGTCGGTGTCTTCTCCCGCATTGAACGCAGTTACAAAGGCGGCAGCGGGAACATCCTGTTTGGTGCCTTTTTAGAAGCTGCCAATCATGAATGAAGATCAGCTGCGTTGCCATGGTGACTGCGTGTAGACACGCAAGGAGAAGCATGGAGGTATGGAATGCTATTTGGGAATGAATGCAGACATGAGAGGGGAATTCAAATTTATTGGAAATTGGGATTGGAAAAGCTGCTCTTTATAACCTGAAACAAAGATTTAGAAAATAACAGAGGACGTCTCTTTGCCTTTTTAGCAGGACGAGTCCTGGTGTGTTTATCTTCCTTGGTGGTTTGACTGGTATTTAAATGTGTTTTCAAATACCAGTCAGATTCTTTTGACCTAGTTGAAGATTATACAGCAGGTAAATTCAATATTGTACACATTTCTTTTTTTTATTAAATATAGGTCCTGTTGACAAGAAATTTTCACCAGCTGTCGTAAACAACTACAGTAGATCCCCACTATTTGTAGGCTTCCGGTTTGAATTGGGAAAGAGGGGGGAAAAAAACATAATTGAGACGCCCATTATCATCATCCCCCAAGCTTGACATCCTCCGATTTTGGCTCAACATTTGCAATAAAAGTGCCTATTATAATTATTCCATTATATTCCGCTCCAAAAGCTTCCCCTCTCATAATAAGAGACAAAGAAATGCATAAAGGCATGTAAAAAATATCTGAAACAATGAAATTCCCAAGCTATGCTGCTGCTTCTCGTTAGTGTAAATTAAATCAGCTGATTCAGTCCCACATAAAGCGTCCTTATGGTTGCAAAAACGTGCTGATGGTTTGTGTAGAGAAAGATATCTAAACTTCTGAATGTTCCAAAGAGCACTGCGGGAGGGGGGGGCGTAGATGACCAGGTCAGCTTTCTTTCAAGTGAGTGACAAGCATTATAAACAATATATTTACAGTACTGAGGAAAAAAACGGTGTTGAATACTTACCCACTGTATATCCTACTGTAGACGTTGCCAGTATTAGCCTGTACATTGTTGCTGTACAGCCAGACATTTAACCACTTCAAACCGCTTCTGTGAGCTGCAAGAAGTCCGTTTACCTCAAGTGTTTCAGTGTCGTATCACTTAAACAGCCACGCTTTGACTGGTGCGCATAAGCTATCGGAAGGCGGGCAGACATTTACAAACATAAATCCCAATATCGATATTGACTTGTTGTGACAATCACAATACAGGACGCAAAGCAGGCCTGCGGTCACTTGCTATTTGATAGCTTTAATTCCACACCAAGTCCAACCAGCGCTTGTCCGTGTGCCCCAAAGAGTCACAATGACTTCACGTCACTTTGCTTCTCTCTGTGCTAGATGACACAAGGTGCGGGAGGGAGATGCGGAACCTGCTCATATTTATGTTTGTATACTTCCTGTTGTATTTGCAGTGTACTCGGTGTAGGACATGCTGCCCGTGCTGTGCTTGGCCCGAAGGGAAAAGGACATTGTACAGTGTGTATGGATGCAAATATAATGTGACTTTGTATAGCTTCGTTCCTGCTCTAGATGTTTTTTCTATTGAATGAAAGATGCCTTAGACAGCTGCACCCACTATTTAAATTCTGATTTTTGTGTTCTTAACTTATGTTTCATGCTGATGTGACGTGCACTAACACGAAACCACCCCGATGTGTACATTGATTATTATAATAACTAAATGTAAACGACCCCCCCTCCCACCGTACCCCTCCCGATTGACATTTTTCTTGGTTTCTTGGTTGCTGTGAATTGATTGTTTCTCCTTTTACATCAAATAATGTCCCCGCTGCCAACTGTGTATTTCAAGAGAACCCGGAAAACCAGCAGCTAATTTTATACAGTGTATAAAGGTGCTACTTTTCTACAAGCAGCCCACAAATAAACAACTTAAAAGTAGTTTGACACCCTGTCTTTATTAGCATATAGATTATACTATTTGGTACATTAAATTTTATTAATTTATACAAAACAGTTCATTATCTGCTAGCACTAGTGTTGTTTTTTTCGTTAATCAGATTTGAGCTTCTGTGTGTTGCCATTGGTGGTGGGCAAAACCGTTCATTTCAGTGAACCGGTTCATTCAGTAAAAGGATCCGTTCATTTCTGTCGGTCTCGGTCTTTCAATTACCTAAACCCCACCCACCCACAGAGCGAGGCGCTACGATAGGCTAAGACAGGCAATCACGCAGGTAGTCCCGCCCTGCAAAAAGGAACGGCGAACTGACTCTCCAGAAAAAAAGCATTTGCAACCGAACGGGTATTTTAGGGGCGGTGACCTCGTTCATTCCTTTCACAAAAAAAGAACTAGTTCTTTTTACCCGTTCGTTCATGACCGACACACCACTAATTCACCACAATATCAGTAGTGTTGAACCACTTCTTAGAATTGTGTATTTAAAAGCAAGAGACACAAGAATATAATATCGGTAAGTCATTTTGCTAGCTGTTAGCACAGCGTTAGCCACACTGTACATTGAAAGTTTTCATCAATGTCAAGTTTCCCATCGTTAAAGTTCGCCATTTTATTTATTTTTCTAAACTATCTATTAGTCGGAACTTGTTGTTCCACTTTAAAAGAAACATGTTTGTAACTGACTTTGGCAGCGTTCAGTCACGTGTAGCAAACGTGAACGCCATTGCACCTGCTTATAGCGTCGCTTCATTATAAGCTAGCATTAGCTTGGAAACATAACAAGATGATGGCTGTGTCATTTGAATTCCACGAAGATTGCAGTGCAAGCATGCAGTTATACCAATTGAGGGAATTCGATGTGAAGCTTCTTGAAGAGCTCCAGAGGCAGCAAAACAGTGCACAGTTCTGCGATGCACTTTTGCAAACTGAGGGTGAGGCCAATAAAAAAAACACCACAACCTTTTTAGGCCTGTCACGATAATAACACTTTGCTGGATGATAAATGTCATTGCTGATAAACACTATTATTGTCAACATTATTTTAAAAGTTTTTTCCACGATTGTAATGATAATATATGGCATAATAATGGATTTGCGCATTCATTTTCACACGATTGTACAGGTTTAACGTGATAACGTTTTCAAATCAGTGGTGATTATTCGACTCGTCTTTTGACAATAAAATAACATCCGGTCCGAGTCTGTATTTGTTGCTAGAAACTCATCTATTTGAGTACTGGTACTCGAAAGGAAATACTTTTGATTAGTTATACATCGGATTCTTTAACTTGTGAGCACTGGTTGTCCTCTAAGTAAACAGTCATATCATAAGGATGAAGATTTACTGCTCTTAATTTGAAGTTCCACCCCAAAGCATCCGCTCTGAGTACGGAAGTAACGCGAAATAATGCAAAACGTTTGCTAGCTCTTTCTAAAATTCGTCAGTTTTTTCCGTGTCTATAAAATAAAAAACACCCCAATGAAAATGAAAATGTTGCTTTAGCAAAAATTACACTTACAATTACAATATTTCCGATTCTCAATCAGTGTCACTGTCATTATTTTCTGACTATAACGTCATTGTGTGTCAATGCAGGCTCATTTGCATATACAATATTGCACTAAATATGCAGTTTACTTTAAATGAGCTGTAACGTTTTGTCAAAGTACATATCCTGTATGCACCAAAATGTACTCTAATTCGCTGGTACAACTTATATTTTAATGACATAATACGGTTAATCGATTTATTGATTGTCGTGACAGGCCTACAAAAACAAACAAAAAAAGAACACATTGACTGAAGTTTAAAGCCTTTTTTTCATCTTGTGTCAGGTATCTCCGTACCCGTCCACAGCTGTGTCCTAGCAGCACTGAGCCCATACCTGTCTCAGCAGTTAGCAGCCGCCCCGTCCCCTCCGTTCGGACAGAAGCGCCGGCTCCCGCTTCACGGTCTGAACACCCACACCCTACTGAAGATGGTCGCTCTCCTCTATTCGGGAGAAGTGCAGGTGAACGAAAGGGATGCGAAGGACGTGATGGCTGCCGTCCACAAGTTTGGGATGACACCCCTTGTGGAAAGACGCGGGACCAGAAAGGAGGTGGAACCCAGAGAGATTGAAATGCGAAATGCACAAGTGCAGACCCGCGTGAGAGATGCTGTGGAAAATACGAGTCATGTATCCACGGAGACCCAGTGGGAAAATCAACCTCTGACCCCAAAGCGTGTCACGGTTCCACCCCAAAGCATCCTGCAAGACTTGCACCAGTCTACAACGCATCCCACCTCAAATACAAACATCTCCCATGATGCATCCGCTGGTTCCGGCCGTGTGCCGACTCGAGGTGGGCAAGACACGGGTGGCGAGAAGATGCCGGAAGATGAAAATGCCAACTCGGCACCGAGGAGGTCCGTCAATATCGCAAAGAAGAACCTGGCCAAGATGGAGCAGTTGCACAAGAAGCAGATTTCTGTCAAGGTGAGGAAAAGTAGCAGGGGTGTCCAAAGTGCGGCTTGAGGGGGGAGATACATGCGTTCACGTTAGGGTCTCCAAAGGCGTCCAATAAGAGCAGAGATTTAGCTACACTTGTAGAGTGGCATGAATACTGAGCCCAGGGGTGTCCCCAAGTTTTTCCAGCGAGGATCACATAGTGAAAAAACCAACAGAAGCCACGTTGATATTTTATTAGATATGCTAAGAAGTTTTATATATTTCAAGAAAAAAACTGCATGGCCTTTTAGTACCATGCTTTTTTTCCCTATTTTTGCTGTTTTTTATGATTTAAAAAATAAAAATTACAAAATTGTTTTCTCTTAATAGTTAGATTTTATTTTTGTAAAATGACACCTATTTTTGTCATTTGACACCAAATTTTTCCGACCTTCTAAATATGTTTTTAGTGTTATTAGACATGAAATAACACCCAAATAGTCACCTATATACTCCTATTACCCAATATAGTAGAATTAATGCCAGAAAATATGACCTTTAATTAGATTTACGTGTGATAGCATTTGTAAAGTTCATTGTTTTTATTTTTTTAACGTCTGGTTTCTGTACGGTACTTCCTGCGGTGGCTATTGTCCCCTCAATGTAAAATACTACATATCACATGTCCCTAAATGTGTCGAGTCAAGTCGCGAAATTTGAAACGCAAAGCGGTGAGGGGATGACCCTGCTCACGTAATCGCGTGTCATCTCTGATTTGTCGTCTAGGTGACGCTGAGGAGGAACAAGAGCAAGACAAAAGGACACACATGGGAGGTGGTGTCCATGCAAGAAGATGAGCAGACGATGTCGTTTGCTTCCTTGTCTCGGGTAAGAGAAACAATTCGAGGTATTACTGCGTTGTAGAGTTCCTGTGTAAAGACAGGATCATGCTAGCTTCCGTGGAGAACAACGTCATGTTGATGTTTACCCTCTTCCTGATTTCTTGAATGTTCTTAAATGTTTCAGATCATTAGACAAATTTAAATATCAGTCAATGACAACACAATTGAACACAAAATGCAGTTTTTTGTTCCCCCAGAAAGAAAGTAATTAAGATCTATTAGCCATTTCTAAAGCTTTGGGACTCCAGCAAACCACAGTGAGAGCCATTATCCACAAATGACGAAAACCTGGAACAGTGGTGAACCTTCCCAGGAGTCTCATACAAGAGGTCACGAAAGACCCCACAACAGTATCGTTTTTAAAAAGCCTCCAATGTGGCCGAATGACAACAATTCTGCAAAGTCGAGTGGGCCAAAAATTCCTCCACAGCGCTTTAAGAGACTCATTGCAGGTTATCACAAACGCTTGATTGCAGTTGTTGCCGCTAAGGGTGGCCCAACCACTTATTAGCTTTAGGGGGCTAAAGTAGCTTAGTGCTTAGTGAAGCCAGCTTCCTTGCTAACTTTGATAACTGGGGAAGCTCGCTTCGTGTTCTACCAGAATGTGCTTGTAGGTACTCGTCTCATTGCAGCGTTTAGGTGTTTGTTGCATTCAAACGTTTGTCTTTTATTTGTCTCAATAGCACCATCTGCTGGTAGCCGCCGAGTAGTGCACAGCACGAAAGTATGGATTATGTTGCACATGAACTACAAAACATTGATGCATCATGACAATCGTTCTGTAATCACCTTCAGGGACAGGATGTGGCAGAAAAGACGATATCGAAAAGACGATATAAGTGTGATATGGAGTTCTATTTCATGGGAACGGTGATTATCTCTCCATAGGAAGACTCCAACCTCCAACAGAAGGAAGTGGCCGACATCCAGCCCGCATCCTCCACGGCCCACCCACCTCCATCCCACCCGGACGACACGCCTAACCCATCACACCGCAGCCGTCGCACCCCCCCACACCAACCGGAGCAGCTTGACTGTGACGGTCCCGCAGAAGAATACGAAGAGCAGCTGGAGAAGATGTTGGAGGACATCATGAAGGGCCTGAACATCCTGCCCAACGTGGGGGTTCCAGAGGGTGACGCGGGACACCGGAAGATGCTCGCTGATGTACCGGCACCGGAATGCCCGTCTGAGCGGAACGTCGCGATTGAAAGCGAGCAGCCGTCGGCACACAGAGGTGATTTGAGAACGCTGGCTTGCGTCGGCAGGCGGCGAAAAGCAACACGGTGTAAACACGCTAGCACACACGCTAGCACACACGCTAGCACACACGCTAGCACACACGGCTACAGTCGGCTAGCCCGGCTTGTTCCCATTCCCGCTCCATAAGAGGAGGGAAGCACATGTCTTTATATCGTGTAGTTCTTAGTAATCCACAGACGGCCCCATTATGATGGCTTTACGGGCGAGATAGCATCAAATCTCCTGTATCAGTACTAGGGCTGTCTTCGATGAACGATTTTCATCAAATCTGATTCGCTAGATTTTGTCCACAAAAACACAAAAGTGTACCAGGTCCACTCTGGTCTGGTGGCCAGCCAATCACAGGGCACATATAGACAAACAACCATTCACACTAATACGTGCTAACCACTGATCCACTGTGCGGCCTTGTTTTGTTTGTTTCTCATAATATTACCACTTTTTTTTTTTAATTTGTATTTTCTTTCATATTTCAACTAAAATGAAATTTATATTATTCTTCATAATATTCAATTTTTTTCCTATTTTTTGCCTATTTAAAAAAAAAAAGTTTTAACTTTTTTAAAAATATATATATTTTGTACATTTCAACTCAAGCTACTAAAATGACATTATTTTTCTTCATTATTAATATTATTAATAATGATTATTATTATTCCTATAGCCATTCCCACTCACATTCATACCTGTGGACTGGAGTGGAGTGGCTAATTAACCTAGCATGTTTTTGGAATGGGGGAGGAAACCGGAGTCCATGCAAACATGCAAACTCCACACAGAGATGGCCGAGGGTGGGTCTTTGGTATTGAACACGCTAAGCTGTCTGGACTCAATGTTTTGTGTTAACGCCTGGCTTGTGTTGTTTCTTTAGTTCAGGACCAGCTCGACCGCGAACGTGTTCCAGGCTACGACCCCGGTGGCCTGGTGGTCCGGCAGCAAGGACCGACGGGGGATCTCTCCGCTGAGGAATCAGTGGCGCAGACCGATGGCTCGATCCACGTCGAGGCCTGTCATAGCCGTTTGATTCCCCACAGAAGCTCCGCGGACCCAGCTTTAGTCCCGGGTTCTGATGAGGGAGTCCAGAATCGACACTACTCGTCATTCCAGGACAAGCCTCCTCCGCAGAACCCTCGCTTCTTATCGGCTCTAGCGTCCAATCCAAATGACAACCAGCCCTGGGCTTTGCTTTCCTTGCCCAGCGTGGATGATTTGCGACTTCCGAGGTGCCTTTCTCCGATAGACCCGTTCACCTCGTTGGCAGTGGACCAGCCCGTCACCGACATCAAGCAGCAGTTGTCTTGGTTGACAAACCCGTGGCTCACTCAGCAGGCGGGACTTCTACATTTCCCTTTTGCTGACGGGGAACCCAAAAGACCACCTCGATGGAACCCAAGGCCGATGCGATGCCTGGACCATCAGCAGAGCCGACCCTGGAGCAGACCACCTCCAAACCGTGTCCAAACTGTCACAGAAAGGAAGTCCTACCCTACTAGGATGAAGAAAACTGCGGTACGGAAACAGGGTGTCGGGAAGAACGGTCCCGCATCTCCGAAAAAGCGGCGGGTGCACACTGATGATGCTGCTGGTTCAGTCCATTACGGGATCAAACTTGAGCAAGGCATGCGGTTCTGTTCGGTTAGTTTGGCACAAAACAACATCCTGGCAAAGGAAAGAAATATGTCCTCCCAGGGAGTCCAAAGCAGGAGCGTCGGACTTCCCAACGCGAGCCAAGCTCGCGTCAGGACCAGGAGAGCCGCCGGAAGAACAAGAACTCCAGAGCCGCAAGAGAGCACCTCGGATGGAAAACCCGCAGCCAGAAGACGCGCTAAAGTCCCTCCCTTGAAGAGGAAACGAGGGCGGGCGCCAAAGACCCCCACCGCCCCTCTCGTTATTTCAAAGGGCCAAACCAAGGAGACGAACGATTCAATCAAGATGGAGCCCGACAACGGAACGGGGAAGCCGAAGTGCCAAAGTACGAGCCAAACGGCGGCGGCGGCGGCGGTGATGCCGGTTCCATCGGAGATGAGTACGGCGGCTGATACGACGCCTGATAATCACAATCACCAGCAGGGTACCTTTTTTTTCTTCTTCATTTTCCTGCCGATAATGTTTCATTATTAGCGGCGAGTATTTGTACGTTTATACTTCAAATATGTTCTCAAATCAAGTGAGAACCGGGTAAATATTAGGGGTGATGGCGCCAAATCTACTGTGTTTAAGATAAACGATGCCTTCAGATGCCTTGCCATTTCCCTGAGGGTTTGTTTTATGCGCCACAGGCAACAGCCAAGGTTCCTCTCCCGGTCACGGCGAGGAACGTCCACACCCAAATGATCAGGACCTCGCCGCCACCGGGTCAGCAGAGATCCCCGTCTGCAAACAAGACGACGAGGAAATGGAGGTGGATGTTCTGCGGTGCTCTCCGGATAAAGCGCCTCTCGTCAGGCAGCGTGAGAATTCTAATCCGCTCCCTCACACCGACGTCACCTCAGAAGAGGAAGATGAAATCGATGTGATTGGATGATGGGCGTGTACTCGCTGTTGTTCAGGTTTTAGTTTAATATTCACAGCTATGCAACTTTTGTAAAAAAAAAAACAAAAACAGACTTTTATATCTTAACTGTTCCCCCATCCATTTTTTATTGTTCTGTTTGTTTAGTGTATTTTGTGTTGTCTGTTGGAATTATTCCAAGTATTTTTGCATCCTAAAATTAAAAATAAACCTTATTTTGAAGTTGGACCGGAAGTTGTATTCATCTGGCAGAACCGGATGATATTTTTTTTAATTCGTTCGAATTAAAATACGGGAAAATATTATAACTAAAGGGGACCGGGACGGAAATGCTAAATAGGGTTGTTTCTCGGCACCGGGAGGGTTAGCTGGTTTGGTTTTTGCACGCTATTTCTCAATCGTTGGCATCCATTGAACACAACAAATACATTACAACAGAGGGCGCTGTGTCTCCCAGCCTGACTTGAATGCAACTTTATTGACACCGGAAACAGCAGCGGTAACAGACTGCACGTGTATGCGTATTATCTGAAGGTTATAGAGAAACACCGGTGAGAAACCTCTTCGTTTCACTGCATAAAGAGAACCACGACATTTTATTTGTAGTTGAAGAGGTCCCGGACTACAAACACTGTCATGGATCCCATGAAAGCGCAGCAGTTAGCGGCAGAGCTGGAAGTGGAGATGATGGCTGATATGTACAACCGGTAAGATACCGACAAGCTAACGTGAGCTAGCTTGAGTGGTCAGGCTAGGCTAGGTGTAGCTAGTCATGTAAAACTACTCTGTTATGCAAGTATACATTGTAATATTGTAACATTAACTCATATGATTTCTGCCAATGTGTATGCAAGCTATTTAGATGTCGCTGGGTAATGACTGAACTAATAAATAAAACATCCACATCCTAGCTGTGTTGAAGCTGATAAAGCAAATTAGTCCAATGGCTAAGGATATTTCTCCGGATTTTTCACTTTCGACGCGTTCATGTAAGATGCTAGTATAACCAGATCTCGCGAGATGAAAACGTGAAGGAGTTTTCATTCAGGAAAAAGGCTTGTTTTTTATTTTTTAAATATTTTTAATATTTTTCATTATTATTATTATTATTTTTGTTTTGTTTGTGGAACATGGACTTGCAAAATGTATCGGTTATTCCATATAATCCAGAAATTGTGTTTGAGGGCCGACTTCCATGAATCCAGTGCTTGCTTGTGAAAAAGGGATAACTTAAAAGGTAACTTAGAACATTTAAAATTACAAGTCAGCAGGAACCTGAGGCCACCACATTTTTCAAACAAAAGGTTGATGATAAAAACAAAGCAAGGACTTTTGTCACACATCAGACATTTTTTTTGACCCATTTGATTTTGAACATATGGTTGAGTTTCAAAGTCAATGGCATTGAATCCTCCTTTCTAATCATTGTGTTCCTCTTAATATACTCTCTTTTATTTCTCCATAAGAATTTAAATAATGTAGTATTGATGGTGTTGGATGTTTTTCTGTCAACATATAGTGAATCGGGCAGGATAAACCATTCTAGAAATCCCATCAGCCTTGGAGAGCATAGGAAAAAGACTTGTGGGCACTAAACCTGGGATGATGATAATTAGTCACACTATAAATGAAAATGAACATGGATAATTTTGCTGGACTGAATATTCACGTGCATGGTTTCATCTGTTTTCATGTCCCGCCTCCAAACAGACAGGAAGTGGGGTCACTCTCTGCATTGGTTTTCAGCACCATGGCAACGGAATGAGTCCTTCTGTCACTCAAACTTTGTAACAGCACTCACAGGCGGCTCCGTCTTGTTTGTGGTTTAAAAAAGAACGTTCATTCTGAGTTCTAAACTCACTTTTTGCTCGTGCCACATGGCTAAGTATTCAAAATTTTCCCATAAACCTCCACTGCCACCGATAGATTGCATTCCTGTGGGAAACATGATGATAAAACATTTAATATCTGTACAGGTCATTTTAAATATAATTCATGGAGTATTATATCATCGAAATGTTGTTTTATAGTACATGTTTAACAACCTCAGGTCAAGTTGCCCTCTTTAGTGCATTTAGAATTATAGTTATTTTAACAACATAATAACCCCCCATTTCAGGGGGTCCCAAAACCCCCGAAAAAGCTTGTGTAATAACATGGAAATTATAGGCATTTGACATTCCGCTGTACCAAGTGCCCCCCATTTTTTTCCAGCATGACCAACGCCTGCCAAAGGAAGTGTGTCCCCCCGCTTTACAAAGAGGCGGAGCTGACCAAGGGCGAGTGTGTGTGCTTGGACCGCTGCGTGGCCAAGTACCTGGACCTCCACGAGAGACTGGGCCGCAAGCTGACCGAGCTCTCCGTCCAGGATGAGGACATGATGAGGAAAGCGGCCGTGGGCAGTGGATAAAGACGAGACTGGGATGAGATGGGAAATCATAGCTAGTGTGGTTTTCCGATAAATTGGTTGAAGGTGATGGAGGAGAACTTTGTGGGCTGCACCTTCCAAGCTCGTCAGAAAGTGGACTCGTATGTCCAGCCAAGAGGGGACTTGAAATATGAAATATGAAACATTGTCTGGTGTTTGAAAGCAAAGTGAGAAATAATAGTTGGAGACTTGTTTTTTTTTTTTTAAACCGTTCTCTCCGCCCCAGGACAACACTTTCCAATCCACCAATCACAGGTGAGGTGCGTTCACTGACATAACAGAAAACACGAGCAGGTGGCTCACATGTACTGATACGGTAAGCTAGCTTTCGGGTACACGTCTGTTACTTTATACAAGTCGTTTTCTCAACCCTGCTGATGTTGTTGTGTACAATGAATCCGGTGATTCGAAATAAATAAATAAAATAATAACTCGAATAAAATGTTCATCATCTCAGCTGTAGTATGAGTGACAGCCGTAATCTACAGCGGATATTAACATTGTTATTGCCGATAAGAAATGTGTGCTTGTACCTTTAAGACAAACACGAACAACAGATGGGGAGGAAGTGAAAAAAAAGTCTCTTTCGGTTCCCGGTGAAAGTACTTCTACTTGTACCTGCTGCATGGAAAAGGGAAGTAAAGACTTTTAGTGCCGTTTATGTCCTTCAGGTGGACAATATTCGACCCTTTTTTGTGCCAGGGCGGACACGGTAAGTCACGCTAACGCTAGCTTGATTGATTGATTAGCTAACACCTTGTGATTCAGCACCGTTCTTTATGAACAAAAGTCACAAAGTTCCAGTGTGTAGGGGCGTATAAATGATGCAAATGAAGGTTTAATGTGCTATCCCGAGTTAACACAGCATTTAAAACTATATTTGTAAGTGTTTGCAGCTACCTAATTCTTACAAACCAATGATATTATCGGTAGTGGATCAATTGGGATGTTCGTGTTTCACACAAAGTAACAAAAGCTATCTTACAAGTAAACACTAGATGGCAGTAAAAGCACATTTTCTCAACCAACCCATTGTCATTTTACTGTACAGTAATCCCTCCATATACTGTACCCCCCCCCCCCCAAAAAAAAACACGAGTATTTTGGTTTAAAGTAACTAAGTGACGTAAAATATAAATATATAGCGTATTTTGTCTACTATATTGGGTAATACATGTGTCATTTAAAGCCGAAAGGAAGTACGCCGTCCTGAAAAAAAAACAAGGAACTGCTAAGCTGCGAGTCTTTGTTATCTTATTTACGTCTAATATGCCTCATTTTCTGATTATGTAAAAGTTTAGGATTATAGTGACGCTAATGATGACTATAGGGGTGTTATTTCTTGTCTTGAGGACTCTAATGTTAATAAATGTAGAAGACCGTCAACAGGCTTTTTTTTTGCTATAACTGAAATATTCCCTTTATTGATATTATGAACTCGGGATTACTGTATCATAACATGCAGTACTAGAGAGTATGACATTTAAAATCCGGTCAATGCATATTCATCTGAGATTTCAAAAATAAAGTCGCAAATTTACAAGAAAAAAACGGGGTGAGGAGAGAACGGCTTGACATGCTAATTTATTTTGTTTTGCTGACACATTGTAAATAAAAGCTTGCTTGAAACGAGGCCAAACTTTGGAAATGTGTGACTTTTTGGGAATTTCCAACTTGTTGGACCATCTGGAGCGAATTCATGACACCAAGGTTCCACAGGTTCCACAGGTTCCACTTGTGTACGTAATACTGCTTTCTGCCCACTAGATGGCGGCAATGGACGTCCAGCAGGAGTTTAAAGACGCCGATGAGATTCTAGCGCCCCCCAATGGCCCCATGAATGAAATGCTGGACGTGGGGCAGGAAGAGCAGGTGACATTTCTGATATGATCATTACACTTTCCTGTCATTTTTAAAATGTCATTAATTTTAAAATCTTATTTAATACACACACTATAGTTATTTATTAAATTTAATCTAAACAAATTGTGTTTCTGTTTGCCAAAGATGGAGGAGTTTCTGGGCCCGCAGGCAGACTACAACGAGGAAGAGGAGGAGAGAAAATACTACAGACGGAAGCGATTAGGAGTCATCAAAAATGTGGTTGCAGCCAGTATCGGAGCCATGATGGTGTACAGCGTGTACATGGGTGCGTACGGTATTTGTGGCGGTGTGAGTGAGTGAGGCGAGCGCACATGTTGTTCCTCATCGGCGACGTGCGTCCTCCAGGGTTGCTGCAGATGCAGCTCATCCTCCATTATGACACGACCTACCGGGAAGTCAAGTACAGCAACCTGGGTCTGGAGGACATTGATCGCATGATGCAGAGGGGCATCAACGTCACGCCCGTGGTGGCCCTGCTTTATACACCCGTTCTCATCAGGTACACACACACACACACACATTGAAGTCAGACCCTTGCTCATGTGTGTGAACCTTCATCTTAGGTTTCTAGGAACAAAGTGGATGATGTTCCTCGCTTCAGGAATCTACGCCTTTTTTGTCTCCACCAATTACTGGGAGCGCTACTACACTCTGGTTCCCTCCGCCGTCGCCATCGGCGTGGCCATCGTGCCTTTGTGGGCTTCCCTCGGAAACTACATCACGAGGTGAGACACGTGACAAACAGGGACTTTGGAAGATGTTCCACCGGATTGGGGGTAAACTTTCAGGATTGGTGAGCAGTACGTGGAATATAGCGAGGTGCTCACGTCTCCGCCAAAACAGGCGTGGGCAACATTTTGCACGGATCTGACACCAAGAAATTATAGGATACTGACGCCATCTTAGTAATCCCTCCTTTATGGCGGCTAAATTGGTTCCAGACCCCATCATGATAAGTGGAAGTAGAATTTTTATTTTTATTTTTATTTTTATTTTTATTTTTATTTTTATTTTTATTTTTATTTTTATTTTTATTTATTTATATATATTTTTTTAGAGTAAACCTGTTTTTAAATCAGTTTTTAACATTATTAGAGTCCTCTAGACATGTAATAACACCCCTATAGTCACATTTGCACTGTTATTACCCAATACCGGGCAAAGATTTTGCCCCCCCCGCACCTCCCCAAAAAACAGCTGTAATTTTAAACAGCTGTTAAAATATCAACTCATTCAATTCCGATCCCAACAAGGTGCTGATGCATTTGCCAACATCCTGGTTACCATGGAGACTGAAGCGTTTTTTTTTTTTTTTTTTTAAATGATGCTGACTTTGTTGTTGTCATGTCCTGCCGTCCCGCACGCAGGATGGCACAGCAGTACTACGAATACGTCAACTACAAGGAGGAGCACGTGCAGGACCAGAAGAAGATTCCCAAAGGAGCGTGCCACAAATACATCATCATTTTCCACTCGGTCTTCAGTCTCATCTTCCATGTGAGTAAAAACATTTCCTCAGAGCAGACATGGTCACAGGCCTTAATGGTCCCACACTTCCATACATTCAGTTATTTTAGCCGTCTGTACTCGGCGCCACCGCAGGGGGGCGCTAATTCCCCACATTCATCACTAACACCGTCACTGACTGATTGACTCTTCTGGTGTTCTCACCAGCTGAGCTTCATCTTTGCTGAGTTCCCCACGTGCTTCTTCCTCAACGACCACCTGCTCAACAGCGACCACGATATCTACAACGTCCAAAAGTGCGGTAAAGTCACCTTTTGGTCCTGTCAAACCAGATAAATGGTCACTGTGAAATGAGATAACCACGACATAAGAAATGCCAAACGTTAGCAAACGTTAGCACTGGTCACGTCTAGGCCGGTACTAAGATGGCGTCGTGTGTCCTACCAGGAGCCACAGTCCAAGGTGTGATTCCTGGATTTAATACCACCGTGCTGAAAACTCTCCCAAGCTCCATGCTGCTGATCAAAGTGGAGAGCGTTCTCATGGGCTTCGCCTTCCTTTCCATGATCATTGTAAGTTCTCCGCCCTCTGCTAACATCGACTGGTGGCGTTGTGGTCGTCAATGGAGGTGGGAGTGTGGGGGGGGCAATAAGACCATTTCATTGCCGCACAGGTAGCATAGAAAATGGATGGATGGCGCTGCACTGCTGCCTGTGTCCATCAGACAGGGAGGCTGACGTCATTGCAGCACCTCACATTCATTCATTTATTTTCTACCGCTTTTTCCTCACAAGGGTTGCAGGGGGTGCTGGAGCCTATCCCAGCTGTCTTTGGGCGAGAGGCGGGGTACACCAACCTGGACTGGTGGCCAGCCAATCACAGGGCACATATAGACAAACAACCATTCACACTCACATTCATACCTATGGACAATTTGGAGTGGCTAATTAACCTAGCATGTTTTTGGAATGTGGGAGGAAACCGGGGAGAACATGCAAACTCTACACAGAGATAGCCGAGGGTGGAATTGAACCCTGGTCTCCTAGCTGTGAGGTCTGCACGCTAACCACTTGACCGCCGTGCACTATGGGAAAAACCTAAAAGCTTTTTTTGTCATTTTAAACTCGTATTGGTATGTTTGTATATTTCCTATGTGTTAAGTTCCGAGTGTTAAGTTGCTGTGTGAGGAATTTAGTGTTCTTTCTAAGATGACAACTTATATTGTTATTTATAATGACATCCTGGTATTCCAAATGGGTTGACAAGCTCTTTGCGAGTACACTAGTATCTTGTGATTGAGCTCCAGCTACAGTAGTACTATATACTACAATTATACTACAATTAGTAGTAGATTATAACCTAGACGAAAAGTAGCTGCACAGCTGTATAGGAAGCAGGGTTCAAAGTACAGCAGGTTTTCTCCCCTCTTTTAGTCGGGAGCTGATATTTTCCTGAAAGTTACCTACGTATGTGCTAGTGCTGATTACTAAAGAAGTGAAAAAGGTGATGGAATCTTTGTTTTGGTATGTAGCATGTTCATACAGCCATAGAACACGGTACTCGGTGTGCCTTGAAACAAAAATGGCCGCCACTGAGTTGGATGTCTATGGGAAAACGGTTGGGATTAAAGAAGCCATGAAGAGTAAAGGTTAAAACCCGGACGTCAGACGACCGGTTCATGGATGCTAGCTTGGTATCATTGCAGCGTCGGCGTTCCGTATAAAGTACTTCTTTTCCCGTTCGTTCAGTTCCTCGTGCTGTGTGGCGCCGCCTACCGCCCGACGGAGGAGATCGACCTCCGCAGCATCGGCTGGGGAAACATCTTCCAGCTTCCTTTCAAGCATCTCCGGGACTACCGCCTCCGACTGCTCTGCCCCTTTTTCATCTACAGCGGACTTGAGGTCCTCTTTGCCATCACCGGCCTGACTTTGGTGAGTCTTGGGAACGTCCTGGAATTCATGAGGATTTGAGTCATACAAGGATTTCTCATTTCCCGTTTCCCGCCTTGCAGTCCTACGGCGTCTGCACGCTGGGTCTAAAGAAGCTGTGTCTCCTCATCATGGTCTACGGATGTTCTTGCTCCGTCTTCTCCTCCCTGTCCCTCGGCCTCCTGCGCCTCCCGCGATGGACGTGTCTCACGGGAGGCGCCGCCGTGCATTTTGTGCTGTTGGTGGTCCTCATGGTTTTTTCCCCGACTCCCCAAAACCTAAAATACGAGGCCCCTCTGCTGGTCATCTCCATCCTGTGGGGGCTCGGCACGGCCCTGAACAAGACCGGAGTCAGCAGTAAGCAGGAAATGGATGAATGTGTGGACGTTCTGTGCACAAACATATTCATATTTTGTATTTTATTGTCAGCCTTGCTTGGTATTTTGTATGCCGAGGAGAAAGAACGCCTGGACTTCGTCTACACCATCTATTACTGGTTGCAGGCCGTCGCCATCTTCATCGTTTATCTCTGGTCCACGCTGCCGATGAGGGTACGTGATGCTGCATACATACTGTATGCTTATTAACATTTTTATCTAGTTCTTTTTAACATTATTAGAGCCCTCTACACATGTAATAACACCCCTATAGTCACATTTGGTCATGGAGGACCTTATTTTGCCCGTCACCGTGTGTCGCTGGCATAGATGACCAACAAAGATATACGTTATTTCCAGTAACAAGTAGCCATTTTGGAAAACCCGCTAATCTTTTTTTTTTTTTCTCCTCTCCCAAAATGGCAAGGCCAAACTTGCCATCCTGTTGACTACGTTACTGCTAGCATGCTACTGCTACTGGGTGATGGAGCGCCGCCTCGCCAAGAAAGTACGCCACAGGCTGCCCCGCATCCCTCGGCCAAGACACAAGGTGACATGTTATGTTATGTTATGTAATATTTATATGTATATTACACATCATTTATACATAATATTTCTATGTATATAACACACCGTTTATACATAATATTTGTAATATTTCTATGTATATAACACATCGTTTATACATAATATTTGTAATATTTTTATGTATATAACACATCGTTTATACATAATATTTGTAATATTTTTATGTATATTACACATCGTTTATACATAATATTTGTAATATTTCTATGTATATTACACATCATTTATACATAATATTTGTAATATTTCTATGTATATAACACATCATTTATACATAATATTTGTAATATTTCTATGTATATAACACATCGTTTATACATAATATTTGTAATATTTCTATGTATATAACACATCGTTTATACATAATATTTGTAATATTTTTATGTATATTACACATTGTTTATACATAATATTTGTAATATTTCTATGTATATAACACATTGTTTATACATAATATTTGTAATATTTCTATGTATATAACACATTGTTTATACATAATATTTGTAATATTTCTATGTATATAACACATTGTTTATACATAATATTTGTAATATTTCTATGTATATTACACATCATTTATACATAATATTTGTAATATTTCTATGTATATAACACATCATTTATACATAATATTTGTAATATTTCTATGTATATAACACACCATTTATACATAATATTTGTAATATTTCTATGTATATAACACATCATTTATAAATATTTGTAATATTTCTATGTATATAACACATCATTTATACATAATATTTGTAATATTTCTATGTATATAACACATCGTTTATACATAATATTTGTAATATTTCTATGTATATAACACATCATTTATACATAATATTTGTAATATTTCTATGTATGTAACACATCATTTATACATAATATTTGTAATATTTCTATGTATGTAACACATCGTTTATACATAATATTTGTAATATTTCTATGTATATTACACATCGTTTATACATAATATTTGTAATATTTCTATGTATATTACACATCATTTATACATAATATTTGTAATATTTATATGTATATAACACATCGTTTATACATAATATTTCTATGTATATAACACACCATTTATACATAATATTTGTAATATTTCTATGTATATAACACATCATTTATACATATTTGTAATATTTCTATGTATATTACACATCATTTATACATAATATTTGTAATATTTCTATGTATATTACACATCATTTATACATAATATTTGTAATATTTCTATGTATATAACACATCATTTATACATATTTGTAATATTTCTATGTATATTACACACCATTTATACATAATATTTGTAATATTTCTATGTATATAACACATCGTTTATACATAATATTTGTAATATTTCTATGTATATAACACATCATTTATACATAATATTTGTAATATTTCTATGTATATTACACATCGTTTATACATAATATTTGTAATATTTCTATGTATATTACACATCATTTATACATAATATTTGTAATATTTCTATGTATATAACACATTATTTATACATAATATTTGTAATATTTCTATGTATATAACACATCATTTATACATAATATTTGTAATATTTCTATGTATATAACACATCATTTATACATAATATTTGTAATATTTCCATGTATATAACACATCATTTATACATAATATTTGTAATATTTCTATGTATATAACACATCATTTATACATAATATTTGTACAAAACTATGTCGTTTGTGTCCACAGGTGAAAGGCTATCGCTACCTGGAAGAAGGCAACTCGGATGAGTCGGACTCGGAGCGAAGCGAAGATGATGACGAAAAGGATGTGGAGCACGTGGAGGAAGAGGAGCAGCCGGCAAACGAGACGGGAGCGGAGGACACGGAGAATGAACGCCATGATGGCGACGCCACGGGAGCTGACTCGCTCAGGCCCAGGAGGAAGAGGGCGGAGGGGCAGCAGCACAGAGAGGAGGACGGCCATGTGAAGGAGGGCCAGAGGGGGTGACGGACGTGGGTGAGCGGTGTCGCCTTTCATTGTTTATGCAATTTGGGATCATAGTTTAATGATCTTTAAGACCATAATTAGCTGAGATGAGGCAGTGTCTCCAAACTTTTGACTCAAAAGTACGAGTCAAACGTTTTGAGACACTTTAACATTCAATAGCATGAGGCAGTGTCTCCAAACTTTTGACTGTGAGCAATAATAGTCATAAGTTTGGAGACACTTTAACATTCAATAACATGAGGCGGTGTCTCAAAACTTTTACACTTTTGACTCAAAAAAGTGTCTCAAAACTTTTGACTCAAAAGTTTTGAGACACTGCATCATTGAGACAGTGTCAAAAGTTTGGAGTTTTGTTAAATTGATTACATCGACCAATGGCGTTGCTTGCTTCCATGTACAATTATTTAGATTATTGCATTGTGATAATAAACAGATGTTTTTGTGATTTATTACGATTATAAACATTATCATGATCAACAAAGCAAAAATCACACAATTCCAAATTTTAGTGGCAAACCGATACCAGTATTTCCTGTATCCCACCCAATCGCAGTGCCAATTCGCGATGATGTCATACCCCACCCCCCAAAAAAACATCCCAACAAATATACATGAAACAGCACAGTCTGAGAAAAAAAATCATCTTTTTATTAAAAACAGTATTGCTAGTTACATTATTCATTCATAAATGAGAATGTGCAACTTTAAGAGCCAAGGCAGAGACTAAAGTGTAGTGTTTTTTTTTTTTAACCTCGATGTTCCAATAGCTTTTTCTACTTAAGACACTAACAGCACAACTGATTGCATATGCGTTCACCCCCGGCACCCGAAACAATTACGCCAAATCAATATATAAAAAAGCCATTAAAATTAACAAATATTCTCTTGTATATATAGTTTAAATGTGCTTTATTTTTTTTCTCCTCTCCTCCGACTTTAACGCCTCCTCAGACAAAACAATCCCAGCCCTAGTCTGCGCTTCTCGGTTCATTCTGGACAAAAAGCTGAAGCAAAGTGAAAGAAAACGTCACGTAGTGCTGGTTCCCATCAAGTATGTACATCTTAGGTTGGCGCTAGAGTACGTCGGCCCGGACACAAAATGGCCGACGGTGTGTTGTTGTGCAGACATGAAGGCGGCTGTGTGTTGTTTTTTTTTTTCCCAGACATTAATTTTGCAGATTCAAACTAAAAGTGTTCCACATCACGGCTGAGGTTTGATTGACACATCCGACATACCTGTCCTGAGTAAGCAAGGCACTCCAATTGGCCCACAACGACAGCGTACTGGTACTGCAGTACAACATTCAGATCATTAAGGACTTATGGAAAACAAAAACTGTTTGTGGTAGAATGCCTGATATCAATATATCTGAACTAAAACATGTACAAATATGTATCTAGTATATAGTATACATATACACTGTACACCCTCTATATTTTCTTCAACCACACGCCCATAAAAACATCATTTGGAAGACAAAATGCAACAGTAGGCGAATATACAATACTATTTCATACTAATGTGTAACCCGCAAGGCATGCTGGGTAACCTCCTGCTGTGGGGCGAACGTGCACGGGCATGCCAGCATGCTTTGCGGATCAGTATCGCATAGTATAAAGTATAAAATAGTACTATTTTTTGTATGTATCTTCCTGCGCGGGCGCCTATTCCGGTGTTGTTGGTTGCACCGTGAGCAAGGGAGCGTTGGGAATATCAAATCATGCTTTTTGGAGATTATATGCTGGGATCCACAGTATATATATACATACAGTATACATACATACAGTATATGGATTGACTACAGAAAGCGCGTCAGGCCCCGGCGTCCCACAAGCGAGCCGAGGCGTCCTTGAAGTGGTTAGTAGAAGAAACTCCGTCATGGCAGTTGTAGCGGCAGCGGCAGCGTCGGCGTTTGGCACAAAAAGCGAAACATTTTTCTCGTAGTCGGCGCCCGTTTAGGAGAAAGAAATGACACAAGCCCTGGATTACTCGTGTCCGATTACACCCGAATGCAACATCCAGGGTATCTGCTCCGTTAGTGTTGTCGTGGCCAAGGGTTTTTAGTCACAGTTTCTGGCCGACGCCTTCTCATAGCGGCGGGGGGTGTGGTCATCATAGTGTCACAATCTTGTCGTCGTAGCCACGTCGTTCATCCAGTTTCTCAAAAGGGGGGGGGGGGGCATTGGTCAGCGGCGAAAGGAGGAATGTAGTAACGAGCAAAGAGACGCTCCAAAAGCATGAGGGGAGGGGCGGGGCGGGGCGTCCCGTTGCCGGGTGTCAGTTCAGCAGGGGCAATGGGCTGGAGGAGGCTGTCGTCTCATGATGCACACCATCAGTTTTTCTGCATGGGAGGGGGGGGAAAAGCCATAATATGAGCACGTGTTGGGGGTGTCCCAATCCAATATTATTAGCCATCTACGCCACAGACTACGTCTAAAATGCTAAATGCATTAGCTTGGTTTGATTGTCCGCCTCTTCATCAGTGCATGCTAAAAGACTGGATAGGACAGCGCCGGTCTTTGAGCATGCTCACTGAGGCGTTTGTGACGCTGACAAAGTCGGCTGAACGGATGAAGACTAGATAGGACAGCTGGAGAGTCGTCCTATCATCTCTGGGGAGAGACGAAACGTCCTCTGGGACAATCAGAGCATCCATCCAACGCCCTGACAATTTTAGGGGGGCTTCAGACCCCCTAAAATTTTTTTTATATTTTTTATAGATTTTTTTTTTACCAAAAAATCTGACAAATTTCATATAATAATAATATAATAAATATAAAGAAATAAGACAAATTTCATATAATAATATAAAATAATAATAATAATATAATAAATAATATAAAATTTCATAATTTTTAAAATGTATTTTTTTTTATGCGTACTACATTCATTCATATGCTGTGCATCTCTAAAGAATCAAGTCTACAGTTCAGACTCCAAGTAGACGTTTGAGGAAACAAAAACCACAGAAAAAAGAAGCAGCGGCAGACGGTCTCCAACCTATGGAAACATGGCATCTACGAGGACAACACAAGCGGTAACAGGAACGGTAACAAACACAAGGCCGTGCAGTGAGGGGGGGGACGAGCGTAGCAAGCAGTGACATGCAGGTTAGAGAGTGGGTGTGGCCTAACCATCGTAAGAATCCATTAGAGGCAAACAGGCGAGCCTCTGCCCTGACTTCCCTCCCTGGGGGGGGAGAAAGAGGAGAGGAGGAATGTAAGAGAATGGAGCACAGAGGAAATGAACAGCAGCAATGGAGATTGGGTAAAAAGTGGTGTTATAGCGCCATAGAGGAAGAGAAAGGCTTTAGGAAGGTTGCCAAAGAAATAAGACAGCAGGAGCCTGAAGACCACCTGCAGGGACATGCCTTGCTTCAAGGCTCTAATGCTCCAATGCCTTCCGTGGGCGTGTGGGCGGGAGTGGGAGCGTGTCGTTTCACGCAGCAACCTTTGCTGCTGGTAACCGCTCTGCCCGTCCTGCACAAATGGATGACCTCATAGGCACCCCCACCCCCCCCAGCTTTTCCAATGACTCAACACAAGGTCAGAGCCAGTTTAGCAATGCTAAGAATCAATACGCTACACACACGCTTGTTGGATGGGAATGGAACTCATGGCTGACCACAGTTACCCATAGTTACCCATATTTACCCATATTTACCAATAGTTATGATAGTTACCAATAGTTATGATACCTCCCAATAGTTATGATAGTTACCAATAGTTACCCATATTTACCAATAGTTATGATAGTTACCAATAGTTATGATAGTTACCAATAGTTATGATAGTTACCAATAGTTATGATAGTTACCAATAGTTACCCATATTTACCAATAGTTATGATAGTTACCAATAGTTATGATAGTTACCAATAGTTATGATAGTTACCAATAGTTACTGATAGTTACCAATAGTTACTGATAGTTACCAATAGTTACCCATATTTACCAATAGTTATGATAGTTACCAATAGTTACTGATAGTTACCAATAGTTACCCATATTTACCAATAGTTATGATAGTTACCAATAGTTACTGATAGTTACCAATAGTTACCCATATTTACCAATAGTTACCCATATTTACCAATAGTTATGATAGTTACCAATAGTTACCCATATTTACCAATAGTTATGATAGTTACCAATAGTTACCGATAGTTACCAATAGTTACCCATATTTACCAATAGTTACCCATATTTACCAATATTACCCATATTTACCGATAGTTATGATAGTTACCGATAGTTATGATAGTTACCGATAGTTATGATAGTTACCGATAGTTATGATAGTTACCGATAGTTATCGATAGTTACCGATAGTTATGATAGTTACCGATAGTTATGATAGTTACCGATAGTTACCGATAGTTACCAATAGTTATGATAGTTACCAATAGTTACCGATAGTTACCAATAGTTACCGATAGTTACCGATAGTTATGATAGTTACCAATAGTTATGATAGTTACCAATAGTTATGATAGTTATGATAGTTACCAATAGTTATGATAGTTATGATAGTTACCAACAGTTATGATAGTTACCAACAATTATGATAGTTACCAATAGTTATGATAGTTACCAATAGTTATGATAGTTACCAACAATTATGATAGTTACCAATAGTTATGATAGTTACCAACAGTTATGATAGTTACCAACAATTATGATAGTTACCAACAATTATGATAGTTACCAACAATTATGATAGTTACCAACAATTATGATAGTTACCAATAATTATGATAGTTACCAACAATTATGATAGTTACCAATAGTTATGATAGTTACCAATAGTTATGATAGTTACCAATAGTTATGATAGTTACCAATAGTTATGATAGTTACCAATAGTTATGATAGTTACCAATAGTCACCAATAGTTATGATAGCTACCAATAGTTATGATAGTTACCAATAGTTATGATAGTTACCAATAGTTATGATAGTTACCAATAGTCACCAATAGTTATGATAGCTACCAATAGTTATGATAGTTACCAATAGTTATGATAGTTACCAATAGTCACCAATAGTTATGATAGCTACCAATAGTTATGATACCTCCCAATTGTTACCAATAGTTACCGATATCTCCAAATAGTTACCGATATCTCCCAATAGTTACTGATAGTTACCAATAGTTACAGATAGTTACCAATAGTTATGATACCTCCCAATTGTTACCAATAGTTACCGATATCTCCAAATAGTTACCGATATCTCCCAATAGTTACCAATAGTTACAGATAGTTACCAATAGTTATGATACCTCCCAATCGTTACCAATAGTTACCGATACCTCCCAATAGTTACTGATAGTTACCAATAGTGATCATACACAAAGTGTTAAAATTGGGACAAACAGGGTTGTAATTTTGGTAAAATGAGGTTGGGGAAAGAGTTATATTAATGGATTATAGGAATAACGTCATAACATTACAATATGGAAATCATTTCAATAGAAAGTTGGAATATTTCACTTTAAAGTTGAGAAAATGGCGTCTATGACATGTATTTTGTGGCAGGACCACTATTTGGCAAATACAAAACAAAAAATGAAGCTAAAGGTGATGGAGTGCTACCTGTACTGCATCTTTGTCATCGGGCTCAATAGTGTTGTCCAGAGTGTTCCTTCTCCCCCTCTGGTCCAGTGTGGAGTAGGCATCTAAGGGCAGGAGCAGCAGGGAGTTGTGTTATCATCATAAAAACCCTCATATGAAGCAAATACTAATAAGTTGGTGTTCTACTTGCCTGGTCCCATGTCATTCATTGGAATCATCTCCTGATCACTTTTGCCTCCTGAACACACACCAAAATAAAAGGGGTGATATTAAAGTGTCGTGACCCCAGGAGAATGGGGGTCCCTGGGTGAGACCAGCGGAGTTGGTTTCTTAGGCACCAGTTAAAAATGAAAGCAAAGATTTGTTTAAGTACAATAGTCCCTGGTTCATCCTGGTCCCGGGCCCGAAGTGGGATTCCTTATTCATCACTGGAATATTTTTGTAGTTAGAGCGCACAAAATGTGTTTACAAGCTCCTAAATGCGCTTTGAAAACATTATTAGAGTCCTGTAGACATGAAATAGCACCCCTATAGTCACATTTACACTCCCAATACAGTAGAAATAAGATAAAATGCAAATGTTCCACACGCGTGGACAGGAAGTGAGATGAGTGTTGGCTGGCTAACCAGTAGCACATGTCAATGTTATGGTAATGATTATTATTATTATGTACTTTTATGTATTATTGTGCCCAAATATCCAGTGCGGCGCTTGTATGTTTCACCTACCGCCACCTAGTGTCGGGTGTAGAACGCGTCTTAATGCTATATATTTGTATTTTAGTTCATATACACATTTTGATGCTAGAAATTGCTTCACTTGGGCCAAAACCAATATGGAAAATGTTCATAAATATGCATATTCAACAATAAAATGCCCACAGAAATGATTTAAACTACAATAAAAAGACTACAAATGAAGATAATTGTTTTAAAATGAAAATGTTCTGAATGAAAAATGTACACAAAAATAAAAAGCTAATATATCTGACCTTTGTCTATGAGCGGCATGGTGCTGTCCTCGTAGCCCCCGTTGGCCCTGGTGGTGTTGCTGGGGGGGTTTAGGTTGACCATGAAGTCCGTTTTCTTCCAACCATCCTTTTCTAAAGTGCGCCGCAGCTCCTTGTAGCCCCAAACCGTCTGCAGGACCAGACCGGCCCCGCGCACTTCCCTCTCCGAACGATTCCTGGTGGTGAAAGACGAATGGGAACTTCTCAGACATGGATCGCATTTAAATCCCAGCACGCGTGCTGCGATTCCGGGTAGACCCCTTACCCGTCCTTGTTGATGAGGACTAGCCTCTCGATTCCCTGCGAGGCCCTGAGAGTCTTTGCCGCTTCCAGACTGGAGCCCAGCACCTCCTGGAGCGTGCTCAGCACCGACACCACCGTTGCCTCGGATAGCGCTCGTACGGGCTGACTCTGACCCCCGCCAGGCAGGTTGGCCACTAGGTGGGGCACTGCGTGTTTGCCTGGAACGCAGGACGGCGACGATGACTTGGGAGTTTCCAGCGGACGGTATGGCTTATTCAAACACGAAGGGAGTCGCGAGCCTCACCAAGTAGGTCTCTGTTGCGGGCATCGATGGCCAGGTTACGGAGGGCCCCCGACATGGCTCGAACCACTCTGTCGTTGCCGTGGGCCAGCAGCTCAGTCATCATGGGCAGGCCTTTCTCCTGGCGCAGCAGGGCACGAATGTATCTGCCGTACTACACAAATAAAAAACAGGTTTCAATCTAGTTGGGTTGTGAACCATGAACCCGTGGAACCACATATCTGGTTTGACAAGCGACTCCGTTTGGGAGTCTCTCAAAAAGCACGAGAGTCTGGGCTGCTGGATGTCACGCTTAGATAGTTACAGATAATCACATTTAAATATTAGCCAATTACTACTAAGGGAAATAATAAGCGTGGTTAGCGCGCAGACCTCACAGCTAGGAGACCGGGGTTCAATTCCACCCTCGGCCATCTCTGTGTGGAGTTTGCATGTTCTCCCCGCGCATACGTGGGTTTTCTCCGGGTACTCCGGTTTCCTCCCGCATTCCAAAAACATGCTAGGTTAATTAGCCACTCCAAATTGTCCATAGCTATGAATGTGAGTGTGAATGGTTGTTTGTCTATATGTGCCCTGTGATTGGCTGGCCACCAGTCCAGGGTGGACCCCGCCTCTCGCCCGAAGACAGCTGGGATAGGTTCCTTGTGAGGATAAGCGGTAGAAAATGAATGAAGGAATGAATGTTGTTTTGCAAATTTGGAGTGGTCAGACCGGAGCAGGAGGGGATAGAAAAGAAGAAAAAAAGAAAAAACAGAGGGGGAGTGCATTTTTAGACAAAATGATTGGCTGGCCACCAGTCCAGGGTGTATCCCGCCTCTCGCCCGAAGACAGCTAGGATAGGCTCCAGCACCTCCGCGACCCTCGTGAGGATAAGCAGTAGAAAATGAATGAATGAATGAATGAATGTTGTCATTCGGCCACATTGGAGGTTTTTCCGACATGAAGCCTTTTTAAGGTCATGCCGCGGCATCTCAATAGGATTCAGGTCAGGACTTGGAAAAGGCCACTCCAAAGTCTTCATTTGGTTTTTCTTTCTTTGTTCACTTTTCACAGGGTCATGTGGCTTTGGATTTCTTTTCTCCCTTAATAATACAAAGTTTCATTTGAAAACTGATTTTGTGTTGTGTTTTTTTTTTTAATAGTATCTTAAATCTTCTCTCACAAAGAGAGCACCAAAGACCTCCCTTCGTATGTGTTAGCTTCTTGTGGATCCATGTCGGCTAAATAAAAATGGCTGCCCATGCAAAGAGGCTTCTTACTGTCCAACGTCCAGCACATAGATTCTGGACAGCTCCAGCCGAGGCCTCCAACACGGTGGGGTTCTTGGACTCCTTCAACAGAGAGGTGTAGATACGGACCACCTCCGGCTGGAACAACAGCTCATAGCCTGCGAGGGACACCAGGAGAAACGGGGTCAACGGTGGAAGGCAAGACGTCGGGCGTAGCCTGCTACGATGTTGACGAGACTCGGGTTACCTTTAGCAGGTGTGGTCCTCTTTGGGATGTCTACGATGTCGGCAGCTGCGTCCTCATCTTTCTTTCCTGGAGCAGACATCAAAGTTACCAGTTACACTCAATAAAAGGAAATACGCCGCACTCCTCGCCTTCGTTTGTTGTTCCTGTTTTCACTGACCGTTTATGTTAGTACAAAGACAACTCTCTAGCCCAGGGGTGTCCAACGTGCGACCTGGGGGCCATTGATTGACCGGTGGCACATTATAAAAATATAATATATCAAATAGAAATAATAAAATAGAACTAAAGAATTTTTTTTTTAAGTTGCCATGTTATGATAAATTAAAATATACTATGGAAATAAAGTCAAAATATTATGGAAATAAATTAATAATATTACAAAAACAAGATTTAAGAATAAAGTTCAAATATATATAAAAAAAAAAAATCAAAGTAGCCCTTGCTGGAAAAAGTTTGGACACCCCTGCTCTAGCCTGTTAGTTCAACTACTTCTAGTACTACTACTACTACTAATGCTGCTGCTGCTACTACAGTGTTTCCCATACATTCATTTATTAATGGCAGTACAGTACAATAGTATACAAAATATATTAATTGTGTTATTTTATGGTTGAATATAGTGTATTATTAGTAAAAAAAATAGTAGCAAATTTGACTTCTGTTACCCAAATGAAGTATTTTTAAGCATAAAATGGCTAAATAAGGCCTTCAGAAAATGATCTCACGACAGGAAATATCATGACATTACTTTCTTACCAAACATTAAAAAAAAATCTAATAAAACATACTCTCCGACAAAAGCTGGTATCTTCAACGGTGGTAAAGGGCTCGCCATCCAGCACTATCATTTCCTTGATGAAATGACTGATCGTGTCTAAATGGCAGGATGATAAAACAAGCCCGAGGCGTTCAGGCGTCGTAGCGATACTGGTGTTACAGTCGGCTGATAAGGTTTGATTATTCGTCTCTCCTACAGCACACATTACACTTCCATGCACAAGCGTCATGGCCAACTATGCTAATTATATGATGTCCTTATCTACACCACGGGGACAAATGGACTGCAGTCCTGTGGGAAACACTGTACTACTACTACTACTACTACTACTACTACTACTACTACAAGCACAGAAAGCGATAGGGAGCTTACCTTTGGAAAACCATTCATCTGTAGCCCAGCGCCAAAAAGGAGAGAGAAAAGTAGAAGATCAGAGCAGGAAGAGAAAGGAGCAAAGAAAAGGCAGCATGTAAGCGAAGCAATCAGGTGACACCTGTTCAAGTCCCAACCAGCAGGAGGAAAGGAAGCACACTCCCAAGCTCCTTAGCAACAAAAACTCGGAATATCACGAGACTGAAGTCATACATTTACTAGAAAAAAAACTATTGCTAAAGGTGGACCTACTGTATGTGACCTTTGGCTTTGGGCACGTGGCGGGGGCGGGATGAGGAACGTGGACAGGTGCGCGCCACATGCATAAGAAGGGCTAGTCATGCTAATCTGTTTGCGCTCAACTACTCTGTTTTGCTGCCTAATTATAAATAAAATCTTGCCTGAAGCAAAAGAAAAAAACTTCCTTCCTGAAGTTAGTTTCTGGTCCAAGAGAAACCAGAGCGATGCTCCATTTTCACTCTCACAACTTTTTTCCTGAAAATGTATAACTTTTTATTCTTGTAATATTGCGAATTTCTCATAACTTTGACTTTTTCAAATTTCTGCTCATAAATTTACAGATTTGTTATATTAATTTTATATATTTAATATTATTATATTTTATATTTTAATATATTTTATATTAATATTTTTCCCTCATACATTTTTACAACTTCTTGTAATATGACAAGCTTTTTCTCGTAAATTTACCGCTATTCTAGTTATACTATGAATTTTGTCCAACTTTATTTTCATGAATTTGCGACTTCTCGTAAGATTACGACTTTATTCTTGAAAAGAGTTTTAGTTCTCGTGCATTCTTGTTATATTGAAACTTTTTTCTCGTAAATGTGACTCATAAATTTGCGACTTTATTCTCACAATTTATTCTTACAATTTTTTTTCTTAATCTAAGACTATTCTTGTAATATTACGACTTTGCTGTAGTTTTATTACAACTTTTCCTTTTAAATTTGACTTTTTCCTCATACATTTGTGACATTGTACATTTAAAACTATTGTTGTAAATGTACGACTTTATTTTCATAATACGAGGTTTATTCTCATAAATGTATGACTTCATTCTCAAACTCCCCCCATTTCCCCTCAAAGTGGCCCTAATCTCAATATTGAGGCAGACAAAAATAGCAATTAGATTATTTTCAAAAATGGTACAGCCCCAGCAAACACACATGCAAAGCTTCTGAAAAACAACCGACAGGAGTTCCAACAGAGAGCAGCTGGCGGAGATGAGCTTTCTCTCACATTCCCAACATTCCAGTGCAAACTTGTAGCTTTGTTGGAGTGGGAATGTGTCCTTGTCGGCCTTGTAGACTCAATAGTCAACCAGTGACCAAGTGAAAAGTGATACTTTGTTAACTGTCCACATGGATCGCTCCATGGGAAACAGACCTTTGCTCTTTCGGGAGCTGAAACAGCCCCCCTTCTGGCTGGACTGGGCTGGACCCTGGTGGACGGGTGCGGCTTCTTGGTAGCGCTCGCAACCCGGGATTTCACGGTGGACTTGGTAGGATAGGTTCCTCAGCAGACATACGCTGTTCTCTATCAGCTGTATACAAAAAAGGCTTAGGTAAAAAAAAAAGGAGAACACACCAACAACGCATGCTCTAGAACGTGGAACGTGCCTTATTGTCCACGTCTTTACAGTCAATCTGGGACTGGACGATGTACATGAGAGAATCCACCAATCCTGTGCACTCCCTCAGCTTCCGCCGCGCTTCGCTTCGCTCCGAACTCACATTTCTTCCACGGAGAAGAACAGAAACATGTCAACATGATCCAAACGCTAAATAATGCAGGAAGCAGGGAAGCCAAAGACTCGTGACTCTGGAAAAAGACTGCCCCCCCCCCACCACCATGCCCCCCATGTACCTCAGGCAGCCGGCTGTGTTGGTGAGGGCCGTCTCCCACTCCAGGTGTCTCGGCTTGCAGTTTTCCTCCCCTCCGCCACCGTTGCTCCCGCGCTCCCAGCCCGACCGGGGCACCATCACTTCATCGGAGAGAGCGTGCAACGCGTGGTCCACAATCTCCATTTTGACAGAATCGTGGGAAGAGAGGTTCCAAAGTGTCCCTGCGACATTTTGCAATTTGGAAAAAGCGTTTTTGTATGCAAACACTCACAGAGGAACATCGGCCTTAAGTTGACAGCGTGCATCTCACCTGTGATGATGTCGGTGAGGTCCTGGTCACGCGTCTTCCTGAGAAGTCTAATCAGAGCAGGCACGCCATCACAGTTCTTGATGGCAATTTTGTTGTCTGGATCTTTACCGTAGGAAATGTTCTTCAGCGCTCCACAGGCTGCGTAGTGAACCTATGAAGAGGTATGAGGACCAGCTCGTGTCTGACAATAACAAACTGCAACTTATACATAAACAGCTTGAAACTCCTCCCTCCAGTCCTTCAATAAAAAGGTCAGAGCCGGTGGACTCAAACTTGCGACCCGCGGGCCAAATGCAGCCCGTGGGATGCTAGTTTGAGGCCCCCCACCTTGATATGAAAGTTTAATGTTTGGTATCATGAACCTAGAAATGATAGCTTTGTGCACACCGGACACAATTGATGCGATTTTCCTAGCTGTAACAATGCTAACTTGCTAATTGGGTAAAAGGGTTAAGTTTCATTAATGTTCAAGTTAAAGGTTAAGGTTATCTGACAAAAAAATTATTTCTCTACCCACCTACTATATGTGGTTTATTAGTTTTTATTATTATTTTATTTATGTATTACTGATTGATTTATTTTCTTTATTTTTTTTGTCTTATTTTGTGTAGTAAATAAAAATTAAGATATTTAAGAAAAGTGGAATGTTTTATCAGAGCTTTTTTTGTGGAAAACCGGAACCAAAGCACTGAAAAAGTGTAGGGTATAGCAGAAGCAAACAGTTTTTAATTTATTTTTTTCTGTTTTTGATAAATATGTTTTTGTTTTTAAACCTGATACGGCCCAGCCTCAACCAGACCCTAGGTCCAGTGCCCCCCCGAGTAAATTGAGTTTGAGACCCCCGGTCAAAGCTATCAAAATAAAAACAGTTCACATTTTTGACTGTTCTCTGGAGCAAAGCATCGTTTGTGCTCGCTTCGTGCCAACCTGGGCGGTGTTCTACTCACACATAGTACATACTCATACGGCATATCTGATTGGACCAGGAATGCCGAATGCAACGTCTCTTCCAGCCACTATTTGTCTTTGCATTGTTCCACCAGTAAAACCAAGCACATAACCCTGACACTTTATCCAAGTACAAACATAATCATCATTTCAAAGACTTTACCACCATGGAGAAAAGGTAAGCAAACCTCTTTGTTTGGGTTGTCCAGCATAGAGACCAGCGCTGGGATGCCTTTCAGACGACGAACCTCCGACTTGACCTAACAAGCCAAAGGTTTTACAGAAGTTGTGATGCGGTATCAAAACAAACGTATGTTATGTAAGACTTTTCCCTTCATTTGAGACAAAATCAAACAGACTGGGATCTTACTTTGTCATTCTTGTAAGTAAGATGCTGCAGGTAAGCGGCAGCGTTGCTGCGGACTGGATCCAAGCGGTAGTTGAGCATAGCGATAACCTCTGGCAACTCCGGCTGGCGCCATCCACCCGGGCCCGGGCCTTTCCTTAGAGTGCTGTCCAGTGAAGCCATGCTTCCTCTTTCACCCTGTGCCAAAGGAGCGCCCCCCCAATAGTACATGTCCCCCGGACCACTCATACTGGCATCCAGCGTGCCCTCGTAGCTCCTACGGAGGAAGGGAGAGAAGCATTGAGATGTAAGACGCAACCATTAACAATATTAACAACACCCTTACCCAGTCCTACGTGGCGGCCCTTGGGGGAAGCCATGGTGGTTACGGGGCACCGTGCTGTAGTGCACTGGATGCCCCATGCCGTAGTCGGGCTCGTCGTAACCCATGCTGCGGCTATCATCCTCCAGACCGTATGGCTCTGGCACGAACCTTGGGATGGAGGAGAGCTCCACTGAACTTCCCATGCGCCCGACCTATAACAGCATATCATAGCATCACATTGGAGCGCAATGTACCGCTTTAGCATGAGAGTACATCCACTGTAAAATATTCAATTAAAAGATGACGTATTGTGACATACTCAAACCTACCTGAGGCTGAGCGGCATAGGGGTCCAGCTGGCTCCTGCTGGGGGCTCTGTAGCTTGGATCCAAGGTTCTGTAACCGTCTGGATGGACTGGTCTGGATTAAAAACAAACAAAGGGTCTTATTTCAGTGGGAAAGTTTTTTTTTTTCATAAATAACACCTTTTACCTGTAGTGATCGTCCATGCGGGCGCCCCTGTTGAGGCTCGCATAGGCTTCAGAAGGGGGTCCAGCGCGATAATCCTCATAGCCGCCTGGAGGTCCGTAGTGGTAGTTTCGGGGCACAGTCTGGGTGGGGTATTCCATGGGTACGCCTACTCCGGGGCCCTGCCTGTAGCCCCCCGCCATGGGCGGGATGTAAGCTCCCATACCCGTGACTGATCCCCCACCATCCAAGGAAAGTGTGTCTGATACGGAGGGGATGACTGTGCGGGTGGTAGTGGTCTTCACTACTTTTTTTACCTGAAAGGGCGCCACAGGAGAGGAACGATGCGGGATGTGTTTTTTTTTTCACATTAGAAGTACCCGGTATTCAACTCAAATTGTACTCGGGAATAGAATGCATAGTATCTGTTACATGACGAATATATTTTGGTACAGTTAGTGTTACCGTGGTTTCTGTGCGTCGCGTGGTGCCGTCATCATTGGTCTCCACAGAGACAACAGGGGTGGACTCCTGGGGCGCTTCCTCCACTGTGTACGTCTCCTGCACCATCGAACCAGGCTCCATCCTGAACTGCACAAACCATAACCAAATTTAAGGAAGAAGAATAAACACTAGCTAATGAAGAGCTGAAATAGGAGAGTGAAAAGTTGCTCACATGATGTGTCCCGTTGACGTAGCCCTCGTTAAGTGTCAGCCTTTCTATGTCCGCATCACAAGGAACGCGGCCGTTCTATGAGGAGGAAATGTACACAAGTGTTTTAACAACTTTTTCTAAGAAGCTCGTGCATGATTATTTGATCAGAAGTTATTAAAACACACCCTGAAATTCTACACACGCAACATGCAGATAGCAGCAAGCAAACAGTTCCAAGTTAAATTCCTCAACTGTAGGGGTACCAGGACCACAGACGGGGCTGGACATGATGATAACCATAGACAATTACATCTCACATTTTAGCCAAAAGGTGCTCAAAACTGCTGAAAAGATGGACATTTTTTTCATTTTGGCAGTAACTTGGGAGATTATTATAAAAAAAAAATTCTGTGAAGAAAAAAAAAATGTACATCTTGCACTTTTGGACCTTAAGTAGGTTCTAGGTAGAGGTTGAAAAGATTTTAAAAAAAGAAATGTGAGTGAGACATAAACATATTTGAGTAAGTAAACAAGCGTTAAAGTCAAATAGGCTCTTCAGCAGATCAAAAGCTCAAATGACCCCCCCCTCCAAAAAAAATTGAAATAAAATGAAAAAAGTCATGCATAACTTTGCCAATATTGTTGGTCACCTTTATTTATTTATGCTAATTTGACACACCCTCCAGTGCCACACATAGATCACAGTCCTGGGAAACACTAACTCCAAAGCGGTTGAAGCAAAAACGGACCCATGCAGAAACAAATTCAACAGACTCCGACTACAACTAATCAAAGCTGGATGGGTCCTTCTGGAAAGTAGAACAATGAGGAACCGCTTCCAACATGATGGGCTGTCTTGGTGGAGCTGGAAGAGGATGAAACATGGCCTCCCACAGAGTCATCAATGCAGGATGGAACGCTGCAGTGTGGAGGCTCTCAAAAAATGTTGCCGATAATAGCGATAACTGATCATTTGTAGCACAATTATTGACCAAAAAATGTGTTATCGTGATAGACATCAGTCATACGACATGACTGGCGAATACACACAGAAATGCAACTTTGATCTTTTCCGATTATCTATCTTCTAGAAAAGTTGAGAATTTTTGAAAAAGATGGCTTGACTTCAGCTTAATTATCTTTTGCATCAGCTAACTTGACGCAATACATGGAGCGTATCTGAAGAACGCTACCTAATTACCCAAGTATTTTGACTGACATATTACCAGTACTCAGGTTATGCAATCACCTTTATTGCCGGCATGATTGCGAATTATCAAACCATAAACTATTTTGAGGACATGTCAACTTTCAAACTGAAAATGAAATAATTAGTATTTGATACAGTAGTAGGCTGCACGGCAGTCGAGTGGTTAGCATGTAGACCTCACAACTAGGAGACCCTGCTAGGTTAATTGGCGACTGTAAATTGTCCATAGGTATGAATGTGAGTGTGAATGGTTGTTTGTCTAAATGTGCCCTGTGATTGGCTGGGATAGGCTCCTGCATCCCCAGCGACCCTGGTGAGGATAAGCGGTAGAAAATGAATGAAATGTATAGTAGTCTCAAGGTGTACTGATTAGCTTTATATAATGTAAATATTGAACAAAAAGGGGGCTCCAAGGGGCTTTTGCCCGCATGTTGGTGGATGGGAACAGGGTGATGATTCCGAAACGTTACCTGTATGTTGGGGAGCAGGCGGGGCAGGGTGCCGGCGCACGACCTCCGCTCCTCCTCTAGAGCTCGGCTCAGCATCTCAAACTGCCTCTCCTGCTCCCGCACGGAGGCCAGCAGGGAGGCCGTACTCGCACACTGCTCCATTCACACGCTGAGAGCAGAGCAGAGGAAAAGGAAAGGGGACAGGGTCAACACCACAGAGCCAGGAGGGCTTCCACCAGCAACCAAAGCACCGACAGAGCAGAACCAAAATCACCCAGGTACATAAAGGCATGAGAATGATTGATTTTTGATGAAACAGGAGTTGACAGTCATGTCAGTCAAGGATGATAAATAGAAAATAAATAGTGGTTAAGTGCAAGAAAATGAAAGGACTCGTTACCGGACAAGAATGAAGTGCAATCTAAGGGTCAAGCATCAGGTGTACAGAGAACCAGAACCAGAACCGTTGTGGATGTGCAGGGGGGGTTAAAAATAGAAAAAGTGTGATACATGAGAGATTACAGAATGTTTGAAGCTGCGGCATGAGCAGCTGGTTAGCACGTCTTCATTGCAAGGATGCGGTGAAAGTGAGAAGGAGTAAAAGTGTGAGAGCGACACGTTCTCGATCCAAAAGGCGACGGCGTCGTACTGACGTCACGCCAAATTTACTGAAAGGAAAACTGCACGTCGATTTTGCCCATCATCCCTAATCCTCATGTGAAACATGAGCACACATCCTTCCCCTTTTGTGTTGGTTCGAAAACGAGAAAAAGGTAGCTAACAATGCATGTCGTGGGACAAACCTATTCAATTACAAAAACTCCAACAAGGTTTTATATCCTTTCTGTGGTCATGCAATAACAGGTAATAATATAATGGTGATAATATATAATACTTACAGTATTGTCTGTTTGCTACGACTACTCATGGCGGACTTGTGGATCAAAACGGTATCTTATTGGGCCTGAATATACAAACTTCATAGCAGATTGGGGGGGGGTTGTCATTGCAACGGATTTGTTACTCTTCCCCTCTTGGTTGCAGCGCTTGGATTCTGCAGGTTCCCCCCCCCCAGTTTCTTACAGCTCACTCGGTAGAGAGAGGAAAGCGGAATCTGGGAACGCTCGCTCCAACTGTCTAGGAATGATGACACCAGCATGGCTGCACACCAGGGCAAAAGTCTTCCCGTCCATTTCAACTCCTTGACTCATACTCGGAAATACTAAATAAAGATGGGTATTTGGAGTTTGCATATGTGACGGCCAGAAAACTATTTTTTCCCCCACTCAGCCATCCAAATATCCCTAGTGAGCACCTTCTTTTCCAGAGCGCAGCAACGGGAAAAGTCATAGGAAGCCACAAAGTACGAGTGCTATGAAAGTTGACAGTAGGGATAAACTGTTCAAGTCCTGACATGACACATCAGGTAAGCCCTCATACCAGTCAAGAGCTTTTTGTTTGTCACGCTGTCCAAAGCGTCAACACGTTTTATACGAGCACGGCTGAGGACAACCGCTTGAGTGCTTCGGTGGTCCAAACGCAACAATCCCTGCAGCGATGCACCACAAACCCACCACTAGCGTTCTTGTGGTCGGGAGGAGCTCTTGTAAAAGCAGCGGTATCGCTCATGAAATTACGATTAGGTCGTTAGCAGCGATGCTAATGGCTTGGGGGTACACGCATACAACCGTATACGGGCCACAGCTGTCTATTAGACGTTGGCGTCCATGTCGTAACAACGAATGTTTAGTACACAGAAACATTTTTTTAACTTTTGATGAAATAAACAAAACAATGCGTGTAGTATTGCTAGTTAAACAGTAGCCTACCAGAAAGGTCATTGCCACTGTTGTCCTCCTGGGAAACTAAAACTACTCAAGTTACCTCATAATTCCTTCATCACACACGTTATCTGTTTCTCTTACGCTTTTTCCATTGTCGCTTTGTTTCAGTTTTGTCTCAAAGACATTTAGCCTTTCCAAACCTTTTGGTGGGCTTCGAGTAATCAAAACACTTCGATCCGACTTCCATGATGTCACGTTCCGCGATATTCCACGTTTAACTGCAAAATTTGCAACTTTGTTGTTATTTATCATGCAATTAATTTATTAAGATTTATGCCAGCACGGGGGTCGAGTGGTTAGCGCGCAGACCTCACAGCTAGGACACCAGGGTTCAATTCCACACTCGGCCATCTCTGTGTGGAGTTTGCATGCGTGGGTTTCCTCCCACATTCCAAAAACATGCTAGGTTAATTGGCCACAGGTATGAATGTGAGTGTGAATGGTTGTTTGTCTATATGTGACCTGTGATTGGCTGGCCACCACTCCAGGGTGTACCCCACCTCTCTCGCCCCAAGACAGCCGGGATAGGCTCCAGCAATGAATAAAATAATATTTATCTGCAATAATTTGGAGGGGAATAATCGCCCAGCAAAATGTGTTATGGTGACAGACCTATGCTCCTCTAACATCTAAGGACATGATATCTTCTAGCCTTCTAACCTCGAACTCAATCGGGAAGTTGCATGCTTATTCATGCCAGTGGCACAAGGCCAAGTGGTTCAATGGTTAACTTGACAGGTCTGTGCAACTCATCCGTGCAGTCTGTCACTTATTCACGTGTGCATAAAAAGGAGATGTAGTATAATGCCGCACATTGAGCTCGCCCAGCTGACGCGCTATCATCTGCCACCGATGCGAGCGTTTGTCGTCGACGGCAGCACTTTGCAAAAACAATCGCAGCAAAGAAAGTCCAAACAAGGACGAGCCACAGAAGAGCAGAAGAATCAGTCCTCAGTTGAACTTGACAGCACAAAAAAAAAGGAGGGCACAGTGCTTGGAATTGACCGAAGTGATACTGTCACACAAGGCCAGAATGCTAGCCATCACCGTTGCATTTGATGGTCGCCATCGAGCTTCCATGACACGTGGAATGCCGCTGTGCCAGACTGGTATGCTTATAATGCATGGATGTCTACCCTTGGCTGGCGAGGACATCACCACAACCACAAAGTACACAATACAACCTTGACGTGTTACTTAGTAAGTGAAACATAGGCCAACATTTCATCAATATAGTCAGATATTTCACTTTTTCTCTTCATGTTACATCTTCAAAATCAACAATTGTGACTTTATTATGGCAATATTATAACTTTTACCCAACCTACATTTCTTAAAATTGCAACTTATTTTCTGTTTTGTCTGTTCCTCACAATATTACCACCGTTAATTAAAAAAACAACACATTTTTAGATGTTAATATTCCAACTTTATGCTATTTATTCTTAGTATTATGACTATGACTCGGCCAAAACACAAAAATAATAGCTACAAAAATGTACCAATATTCATATATTATTTAAGTGCATGAAATGAGGGAATAGTTATATGTTGAAACAAAAAAACAATTAAATACCAGAATAGTCGGAAATTTAAAAATACATAAGAGGCAAAAATGAAAGGATATTTACATTTTAAAACAAACTATTAATCCAATACCAAAATGGGTCAATTAATTGGATAATCATTTAAGCATCGATTAATTGCGGAATCTCTGCCGAAAACACAAAATTAATCGATCTGCTTTCATGAATGACAAAAGCATCTATTTAAATATTCTCATTTGAGAGGCTGAAATCAGAATATATTTACATTTTAAACCAAAAAAATATATTTTTTTTAATAAATGGGTCAATTAATTGGATAATCGATTAATCATTGATTAGTTGTTGAAGTTTTAGCTAAAAACACAAAAACAATATGTCTGCTTTCATGGACGACGACAAAAATGTAAAAATATCCTCATTTGAGAAGCTAAAATGAGAGAATATTAACAATTGTAAACCAAAAATACATTTGAATCAAATGCCAAAATAGTCATTGATTAAGTGAACAATCGATTAATCATTGATGAATTGCTGACGCTGTAGCTAAAAACACAAAAATAATCAGTTAGTAGTTGTTAACTGAATGATCGATTAATCATTGATTACTTGTTGAAGCCATACCTAAAACACAAACAGGTCTGCTTTCACGAAAGACGACAAAAATTTAAAAATATTCTTATTTGCGAGTTTGAAATCTGAGGAGAGTTACATTTTTAAACCAAACCAGTAATGGAATACCAAAAAAAGTCATAGATTAATCATCAATTCTGTGATTAATTGCTGCAGCTCTACAAATAAATCAGAAATTTAAAGTGAAAAAAACATTAACCAGCATTTCCAACACGGGAAAAAAAGGCTCGGTGTGGAACATCACGTTCACCTCGGAGAGTGACGTGACGTGATCAGGGTTCAAATAAAACAGCACCACACTCCAACCGTTGGGCCATAAAGAGCGAGGGAGACGGGGAGGAGTGTGACGAGAAGAAAGCGCCAGCTTCTGAGCGACACACCCATGCTTTGCTCTGAAAGCCCGTCATTACGCAGCCTTACAAATGATAGCCCTGGCTAAAACAACGCACTTCAGGACTTTTTACGTCCTTACAGGCAACACTGGCTGCCGAGAATCAACACAGAGTCAAACTTCTTAAACCTCTTGCAGAGATGAGAGAGTGCGGAGGTATCTGCTCAAAGGGCGTGTTCAAACCTGCCCCTTATCTGACATCTCTGCTCCAACAGGTAAATTCAGTCGCACCTGCGGGCCATTTCACGGAAAATGCAAGGCATGTCCTTAACACACCAAAATCAAATCAGCAAGTACTGTATTGTGTGTGCATATGTTCTGCAGTTGGACACCACAGACAGATCCCTTCCGACCCCACTGTAAGAGGAGAAGGCAGGCTGCGGTGCAAGCCTCTACAAAGGACACCGAATAATGCAATGAAGCACGCTTGTTATCACGCCACACCCCAAACACAAGCAGACCCACGCAACAGGTTCTTGCTTTTGTCTGCACCAAGGCAGCCACTCCCGTCACCCGCCTCTCCAACTTGGAGCAACAACATTAAAAACACTGAAATCGGACACAAATGGCGAGAGAAGGCGGCAAAAGAGCAGGAAGAATTCATCATGACACCACTGATAAGAAACCCAGACTGGACTTTGACCTCTTACAGTCTGGCTAGTCACTTCCGTGTCCTCTTGTCACGCATATTATTCATATTATACTTCCGTATTCTCTATTAAAAGGCATACACGCTACTGTTTTCAACGCTAATCTACCAATAACATTCTATATTTAAATGGTAAACATCGCACGTCAGGTTTTATTATGGAAATTGGCATAAACTTCACACTAAAAAGTTTTTTAACATAAGAATTCAGCCACAAATTTCAGCGACACATAAGCTGAGAGAAACATTTACCATAAACCAGTCGAGCAAACAAATGTAAAAACTTACCGCAGTGGTGGCTTTAGCTGCTGTTTAGCTAGCATGCTAACGCTGCGCTTCAAGAAAAAAAATGTAAAAAAATAAAATTCCTGTTTTATCTATGCAACGACACCACACCCAAAACAAGCGCAAATCGCATCAAAACAGCACATTACCTTTTCTGGAGAATGATATCCTCGCTTTTTTCCACTTTATTCAGTTTCGGGCCTAGCATAGCATACTTTAGCTTAGCCTAGCTTAGCCCTACTGCACGTACCGTTCAACCCCGATCACAAGCTACAGTGCCGGAGAGAGTTCGGACTCGTTTGGCGAGGACAAAAAATAAACAAACAAAAGGCGTGTTCGCACAAACGCCTTAAAATGCAGGAAATAAAATATCCGCTACAGTTGTAGAGCTGAAAATAAGGTCAGAGAAACCACCCACCTATGCAATTCCCTCTGTCAGGCTTGTTGTTCACTTGACTCTTCCTTCTCCGCCGGGAGAGGAGGAGTAGGAGGCGGGGGAAAGGAAAGTAAGAAAACGCGGATTTACGGAGACATTTTAAATACACATATACATATCAAGTGTACATATAGATGTCAAGTTTTCACAAGTTCATAACTTTGCTAGACGAGTGTTATCTTACGACTTTAATTGGTCTCATTTCCTGGCGGAAAATACTTCTTATATTCTCAATTTCAAAGTAAAATACAACCCTCCATGAAAAAGTTAAAAACAAGTACAGTTGTATGTGTATTTTAATGTCAGGCATATAATGTAAAGTTGAAGCGACGTATTGTATTTCGGTTGCGTTATAATACCGCCATCATGTGGCAGTTCTAAACACAGCAAAGGCGTCGTTGAAGTCAAATGCTTCACGTTGACATTACACCGGAAGTAGCGTGGAAGTTCATTGATGCACATTAAGAATTATGGCGAATACGATACGTTTTACGTAAAATGTTCAATCTTTGAATTGTTTTGAGATTTTGCCTTTAATATATTGATCATAGTTAGATTTTCAGCAAAGACTCGACCGCGTACTGTGTCATCTTATGGGCACGCTTTTATTTTGAAAGCTTGACTTCACCGGCGACTGGATGTGTAAAAAGACTTGAAACAAAAGTTGTGTGGAGCAGTGTTTTATTTTGGAGAGCAGGAAGTGTTTCTACGCTGTTGCTTCACAGCTTTATGGAACATTAAACAATAAGTTCAGTGAATTGTAATAGTAGTGAAGTTCAAGATATTTTGGCCTTCTTTAAAAAACAATTTAGTTAATTTTGTGGAAAAAGGTCGAACATTTATGATACTTCTCACCACCATTAAGGATAATTTAAATTCAGTTTTACACATTAAGAAAACATTACAGACACACAGTATTGTACCTGTGTATCCTACACTGGACACTAGGTGTCAGTAATGTTACATTGATGAGACAATAGAACAGGAAGTTAATAGGTTTCTCTTATTATGTCTACTATATAGGGAAATACGAGTGTACAGGACACTATATGGGTGCTATTTCATGTCTAGAGGGCTCTAATAATGTTAAAACCTGCATTTAGAAGGTTATAAACAGGTTTTCTGTGGTGCTATTCATATATTCAGGTGATTATGGTAGGTGTACGGCTTCTCTGACACAATTTTTGAATCAGGCACACATCCTATCAAGATGTAGCTCTGTCCCAAGATAGCATGATGGACCTCAGGAAGCCTCTGGTAGTATCTAAAGCATCTTTGTCTTTCACTACTTGTTTACAGCTGACAACACTGATTTCTTTCTTTCTCCAGACCACAAACATCTTCTGTAAGATTTGTTCCTTTTTCGTGATATAAAGGCTGAGCGTCCAGGATGGAGAACTCCAAAGACTACATGTTTCAGGAAGTGTCGTGGAGAGGTGAACTTTGGGTAAGGATGCGTTTGTCCACTGCTTCAAGCTGAACTTGAAAAAGTCAAGTACGCCCTGCAGGCAAGCATTTCCACGCTTGGAAAGATTGCAGTGGATCCACTACCACCTCATCATGGGGTCTCATCATCTGACACAAGCTGTATTCAGAGCAAACTGTACATTCACACCAAATATTCTTTCAGACGCAGTATTTTTCTACCACTTTGACGCCGTAGAATACAAATAAAATAATAAAAATAAAGGAAGAAACTAGGAAGGTTTTGTTGTTGTTCATAACACTTAAACAAATGTCTCTTTAATATTTCAACTTGACTTTATTGAGTCCTTCGTGTCCTTAGAAACGTTCCCACAGAGCAACTGAAATACACTTGCATATGGCGCCAGAATGAACGCGCGTAAAAACGTACTCCGCGCGCGGACTACGTTTTTACGCGCGTTAACTTCGGCATCCACGTGACGCCTATACTTGCACTATTCCGAACGTCACGTCAAATAGTTGAAGCTCGAAAGTCATTGCTCGTGCTGAATGACGTCACCGTCGACGATTGCGGATTGCGCGCGCACGCACAGATAGAATGAGGAGAAGCTGTACAATAGAGGAGAATGTTTGGACCTGCCGGAGATGATAAGGTAACCGTCCTCACTTCTTCAAATGGATAAGAATGACTAAATATAGCACTAAATATGACACTAAGTACATTTTTGTGAATTGATGTTTTTATTTGTTTGTCTTGTGACTGCTGTCCTGTGGCAAGAGAGACTAGGAAAACATAGTGTAGCTGCTACTTCAAAAAAAACATCCAAATGATAAGTGGTATGAGGTAAAAAGTCAAAGTTGTGTGTTAGAAAGTCAGAATTATGTGATAAAATCATTATTGTGAGATGAAAAGTCCCAATTATGAGATATAAAGTCTTAATTATGACATAAAAATGTCAAAATTATGAGGTAAAAAGTCAACATTATGAGATAGAAAGTCAGAATTATGTGATAAAAACTCAAAATTACGAGATAAGTCACAATTATGACATAAAAAGCCCTAACTATGAGTCAAAAAGTCATATTTATGAGATGAAGTCATAATTATGAGGTAAAAAGTCAACATTATGAGATAGAAAGTCAGAATTATGTGACAAAAAAGTCACAATTATGAGATAAAAGTCATAATTGAGATTAAATATAGTCACAATTATGACATAAAAAGTCCTAACTATGAGTAAAAAAAATCATATTTATGATATCAAGTCATAATTATGAGGTAGAGTCAACATTATGAGATAGAAAGTCTGAATTATGTGACAAAAGTCACAATTATGAGATAAAAGTCATAATTGAGATTAAAAAGTCGCAATTATGACATAAAAAGTCCTAACTATGAGTCAAAAAATATTTATGAGATCAAGTCATAATTATGAGGTAAAAAGTCAACATTATGAGATAGAAAGTCAGAATTATGTGACAAAAAAGTCACAATTATGAGATAAAAGTCATAATTGAGATTAAAAAGTCGCAATTATCACATAAAAAGTCCTAACTATGAGTCAAAAAAATAATATTTATGAGATCAAGTCATAATTATGAGGTAAAAAGTCAACATTATGAGATAGAAAGTGAGAATTATGTCATAAAAACTCAAACTTACGAGATAAAAGTCACAATTATGACATAAAAAGTCTTAACTATGAGTCAAAAAGTCATATTTATGAGATCAAGTCATAATTATGAGGTAAAAAGTCTACATTATGAGATAGAAAGTCACAATTATGTGATAAAAAGTCAAAATTACACGACAAAAGTCACAAGGGGGGCATGTTTGTCAATTTTTTCCTTTGATTGCGCATCATTTTCCCCAAACTAAAATAATAAAGTCACCATGGGAGGTGGAACCAGGAACAAGAACGTGCAGGAGATAAACACCAACAGCAACGGAATTTGCTCCAATAATTTCCTTGTTTAAGGACGTCTGGTCTCCTTTGCAGAATCTTGTACTTAGCATGTAAGCGACTTCAACGGCCGAACAACGTTTTCATAGGGAGTACCTCGGTCTTGGCGGATCGCTTGGACGCCGGAAGACGTGAAGCATGGAGAGTCGTAAGACCGCCACGAAGACGCTCTACATGATGACCCTGCTGTCGGGGTTGCTGGAGTGTATGTTCTTTGCCGGCATCGTCTTCGGTTTTGCCTCCTTGGTGTTTGTGTTGAAGGAGGAAGGATACTTCGCTCATCGCTGTACCGGTTCTCCGGGTACCAACCGGACAGACACGGTTCAAGGTAAGAAGCAACATGAAGACACGGACGTAGGGGACAATCAGCGACCAATCTAAGATCCTACGGACCGAACGCCGTAGAATGCCTGGGCTCTGGGAACCAGTTGAGGTGGCTCGCCTCTTGTACGGATCCGTCCCTGGTTTATGGTCTGGGGATTATGTCTGACAGCTGACCATCCATGGCCTCAAGTTTGTCTTCCACGAAGAAACTATCCCATTCCAAACCATGAGCATCTGGAAGACCGGGAGAGAGACTGGTTTTGGTGTATTTGGCAGACTTGCTCCTCAGTGATGCAGACGTGACGATTGGTTTTGTTTCCTGTTTCCAGACTGCGGTGGTCAGGATGAGAAGTTCGCTCTGGTCTTCACCATCGCATCCTTCCTCAACAATTTCATGGTCCTGTTTAGCGGCATCGTCTTTGATCGTTTTGGCACCCTGGTCACCAGATTTCTGGCAATGTGAGAACCAATCATATCCCAGCTTGTTTCTTAGTCGTGGAATCCCGGAATCCCGAAAAAAGTGCGATATCTCACTTGGTATGAGATTGCATGTTGCTGGTTTTAGAGCTAAATATGTGGGTTTTCTCCGGGTATTTTCCTCCCCCATTCCAAAAACATGCTAGGTTAATTAGCCACTCCAAATTGTCCATAGGTATGAATGTGAGTGGGAATGGTTGAAAATTCAAATTATGAGATAGAAAGTCTTAATTATGACATAAAAATGTCATAAGTATGAGGTAAAAAGTCAACATTATGAGATAGAAAGTCATAATTATGTGATAAAGTCATTATTGTGAGATGAAAAGTTCAAATTATGAGATAGAAAGTCTTAATTATGACATAAAAATGTCATAGGTATGAGGTAAAAAGTCAACATTATGAGATAGAAAGTCAGAATTATGTGATAGTCAATATTGTGAGATGAAAAGTCTCAAGTCAAATTATAAAAGTCAAATTATGAGACAGAAAGTCTTAATTATGACATAAATGTCATAATAAAAAAAGTTATGATGTCATAATTATGAGGTAAAAAGTCAACATTATGAGAGAAAGTCAGAATTATGTGATAAAAAGTCACAATTATGACATAAAAAGTCCTAACTATGAGTCAAAAAGTCAACATTATGAGATAGAAAGTCACAATTATGTAATAAAAACTCAAAATTACGAGATAAAAGACACAATTATGACATAAAAAGTCCTAACTGTGAGTCAAAAAGTCATATTTATGAGATGAAGTCATAATTATGAGGTAAAAAGTCAACATTATGAGATAGAAAGTCAGAATTATGTGATTAAAAAAAGTCAAAACTATGAGATAAAAGTCATAATTGAGATTAAAAAGTCACAATTATGACAAAAAAGTCCTAACTATGAGTCAAAAAGTCAAATATTTATGACATGAAGTCATAATTATGAGACAAAAACCCAACTCAAATGAAATGAAAGATTTCAATATATGCAATAAAGTGACACCCTATTGGACCGAAGTGGTTCAGGAAGTAGACCAGGTCCTCCACCCAAGTCACATGACCCTTCACCCTGCGCTGTATGAATATTTGGCGGTGGTCTGAGAGGCTTGAGGTGCGAATTGGCGGCCACGTTTGCGTCACATGACCCCTCCAGGGCAGCTGTGGCTACAGATGTAGCTTACCACTGAGGAATGAATGAATAATGGCTTCACTTCATTGTGAAGCTTTAACCTTGAATAGCGTTATATAAAATGTACTAACAAGATGCTCATTGTTTGATATTTGATCCTTTACAAGTCATTTTGCTTTTCTCTCCAGAGGTATTTACACCATTGGGACCGTTCTGGTGGCCGTTTCTAATGCAAGTAGGTGCACACACACACACACACACACACACACACACACACTGGGAACTGTCACTGACAAAAACTACATAATGGGAATAATCCACTCTTTAAGCACTTTCAGTCCTGCTGTTTCCTGCGCTGTCCTGCATCGCCGTGGGAGGACTGATGCTCCTGATGACAAACATGCAGGTAAGAACAGGAGGACCCTCGCTCATCAACACACACCCGATCTGGTCTCGCCAACGTTGCACCCCACGTAACACCCCTATATCCACATTTATGCTCATATTATTCAATGTTTACACCGCATAGCCTCCCCAATTCATTCATTTTTTCAAACAACCATTCACACTCACATTCATACCTATGGACAATTTGGAGTCGCTAATTAACCTAGCGTGTTTTTGGAATGTGGGAGGAAACCGGAGTACCCGGAGAAAACCCACGCATGCACGGGGAGAACATGCAAACTCCACACAGAGATAGCCGAGGGTGGAATTGAACCCTGGTCTCCTAGCTGTGAGGTCTGCGCGCTAACCACTAGACCGCCGTGCCGCCTCCTCCCCAATTCAAGTGTTTCAAAGTGGGGAATAAGGACAAAAAAATGACCACTTCCACACAGAATGGGAGTATAATAATGTAATGTAATGTAATCTAATGTCATGTCTTATTAGTGTAACATTACTGATGCCTAGTGACCAGAATACTACAAATTACTTTTTTAAATTTACTAATAATAGGCCATAGGCAACCACAAAACCACAACAGAGTGAGGCAGCCATATTGGAACTGCAGCGTAGCTAGAGATGACTGTATATATGTTATATATAGTGTATATTTTGCAAATAATCATACTTATCTGGAGACTCTTTTACAAAAAACAGCTTATTTGGGTGCTACTGTGCTACAGAAGCGTTGCCGTAAACATGGATTGTGTTGCGAGTGAACAGAAGTATCAATTATTGGGAATGGGGGTGGATCGGCTGTGTGTGTTTTGGAAAGGTTGGGAACCTGTTTGCGGCTCATCGCTCCACCATCATCACCCTCTACTGCGGCGCCTTCGACTCCTCGGCGGCGGTGTTTTTCATCATCAAGGTAAGGTGACAGAAAGCATTGGCGGCATCTGAAATGTACAGGAAGTGCGATGTCACGTCTATTTCTCTTGTGTTCATGTTCTATCCTTTCCTGTGCAGGTTCTGCACCAACAAGGCATCACCATGCACCGCTCCTTCCTCTTCCTGTCCTTCTGCTCCGTCCTACACATCCTGCGCACCGTCTTCCTGCTGCCCCACACACGCATCCCCTACCCCGTGCCGCCGCGCTACACCTACGGGTGAGAACGCCGTTGTTGGCATTGGGACCGCACGGGAAGACGCTACACATTGCATGGCTGTTTTTACAGGCTGAAGTTGGGAATAACCAAGCACTGCGTGGAGCAGAGGGTGAGGGACGAAATGCAAATGTCCAATTTGCCAAACGGCACACCTGAGGATGTGACGGCGGTGAAAGAGCCTGGAAAAGGTATTTTTTTTTTTTTCAAAATGTCCAATGTCAACATCAGCTCATAAAGACGGAACACAAATGCCCCCTCTCCTGATCTGGTCTTTGACTTCAACAAATAAATTTCCCTCCAAAAATGTGACTTCTAGGCCAGGTTGACTTTTATACATCGTTTTTCTTCTTCATTGTGCATTTGTGGCTGGTGCAACTTGTACTCCGGAGCAACTTACAGTATGGAAAGTATGGCAAATTTTGGCCTTCTTCGCAGGCTCCAATGATCATTTAGTTGCGATCCACACTTTTATTTTTTTTTTACATTTTATTGAAGTCATTTTTATTTGTATTTATTTTTATATTCTATTTAAATGATTATTTGTATTTATTTTTTACATATTTATAGAAGTCATTTTTATTTTTTACACTTATAAATAAACCTTATTTGTATTTATTTTGTGTGTATTTTTTAAATTTAAATTTGTTCAATTTTATTTTAATTTTTTTATTTGTATTTTAAATTATCTTGTTTTACACTTTTATTTAAGTCATTTTATTTGTATTTGTTTTTTTCATATTTTTTTACACTTTTATTTATATTACATTATTACATTATATTATTACACATTATTTATCATTTTTATTTGTATTTATTTTTTAAATTATTATTTTACGTTTTTATTTAAGTTAATTTATTTTGTATTTTTTACACTTATGTAAATCACTTTTAATTTTTGCTTTCATGTATGTATTTTAAAAGTTGATTTTTAAATAACTTCCTATTTGCCAGTGACCCTGGCCAACACCATTAATCATAAATCAATTGAATGTGATGGTATCGGCCGAGATCACTCATGGATGACTGGTATCGGAGCATCATCTCTCGTCGATGTAAAAACAATCTTTGTGTGTCCAGCAGATTTAGTGAAGAGTTTCCAGAGCTGCGTGCAGTCCTGGTTCTTCGTGTGGAACCTGTTGTGGTTGTCCATCGTACAGCTGAGACACTACATCTTCATCAGCACCCTCAACCCCAAGCTGGTCCGACTGGCCAACGACGACCACGCCCTGGGTGAGTCTGCTCGTTCCATTAGTTTGCGGTGACAATCTTTGTGCTTTGTTGATGCATTCATCGTCTGCCCCTCCCCTCACAGTGAGTCAGTACACCAACGCCTTCGCCATCACTCAGCTGTGTGGGATGCTGTGTTCCCCCTGGAACGGACTCTTGCTGGACAGACACAAGGGAAAGCCTCTCTCACCGGGTAAGTCTTTAGGATTTTTGGAATTGAAAATTGACTTTGAGCGCAGGGGGCGGAGCTTGTAGTGCGAGAACATACTTCTGGGATTTGGGGAGCGCGGCCTCTCAAATTGCAATCCCGCCGAAAATGGAAAATGGAGGCCAGTAAGGTGCGAGTGTGCATGGTGTGTTGCATAAAGACACGGCAGCAATGAAAACAAGGCCGCCAAACAACCTTTGACCAATTCTCGCATCAAATCAAACGTTCTTCTTTGTGTCCCTCATTGTTGGTTCCAGATGGAAGATAGATAGAAACCCCGTTTACGACATTGTAAATGCAATTTGTAACATTATTAGAGCCCTCTGGACATGAAGTAGCACCCCTATAGTTACATTTACACTCCTATTACTCACTATAATAGACACAGTAGGAGAAAATAAGACAAATACGACATGGAATACTTCCTGTCTCATCATTGTAACGTCACACATACTTCTGACAACTGAAAATACTGCAAATACTAGTACCTTCTCAGTCTGGTGGCTCCCTGACGACTTGTCCTTGCGCAGGAGAAACGGAGCAGGAGGCGGACCTGCGCTCCTCCGTCCTGTCGCTGTTCCTGACCTCCCTGCAGTGTCTGCTCTTCTCCTTGTGCGCCTCCGTTCCTTCTTTGCCCGTGCAGTTCTTAACCTTTGCTTTGGAAGTCATCAATCGCTCCTTCATCTACGGGGGAAATGCAGCCTTCATTAGCATGGTGTGAGTAAACATCGCGTTTGGCGTATTGTTCACCTACGAGGGGGATCCGGATCGATTGACTGTCAATGAGTGTGTTTTTCCACAGCTTTCCGGCGTGTCACTTTGGGAAGCTGTACGGCCTCACCATGTGTTTGTCTGCTGTGTTCTCCCTGCTTCAGTACCCCTGCTTTGCTCTGTTCAAAGAAGCTCTGGATGGGGACAGTACTTATGTAAGTACTCCGTTACGTGATACTTTTAGTCAAACTTTACAGGATAATCAGACAGGTGCTCGAAATCAGGGGTCTCAAACTCAATTTACCTGGGGGCCACCGGAGCTAGGTTCTGGGTGAAGCTGGGCCCCATCAAAAAAAAAACCAAAATGCATTTATTAAAAACTGGAAAAAAAATCATCTTCAATGCCTTTGCTTCTGCTATACCCTACACTTTTTCAGTACTTTGGTTCCGGTTTTCCACACCAAAATATCTGATAAAACATTCCACTGTTCTCAAATATTTTAAATAACATAAGATAAAAAAATAAACAAATTAAGAATAAAGACAATAAATAAATCAATAAGTAATAAATAAGTAAAATAATAATAAAAACCTAAGAAACCACATACAGTTGGTAGAGAAATTATTTTTTTCAGATTCAAATGTACAGTATTAAGTTATTTAACCTCTAACATGAACATTAATGAAACTTAATCATTTGACCCAATTAGCAAGTTAGCATCGTACTCAGTTCCATCTGGGAGCAGCGTCGTAACTTTAACAACATGTTTGATGAGATGCTTTATCTTGACGTGTATTTTCCGTTTTATTTGTACCCGGCGTCATAAGCCTTTAGCTTCATTGCTAATCCAAAGCAAAACAGGGCGGGGTAACAGGGTAGGGTAACAGTATGGGCGGGGCATGTCCGGTGTGCACACAGCTTTGAGCTGTCATTTCAACATTAAACTTTGGTATCAAGGTGGGGGGGCCTCAAACTAGCGTCCCGCATTTGGCCCGCGGGCCGCGAGTTTGACACCCCTGCTCTAAATGATCCCAAGTTTGCATCGATATGATTTCCGGTGAGATAACGGAATATAACGGAAGCGTGGTTCTGTGTTGCAGGCGGACATGACTCTGTGTCTGATCACGATGCTGACGTTCATCCATCCACTGTACGTCTTCGTGCACTGCTGGAAATTAGCCCAGGCCAGGAAGAACAGGCAGCCTGTGACATTGTAACCACGGCTAGCAAATGCGAGGATCGATGCTTCCGGTATCACATTCCAAAAGCCATTCTCAAATAAAAACTATCCATACTTCCAGTACGTTCCAATACTTCACAGCAGACTCCATGCTGAATGCTTATGAATCCCGAAGGGGTCATGGGGTCTGTGCGCTGTTCTTCCAGACCAGGTCAGGCCAATAAGACGGCGGAAAAGCCTGCAAGACAACCACAGTAATTAAAAAGAAAACGTTGTTGCAATTGAAGTTATGGTGCTTTGACATTTTATTCAATCCTCTTGATCAGGATGGAACTACACGTCGTTGTCGTTTTATGAAATACCAAACACAGCACGGTCATGGAACTACAAGTCTTGATTCAGAAGACAACTAGGACTTTTAGCTGCCATGTTTGAGGGCGGATCTTCTCAACAGGCGACGGGTCTGAAGCTCAACTTTGAATTCATGTTTTACTTTTGTGTCTGATCATGTGGTTGTGGTGCAGAAACAGGATGGCGTCCAAACTTTCCGGCGGGATGCTGTCTCTTTTCCTGTTGGTTGCTCCCGCTCGGTCCTGAACAAAGTCCTGCGCCATGTTGCCCGCCACCGCCGGGGCGGCCAAGTACGCCTGCGCCACTTTAGCCAGCATCGGGAATTGCACCGCCTTTGTCCTCCACCAATGGAGCGGCTCCACTCCCATCGAAGCTCCCTTGTCAGCTCGGAAGACCGATATCTCCAAGTCTACCGACTCCTCCACCGAGTCCTGCCTGCTCCGTGGCGTGGAGAACAGGTCTCCGAGCAGGAACTCCATACCGGACACTTCGCCTAGCGAGCCGAGCTCGGGCAGATCCAGCTCTTCTTCGTCCTCCGTTTCCCTGAAGTCCATCTCACCCAGTTTGCTTCTCTTCAAGAAGTGAGTCTCTGATTCTGGTCTTTCAGAGGACAGGAACCTCTTGCTTGAGGTCGAGTAGGTCTTCTTCAATTTGTGCGTCTTCCTGTCTTCGGCCATCCTGATGGTGTCCTTCTTCAGCCAATCAAAAGTCTCCGCTTGCTCCTAAAAGCAACACCAACGTTAATCACATTCTTATGAAAAACAGCCAAATCTCAGTTGTCTTAGACCAGGGGTGAGCAAACCATGGCCTGGGGGCCACCTCCAGCACACCAAGTCTTTAAATACGGCCCGCCCGTTCCTTCCAAAGTATTTCATTGAATCTCAGGGAAGAAGTACATTTGAAACACTTCTATGCTAGGACTACGTTACGCTAGCCATAGCATTTCAGTATGTGGAATCAAACTATGGAATGGATTGAGTAAGGAAATCAAACAATGCACAACGATGAGCCAATTCAAGAAACAATACAAGCAGTTGATGTTTGCTAAATACAAGGATGAAGAGTCTTGAACCAGTCATGATGTGCTATATATATCACTATATTGACACGCACTATGGTACCCATTATGGCATTGGATGCTCATATCACCGAGTACTCTGGTATGTGACAAAAAAAAATTTTTTTAGATATATATTTTTAGTGATTTTTTTTAGATTTTTTTTTGAAATTTTTGTAAAATTTTAGTGATATTAGATAGAAAATAAAAATAAAAAACTATATTAAGAAAGCAGGAAGTGAACAAATGTAACAGTTAGTGATTGTAAAAGTACCAGATGAAGGGGTAGGATTTAATAAGCTTTGCTTCTTCCTACTCCTTTTGGACATGTGGAACTGGGAACTGATTATGGGATGCATTCAATTGGAATCTGATGCATGTTCAAATGAAATAAAACCATTACAATTACTTGTAAAATATATAGTCTGGTACCCCCCCCCCGTCAATTTAGTTAAATCAATGCGGCCCGCGAGTCAAAAAGTTTGCCCACCCCTGTCTTGGACGATGTTGGGACTCATCCCACCGGGCTCAAAGACTAGATAGGACAGCTAGTCTGCTTAAATGTGTTACACTGTCACGATGCAATCCCTAATCCAAATGTGTGCGGAGTTTTAAAAACAACGGTGCGGCCTACATGTTGGCAGGTCTGGAAGTAGGCATGGGCGGTGAGATATTCCTACGATTATTCCTATAACGAAATATTTTACTGAACGTGAAAACGGTCATTTCTTAGCATACAAATTACAACACAGAAATAGTATACCCAAAATCTTACCATGGAATACCTTGAAACCGGCAACTGACCAATGCCTAAACGGAAGCATGCAAATATCACACTGGAAGCCCCCCCCCAGGTGAGGTACTAACGACAGCGCTACTCGATGTGAACCGTAACACTCACCTTCTCGCTCATGAACCCCAGCCCGTGGAACTGGGGGTCGAGGGAACAGGCCACACTTAAAATCCTGTTGACTTCCGGGTTGTTGTAATGCCTGGCCAACATCTGCCTCACCATCTGCTTCATGTCGGTCAAAATGCCGGGGTCCCCCGGCCGGCACACGAGGTGGCGGGACAGCAAGCCGGTGAGGATGGGTTTGATGAGAGACAAGCGCGGGAAGGCGTCCTTGGCCAGCGTCTGACACGCCACGTCCAACGGTTTCAGCACCGAGCACAGCTCCTCCAAGATCTTCCACTCGGAGTGCAGCGGCACCGTGTTTGACGCGTCCGCGGCGGGCGAGGGATTCGCATAGCAACAGCTACGCGCGCCGGACTCCGAAGCGACGTCTTCGTCCGTGAGGTTCTCGTATTTGACCTGCTTTACCAAGCTAGCGATAAGGCTTTCGTGTTTGAGTAGGGTGCTCAGCAGAGGGTAGAGCCTGTCCCACGTGGGGCGGCAGTTGGCGGCCCACGACCTCAGCTCCGCCTGCTCCCGTTTTGTCAACGTTTCCAACGCGCTCTGGTGATAACTTAACGGAATACGACACGAGTCCCTGCGTTGACACGATGCCGGGAAGAGATTTAAGAGAGCGGCCTGGAACTGGAAGAGGGTCTTGGAGATGAGCGGGTGTGACATCAATTCCTCCACGCAGCCGTGCACCACGCTGAAGAAACACGGTACAAACAGAGGCCCGGCATTCGGGGGACCCGGTTCCGTGGGCGGCGCAGACTTGCCCTTCTCCCGAAAGGAGTTTGACCGCAAGGCTTCTTCTGCGTTATTCATCATCTGCAGTCTCATCTTGTTGTTGCCTTTCCCCCCCAGCAGGACCAGATGAAACTGGGACACCCCCCACTCCTGGGCCATCATCTTGACTTGGGCTTCCAAGCCCTGGAGGCAGCTGTTTGCCGCGTCGCTCTCTCGGAGTCTTTGCGTTGCCAGCGTGACGTTCTGGCACTTCATGTTTGAGTCCACGTAATGCGCCCAGAGGGTGAGGTAGCCCTCGTTGTGGCCCTCCCAGCTGTGGACCCAAACGTCCACACTTAACGTGACAAAATACGGGACGTCTTCCCACTCGCTGGGAGCCCGCGTGAGTCTCCCGCATTCATACTCCACAGGCGCGGTGTAATCGGATACGGTCTCGTTCTGCTTGTCGCTGGACGTCTTCAGCATCTGAGCGAGGAGCTTCTTGTCCCTGCTGTGGTGGTCATTCAGGAGCTTCTCCAGCAGGGACGGGGATGGGAGCTTGTAGGCCGGAAGCAGGGAGTGGATCAGCTCCGTGAAGCCTTTTCCACCGACCAGAGCTGGAGGCTGGAGATCCATGATGAGGAAATTGACGATGGCTTCCGTCAACTGAGCGGATGAGCCTGTAGAGGGGGTACGGAAAAAGACCACCCCCACGTTATCCATGGCTGACAGACGGCGTGGAAAACTCCACAGCATTTTCCAGCCAACTTTAAAACCTGATTAATTAACTTTGCTTAAATATGTTCCATATTGTTTGTAATCAAGTTCTACGTTGTTTGAGTTTTGAATCCAAACGGCACATTCGCCAAAATGACATTCGCCATCGGGGTGACGCCTCTCAGCTAAAGCAGAGACACAATGTCGACTTGGTTCAGTCCATTTTTGGTTCAGTCTATTTTCAAAATAGTAGTCATGACTAAATGTTGTGTTGCTGCTGGATGTTCATTTTCTTTCTTCCAAAAGAGGAAGCTTTAAAACAAAAATGGACAAAGCAATTGCAGAGAACAAGAAACTGATGGGACGCCCACTTCCTGTTCTGCTCTTTGTGCTGATAAATTCACTAATGACTGCCATGAAGGAACATCTTTACAAGAAGCATTTGGCTCGAAAGTATGGAAGAAACACATTTGGAAAAATGATGCTAATCAGACAACGTCAAGGTTGCCATAGAACACAGTAAATGTCTTGTTTACGTCATCTTCTAAACACTACTTTATGATAGCGCCGAGGCTGTAAAGCAGAGGTGGGCAAACTACGGCCCGGGGGCCACATGCGCCCCACCAAGCGTTGTTTTCTAAGTATTTCAACTTTTAACTTGCAAGCTGGCAACATGACTTGCAAGTCGGATGTCCTATTCGGGAAAATAAATAAAACTGTAAAAAAAAAATAATTAAAAAATAAAATAAAAAATAAAACTGTATAACACTTTTACAGATAAAATTAGACAAATAATTTAATGTTAGAATTAAATATTCATTCATTTCCTACCGCTTATCCACACGAGGGTCGTGGCGTGGGCGCTGGAGCCTATCCCAGCTGTCTTTAGGCGACAGGCCGTGTACACCCTGGACTGGTGGCCAGCCAATCACAGGGCACATATAGACAAACAACCATTCACACTCACATTCATACCTATGAACGATCTGGAGTCGCCAATTAACCTAGCATGTTTTTGGAATTTTTGCACATTTACTGTTTTGGCTTTCAAAAAGCGAACATTGTAGAACATAATTACAAAGAACATATAACATATTTATGCAAATATTTAAGCATGGCTTGAAGTTATTGATGGTGTATCAAACCAAATCAGCAAACAATCGTTACCTGGGATTGGGGAAGTAAAGGCGGAGTGAGAGATCTGTCCTGAATCACTATTTCCATCTGGATTTGACAAAGTGGTCACGTCACTGATGACAGGCAGTGATTGGCTGTGGTCTCCAGTCTGGAAGGACATGCCGGCCTCCGGGAGGGTCACCAGCTGAATATCCGGCAGAAGTTGCAGAACCGTTTCCTTATCGCCGAGTTCACATTTCACATTCTCACCTGGACACAGCAAAAAAAAAAAACAAAACAAAACATTGGACGCTAAGTGGAATGTTATTGTTATGTTTGTGTGGGAGGTTGCTTCATGAATTTTAATTTGCTAAATGAACGCACATAAAACAATAAAATACTCTGTTTCTGCCTTATTTCTTCTTTCTAATTTTAATTCTAATAGAATTATAAAATTAATAAAATAACCTAAAATGACACACGCACAAAAAAAAAACTTTCCAGTATCGATATCGGGCCATCCCTACAAGCGTTTGCGTCGTTTCTTTGAAACGCGGCGGACGCCATCTTAAACTCACCCATCCTGAGGCCCAGCAGTTTAGCGTAATCCCGGCCGATCCAGACCCTGAGCTCATCGCCCTCCGGGATGGGCTGTGAAACCTTGTAGTAGATGTTCCGGTAGAACTGGAAAACTACCATATTGTGTTGGGCCTCGCTGCTGCTGTATGTTACATACCTGAAAAACACACACATATACAAAATGTTATGTTTTTAAGTCAAAGTATATGTAAATAAATATGTTTTGGACAATGAACAACGCTTTAAAAGCAACCCCACCTCATCCAGTTGGATCTGTTTTCATCAAAGCCATCAACGTAGACAAAATCTACATCATTCCTGATCTGGAAAGCACAAAAAAGGGTCAGTTTTGGAATTCCTAAATGCTCCCAACGCAGTGTCACCCCAAAACATGCAGCGACTTACTGCCCAGGCATATTTAAGGCTTGCCGGCATGTGGCCTTTGGACACTTCTCCAACGTACGGCCCAAATATGATACCCTGCTGAAGGTGGCACTTGGCGTACACCTTCCACTGGTCCGTTCGTTCGTCACCAGAAGATCCGGGATCGGCGGAATCGTGGAGGCACAGACAGGAAGGCAGGGAAAGAACGGCTCGCGAGGGTCCGCCTTGAAGCCAGGTCTCACCGGGTGGCAGAGCGGCGTCCGGGATGTAGTTGTGGTTGGAGCGAGTCTGGATCAGTGACATTCCCTCATAAGACTCTTGGCGTTCGTCCACCCCTGGAAGAAAAACAAATACCAACAAACAATTACATTTTTTAAAAATCACATCACCGCCATTCATAGGTCAATACTACAAATTGGTACAAAGATGGTGGACATCTAGCATCTCCCCCATCTTGTGTTGCTTTAACCTGGATCATGGCTACTGTCTTTATTCACCTTTAAACAGCACACATCTTCGATAATTTGACTCAGTTGTTGAAGAGAAAGACTCACTGAGGCCCCGGCGCTTCGTTAGGGCGTTTTGTCGAAAGACGGCCGAAGAAATACTCGCAGATGAATCCCCGGCAAATGTATGCTTGGCGTTGATGTGGTACTTTAAGCTGGACGTGCTTCGGTGAAACGAGAACTCCTTCCGGCATAGTGTACACACCACCTTCTGTCGGTCGATTGATCCGTCCTGGTGTTTTTTGTATTCAAACTTCCCATTGAGAGGGCCGATGTGTTTAGGGTCGTCCATCTTGATCCGGTTGCTTCTGCCTCCAGATGAGCGCCAATCCGGGGCACTTCTTCTTCTTCGGCTACTGCGCTCTTCTTCTTCGGCTACTACTTTCTTCTTCTTAGGCTATGCTAGCTTCTTCTTCGGCTACTGCTCTCTTCTTCTTCGGCTACTGCTAGCTTCATCTTCGGCTATACTAGCTTCTTCTTCGGCTACTGCTTTCTTCTTCTTCGGCTACTGATTTCTTCTTCTTCGGCTACTGCTCTCTTCTTCTTCGGCTACTGCTAGCTTCATCTTCGGCTATACTAGCTTCTTCTTCGGCTATGCTAGCTTCTTCTTCGGCTACTGCTTTCTTCTTCTTCGGCTATGCTAGCTTCTTCTTCTTCTACGTCTTATTTGGTTGAAAGGAGAGTCGAATCCATGACTTCAAATGTGTTTAGCGCCGCCTACAGTAAGCTAATATACATCTATTTTTAAAAACACACACATTTCGTAATATAACACTACGTTTTTCAAATATTCTCTACAAAAAACTGAATGTTTCTCTTTGAAGTGTCAGTCAGATTGCAACCGTGAATATTGGTGATGGTGGAGTATTGACCGAGTCGTTCAAAACTCGCGAGTTTTTTTACTGAGTCACAACTCGCGGGTATTCATTCAACTCGTTCACTTACAAGGGAAAGCGGGTGACATGGTGTTAAGTTACTTACTATTAACTTTATTTGTAGAAACACATTAAAAAAGCAACATGTCTGCTTGTTGACCCAAAACAACTCTCTTTTCCACTTCCTTTTCCTGTTCCTGTCTGAGCTGCTCGCTTGCTAACATTGTCACTACATGATACGTGCCGGCAGGGCCATTGAAAGTTTTGGCTGGGCCCTGGACAAAAATAATCTGCGTGCCCCCCTCCCCCCCGGTGTTTAACACTTGACTGAGCAAGACATTCAACGGAACATGGTGTCCCACCAGGAAGTGTTCTCAGCCCCCTGTTTTTCATCCTGCTGACCTACGGCTGCATAAAAACCTCTAGTCCACGTTTGGGGATCATACTGGGTGTCATCAAACGCCATTGACTTACCCATCATCCTCCACTGACCATCAACAAAGTCAGTGTGGAAAACAGTGCAAAGTTGCTGGATGTTCACATCACCAAGAACCTTACCTGTCAAAAATAGACATCAATTATTCATTTTGACACTTTTTTTTGTCATTCGCTGAAGGTCCTGGAGAGCAGCCGGGGGTCTGCTGGTCTCCACAAGTCTAATGGTCCAGATGGTTCTAAAGTCACGTGTTCTTCAGGTGGGCTGCACACTGTTGTTCATTTTTCATTAACCCAAAGCATCTTTTTCATGCTGACTCATTGGATCGTTATTGTTTGATGAGCTCCAGTGATGGTTAACAGGCAGAGTGACGGGTCTTCACGGTATTTGGTCGTCTTGGAGGAATGCATGTTACACAGTACACGCTGCATATTGCTTTGTAATACTACAAACGCTGGCCAAGGATACTCCCAGTACTGCTTTGTTGTATTTATACACAGTTTAATTGCTGCTTTGTTGATAAAAATATGTATTTTCATCTCTTAAAATATTTCTATGTAAATCTACTGCTTTGCAAAATCACAAATAATTCAATAAGAATTTCCGGTTTAAAAGATATCGATATCAACACATGTATCGTCCCTGTTTTTGTTTGGTATCAAATTGATCTTCAGTATCGCCCACCGCATTCTGCTCGCTTGGGATGCAAGAAATACATGTGTGTCCGAGGGGCCGTAAATGCACCACCCGTGGGCATCAAGGCACAGGTGAAGTGGAGCCCCACGTTCCGTCCATCTTTGTACTGTTGGTAGAACTTCGCCTCCATCAAGTACTCCCACTCGGCACCCGAGCAACATGGACGGCGGGAACAAGACAATGGAGTATTCGGAGGGAGCGAGGGAAGCTTCGGAGACAAGTGGAGCGGATCTTCCGAGTTTGTGCTCGGGACGCCTCGGTTCGTGTATCCCGCTCAGTTACCGTAATGAACTGCTTCAACTCTTCAAGCTAGCAGGGCCAGTGGTAAGTGAACGCACCGCAATTTGTCACAATGGAAATGCATTCAATATATTCAATATATATCATTAGTTCGAATATGGTGGAAGATGTATTTTCTATATATCTGTATGAATAGAATATATGTGGAAAAAAATATATATCACAACAGTCGCATAAAGTTGAAATATTAAGGATAAAATTATGAGAAGCAATCAAACAATGAATAAAGTTAGGTAGCAGAAAATATTAAATGTTACTAGAATAAAGTCAAAATATGAAGAGAAAAAGTCACAATTTTACATACTATTATGATAAAAATAATGTCATTTGTGTAGCATAGAGTTGAAATATTTAAGAAGAAAAACAAAATAAATATAACAGTTGCATAAAGTTGAAATATTAAGGATTAAATTACAAGAAGCAATCAAACAATGAATAAAGTTAGGTAGAAGAAAATATTTAATGTTACTAGAATAAAGTCAAAATATTAAGAGAAAAAAAATCACAATATTACATATTATTATGATGATAATAATGTAATTTGTGTAGTGTAGAGTTGAAATATTTAAGAAGAAAAAAATAAATATCATAACAGTTGCATAAAGTTGAAATATTACGGATAAAATTATGAGAAGCTATCAAAAAATGAACAAAGTTAGGGAGTTAACAAAATAATGTTATCAGTTTTGAAAGAATGGGATAATAAAGTCAAAATATTATGGGAATAAAGTCATAATAGTGTGAAAAGAATTAAGAAAAAATATTTGGAAAATAAAATAAAATAAAACAACAGAAAAAAGGGGGAAAAAGAACAAAGACAGAAGTTGATAATAATAATACTAATAAAGATGAAATACAGTTTTTTCTTGACATATATATAATCTCTTGGCATATCTACATGTGTTGCTTTACAACATCCAAGTGTCCCTCGCTGTCACGTCTCAAGACCCGAATGAAGACCTGACGTTATGTCTACTGGACGCAATATGATTTAAAAAAACAGGATTATTAAAAAGGACCCAAGTTCAACACCAGCGTTTAATAGCAAAACGTTGATCCATGGCACGGTTGAGCACGTGAGCAAATGAGTACACCGGCAGGTTAGACATTTACAGTAGCTTGTTTGGACAGCCTGAACACCCCCCCCCACACACACACACCATACACTATGCACAACTACAGATAAAACACATTGTGATATCAAAACAAGATTTTTGGTGAACATCCATCCATCCATTATCTGACTCCTGGTCTCCGGCCACCCTGGGCCACCCTGGACCATCTTGGGCTAAGAAACTAAGAAAACTAAGTGTTTTCTTTCCTCCAGGTCATTTCCCAGATGATGGTTTTCATGATCAGCCTGGTCAGCACGGTGTTCTGTGGCCATCTGGGGAAAACGGAACTAGCAGCTGTTTCCTTATCAATAGCGGTAAGGACTGCTACTTTGTTGGAAAAGTCTGGTCACATCCTGGTGAGCCTGGGCATGTAACCCCCCATCTTCATTCAGTCACTCAGCAGCCCATAAAAATACCTTCCATTCATTTGACTGTACTGGCTTCTATTCTATGGAAGAACGGCAGTGACAAGCACCTACCACTGTTCCTTCCGACATATGAGCAAGAATTATGATGTCATGTTACATTAAAGACATTATACAAGTTATAAAAAGCCATGCTGTGTCGTAAATATATTGTTAGCCACATGCTAACAAACACAAGCTAGCAGGCGCCATGATGCAACTCGCTCATGGCAGCCTCACTTGATCGGGAAATATGCAAATTCGGCAATTTTTGTTTAAGAAACAGCGGAACCTTGGTTAGGGTCAATAATCAGTTCCACATGTACTCTAACCGAGTCAGCTTTAGAAATAATATAAAAAAAATAACCCAAAATGGAGTCAAAGAAAGTTCCAAGTGCCGACATTTTGCTAAAGAAAAAATACTACATCTTTGATGTCGGTTAAAGTTAAGGAAACTGCAGTTTTTGGGGTTTTTTTTGCCCATCATTCACAACCCTTTCCCTTTTCTGTGGATTCTAAAGAGAAAGGAAGAGTTAGCATGAGGAAGCTAACAAAGCACATCATGGGATACACCTATTTGAAGTATAAAGCCATCCAAAATACCTCCAATTAGATTTTACATCCATGCTGAGACATGCAGTAACAGATACATTCATGATAATATGTAATACTTATAGTATTTTTATCATTTTTAGCGTTATGTGCTAGCTGCTTTTCTCTTTAAAAATTAAAAAATAGGGCAGTTTTCCTTTAAGTATTCATTTACATACATATTGATTTTATACACATTTAGAATCGTATCAAGCATGTAAACGTATCATTGTAAAACAATGTGTTAACATTGGTGTACGCTAACCAAGGTTCCACTGTATTTGTCTCTTTAATTGCAGGTGGTTAACGTCACGGGTATTTCCATTGGCACCGGTTTGGCGATGACGTGCGATACCCTCATATCTCAGGTAGCGTCCTCACCAAAGGTTGCTCTTTCGCTTTATTTATCTTATTGAAACACAACCACTCGGACCCGGGCCCCCCGGGGGCGTCCCGGGGTCCACTTGCAAACATTTCAACAATGAACGTTTGTATCAAGTTAGTTTTCTTTGATATAGCAAAACAGTAATTATCGGCACGCTGTGGCGTTTCCGCGTCTGTCTCCGTGTAGACATATGGGAGTGGTAACCTGAAGCGCGTGGGGGTGATTCTCCAGAGGGGCATCCTCATTCTGCTGCTGGCTTGTTTCCCATGCTGGGCTGTCCTCATACACACCGAACCGCTTCTACTGGCTGTACGACAGAGCCCCGATGTCGCCAGGTCAGTCGATGTTCATTCATTCATTCATTCTCTACCGCGGGGGGTGCTGGAGCCTATCCCAGATGTCTTCATACACCCTGGACTGGTGGCCAGCCAATCACAGGGCACATATAGACAAACAACCATTCACACTCACATTCATACCTATGGACAATTTGGAGTCGCTAATTAACCTAGCATGTTTTTTTGGAATGTGGGAAGAAACCGGAGTACCTGGAGAAAACCCACGCAAACTCTTCATTGTCAACGAAATTTGAGAAAACAACGAAATTTGAGATGACAAGGGCGGAATTGAACTCGGGTCTCCTAGCTGCGAGGCCTGCACGCTAACCACTCAACCACCGTGCAGCCTTAGTTGCTATTCAATATGTAAAATAACTGTAGTATGTATGTATAATAATAATAATAAAGAGGGACATTTGTGTCACTATAGTGGAAACCAAGGGCATGACAGTACCCCCCCCCCCCATTCAGAATAATCTATTGTGAGCAAATGAGGGATCTGGTCCAAGTGTTGCTAGCCATGTTGGAAAACAGCAAACAGGGACAATTTGTGGTCATCAACTAACTGAGTGGGCGGGGCGGGGACGGGACGGGGACGGGGAGGGGGGGGGGTTGACGTTAGTGTGACGTCTCAGTTTACATACTTTACATCTCCAATGCCATTATCATTATCAGCCTACCAAACACTCCATGACGGAACTGGAAGGGATGGCGGGAGACCAGGAAATCTGTGCTTCCCGACTTCTGCCCCCTGGACCTGGAAGCGGAACAACATGTTTTTCCCGTTGAATTTAAATTTAAATGTATGTAATTCCCATTTTTTTGTTGTGCAGGCTATCACAACTCTACGTGAAGATCTTCATGCCTGCTCTGCCGGTAAGTTCATACTTATACTTCATACTTACGTGAAGAATATTTGCTTCCATCGTTTCCAAATTATGCTTTTGCACCGCAGGCAGCGTTTATGTACCAACTCCAAGGGAGGTACCTTCAAAACCAGGTGACGTGGAACCTTCATATGAACCGTAGTAACGGCAGTGTGGGCATCATATATTTTTAGTTTTATAGTTTTATTTTTCTGTCATATTTCAGGGGATCATTTGGCCTCAGGTCATAACTGGCGTGATTGGAAACATCCTAAACGCAGTCAACAATTACGTCTTCCTCTATCCGCTGGATTTGGGAGTTGCGTGAGTTTTCCTACATCATACAGAAGTTGCAGAATGAATGCGTCGGGAAAAGTTAGCATGCTTAAACAATGTGTACAGCAAAGATACGCCGGAAATTAGTGCTAAAGTTTGCGGTATTTTATTTTTAATAAATAGTGTTAAAATTAAATCTGCATAGCTACCATCCTTTTTTTTAAAAAAAGTATAAGTGGTCCTCTGGTTCTTTTCCGATTATTTTTGGCACTGTGCGACTTATATTCCAGTGCGACTTATGTATGTTTTTTTTTCTACCTAATTATGCATTTTTGGCATTGTGCGACTTATACTCCAGTGCGACTTATGTATGTTTTTTTTCTACCCAATTATGCATTTTTGGCATTGTGCGACTTATACTCCAGTGCGACTTATGTATGTTTTTTTTTCTACCTAATTATGCATTTTTGGCATTGTGCGACTTATACTCCAGTGTGACTTATGTATGTTTTTTTTGTACCTAATTATGCATTTTTGGCATTGTGCGACTTATACTCCAGTGCGACTTATGTATGTTTTTTTTCTACCCAATTATGCATTTTTGGCATTGTGCGACTTATACTCCAGTGCGACTTATGTATGTTTTTTTTTCTACCTAATTATGCATTTTTGGCATTGTGCGACTTATACTCCAGTGTGACTTATGTATGTTTTTTTTGTACCTAATTATGCATTTTTGGCATTGTGCGACTTATACTCCAGTGCGACTTATGTATGTTTTTTTTGTACCTAATTATGCATTTTTGGCCTTGTGCGACTTATACTCCAGTGTGACTTATGTTTTTTTTCGACCTAATTATGTATTTTTGGCATTGTGCGACTTATACTACAGTGCGACTTATGTATGTTTTTTTCTACCTCATGATGCATTTTTGGCCTTGTGCGACTTATACTCCAGTGTGACTTATGTATGTTTTTTTTTCTACCTAATTATGCATTTTTGGTCTTGTGTGACTTATACTCCAGTGTGACTTATGTATGTTTTTTTTTCTACCTACCTAATTATGCATTTTTGGCATTGTGTGACTTATACTCCAGTGCGACTTATGTATGTTTTTTTCTACCTAATTATGCATTTTTGGCATTGTGCGACTTATACTCCAGTGCGACTTATGTATGTTTTTTTCTACCTAATTATGCATTTTTGGTCTTGTGCGACTTATACTCCAGTGCGACTTATGTATGTTTTTTTCTACCTAATTATGCATTTTTGGCCTTGTGCGACTTATACTCCAGTGCGACTTATGTATGTTTTTTTCTACCTAATTATGCATTTTTGGCATTGTGCGACTTATACTCCAGTGCGACTTATGTATGTTTTTTTTCTACCTAATTATGCATTTTTGGTCTTGTGCGACTTATACTCCAGTGCGACTTATGTATGTTTTTTTCTACCTAATTATGCATTTTTGGCCTTGTGCGACTTATACTCCAGTGCGACTTATGTATGTTTTTTTCTACCTAATTATGCATTTTTGGCATTGTGCGACTTATACTCCAGTGCGACTTATGTATGTTTTTTTTCTACCTAATTATGCAATTATTATGGGGGGGGGGGGGGTACCAGCAGGACACACACAATCCAGCAGCCATTATTATTTGGCGTGCGTGGTCCGTCTTTTTAGCTTTTTATGATGTTCATTTTCACTTCCATGCTGATGGCTTTCCTTTTCTTTGACACACAGCCATTGGGAGACATAAGTAAGTCTTCCGTAACGCTTGTGTTTGTGTTTGTAAGCATGAAACAATAAAAACCGAGGACCACGTTATACCATGTCAAACAAAGACTAGGTTTTTCCAGTTTTTCCCTGTTTTTCCAAACATGTTGTGTTTGTCATCTTCAAGTGGGTCCGCAGCAGCCAACGCCATCTCCCAGTACCTGCTGGCCGTCGTCTTGTTTGTGTATATTTGCTCCAGAGGTTTGCACAAAGCCACATGGGAAGGTCAGTCCCCCTTTTATTCACTCGCTGAACTTGTGTGAAATGTGAAAAGTTGCATGTTTTTATAAAAAGTTGATTGACGGACAGATGTCTGACCCGCAGGCTGGTCACTGGACTGTCTCCAGGAGTGGGGGCCCTTTGTCAAACTGGCCGTACCGAGCATGCTAATGCTTTGTCTTGAGTGGTGGATGTTTGAGGTGGGAGGAGTCCTGGCGGGCCTCATTAGTGAGGCTGAGCTGGGAGCGCAAGCCATAGCATACCAACTGACAGCTATAGCGTACATGGTAATTCCTCCGGGAAGGAAATCATCCGCAGCCCTTATGCGACGCGTCTGCACGCGGCTTTCTTTTTTCTGTGTTCTTAAGAAATAAAAAAAATGGCTAAAAATGCTAATATGCTAACGTTAAGTATATGCTTAAGTTCATATTCACGAAAAATCGCAAAAAATGCAGAATGTTAATGTTAGCTTGAGAGCAATGCTAACATATTAATATTAGCACCTAACCTATGAAAATGGCTAAAAATGCTAATATGCTAACGTTAAGTATATGCTTAAGTTCATATTCACAAATATTGCAAAAAATGCAGAATGCTAACATTCTAAGGTTAGCACCTAACCTATGAAAATAGCTAAAAATGCTAATATGCTAATGTTAAGTATATGCTTAAGTTCATATTCACGAATATCGCAAAAAATGCAGAATGCTAATGTTAGCACCTAACCTATGAAAATGGCTAAAAATGCTAATATGCTAATGTTAAGTATATGCTTAAGTTCATATTCATGAAAAATCGCAAAAAATGCAGAATGTTAATGTTAGCTTGAGAGCAATGCTAACATATTAATATTAGCACCTAACCTATGAAAATGGCTAAAAATGCTAATATGCTAACGTTAAGTATATGCTTAAGTTCATATTCACGAATATTGCAAAAAATGCAAAATGCTAACATTCTAAGGTTAGCACCTAACCTCTGAAAATAGCTAAAAATGTGAATATGCTAATGTTAAGTATATGCTTAAGTTCATATTCACGAATATCGCAAAAAATGCAGAATGCTAATGTTAGCACCTAACCTATGAAAATGGCTAAAAATGCTAATATGCTAATGTTAAGTATATGCTTAAGTTCGTATGCACGAAAATCACAAAAAATACAGAATGCTAATGTTAGCTTGAGAGCAATGCTAAGATTCTAATGTTAGCACCTGACCTATGAAAATGTCTAAAAATTATGTTATGCTAATGTTACCATGCTAGCAATGCTAACATGCTAACAACTACCATAATAATGTCTACTTTTGAAAATGACCTAACATTCCTAAAAACCACAAGATAGCAGCGTATGCTAACTCTTGCTCTCTCTTGCTTACCGTCATGGTGGACTTTCTGCTCCAAATGGGTTATGTAGTTGTCATGTTCCTGTGGACCACAAGATGGGAGCACATGCTAAGGAATAACATAGCTTTCTCTTTTTAGAGCTTTATATATCTTTATAATACACAGTAAAGAGAAAGACGTGCGTTGGGAGTCTCATATTGGGATCGTGGATGATGGGCAACATTCCCAGTCATTTCCAGCGAATCCAAAATACTTACATTGACATGTTGTACTTCCAGTTCCCACTTGGATTTTCAGCCGCTGCTAGCGTGCGAGTGGGGAATGCTCTTGGTGCAGGAAACATCGAGCAGGCCTGGCTGTCTTGCAAAGTTCCCATCATCTGTGCATGTAAGAGACTTGGTTTGCTCGTGGGTTGGTGCAATTATACACAGTTAGAACCCCTGAATCACAGCTTAGAAACAAAAATATATAAACAATGTACAAACAATGGCGAGTTTGGTTTTTGGAACTGTTGGACAGCCAATCCGACATTGGAATATTATCACAAAAATGTTAATAAAATTTCTAAAAAATTCTAAACAATCACTAAAAATTCATTTTAGGAATTTCTAATATTTTCCTAATGTAGTTGAAGTTTTTTTATGTTATTATTAAAAAAAATTTTTTTTATTTTTGTCACGTACCGAAGTACAATATATATATATAAATTAATATAGTTTTTTTTTTTAATTGTTTCAAATGTAGTTCTTCCCTGAGATCATATTTCTCCTCTCTTGTAGAGAAGTATTGGATGACATTTTTAGCTAATTGGTTGGTAATTTTTAGCCTTATGCATTATTTTAGCTGTTTGAAGATGAACTATATCAGCAAGTTGAAGTATTTGTCATTTTAGAAATAAGGAGTTAGTATGTTCTCTGTAGGCGCCATTATGAATTATCCTTACTGGCCTTTTTTGCAGATTGCTTTTATAGTTATTAGCCCATATTTCCACACAATACGTAAGATATGGTAGAACCAGAGAGCAATAAAGAGTGTGGAGTGATTTCTGATTGAGAACAATTTTTTTCTTTGTTCAATATTGAAATATTTCTTGCCACCTTATGTCGTATATTTGTAATATGAGGTTTCCAGATCATATTTTCATCTATTGTGATCCCCAGAAATGAGTTTTCCTTCACCCTTTCAATCGTCTATTTGTATTTGTAATTGGTGTTTTGTGGTTGAATTTGTTAGTAAAAAAAAAAAAATCATATTGAAACAAATATGTGTAACAATATGAATTGAATTTCTAATGTTGTTAATTTGCTCTTTTGACTAAAAGTATTTCTCCTCCATTGCAGTCATAACAGCCTGTTTTATTGGAGCCACCTTCAGCCTTTGCAGGAAAGTAGTTGGATACATTTTCACCACAGAACAGTAAGTGCCGTTTTGTGTATTGTAAGTAGTATTTTCAACAGTCGTATTAGTATTTTGAGTCTAGTGTTGCCCATGCACAGCACTCTGCAGGTATCCCAGTCTATCCCTCCAAACATTTACAGGATCCGGGTTTTGGGTTGCAGGGACAGCAGTCGAACCAAAGATGCTAAGACCAACTTCGCTAACAGCGAGCTAGCTCAAACATGTATCGGCATGCGGTTGTATAATTATGATCAATATCTGCGGTCAGGAAAAGGGCCAAAAAAGGAAAAGAAATGTGGTCTCACCGTTGTAGAACCTTTTCATGGGTTTGTGCTTCATTGTCAGTCAACCAGGATTTCACCAGCAGGTCCTCGGTTGTTCCCGTGAAGGGGTCTGACTAGTCGTGGCTGCTCCCCCACGAAAACACCCCAGATCAGTTCTAGAACTGGAGAAAAAGTTACACCAAATCAGGCATTTGCAGCTGCATCGTTCTCCAAAAAAGTCTGATGAGCTAATCTACTAGCTAAAATGCTACTATTCTATCTTCTATGTTTTTTTCCAGAGACATCCTGAAAAGGGTTGCTGACGTCTTGGTGGTTTTTGGCTTCATGCACATTGCTGACGCGGTAGCGGTGAGAAACCAACTCATGTGAGATATTGGAGACGGTGCAAACGAGCACGGAGTCACGACACCGCCACTGATCACGACAGGGTGTCAGTGGAGGCGTCATTCGAGGAGCGGGAAAACAAAAGATCGGCGCTGCGTGTAATCTGGTGGGATACTACTTCATCGGCTTTCCCATTGGTGCCTCCTTGATGTTTGCAGCGGGAATGGGCATCGTTGGTAAGTAGGAACCATCCCACAGTGGATTGTACAGTGGAGTTTACTGTCCCGAACTGGGATATATGGTCATGGTAATGGTAATGGTAATGGTAATGGTAATGGTTTAATTTCATTTGAACATCCATCAGATTCCAATGAGTGCATCCCATAATCAGTTCCCAGTTCCACATGTCCAAAAGGAGTAGGAAGAAGCAAAGCTTATTAAACCCTACCCCTCCATCTGGTACTTTTACAATCACTAACTGTTACATTTGTTCACTTCCTGCTTTCCTAATATAGTTAAATTTTTTTTATTTTATTTATTAATTTTTTTATTATTATAAAAAAACATTTTATTTTTAAAATTTTTGTCACGTATCAAAGTATGAGGTGATATGACCATGCCATGACATAATGGGTACCATAGTAACTGTCAATATAGTGATATATATATATATATATATACATACTGGTACTGGTAAGATCTGGTACTTTTACAATCAGTAACTGTTACATTTGTTCACTTCCTGCTTTCTGCTTTCCTGATATAATTTAAGTTTATTTAATTTTTTTTAATTTTATTTATTTATTTTTTATTATTGTTAAAAAAATATTTTAAGGTTTTTTATTTTTACATTTGTTCACTTCCTCCTGCTTTCCTAATATAGTTTAAGTTTATTTTTTTATTTTTTTTATTTTATTTATTTCTTTATTATTATTATTATTTTACTTTTTTAAGGTTTTTTATTTTTACATTAGTACTTCCTGCTTTCCTAATATAGTTTAAGTTTATTTATTTATTTATTTATTACTATTTTAAAAAATATTTTAAGGTTTTTTATTTTTACATTTGTTTACTTCCTGCTTTCCTAATGTAGTTTAAGTTTACTTATTTAATTTTTTAAATTTTATTTATTTATTTTTAATTATTTATTTTTGAAGTACTCGGTGATATGAGCATCCAATGACATAACGGCTACCATAGTAAGTGTCAGTGTAGGCGGGGCTCCACTATCCGGTGAATGTTTTGCTATCCCAATTGAAAGAAATGGTGTTGTCTCCTGAGCAGGACTTTGGACTGGACTGACCGTGTGTGTGTTGGCTCAGTCCATTTTCTTCATCGCTTATTTGCATAAGCTTGACTGGAAAAAGGCCGCTGAAGAGGTGTGTCATTTCATCTCCACGAGAAACATACCACACGAAACATGAAAATGACCCCACTCGTGTCTTTGAGCAGGCACGCTTGAGAGCTGGAGTCCAGGTCAAGGTGGAGGTCCCGGACACGGACACGGACACGGACGCAGTGGAAGATCCAGGCAAGTTCAAATGAAGTGACTTCGGTCATCCGGTTCAAATAACTCCAAACTTTTATGATTGGATCTTTAGACTCTGTGGTGAAAGCGGGTAAGGTTACCGCCGTCGCGTCCGGCTGTGAGAGCGCCGCTGAGGACCACGTTGCAGCCACCATCGTTGGAGATGTTCTCTCAGGGAAACAGCTGCTTGTACGGCGGGCTTTGACTTTACTCATCATGGTTGTCATCCTCGTGGTTGGAATCCTGACCAGTGGCTTCCTCACTGGATTGCTCAAATGATGCTTTGACCGGCAAACCAAAAACTGTTGGACCCCTTAAAAGGGGGCCCCGTCCTTCACTTGTCAGGCTTATGATTCATAGGTTGTATTCTTCTTCGACATGACGTGGAAGTGTCGTAGCCAAAATCTCGTGTATTCTTGGGGTGAGACGACATCACGGGATTTCCCACGTCTGTAGGAAGTCCATATATGGCAGGCAGCTTGACGGCAACCGCTGCTCAGTACCGCAAATAAGAATGGTGATTGGTTGTTTTCTGGGGAGCTAAAGACCCACCTTGGGGGCTAAGTACAGTCCCACGCCAGATTGTCCAATATTCCAAAAATAATAACTACCACAGCATGTGAGCTTTGTCATAAAAATTTGTTGACGTAACTCCTGTGCAGACCGATCGAGTTCCCAGTACGGATCGCCTAGTGTCAAGCAAGCTAGCGAGCTACCCAGTTAGCCCTGAATTTGTTTCTTTTAAACTTCAGAAGCCAAAAATGTACCACTTCCACACTGAATGGGAGAACATTTTTTTTTTTATATTTTGGCTGACTTCATGCAGTGTTAAGGTAATGCAATGTAAGGTACTGTCTACTACCTAACAACCAGAATACTACATATCACTTGTATTTCAATATGTTTTGATGTATAATTGCCACCAAACAGCCAACATTTGTTAATTAATTTCTGAATTAATTTCTGATATGGTGTTGGGAGCGGTCATCAAATACGTCATTTTGTAATACTTCACCTGAGGGCGGGCCAAAAAATACAAGAGAACTATTGTTGGATATTTCATTGGCTTGTGATGTTTATGAAGAATTAATTATTGGCCACCTTCATATTCTCATTCAAAGCGCATGTTTTCAGACCTGCCACCAGAGGGCGCTGCCGGTCCTTCGTTCTCTTGGCTGGGGCGTCAATTGCTGAACAGCACTGTTAATTCATTCAGTGTTTAATTATTATTATTATTATTTTTTACAGGTACTGCATCATAAAACAAAGCGCATATTTTAGCGACTTTTTCAAAAAATAATCATGGCATGTTTTTCTTAAAAAAATATACAGTAACAATGTTCATACAGTAGTTCAGGCATTAGTTGCAAATGGTGATTAACCATGATTAATTCGTTTGAAATGATATGACAGCCCTAATAAAAACATCAACTAAAAATTGTGAAACCTGAATTGTCCTGATCATATTTCCACATTTTTACCTGCTTATATTGATGATGTGTTTACTGTGGATCAAAATGGCTTAATTTGATTAACAAAATAGTAAAATCTTTTTTAAAAACCAAAAATCTGATTCCCAAATGTGCTAGGAGCCAGGGTATTTTCTTTCTTATTTTGTAATATTTTTTTTTATATATTTTAAAAATATATTTAATATATTTGTAATAATATTTTATTTATTATTATTATTATTTTGCACTATTGAATATATTTTTCTCAAACAATTGTATGTAATAATTGTATTTAAGGACAGTAATCCCCCACGGTCTATCCAATTTATCACAGTTTTTAAAAAAATATATGAATTAATACATCTATTTAGTGGTTGAATATGGTCTATTAATAGTCCAAATCTATTGATAATTAATCAAAAGTATCTTTTTTGTCTAAATGAAGCCTTTTTCATGCCTAAAAATGGCTAAGTTAATATGCTATGTAGTACTCTGAATTGGTTACTAGTTGCTAGTAATGTTACACTGATGAGACAACAGCCACCGCAGGAAGTACTGGACAGAACAGGAAGTAAAAAAAGATCTTATTTATGTTCTATATGTCCTATTTTCTGTTATGATGTCTAATATATTGGATCCTACAAGTGTGAAGGTGAACATAGGGGTGTTACTTAATGTCTAGAGGTCTCTAATCATGTCGAAAAAAATATTTAGAAGGCCGTAAACATGTTTCCCATTGTCCTAACGATGAAAATATTAATATACACAGAAAAGGAACCCGTGAGGTACGACAAGGATTGTTTGGGCCTTAAAAGGTCGCTGAGCAAAGTTACGGGATATGGCTAGCTCTATTTTAAAGGCCATTAACTTACATGATGAATTTCAAGTGGATACCTTGACACGCATTCTTGTTGTTATGTGTTATGCGCTGCGGCACGACGCCCAAACAACCGCGTAACTCAAGCCGCCGCTGCTACGCTTCGGCAAAAGAAATCCATTCTGTTGCATGTTAACCATTTGACATATGGCGTACATGACATGTGGCTTATATAATGTTACGTAAATGTCCGCCAGTGGATCCCCAGCCATTCCTGGGTGGGCTGAGAATGGAACCCCCAACCCCCCCCCCCCACCCGACGCGCGATTAGCGAGCACTTTGAACAGCCATGAAAATGTCAGTTTTTACACTTTTTACACGTCATCTGGGTGAAACTCTGGTCAAGATGGCACCCGGACGCCCCCCTGGGGGGGGGGTCCAAAAGTGGGAGTGCTGCTTGTGACCCCCACCTTGGATAAGCAGAAGACGGATGGATACATAATACATAATAACGATGTTCGGGGTGTCGGTGAAAGCACCTAGCATCGCTTTATGTTGAGAAAATGACGCGGTGGAAGAGTGGTTAGGGCCACACGGCTTGCATAAGAGAGTTCTGCAATGTGATGCCAACAATGAATAATCAGAGTGTAAAGGTGACTATATGAGTGTTATTTGAAAGTCATAAACAGGTATTCCGTGCTGTAAGTAAGAAAATATTCCTTTTATGAACTTATTCAATTCTAGCTAGTTAGCTGTCACTCTCCGTGTCGGCCATTTTGGATGTTTTTGACTGACTTTTCAAGGCACACAGATTATTGTGGTGGGTAAGTTTCAGCTAAATATCTTTTCTCAACATAAAAAAAGAAAAAAAGATACATTTCAAGTCATAGCTATTTAACCAATAGCTCGTACTTCGGTACGGGACAAAAAATAAAAAAAAAAAAAAAAAAAAAAAAAAATTATATAAATTTTTAGTGATTTTTTTAGAAATTTTAGTGATATGAGATAGAAAATAAAAATAAAAAAACTATATTAGGAAAGCAGGAAGTGAACAAATGTAACAGTTACTGATTGTAAAAATTTACATAAATAAATAAATAAATAAAAACAAATGATATTAGGAAAGCAGGAAGTGAACAAATGTAACAGTTACTGATTGTAAAAATTTACATAAATAAATAAAAACAAATGATATTAGGAAAGCAGGAAGTGAACAAATGTAACAGTTAGTGATTGTAAAAGTACCAGATGGAGGGGTAGGATTTAATAAGCTTTGCTTCTTCCTACTCCTTTTGGACATGTGGAACTGGGAACTGATTATGGGATGCACTCAATTGGAATCTGATGCATGTTCAAATGAAATTAAACCATTACCATTACCATTAGCATTAGCATTACCATTACCATTACCAATGTATTTCTGCCACCTTGTGGTGGTTTTAGGAGCTGAAAACTGCACCACCCATGCTCACATAATCAACTCTTTGGGCCTCTCGCACAAATAAAAAAAATCGTATAAATACGTCTTTGGGAGCGAACGAGTTAACTTGTTAACGAGTTAACTGACAACTTGTTAACTGTTGCTAAAAATGAAAAGATGATGTGGATCTCAACCACCGTCGATGTTGTTATTATTGTCTTGGCCTTCATTCCATTCTTTTCAGTTCTTTGTGTTTTTTCCATTCATCTCTGTTCACCTTTTCCAGACTATTTGCTTTCCCGGTTCCTGTTGAGTCTGGTCAGATTGTTGCGGAGTCTTTAGCCGACCCTGCCTGCACGTGTCCAGTCTAGTCTGCGGCCTCTTTTCATGTCTCCTGCGGTTTATTTGTGTGTGCTGCGTGCCGACTCAGCGGCCTGAGGAATCGGGTAGAATCATCAGGACCGATACCGTGAAAAAGCCTGTGAATTCAGAGCCAGCCCCGCAGCTTTGATACCCGGGGGGGAGGAACGCAGTGACGGTTTTGGTCTGGTTGGTATTGATGTGGTCTGTTTAGGACCTCGCCGGATGACTCCATTATCAATACAACAAGCTTCACATCAATCAATCAAGAAAACGACTATTGGTCGCAGCCCCCAAATATGCAAATGAACAATCATAGCCTGCACCGCTTGACGGACTCGACCACCAATACGGAACACGATATTCAGACGTAATCATCTTACGTCAGCGACCAGACGCCAGTTAATAATCAATGGGAATGAAACCATGAAGAATTCCTGCTCTTACGTTGTATTTTTCTTGATTTACAGGTACGCAAAAACAAAAACCAGTCTGATCCGGAAAGGAGAGCATCTTCTGCGTCAAGGAATGACTAACCGTTCTGGTACAGTGACCTCATTTCAATGGGATTGCGTGAGGAATACCGGGCGGAGTCATGAATGGGTCAGTCTTTGACCTCACGTTACATCCTGGACGTTTGTAATGAAGGTTGGGTACAATGTGTCTCGTCGCTTGGTCTTGTCGGCTCTGTCAATCATCCACAGAGACGTCAGGACAGCAGCAGTCCATGAATGATCAGGACACCAATGCCAGGGCTGTCCTATCAGGTCTTTGAGACTGATCGGATGAGAGAAGCAACCGGACATATGCTTTTTGTTTCGGCCTAAATCAGTAGCGGTTCTAGCTACCGGGATTTATACAAATAAAATAACTTAAAAGTGTAAAAAATTATTTAAAATACAAAGAAAAATGTAAAAAAAAAATAAAAACAAATGACATATTTAAATAAAAATTTAAAAAATACATACAAAATAAATACATTCATTCATTTTCTACCGCTTATCCTCACATACATGAAAGTAAAAATAAAAAAGTGATTTACATAAAAGTGTAAAAAAACAAAAAAAAACCTTAAACTTAAAATTGTAAAAAATAATTAAAAATAAATACAAATAAAAATGATGTAAATAAAAGTGTAAAAAATTATTTAAAAATAAATACTAATAAAATGACTTAAATAAATGTGTAAAAGATAATTAAAAAAACAAAATAACTTAAAAGGGTAAAGAAATAATTTAAAATACAAATAAAAATGTTTAAAAAAATTACATAATTTAAATAAAAATTTTAAAAATACATACAAAATAAATACATCTCACGAGGGTCGCGGGGGGGCTGGAGCCTATCCCAGCTGACTTCCAAGAGGCAGAGTCCATACATGCATGAAAGTAGAAATAAAAAAAAGTGATTTACATAAAAGTGTAAAAAAACTATACAAAATAAATGAACTTAAATAAAAATGTAAAAAATTTTTTTAAAAATAAATAAATAAAAATGATATATAAAAGTCAATAAAAGTGTCAAATGAAAAAAAATAATAAATACAAATAAAATGACTTAAATAAAAGTGTACAAACGGACTAATCCAAACATGGTCCGGTTGTTTGTGGTATTTGAAAAACAACAACCAAGGTTGCGTTTGGGCTGCCCATCTTATCCTGATTTTTATGTTTGTGGAGTTTTAGAATCTCTCGCAGACAAAACGTTCCCCGTGCGTAGAATCACTTGACGGCAAATGGGACCAACCCTGCAGAACATTTTCATTCAAGACGTTCAATACGGCAATATACAGTATGTATATTGTTCATTTATACGCTTGACTAGCAGGATTCATCAGACAAAAATACAAAGAGCACTTAGCGCCTTCCAGCCGCCTATTTCTAGTGCAAAGGTTGTGATTCCGAGCGTGATAGCATCCAATATATCAACCTGGACAAGCAGCGTGGAGCTGACACATTCGTTCCAATACTTTTTTTTTTTTTTTTTTTCCCAAATGTAGGTGATAGGATACTTTGTAAAGTTGTTTAGGTTGAGCCAACGAGCTGTGAATATCTCATGGTCAAAATACGATGCTGATAAGTTGTCGAGCAATGGGCAAAAAGTGACACCCCGTCGCTGCAAGGACAACACATGCGTTCAGTGGGAAAACATTCCAAGCGCAGGAAAATTCCACAAAATGCAAATGCATGAATTAGTAAATGATGGCTGTTTGGTAGTAGACTATGGTATACTATTAGTCAAAACGTGTTGAAATACCAGTAGAAATAATATGTAGTATTCTGGTCACTAGGTGGCGGTAATGACACAAAACGCTTACATAACATTACCTTCATTAATTACCTTAACCAGGGGTCTCAAACACGCGGCCCTACTAGTTTGAGGCCCCCGCCTTGATATGAAAGTTTAATGTTTAAGTCTGATATGGATGCTGTATGGTATCATGTACCCAGAAAAAATTATTACGTTTGATTCATGTTCATGTTAAAGGTTAAATAACTGTTAATAGTTATCCTCCCTATCCGTGTGGAAGTGGTAAGTTTTTGGCTATTTAAGTTTAAAGGAAATAATTTGGAGGCTACCGTTTAGGTCGCTAGCTCTCTAGTTTGCGAGTTAGCATGTGTCTCAAGACCCTGCAGTTGCGCAATATGTTGTTAATAAATAGAGTATAAATGTGACTATAGTCGTGTTTTGTCATGTCTACAGGGCTCTAATAATGCTTTGTTCATTTTAATCTGAAAAATGTGTCTACCCACCAACTATATGTGGTTTCTTAAGTTTTATTTATTTGCCGTTTTATTATTATTATTATTATTATTATATTTATTTATTTATTACTGATTGATTGATTTTCATTATTCTTGATTTGTTTAACACCCGGACGTAACATAAGAGATGATACCATAAAGCTAACACAAGAGGAAGGTTAAGTCATGAAGCCAGCAATGGTATGCCTCAAAATAGCAAAAAAAAAAAAAACGTTCTTCTCCCAACCAGTGTGGAAGTGGTACTTTTTTAGCTTCTTAAGTTTAGAAAAAAATCCATTCAACATGAAATGGTTTTGGATGATAATTCATGACAACTTATTTCCACCTTTGTCAAGTGCTAGCCACGTCATGCTTGACATTGGTGCTGCTTTGTTTTGCGTGCAGAAAGAACAGGAAGTCTGCACTTTTTTCAAGTGCATTTTAAAAATTTCCGCAAAATTTTCTGCCAAATGTGCTTTTTGTGCTTTTGACCCAGTAACCCATTCCTGACGCGGGGACACGTTGTGCAAAGTAAAGTTCGGACAAACGACGTGCCAAAGAATGGAATACCAGAACCCGAGGTTGTACCCCCAGAGGAGGTGTCTCAAGGACCACATTTTGCCATGATGACAGACACCCACGCAATCAGAAGGTGTTAACAATACAAGTCACACACTGACGATGCTGGCAACAATAATAGTTGCGGTGACCTTATGGGAGCTATTTTAATTGCGCAACAACAGGCCGAAGACGTGAGGTCTGGATAACGGAGTGCGTGGGTGACGGCGAACGCACCTGCTGCCGCAGAGGTGAAACTGTGAAGGTTAAGAAGGACACGTCTCGGTAAACATGGCAACATGACACAACCAAGGTTGAATTTACGGGGTATTATTCAGGTTATCCATTCATTCCAGAAGATCCGACTCTAACCAAAACGGATGCTAACTGAATCATTTTTTTCTAATAAGAAATAATTAACACCAAGCACGTTTTTAAAGTTTTAGTTATCGTTTTAACTCCAAAAGCAAGTCTAAATGCATATAAGTCATGTGTAACGTTACGCAACTCTGATTGTGCTATGTGAGTGTGGCCTAGTGGTTAGAATTTTGGCCACACAGTGAATGGTTTTATATCTGTATGTGCCCTGTGATTGGCTGGCCACCAGTTCAAGGTGGACCCCGCCTCGAGCCCAAAGACACCTGGGACCTCCAAAGTCAAACGCGCGCGAGTCCACTTGCAATTAGCTAATTCCCACTAGAATGAATCACAATTGAAATACAGTGGAACCTTGGTTAGCGTACGCCCCCGGTTAGCATGCTTTTGAAACTGCACTGCCAAATTTTCCTTGGTTTGCGTGCATTTAGCGTACAATATGGCGTGATATCAATTTTTATATAAAATGTTATAAAATTATAAATAAAAAATATATATAATTGTTTTTTATATTCAATATATTTTTTATATATTATATATATATATTTAATATTTTTTTAAATATAATATATTTTTTATATATCATTTTATATTTATATTAAATTAATTTTGATATTAACTTTTACGTTTTACAGGGACACAAACAGGTTTCCCCCGGGTACTCCGGTTTCCTCCCACATTCCAAAAACATGCTAGGTTAATTAGCGACTCCAAATTGTCCGTAGGTATGAATGTGAGTGTGAATGGTTGTTTGTCTATATGTGCCCTGTGATTGGCTGGCCACCGGTTCAAGGTGTACCCCGTCCCTTGAGCCTACCCTGCTCAAAGTCAACTGGGATAGGCTCCAGCATAACCCCGTGACCCTAATAAGAATTAAGCGGCACGGTTGTGCTGTGTGAGTGTGCTACTATGAGACGCTACTGAATGGAAAAATAATAATAATAATGTCTGAACCCGATATGAATTATAGAGGCTACGTGCACAATGTTGACCATCAAGCTAGCCACACTTGCTTCAAACTATTTCAAAGACCCCCAAAAGACAACATGTCCGCCGTGACCCGCCCCTTTAACACAAAAGTCAGTCTAAACAAAAAGCTTGGAACAATAAATGGGACTTGGGACTAAATGGGACAGCTCCGAGACTCCTTTCCATCTTCTTCTTTGTTCGTTTGTTTTTGTTTTGATATGTTCTTCTTATTAGTCCAACTCCTCGCCTCAATCATTTGCTCATTATTGTTTAGTCTTTGTTCAATACTTTGGTTGGATTTTTCTTCCTTCAAAAATATGAATATGAATATATCCAATAAATAGGCATATTTACATGTATTTCTTTCATATATCATACAGTATCTATACTACATGTTGGCTTGTTCTAAGTATTTGCATGTGGACGGAATTATTTCCTGATATGACACAAAGTTATTAAACAATGTTTGAAGGCAAAATAAATCTATTTTTAAATAAAAAAATAAAAAGTTTTCTACTCATTGGTTTATGTCTCGATTTGCATAAATGTACAATTTGATTTTTTTCTCGCAAATTAAATTTCAAATTAATTAAAATTAAATGTAAAATTAATCAAATTAAACTCAATTCTCTGGTATTTATGATTTGATTCGGCTTTATTCTCGTAAGATGGCGCTTTTTTTTCTTGTAAATATACAACTTAAATTCTTGGAAATGTACTTTTCCTGCAATTATGTAATATTGTTAGTTTTTTACTGATACATTTACAACTTTATTCGCGTAATATGGCACATTTTTTCTCATAAATGTACAATTTTTATTCTTGTAATATTGTTAGTTTTTTACTGGTAAATTTATACCTTTATTCTTGGAATGTTATATGTTTTTTCTCAAAAGTTTTCGCCTTTATTCTCGTAATATTGCAAGATTTTTCTCGGAAATGTGCAATTTTAATTCTTGTAATTTTGTTAGTTTTTTATTGATAAATTTAAGCCTTTATTCTCGTAATATTGCATGTTTTTTTTCCTCATAAAATGTAAAATTTTTATTCTTGTAAATGTACAACTTGATTCGTGTAATATTGTTAGTTTTTTATTGATAAATTTATACCTTTATTCTGGGAATATAACATGTTTTTCTCAAAAATTTGCGACTTGATTCTTGTAATATTGTGAATTTTTTTCTCGTAAATGTACAATTTTAATTCTTGTAATTTTGTTACTTTTTTACTGAAAAAATTTACGCCTTTATTATCGGAATGTTGCATGTTTTTTCTCAGAAATTTACTATGTGATTCTCGTAATATTGCAAGTTTTTTCTCATAAATGTACAATTTTAATTCTCGTAATTTTAACTTTATTCTCCAAATCTCAAATTATTTTTTTTCTCAATGCGAGGCTGGACTGTGCCAGGAAATAAAGGTTGAGACTCTTGATGACAGGAAGGTGCTGACGTCGTGTCCAGTTCAAAGATTGATCAAATGATGCGATGACGCAAACGAGATGTTTTGATTTGCATTCATTGACTTGGCCTGTGACGACGTTGCCTGTTGTTTTTTGACCACAGTAGCTTGAAGTTGGATTACATATTGTAAAGTACACACATTAACAAAAAGGTGTCCTCATTTCGGGGGGATTGTGCTCTTTTGATGTGCTCCTCCAATGTAAACAAATAGTTTTAATGACAGGAAATACCGGTTGTCAGAAAAAAAAGGGCTGGTTGTGGGTGAGGTCTTGCCCTGGGTGGAGGAGTTCAGGTATCTCGGGGGCCTCTCAGGGTTCAACGATGCACGTGTCTTGAAATTCAGCTTGCGGAAATTTTTAAAATGCGCTTGAAAAAAATGGCATCTTTGCGGTTAAAATCCCGTGGCTTCACTCAATCACGGTTTTCCCAAAATAATATTCACTAATAAATCATGTAATTTTATAGTTGAATACCGCCTATTATTAGTAAAAACATGAGTATTTAAGCAAATGTTGTGTTTTTCTTTTGTCTAAATGAAGTATTTTCAATGACAAAGTGTAAGGCATTCGGAAGACGCATTCAAAGACATAGTGATATGTAGTATTCTACACTGGTCACTCAGGAATGTTATATTGGGCGTGTGTTCTTAGGACTGGGAGTGCTGGGAGTGCTGGGATTGTCAGCGTTGACCACAGCAAGATGCTAATGTGAGTTAGCATTTATTAAACCGAGCAGTTGAGCAAACAAATTAGCATGGATTAGCGTCCCACACAAGGCCCCCATTTTATAGCTGCCTCAGGCCATGCCTGAAGCATGAAGTTACGATGTTTTTCTTATAAATTTGCATTTATCATTTTATTACGATGACGGAAAATTGTTTTTGATATTTCATCTTTATGCTACTGTTACCTTCTGATTTGCACAATTTTAGAATGACTTTTTCCCTTAGTATTTTAAATTTACTATTTTTTGTTTACATTTTTTTCCCTTTTTCAATTACATTTTCACTTTATAGCTTTATTATTATTAGTCTTTTTTCAAAAAAATACAACTTCATTCTGCCTTTATTCTTTTCTTGTTAGATCACAACTTATTATTAATAACTAATATTTTGACTTTATTTATTCAAGTTTCTTCTCATAATATTTGGACTTTATTTCCATAATAGTATACATTTTTTCCCCCAAACCTCATTTTATTTTTAGCTTGTTTATTTACTATGCGAGTAAAATTATGATATTAAGATCTCATTCTCATAAATTCTCATAATATAACATGACTTTTTTTTCTCTGAATATTTTGACTTTATTCTCATAAAAATCACTGCCTTTTTAATCTTTTCTGCTGTTTTTTTTTTGAACAACTTTTAATATTTTGACTTTATTCTCATAAAATTACTGGCTTTTTAATATTTTCTGCTGTTTTTTTTTTACAACTTTTAATATTTTGACTTCATTTTTGCAGATTTGTCCACCTTTGGTGTTGTTGTTCTTTTTTTAAAACGTATTTTTCCTATTAAATGCTATTTTTAGAACGTGCGGCAGACGCTGTGACGAGAGGAGTTAGCATGAGAATGTTGAATCTGTTGAATACTGATATTGTTCCATAAATCTAAAAGTCACACCTATGCCATATTTGTCTGATGTCAAATGGTTTTGTCACTGGAGTGAAAATATGTTCCAACTGGAGAAGCACTTGGAGACCGCAGACCTCCGCCAAGCACCATAGACCCCCCCCCCCTCCTGTTTTATGATTATTTTGTTTGACCATTTCTTGTGGCGTGATATGCAAAAAATGCTGAAAACGGTCCTAATCAAGAATCCTGGATCTAGACCTTGATTCGGATCACCACCAAAATTGTCCCATTTCCGACTCTGAAGTTCTGATGTGATTTTAAACCCAAAAACCGGATCAACGCCGACAAACGTAAATATTTCTTTTGGACAATTAACTTCACCTGTAACAAAAAAAAAACAACGTTCCTGAACATTTCTTTGCAGAATTCCTGCTTACTTGTCGCATCCCATGTGATTGACTAACTGGTTGGGGCACCCAAGCCTACGCAACGAAACAAGGAGAGCTTTGTGGAAGTCCCGAGCAAGGAGCCTCACACGCCAGTAAACACCAACCCACCTCCGAGGGGCAACACAGGAGATGCAACTTCTCCAATGAATGTCATTCCAGAATTCCAAATCAGCACCAGTTTATTTCAAAGAACATTCCAAAACTTGTTGATTGGGCTTAATTTCATGCAGCGATCACGACCCCCCCCCCCCACAAGGAGGATCCAAGGAAGGGGCTTAAAGCACGTAGAGTGGGAGCGTGGCTCCACTTCCACAGCCCCCATATAGACGGCAGCTCCACGTGGGCCGGGCCTCCCACTTGCACGGAGATCTCACCTAATTGGCTGCCTGACAGGAGCCTTGGAGTGACCACCAATCGGGTGGTAGTGGTCGCGTTTCCCCCCTTCCACTTTGACCGTCTGGCCACGCCCACTTGGTGAGCTTTAAAAGAAAGGCTTGGATGCCGCTTCTAGAGACTTCCATCCTCCCTCATTGAAAAAGTCCAAGGGGTCCACCCCAACTTTTTAACTTTTGCTATAAAACTGAAACTAAAATTATTATTATTTTTTTAATTTTCAAAGAAAAACAATCATAACCAAGCAAGAAAACTCCATTTTGTTTCTTTGTGTTGCTAAAACTCTTTGGACAGCTTTAGTGGGTCTGCATGGTTTTCCCATCTTTCCTGGACTGACTGCATCATCTTCATCGCTAAGTGACACGTTTTTAGGTATGTATCATATTGTGTTTGCTGTTCCATTATTGACCCCCCCATATACCGCCCCCCCCACTCATACATGCATGCATGTGTGCTTTACATGACTTTTCAAGTTGGAACAGGACACATACCAGCGCTCCAAATAGCCTTGAGTGGATTTGTGTTGGGGCCACATTGGCTCTAGCGGGTCTAGCGGGTCTAGCTGGACCCTTTCTTGAAAGTAGTTGTTCATTTTCACACCCGACTCAACCAAATTATGCTACTCTAGTCGTCTTCCTGTCACTGTTCCTTAATGTTCATTCTGGTTCCGGTCCAGCTGTGTGAACCCTTGGAAATGAAACCAAGACCGGGCTTGATTCCAAAGAACCTGCTCTAAAAAAACAATTAGCGTGTACTCCATCTGATCTGAGAGATGATATGTTTGTGTTTAGCAGTCCTTTTATGCACACGCATGTACGGAATCCGTGTGAGTCAACATTTGCATACATTTGGCTAATAGCCGCGGAGACTAACCCATCAACAAACACGGGATTGAAGGGGCGGGAATGCAGCGGAAAAGTACTGAGAGGCAGGGAAACGGAGACCTGTGTGGTATTCATGGAGAGTATGAGGCCAAGCTTTGCCAAGTCACACTTCTGCACCTGTATCAAAGACCGGGGGGGCTTATTTTGCCCCGTGTCCGAGGCCGATCTGGTTACAGCGGCGTGGAATAAACCCCGTGCCAGCTTCCTGTCAGCCAAGCGCTACCAAAGGTTACATTGATGCAACGCCTCTAAATGTCAGTAGGTGAAGTCGGACGTGGCGTGCGTTGACTGTCAACAGGAAATATGCCCGATGGCCGCCACGGAACAGTGACACCTTTGGCTGTACCTCAATTGTTTTGTTTTCAATTAAAGAGTTTGATGTCGACATCTCTCGAACGACGAATGAAAAACAACCGATGCCGGTTGTCGTCGTTTATCTTCATGATCGCATACTTGCCTGAAAAGCGTCAGCCCCGCCCACATGCTTTCTCCGAAGCTTGTTGAGTTATGGAAAGTTACCAAGCGCTCCGGAAGCGAGACGCGAGGTTAAGAATGCGAGGCGCTGATGGTGAGAGTGACAGAGGATGATCCTGTCGGAATGTGATTGTTCCCGCCTCCCACTCCGGGCTCGCCACTCGTCCACTTGCAATTATCTGATTCCCACTAGAATGAATCATAATTGAAATACAGTGGTATTACCTTGGTTAGCGTACGCCCCCGGTTAGCATGTTTTTGAAACTGTACCGCCAAATTTTCCTGCATTTAGCGTACAATATGGCGTGTTATTAATTCCAGCCAAAAGTGTCTTTATTTGGTGGAGCCGCTCGGCATCGTGTGGCCGCTCCGGTCGCGCCACTCGTCCACTTGCAATTAACTAATTCCCACTAGAATGAATCATAATTGAAATACAGTGGTATTACCTTGGTTAGCGTACGCCCCCGGTTAGCATGTTTTTGAAACTGTACCGTCAAATTTTCCTGCATTTAGCGTACAATATGGCGTGTTATTAATTCCAGCCAAAAGCGTCTTTATTTGGCGGAGCCGCTCGGCATCGTGTGGCCACTCTGGGCTCGCCACTCGTCCACTTGCAATTAACTAATTCCCACTAGAATGAATCATAATTGAAATACAGTGGTATTACCTTGGTTAGCGTACGCCCCCGGTTAGCATGTTTTTGAAACTGTACCGCCAAATTTTCCTGCATTTAGCGTACAATATGGCGTTTTATTAATTCCCGCCAAAAGTGTCTTTATTTGGTGGAGCCGCTCGGCATCGTGTGGCCACTCCGGGCCCGGGACCTCCAAAGTCAAACACGCACGAGTCCACTTGCAATTAGCTAATTCCCACTAGAATGAATCACAATTTAAATACAGTGGAACCTTGGTTAGCGTACGCCCCCGGTTAGCATGTTTTTGAAACTGTACCGCCAAATTTTCCTCGGTTTGCATGCATTTATATGGCATGATATTAATTTTTGTATAAAATTTTATAAAATTATAAATATATTATATATATATTAAATTAATTCTTCATATTAAAATTAAATTTTACAGGGACGCAAACAGGTTTTATACGGTGTAGCCCCGTGCATGCGTGGGTTTCCCCCGAGTACTCCGGTTTCCTCTCACATTCCAAAAAACATGCTAGGTTAATTAGCCACTCCAAATTGTCCATAGGTATGAATGTGAGTGTGAATGGTTGTTTGTCTATATGTGCCCTGTGATTGGCTGGCCACCAGTCCGGGGTGTACCCTGCCCCTTGAGCCTACCCTGCTTAAAGTCAACTGGGATAGGCTCCAGCATATCCCTGTTACCCTAATAAGAATGAAGCGGCACGGTTGTGCTGTGTGAGTGTGTGTGTGTATCACAGAGGCCTACTATGAGACGCTACTGAATGGAAAAGTGTAATAATAATAATGTCCGAACCCGATATGAATTATAGAGACTACGTGCACAATGTTGACCATCAAGCTAGCCGCACTTGCTTCAAACTATTTCAAAGACCCCCCAAAAAACGCTGTAAATATGCATTTAGCCGAGCAGGTGAAACCAAGTCGTCATGTGATACGTTTGTGTCAACGACGTGGAGCGACTGTTTACTGCCACCTCAGTTGTGAAAGAGTACATATTTGTGTAGGTCGGCTAAATGAGTGATGGGAGGTGTCGGCTAGCAATGTTGACGCCGTGCACACGTGCGCTAGGCGGACGCAGATGGAGGCGCTGCCTGTCATTTTAGGCCGCTTTACAAGTAGAAATGTGGAAACCGGCAAGAGTCCATTGTGAAATGCTGTTTTATGAGCTGCGTGGCTTGCAAACGCCCCCCATTGCAATGTTGCTTCGAGCTGCTTCGCTGAGTTCTGTCGCTTACGTTTAAGGCGCCTCGTAAAACCAGAAAGATGGACCTTTGCTAACGAGGCGCGGTTTGCTATGTCACTGTAATGTGGCGTCCGTACAACCGTTGTCCATCCCAGAATACAATGACAATCCCGCTATCCCTCCTTTGTTTGCGACTAATCACTTCCGGGAGGTAGATCCTTATTTATTAATGGAATATTTTCCGACTTAGACCATCTTTTTAACATTATTAGAGTCCACTAGACATCCCTTTGCAGTCCTATTACCAAATACAGTAGACATGGATAGGATATAAACATAATACAGACTCATAATATAGGCAACGGTTTCATTTGGTTAGTTCGGGAATGTTAACCAAGGTTCCACAATATCATATCGACCTCTTTATAACCTTCTAAATATAGTTTTTTAACATAATTACAGCCTGCTGGGCGTGATATCATCACATAAATCAACTACTTTGATAACTAAGCGCTTAAAACTGCGCTTATTTGCAAATGCCCGCAAGGCATGCTGGGTAGTCTAGCTGCACCAACAATAAAAGTACAGTATGCTAACTTGTCGTTGTTGATTTCTCTGACAATGTGATAAACATGCTTTGAAATCTAGCAAAAATGCGACAAACACAAAAAAAAAATTCTAGTTGGGAACTGGTATTTTCCTGAAACTTACCTATGTTGTACTGCTGATTACTAAAAAACGGAAAAAGGTGGAAACAAAGTTTTTTTTTCTGCTGGAAGACAATAGTCTAATCTTTCTTTTGGTAGGTTCCATGTTGACATAGACATAGAATATAATATTCTATACGCCTACAAAGATCAGTCAAAATAATCTAAAATGGCCGTTGTCTTTGGAAAAATAGCTGGCATCGAATGAACTGATGAATGATTCTTTGGATCCAACATCCACATATAGCGAACCCAGTTTGGCCAGGAGCCGTCTGCAGCACATATGGGCTAAAGATTAACTTGGCGTCCTTTCAGACAGCCGGCCCCGTGGTTCTGAAAAGGATGCATACATTGGAGGAACCCGGTTTATATTGAATCCAGACTTGGGACTACGGACCCGACCTACACATGAAAGAGCATTCGGCACGCAGAGAGCCAGATGAAATGTGACGGAATCGGTTGAAATATCCAAGGCAATGCGTTTCTCCCGTATCGCGTTTCAAGAGCGGCGTAACACGAGTACATGCGGCCTCGCCGAGGAATGGGCAGATGCACAATCACCGCCCGGGTCACCATCCTTATGAAGGAATCCCGGCCACACTCCAATGTGAAATCTCTTGCGTACGTACAAGAAAGGAGAGGACCGGTCCGGTTCAACCACGTCTCCGATCATCATCAAGTCAAGAGAGTCGAGTCGTAGTAAGCAAATGTTACTCCGACTGTCACTTGTGGAATCTTTCTGATGAAAAACACCAGCAGCCTCCAGGGGATTGTGCTATAGCACCCTGCCATTATATAACTCTCCATATACATTTTACAGTCCTGGACTCATTCCAGACATGGCTTGTTTCTGCTGGGCTTCATGCCTCATACTACGTAGTACCTGGCGTGGATTACTCCAAAGTACACAGGATATTTGCAGCTTTCAAACAATTGCCAAGTCCTGTCCACATTTCTTCTCTGATGCAGTTCATGGATGTTATTTGCTGATGTTTTTGATGTTTTTTTTACACGTCAGCTTCAATCCGCAGTTTCTTTCCACCCGTTTCTGACCAAAACCACCAACGATTTGTGTTTAATTCCTATTGATTTGGTCCGTAATTTTGCAGAAATATATTGTTTGTTTCTAATATTATGTCGATAAAAATTTTAATTAATTTTTTTCCCCCATCAACACCGTGATACTAAAATAACGTTTTTTTTTAATCTTGTAAAATTGTGACTTTTTCTCTTAATATTTTGACTTTATTCTGGAAACAAGTAGTTTTTTTCTTGGAAACTTTCTTTTTGTCGTATTATAAATTCCCATAATATTTTGACTTTATGGTAGTTTTTTTAAAACAACTATTTTGATTTAATTCTCATTAAATGACATTGAAAAAATATATTTCAGTTATTTAAAAAAAAATTCCAACTTTGTTCAGCTTTCTTCTCATATATTTTTAATTACAATAATTATTTAATAAAATTAAAATAACTTTATTCCCAACATATTTGAACTTAATAAATAATCATAATTTAAAATTTTCACAATTTTTTTCTTGATGAGTGTTCCATTTTTGCTGTTTTTTTTAAGTTGATATTTTTACAACCAGTCATGATGTGCTATATATATCACTATATTGACACTTACTACGGTACCCATTATGGCATTGGATGCTCATATCACCTCATACTTTGGTACGTGACAAAAAACACAAAACAAATAAGAAATTAATTAATAAAATAAAAAAATAAACAACAAAAAAACTTCAATTATATTATGAAAGCAGGAAGTGAACAAATGTAACAGTTAGTGATTGTAAAAGTACCAGATGGAGGGGTAGGATTTAATAAGCTTTGCTTCTTCCTACTCCTTTTGGACATGTGGAACTGGGAACTGATTATGGGATGCACTCAATTGTAATCTGATGTTCAAATGAAATTAAACCATTACCATTACCATTACCATTACCATAATGGGCAACCGGCCACAATGGTTAATGCAGGCCAATACTGTTTATGCCACATTACAACCTCAGCACTGCACCTTGCTGCGCTACAGTGATTCACATTTACAGTTAAGAAGTATTGAATGTTTGGGCTGATAAGAGCTGCACAGTACAGCATACACACACACACACACACACACACACACACAGCAGCCATGTGAGTGAGCTTTTCAGACATTTGTTGACTTTGGCAAGAGTCCCAGTCCCTCATCCGTTCCTTCCATGCCTCCACATAAACGGAGATACACACTCAGCTTGGGTTTTTCCGAGCCTTCCCTTGACCAACACTTTCTTTTTTAAATAATCCATACATACGCATGAGCACGAGTTGCGTTCACTTCCCAGCGCTCACTTGCTCATTTTGCCTCGACCGCCCGTCACCTACACCCTCGACCTTGCTGGGTTTTCTTTTTCATGTCCTACTTTCAACTCCTCCTCGCCCCCACACCTCAGTCTGCCGCGAAAGCAGAGCCGGGTCATGAAAATACTACCGTTTCTCGAACCGTTGCTCTCATCTTTCCGCTCTCCAAGAAAACCACCTCGCTCATTTCCAACTCGTCAGGAATATTTTTACGCTAAACATCCATACATTCGATTTCTATGCTGCTTATCCTTGCTAGGGTGAGGAAGCTGGGGTTGCTTCACAAAATTCACAATGGAATCCTATAATAACAAAAATAATACATCAAACTTTCTTTCAATAAATAAAACTACTGTGCAAAAAACATAAAATACATCAAAAATAACAGCAGATGTGGTTGTGTGTGTTCCTACAAGAGCACTTCATCTTTCCCTAGCTTTCCACCATCACTCTCACTCCATGTGTGTGCGTACAAGTTAGGTGTTGCAGTTTGGATGAATGCCGTCGTTAATCACTGCAAACGAGGAAAGAAAAAAAAAGCTGAAAACTCCCGGGTGCTGGTGCATCGCGGTGGTGCTTTTATGGTACGCTATCGCCATTTTACACAGGTCACAGACCACCGAATCGTTACCTTTAAGTGCAAAGTACTCACATACTTTACACTAGAATGAATCACAATTGAAATACAGTGGAAATGGACCAGCGGAAATGAAAATAAAAAATTGTTATTTGGTGAGGAATATTTGTAAAATGATGAGGAATCATAATACCATTTTAGTAGCACTGACATGAAGTGTTAAACAAAAATATATAACGTAAACATAAAGAAAATTAGCTTAGGGAAATATTATGACAATAAAGTCAAAATATGATTTTAAAAATGTCATTTTTCGTAGCATAAAGTTGAAATTTTTTGCCGCAATATCCGAAACTTAACAAAATGAAGTTGTCATTTTTGGAAGGTTTTTCTTGATAAACTGTGATCGTTTGTTGATGTGTTGTTCTCTTTTTGACGGCGTTTGTGTTCAACAGCGACTCCATCGACAACAATGACGATGAACATACCGGGTCTGGTGGTGATGGCGGCGTTCTACCTGCTCATCCTGGGAACGGGCATCTGGGCGTCCATGCGCTCCAGGAAGGAGGAGAAAAAGTGGACGGGGGATGGAATGGAGATCACCCTGCTGGCCGGGCGGAACATCAACTTGCTTGTGGGCGTCTTCACCCTTACAGGTTAAAATCTGGACTCTTTGGGAAGAGAAGAATCAAGTGAGTCTACAGTAGTCTTGTATTAAGAAGAACATGTCATGTGTTTGCAGCCACGTGGGTAGGAGGAGGCTTTATCCTCGGAATTGCTGAAGCAACATACAACCCGACATTAGGAGCGGTTTGGGCGCTCATGCCTGTGCCCTACGTCCTCACATTCTTCCTCGGTAAGTACGACTTCGGAAGCCTGAAGCGATGAACTGACAACGTCGACGTTCCAGCCGCAAAATGATAAACGGTGTGACTTGAGCGCTAGCCTTAGCGAAGGAAAGACCGGCATAACTGCACACAAGAATGACGCCTTTGAAAATGACACCCGGCAAGCGGCAGGAAATGCCAGTAAAATGAGATGCTGACAGGGGTGCTGGGTGCTTACATTACGTAACCTACACAATACCCTATGTAAATGTAACTTGAGCTGGAAGGACGGGCTTCTCGTGTTCAGTTGGCCAACATTCTTTATGTCACAGTACGCTGCCATAGGAGAAGGTCCAGAGGTCCCGGAGCTACTCCGACCGAATCCGCTTTCCCCTCTGAGAAATAAGAAAGCAATAAATGTTTACAGTTTTCCAAGAAAAGGTCTCCATCCATCCATCTTCTACTGCTTTTCCGAGGTTGGCTTCCAGGAAAGCAGTTCTAGCGGGGAAACCCAGACTTGCTGTCCCTGGCCATTGCCTCCAGATCCAGATCCCAAGGTGTTCCCAGGCCAGTTGAGAGACACAGTCTCTCCAATGTGTCATGGGTCTTCCTCCCATTTGGACGTGTCCTGAACACCCCCACCCCCGAAAGGCTTCCTGACCAGATACCCGAACCACCTCCTCTCAATTTCTCCCGGTTGACAGTGCTATCTCCATCGGAGAACCTCGTCGCCCTACACAGACAACTCAAACTCCAGAAGCAGGAAGCGATTCTAAATGCATATACAGTGGAACCTTGGTTAGTGTTGTTAATGCCTTCCAAAAGGTCCGTCTCTAACCGAAACGGACGCTAACCAAAATTATTTTGTCCGTACGAAATAACGGAAATCCAATGAATCCATTCCAGATACTTCTGACTTGAAGTATCTGTGCCAGACCGTCATGGTGGTGGTCGTGGGCTGTGGGTCGTGACCGAAGGAAGGGGACTGCGGACACCCTGCGTAAGGTGGCTGGACTCACCCTAAGCTCGGTCATCTGGGAGGGCCTCAAGACTACAGCTGCTCCTTAACGTGGCGAGGAGCCAGTCGAGGTGGCTCGGGCATCTCGTCTCCCGCTGCCTTCCGGGTGAGGTGTTCCGGGAATGCGTAGGCGGGAGAAGGTCCCGGGGACAGTACTAGGACACGCTGTGGGGATTATGTCTCACAGTTGGCCTGGGAAGGCCTTTGTGTCCGAGGTAGCCAGGGACTTCTGGAAGTCTGGACGTCCCTACTGAGACTGCTGCCCCGTAATCCGGACACTAAATACTACGTCTTTTTCACGGCGGAATCAACACGATTGTGTGTTTTACCGTCCTTGGCCTCTGACGCAACTTCATTAACTGTGTAGAAGTATTAAAGTGTCCCTCGGGTTAAAAATAGGTCCAGAAGAAATGAGTTGAGGATGGTAATATGAGGCAACAGGTGCAAAGTGATGACTTGAACCCAAGAGACCTGTAATCACACTCGCTCGGAAACATTTGAAGCCGTGAAGCCCGAGGCCCCGATCTCTGGTCAAGTGTTTCGCTGACACCGTTCTTTGTCGTTTCCCAATCCTAACCTCTTCTCCATCGACCTTTTCTCAGGTGGCTTTTTCTTTGCAAAGCCCATGCGAGAGAACAACTATGTGACAATGATGGACCCTTTCCAGAAGAAGTATGGCAACGTGCTGGCCAGTGCTCTGATCTTTCCGGCACTGGTCGCCGACGTGCTGTGGGTGGCACGCACACTCGTCAGCCTGGGTGAGTTCCTTCACGCTGTAGAACTGGACTAGAATGCGAGAGTCTGCATCATGCAGACATAAACCAATCCAGGCGTGCGATGTTTACATGACTGAAGTCAAACAAGATGGCCTTTGATGATACGACACAGAACCAATAAGTTGAGAAAGTCTCATGGATTCATGTTCCAAGGTGCATGGCCGATCTGGTGTTTATTTCTGCATGTGTTGCAGACAAGAAGTATTATTTATGTTTGCATGTTAACTTGTTAAGTCCTTCCACGCTGGTAGGGGGTGGGGTCCCCCAATATATCCAGGTCAAGGCCTGTGTACATGCTCTCGAGGTCTAAAGAGACTGACTTAAAATGTATTGAAAGCGTATACTCCTCAAAAGTGTGGGATCGCTTAGGAAATTCCTTGTTTATCACAAAAAAAGTAGCAGTAGCCAATACTGCTAAGTAGCAACCACAAAACTACGATCTGAACTATGCTAGCCTTTCGGAGACTAAGACAAGAAAATATCAGGAGAATCCCGACTGGAAAGAGTCATATCCGTGAAAATTCGGATGTCATCACAGCTCACTTCTGGTCAGGTGACGGCCACGGATCGGTGACATCGGTTTTCAGATTTGCCCGTTTGTCTGATACAATAAAATACTATGTCGTTTTGACCCCAAAACATTCCGCGTCGTAGATAGTCCCTTCGACATCAAGTAGAAGCAGCTTTCTACTGGTGGACATCAAAAGTCCTAGGACCAGAGTTTTAGCATAAGCCACAACCTATACCAGAATGACACCTAAATAAACCCATAAGTCCCGACAATGTGCTGGAAGTCCTAATCGTAAGACACGACAATGCTTGGTTATTACTGTCCATTTCATAGTTGCAGGTACTTTAGTATGTTCAAAGATACTGGCTTCATCCTTCATGGTGGCCGTTTCACAGCTTGGACCGGGCATGCCGCCAATATTACTTTTCTATCAGGACAGTCAAAGTATTTGTCCCTCATCCTTCCGACACAGTCTTCTGCTGAAGAAACGTAACTAGTGTAGCTTTTGAGGATTCTTGAAACAAAACCCAACGTTTTTTACCAGCGATCGCAAACATTTGAGGAGCAATATAAGCACCGATTGTTTTATTTCCTGAGTATTTGTAGTATGACTTCAGTGGCGTTGAAGGGATGTGTTACATTTGTCATTAGCCACGTATACATGGACATATACGCCATTCACAAGTCCAGTTTTATTAAAAAAGAAAATAATATTAATATAATATAATAATAAAAGATGATATAATATGAAATAATATAAAATAAAAAAATATATATAATAATACAAAAATATAATATATATATGCAATATATTATTATATTTTTATTTAGAAAAATAAAAATTATAAAAATATAATATATATATATATATTATATTTTTATAACTTTTTATTTTTGTCAACATATTAATATAATATATTAATACTATATATTTAATTAATAAAAATATATAATATATATAATATTATTATATAATATTATAAAATATATATATATACATATATTTTTATTTATAAAATAAAAATTATATATATACATATATATATATATATATTTTTTTTTTCAAACATGACCCGAGTTTAATTATAAAATATTAGCAAGATTGAATTGTATCTTTTCCTGTTTAAATTTATCCCGGGTGCGTTCATGCTCAGATATGACGTAACACGCAGCTCCAGACGTTCTTCACGTTTAAAAAATGGAGGCGCGCAATCGGCTCTGGACTGCTGCGGAAAGTTTGTTTATGATGCAAACTAAATTTCTAGACTGTACGAACAAAAAACATGATGTTGATTTTTAAGTTTTTCTGGGCATGCCCCATTGACTATGCTGTTTGATTATAGCGGCGCATGTATACTGGAGATCGGACTATTCCTTTCCATGTATACCATTGTTTTGGGAAAAGTCATTCGGAAAGATTCAGTTCGGAAAAAGTCCTCATGTAAACGTGGCTACTGTTTCTGTCTTTGCATAATCCCTGCTGTATTATTTGTGTATGTAATATGTTGTATGTGTGTGTGTGTGTGTATATGTGTGTATGGGCGTTGGCGTGCAAGTGCTGTGCAGTGCGAATGTCGCTTGCCTGCGGTCGTCCATCATGTTTTTTGTTTTTTGTGTGTGTGTGTGTTTTAACGCTGTCTTCTTTTCCAGTGGTAGCAGCCTGTTGATTGTGAAAGGTGATCGATTGTTCAAAATCAGGTTGTTGATATGACGAGAGATTCTTTCCTATTCTTTGACTGACCGGTTCAATGATACATGCCTTTACATAACATCATGTGTGCGTGTAATATGTTGACATGTCAAATGTGTGTTTGAGTCACCGTGGTAGCACCATAAGCCGTGCCAGCGCACCACAAAAGGAATGGCGAGGAGGCAGGAATGTTCCTGAGATACTTGGTCCAAACCTATTAAACCGATTTAGCCTTGGGTGGGTGGGTGGGGGGGTGGTGGGGCTCACTCCTCAGTAAAACCTCCTGTTTGTAGGACGGCTGTGCATCCCTACTGTGTACCAAGCATGACACAAACACACACACAGACACACACTTGATTCAGAGTATGCTAAGCTTTTAGCTCGCAGGGCTGCTGTTGCTTAGGAAACTGGTTCACTTTATTACTGTGTGTGCGTGTGTGTGTACGGTGAGACTGAATGTGACTTTAAGTACTATCAGGACTATATAGTATCAACAGGACAGGAAAGCGGTGTGTGTTTGTGTGCGTGTGTGTGCATGCATGTGTGTGTGTATGTGCGTTTCATCACACACCAAGCCGTGTATCCGGGCAGGCAGAGGATCTAAAAACAACACGGGGGTATTTAAGCAGCTCTATCTGGTCTACTCGGAGCCAAAGGGGCACCTGAATCTCGGTCCAGATTTTTTTTCCAAGCTAAAATTAGCAGCGAGGCAAAGGGCGCAGCTCAGCACACAAGAGATGAGAGATCTGCTTCTAAAACTGGAAAGCACGCCAACCAGGAATTCTTTATGATGCGGTGCATGTTATGTCATGGCCCAACCGCACTTTAAGTCAGGGGTGTCCAAAGTACGGAGCGGGGGCCGTTTGCAGCCCGTGGATGTGTTTTTAATGGTCCGCTCCACATTCTAAAATTGTAATTTAGCAGAAACATGCCGCTTGTACTGGGTATGGTCCTGGTGTACGGCGGCCTTTCCTTCTCCGGGAAAAGTCATGACACTTTTCTGTTAGCTGGTGCTAGGGGAAAAAAAAATGCTGGCTTTTCCTCGGTGGAAGGACGGCAGCGACAAGCCCCCTCCACCTTCAGGATGCAGCGGTACTGCAAGTGCCTCCCGTCAAGACATATATACAATATTTATTTAGTTATTCATTTTCAGCTACCCAACCACCCCCACCAACCTACGACCGCCGCACGTCACTGGTATATGCTTATGTCACTCACCACATGTGAACGTGGGGTACACAGTGTCTTGTGCTTTAACACCACCATGTTGAGCTCACCGAGCACATTCTGGCATTTTAGTGCCAAGTGTGAACAGACCGTTGATGACTGCAGTCAAAGTTATGTAAAGGTCAGTAGGTCATGGGTTACTTTAGGTGTGTACAGACTAATAGACTAATATCACTAATGTATTCAATGTGAGGGGGGGGGGCGAAAATTAGCAGCCATGTATCCAAGCATTCAGTACAAAAGGTAGAATTGGGCTGGGGATAAAGTGTGTTGGGGTTCAGTCACGGGGTGGGCAGGGTAGGTCAGAAGGGGGGGGTAAGTGGCGCTAGATGGTGCAGATCTGACACTTCTCTGTTTAAGGGCATTGTTGTGGTGTGGCTGCAGGCTGCGGCTGGGGGGACCCTGGCAATGTGGGAGAAGAGACTGTAAAGGTAGTGACGTTTTGCTTGCCTTGTTTGAGTAACAAGATGTCTTTTTTTTTTTTTTCATTCATGTTTACATTTACTCATTTCAATTTGTTTATTACCTGAACACACGTTATGTTGTTCTTTTTATTTCTTCAATTGTTATAAAGGGTGAACACATTTTTTTTTTTGGAGGCTCACAATCAATAGGCTGCTTTTGTTATGTTTTTTTTTTCTATGGTTCTGTTATCACTTTATGTCGGCGTGTGGCATTAAGCTCTTTTTTTAAGATGTTTAAAGCTGACCAAGCGTAACTTTATTGACATAGATGACTAGTCACGCACCGCTATGCACACGTTATTGTTTTTTCAGGTAATACATTATGGAATAAATAACTGTGCAATGTAAATAAATAGCTTCTTAAAAATGGATGCATGTATATATGTGTGTCTGTGTGTGAGAGAACAGAATTAAACGCAAACGAGAGATGGAGAACCTAATAATAATCACCTAAACCTGTGATAATCAAATGTTGCATGTATCTCCAGCAATAAAAATATCTGTGCATTAGACAACTTACTGTGACTGTAACGTTTGTCCCATCAGTCCCGCAGTGCTGACCGCCATGCTGTGTTGTTCCAGGTGGAACTATGAGTGTGATCCTGGACCTCTCTTACGTCTACTCCATCATCATCTCGTCAGTGGTGGCCATTGTCTACACGCTCCTGGGGGGGCTCTACTCTGTGGCTTACACAGACGTCATCCAGCTCATCCTCATCTTTATCAGCCTGGTAGGTACAAGGGATATTTAGTCGACACAAAGATTGATTTAAGCTTTTGATTCGATAAACATAACGGTGTGTATAGCCGTCCATCACACATTTTGTCAGTCTCTTTTACCTGGAATAGTCCAAATCCTTTGGGAATACCGTAGTGTCCGAGGTGTAGGGCGTCATACTCACTCTGTTTAGAGATTCCTAGTGTTGATTCCGCTTCGTAATTGTCATAAATGTTTTCATGCTTGAAATGAAAATACCTAAAACAAAGGGCAATAGTCATAAAACATTTCATCCAAATTGCAAACCTAATGTCATTTCATTTCTCTTTTAAAACACATTGAAATACATAGAAATTAATCATTATATTACAGTAAAAATCATTTTATTACAATACTCTAACTATTTCCACAGTTTTTGAATGTTTCATTCAATTTGCGATTTGTCCTACTTTTTCAACGGTCATTGAACGCACCGACGCACCGTTCTCCGACGCAAACATGGCTGTATGGATGTATTTTGATGTATTTTACACCTTTTTCTTTCACCTTATACTTACTACCGAATGTTGATACTATGTGAGAAACGATAAAGGTAAGATTTGATGACTTTAAGTGCGAATGTGCGTCATTGTGGTAGTTCGATGCTAAATGCTAGCGATGCTAACGCTAGCAAAACACCGAACTTTAGCCACGTCATCACATTGACAGCTGGAAGTCCATTTTAGCTAACAGTTCAATGCCAAAATCATCAGAGAGATGTAAAAATGTGGAAACTACCGGTTAGTTGGGCCACTCTTATGCCAATGTAGCATCGTATATGACAATAAAAACAATACCTTCACTGCTACAGTCTCTGGCAGGCCATGGAATCCGTGATAAGTCAAACACGGCGACGGTAGATACAAATAACTTTGCTAACTTGCTACAAAAGCCATCTGCCTGGGCTTTGAAGCTAACTTTACCAACTTAAATACTCTTTTCTTTCTCCATTTCCAATCAATATTTGTTATATCTTATGGCTAGCTAGCTCTTATGGAGTTACTGTGCGTCAACCAAACTACGGTGGGCGCCGAGGGTCAAACAGGAAGAGCGCAGTTAATCGCGTATATATATATTTTTTTTTTTGCTGCGTTAAAGGGAACTTCCGTTAGCGTTAACTTTGACAGCCCAGGTCAAAACACAGAATGAGACTTCAAAACCTGAGATTAGCGTCCACTTCACTACTTCCGGGAGCGGCACTCTAAGCATCATGGGAACTGTAGCTTTAGCCGCAAATTAGCTGCATCACTATTGAAGCCACAGGGTTCAAATCCTAATAGGCTAATACTGTAGGCTGCAAATGACGGATCCCTTATCTTTCACAGCCCCTGGTATCCATGCAATATGGTATTAAGCATTCTTTAGCATTTTAGAATTTAGCATTTCATGGCTAAAGTAATATCCAACACTCAAGGAAAATAAGACTCCTCATGGAGTAATTGACGAGACTGTAAGCCCGCTGTGCAGTTGCTAACCGACTCGAGCTAAGCACCAACAATGCAGCCGTCTAGGAACAGCTGTCACAGGAGCTCCAAGGTTTCTATTTCCTGCACGCCGTATCAGTCCCAGCATGAGTAATTTGCCTCAATATTTTTTGAGCTTAAAAGGTCTTCATCCTGGTAACAGGAGATGATTGACCAACCTCTCCACAAGCTATATTTATTTTTAGAGTTTGCGATCTGGAAGCTCGCCGTCATTATGAGAAGATGCATTTGGCAGAGTTGTTGTGGAAATGACCAAAATGATATTTTGGTCTGTGTTGAGTTTCACAGATCAGGAAATGCCTTCATTCAACCTTATGATTACATGATATTTGTCATGCAGTGGAGACAATTTAAGCCTGAGCGTTCTGTGACATCACAGCACGGTACGGCGAAGAGAAACTTGAGCTGAAACCTGAGATTTAGGGTCGTAATGTTCGACGTCAGACAGCAAACTTCCTCCTGCGCCGACTACGTGATCAGCTAAGTTCTTGTTTGTGTTTGTGTTTGTGTTTGTGTACACAGTGGGTGTGCGTCCCTTTCCTGTTGACCAACCCTCACTCTTTGGACATCTCGGTTACGGCCTACAACCAGAGCTTCCAGGCTCCATGGGTCGGCACGGTGGAGCTTGACGAAGCCGGCAAATGGTTTGACGACTTCATGGTGCTGGTGAGTCCAAAGTGGACTTTATAAATACACACGGCGGACAGTGAAAATACCACATGATACGCAACCTGGGTTGGGTTTTATCACCGTTGCCTCACAGGATCTTCAAATGAAACTGACCTTTAACCTTATTTGCTTATGAAAGAACCATGATCAGTCATCCCAGTGCTGACTTCATGTTAACTGTGCTTCTACCAGGCTCTTGGAGGTTTGGCCTACCAAGCGTTCTACCAGAGGATCCTGTCCGCCTCATCTTACACCCAAGCTCAAGTGACCTGCTTTGCCTCATCTGCCTTTTGCCTGGTCCTGGGCATCCCCTCCGTACTGATCGGAGCCGTTGCCGCCTCTACTGGTACATATTTAACTTCGCTTCGCGAAGATTTTTAAAAATTTGAACGGTTTTATGATCACCGGTCTTTGTATGAAATGATGCCGTAGACTGGAACTCAACAACTTACGGACTGCCAACTCCGTACGAGCGTGGCGAGGCCGGTTCCATCCTCCCCATCGCCCTGCAGTCCCTCACGCCGACCTACGTGTCCATCATTGGCATCGGCGCTGTCGCTGCTGCCGTCATGTCCTCCATGGACTCGGCGCTGCTGTCCTCCGCTTCGTTGTTCTCCTCCAACATCTACAAGAACATCATCAGAAAGCAGGTGAGAAATTTTAATTACAATAAAAAGCGGTAGAAAATGAATGAATGAATGAATGATTTAATTAAATTAAAATAACTGTATTCCCATCATATTTAGACTTAATAATTAATAATAATTTTAAATTTAAAATATTTTTTTTCTTGATGAGTGTTCTATTTTTGCTGTTTTTTTTAAAGTGTATATTTTTATAACCAGTCATGATGTGCTATATATATCACTATATTGACAGTTACTACGGTACCCATTATGGCATTGGATGCTCATATCACCGAGTACTTTAGTACGTGACAAAAAAAAATACAAAATACAAAAAATTAAAATTAAAATTAAAAAAATTAATAAAAAAAACTTAAACTATATTAGGAAAGCAGGAAGTGAACAAATGTAACAGTTACTGATTATAAAAATTAAAGTTAAAATTTAAAAAAAATATTTAAAAAACCTTAAATTATATTAGGAACGCAGGAAGTGAACAAATATAGCAGTTACTGATTGTTCATTCATTCATTCTTTCATTTTCTACCGCTTATCCTCATGAGGGTCGATTGTAAAAATTAAAATTATTTTTTACAAAAAAACTTAAACTATATTATGAAAGCAGGAAGTGAACAAATGTACCAGTTACTGATTGTAAAAGTACCAGATGGAGGGGTAGGATTTAATAAGCTTTGCTTCTTCCTACTCCTTTTGGACCTGTGGAACTGGGAACTGATTGTAATCTGATGCATGTTCAAATGAAATAAAACCATTACCATTACCATTACCATTACCATTACTAGTACTGCGAAAATATGCTAGAGTTGTTTTTCAGGATATGGTAGGTCAATGCCTAAACATATTGTACACTTAAATGGCCAATTTAGCCACCCTATTTTGACCCGTACGTATCACCCAAGGTTTGTTGACGCTTGGGAGGTGTCCAAAGGGCACCCAAATTGGGAGACTTCACACAATTTGGAATCGTGGAGTCTTTTGGACATGGAGAGACCGGTTGCCTCCATTCAACCTATTTCCAGATTCCGTAATTTATTCCCAAAAAAGCTATTTTTTTCATTCCTGGGATTATGGTTTCACATGTTGTGTACATTTACAGTCTGGTGACAGCGACAAAGTGGCTATTCTGTATCTGCAGGCTAGCAATGCATAGCCCACACAACGGTCCACACAACGGTCACACTGAACGGTGTCTATGAAAAGAGCCATTGTACGAGGGAAAATAGCGTAAAGTTCATGAAGAATGCCAACCATACTGAGACATGTTGCTGTTATGTGGTTTTCTTTACGATGTGCCGTCTCTCTGTCCCGCCTCAGGCCTCAGACCGCGAGATGCAGTGGGTGATTCGTATCTCGGTGGTGGTCGTGGGTCTGGCCGGAACCGGCCTCACCTTCCTGGACAGCAGCGTGCTGGTCTTCTGGCTCGTGGGCGTGGACATGTCCTTCACCATCATGTTCCCTCAGCTGGTCTGCATCCTCTTCTTCAAAGTGTCCAACGGCTACGGAGCCAGTCTGGGATTCATCGTGGGAATCATCATGAGAGTCATGAGCGGGGAGCCCCTCATCGGCTTGCCGCCCGTCATCCGCTACCCCGGCTGCCGGCTCAACGACGAGGGCACGCTCACTCAGTTCTTCCCCTTCCGCACGACCATCATGGTCACGTCGCTGCTATCCATCCTGCTCTTCTCCTGGCTGGCGGCGATCCTTTTCAACAAAGGCCTGTTGTCCGAGAAGTGGGACGTGTACAAGATCAAACGCAAGCAGACGGTCCCGGAAGAGAAGAAGACCAGCGGAACCAAAGAAGAGGCCTCCGTGTCCAAACAGCTACTGGACACCACCAGCTGCTGAAGGTGCTCACGTGGAGCCAAAAGAGGAGGCAAACCTGCTTGTCTGCTCAACACGAGTCCACAGAATCAGTACCCAATCAGTGAATCCGTGTCACTTCAGATCAACGGAATCAGTTAACTTCCATTAACAAATCGCTAAAATCATCAATTTAGCTTGTTTTTGAACGATCCATGAACACGTATGGCAAATCATGTGACTGATTGAATGATTACGTAAGCCTTCTTATGATGGATGTCGCAGTCTTGAAATGGACAGACTGAGCTCAGCCTTTTAGATTCCTTTCCATTTGGAGAAGAAAATATTGATACTTTTATGAAATGGATGGATTTGGATTTGTACAGATTTGTAGAAATATATTTTATCACTCTGGCAAATGGAGATAATGTTCCTTTTTTGGGTTCTAAATGTAGTCCCTAGACTAAAAATGCCATCTTCAGTCCAACTGAAGAACAATGAAGTAGTTTACAGATCCCCAATCAGCAAATGTAGACTTTCTACGCTTGTTGGCTCTTCTAGCAAGACTCCAAATTAGCACCCTCAGAGACTTTAGACCTCCAACCATACCGTCTATTCAGGCCGACTCTCAGCATGTTGTGTTGACTTTTCACATGTTGGACGGCGGCCATGTCAGTACAGAATCAGACGCACCGCAAACTCACCCAAGAACTCTCGTATCCGTAATGTGAAAACGCCATTTTGCCTCAACGTAGCCAAGCGAGCCTGTTCAAAACCTTGTATTATTTGCAATAATGCTGTGACAATGAGGCGACCCCCTTTGCAGGTCGTCCTATCAGGTCTGACTGCTCTGGTCCGCAGTCTCTTGCTGCTAAGCAAATACTCCAACACGCGAATGTGAACGACAAACACTATTTCAACACACTCTTCTTCCAACGTCTTTCATGGAACTCGTGTGGAGGATTTTCACAAAGACTCGTGGACTCCTCCTAAGAAATGTGTATTTTCCCCTGTGAATATCGGCATCCTTTCAGGTCATTGTGTTCCTCAGGGTATTGCATCCATCCCTTCATCTGGGCAGGCTACATCAGTTCAAGCTCAACGTGGAATGGAGCTGTCCAAGCTAGTCTTTGAGCATGGACTTACCGCGACTAGATAGGACGCCTTGAGTCCACCATAGTCTTGTCTTGCCATTCACTCTAGCCCACCATAGAATGGAGCTGTCCTAGCTAGTCGTTGAGCATGGACTTACCGTGACTAGATAGGATGCCAACGGTGAACTAAAGCTGTCCTATCTAATCCACATGCTTTTTAGTCAGTGGTGAACTAGAGCTGTCCTATCTAGTCAAAAGGCTTTATAGTATCTGGTGGACTAGAGCTGTCCTATCTAGTCCACAGGCTTTATAGTCTATGATGAACTAAAGCTGTCCTATCTAGTCCACATGCTTTTTAGTCAGTGGTGAACTAGAGCTGTCCTATCTAGTCCACAGGCTTTATAGTCTATAGTGGACTAGAGCTGTCCTATCTAGTCCACATGCTTTTTAGTCAGTGAACTATAGCTGTCCTATCTAGTCCACATGCTTTATAGTCAGTGGTGAACTAGAGCTGTCCTATCTAGTCCACAGGCTTTATAGTCTATGGTGAACAAAAACTGTCCTATCTAGTCCACATGCTTTTTAGCCAATGGTGAACTAGAGCTGTCCTATCTAGTCCACATGCTTTATAGTCTATGGTGGACCAGAGCTGTCCTATCTAGTCCACAGGCTTTATAGTCTATGGTGAACTAAAGCTGTCCTATCTAGTCCATAGGCTTGATAGTCTATGCTGAACTAGGGCTGTCCTATCTAGTCCAAGTGTTTTTTAGTCAGTGGTGAACTAGAGCTGTCCTATCTAGTCCACATGCTTTTTAGTCAGTAGTGAACTATAGCTGTCCTATCTAGTCCACAGGCTTTATAGTCTATGGCGGACTAGAGCTGTCCTATGTAGTCTTGAAGCATGAACTATGGAAGCCTGCTCAGGTGCGAGGTGAAACGTCTCCTAAGAGAAACCGACCAGTCTCGTTGCAATCAATTGAACGCCCTGAGAAAAGCTTTGTCCCAGCATTTTGTTGTAGGACAATCTAAACACCTCCTAGCATCACACAGTTAGCTTAAACATCACTGGAAACCGGCCCCCTCTGTCTTGTCAGTGTTTTTTTTGCTGGGTACCGTAAAACGGGTGTATACCAAATACCTTGTGGAGTAGCAATGTAGCTCAGGAGCTCATCATCAGGAGGCCGACTGCCATTGAAAAGAAAGAAGATGGTCAAAAGCTGTTGTTTTTCCAAAGACATCTTGTTGAGAGCAAAACAGGACTATTTGCATGCGTCTTTGTTTTTTTGTTTTTTTTATATAGACGTGATTTTTAAATGTATTATACTCTTGCACAGCCTACTCGCAATTTGTACATTAACACTATTTTTTATCAAGGTTGATTGCCATGCGTTGTTGTCGGGGAAAAAAATACACATTTTTATTATTGGTATGGAGTTAGCAATGTCGGAAGACAAATTCTCACCCGGAATAATGAATGTCGGCCTGCACTTTCCGCCAGTGTTATTTGCCTTCATGGTCGTCACGATGATCAATTTCAGGTGGAAAACCATCTCTTCATTTGGTCTCCTTAACTCGGGACAAGAATATTCTGTTTTTCCAAAGGTCACTTACGTCCTGGACGGGTTTATTTTCATGAACAAAAAAAAAATATGGAGCTCTTTATTTCTCCCTCTTTGTCTGTATTTGGTTTTCTACTTATATGCATGACAATTGTCAATGAACTATACGGAACTTTCGTGAAGGCTGTTCTTCTCTTGCCACTTGGCAAGGTTCTACTTTGTAATCAATTAATGTAAATCCCCATGGGGTGAGGTTCTTTCACAATAAAAGCTAATATAACGACTTTGCGGCTTTGCTTTCTTTGTCACGTTTATCACATTTCCTTCCGCATCCCCAAAACATGCATGTTAGCTTCATTGTAGACTGGATTCATGGATGTCAATTAAATGTCAAAACAGTACCCCCCTACCTTTGCAAAGTCCTCCATTGACAAGATGGTGCCTAATAAAAAGCGTTAAAAGCATAAATTATGCAAGTATTCTTCAGAAAAATTAGTTTTGGTCACATTCCCGTCAATTTCCCAATCCGTGAAAGCATTTCACACAGAACGGCTCAGCTTTTTATATGATTACTTTGTCATGAATACTTGCTGTATAACAACAAAGTCAGCTTGTGATTGACTGATATTTGTTTTAGGAGGACTTAAGAAGACAATGGAATTTGTATAAGTCCTAAATGTGTTTTCTCAAGTCAAGCGCTAGTCTAAAGCTAGCCGCTAAGATGGGATGAAGTTAGCTTAAAGTGATTGACTTGTTAAAACAAGCAGAGATCAGTTCAATGGCAGCTAAGCCGTCTCGGCTCTTCTGCTCTTCAACCAACATGGACTCTGTGTTGAGTCTAGAGCCCAGCCACCCTGCGGAGGAAACTCAGTTCTTGTACCCGCCATCTTGTCCTTTGGGTCACTACCCAACGCTATAATGACCATATAGGTGAGGGTATAGGAAGAAAGATGGAGTCAGATTGCCTTTTGGGTCACTTCCCTGTTCCCCTCAAGACTGAAGACAGATCCATAAACTAATAAAGATGGTCAGGGACAAAGGGAAGCCCTGGTGGAGTCCCGACTTACTGCTGGCAATACGGGCCAAGTTCTGAAGGTGGGTCATGGGTGGGTCATGGGTGGGTCATGACCCAAAACATCCATCCAAGGCAGCAAGGGAGACGCCCATACAGATACTAAACTTCATCAGTTTTTTGACCTGAGTCGCATTAAAAACCGTCCGGTCGATAATCTCCAGCCCCCAACTGCCTAAATATGTTCTTCTACTTCTGAAGCAGATGTTTGCCAACTCAGCGATTTGCAGCCGTAGGCTAAACAATGGGCTAAGTTGAACTGCATGAGAATAGTCTGCAGCTGACTGATAAGATGCCTTCACTTGTCAAAGTCTGCTCTACGTTGTACAACCCTATGGAACGTCCTTAGGAACCAGAAAACCAGAATCCCTGGTGTACCAGCTAACACATCAGCAGGTGAGGACAGAAACATTAGCATCACTATCTACCGTTCATAGAAGACATCGTGAAGAAAAGGACAATGGTACAGCAGAAGATGAAATGCAACAAGGCAAGGTGGACTCTCCGAAATAAAGGACTTGACTCGACTCTCCTAATAAGTGGCAATACTGTAAGGGGCCAGTAGAGAAAGAAAGCAAGATCCCGGATCATCTTACTGAAAAAGGCTAAGAATAAACCTTGAAGACAGCATAAGACAAACTCAGCAGCTGTTTTATTTAGCGCCGCAGGAAGCATCACGACAGGTGGATGCAAAGGGAAAAACGCCTCCGAATAAGAGAAGATAACTTTCACAGCATCTGCTGCTGCTGCTGCTGCTGCTCGTCAGCGTATCGGTATCGATCATCAAGATCATTGAGATCATTGAGATCATCTGCTTGGAACACGAATTTCACACCATATGGATGTAATCCTTCAAGGCAGATCTGGTTAGCTTCTTCTCACCTGTGGTCATGAGTTTGGAGCAGGGACCCAAAGGACAAGGTCGCAGGTGCAAGCGGCCCAAATGAGTTTGGCCCCCCAGACGCCTCCCTGGGGGAGGTGTTCAGGGCCCGTCCAACCGGTAGGAGGCCTTGAGGAAGACCCGGGACACGTTGGAGAGATTATGTCTCTCAACTGGCCTGGGAAAAAAATGTAATTAAAAAATGTTTATTTTATTTTATTTTATTTTATTTTATTTTATTTTATTTTATTTTATTTTATTTTATTTTATTTTATTTTATTTTATTTTATTTTATTTTATTTTATTTTATGATATATTATATGATATGATATGATATTATTATTCACACTTCAGTTTTGTAACGTTTTCTCAACCTCATTTTTCAAAAAAATGCAACTTTATTTGTTTTGTTTGCTTCTGGTAATATTCCTTTTTTTCTGGTAATATTCCAACAACAATTTTTTTTTCTTTAATATTTTTAATTTAGACTATTGAAATGTCTTTTACTTTATTGTCATATAATTACGACTTTTTTCTCATAAGACGGCAACTTTTTGCTAATAATGTTATGACTCGATCCCCGTAATATTTTGCCTTTATTCTGTTAATTTTGGTCATAAAAAAAAACATAAATTTTTTCTCGAATATTGGAAATTAATGCTTTTAAAATGTTATTTTTTAAAAACTTTATTCTTGTACAATTATGTAACATTTTGCTCCTAATATTATGACATTATGCCCATAATATTTTGACTTGTTTTTTATAAGATTATAACTTTATAACCCAATTTTGTAAAAAATTTGCGTTTTTGTTTTGTTTATTGACTTAAAGAAATTTCATCCTGTTTGTTTAATTATTCTACTAAACTTTTATTTTCTTATTTTCCAATGACATAATTCTAATAAAACTACTGACTTTATTCTTATAAAATGTCAAATTATGTTTTTATAATGTGCCGTGAGCCAATAAAAAAACAGCCCTTGCTGATGCCCTTGTACCCCCCCCCCCCCCCCCTTCCTTGCTAATCTTAAGTACTTGATCTAAAATGTCACCTGCTGTGGTCATCTGAGACCTGACGTCTGAGTCATGCCAAGGTCTTCTGGAAGAGGAAAGAGGACACAACCCCATCCCCATCCCCATCCCCATCCCCATCCCCATCCCCATCCCCATCCCGGGCGTATGGTTTCTTCCATTTCACATGGAAAAACCATCTACTTCATTTTCATTCATTGGATCTCTCTGCAGTGGCGAGACGCTGTCTCTCTCCAGCAGACATCTGCAGCTGTGTGCTGGTCTGACTGAACGTGAGGTCACCCCCCTTCCGCTCAAGCTTGACTAAGTCGGCCATAGACTAAGACCAGAACACGTGGTGCAGGCAAAGACCTGCCACCCAGCGCCACCTTTTAATTAAAAAAAAAAAAAAATAGCCCCCGCCACAAGTTTCACAGATCGTCAGGAAACTTGGCAGAGACGTCTATCATGACAGGACGCATCAAAAAGTCTCAAAACGAACAGGAAATCGGCCATTTTGGATGGCGCCAGCGGCGATTTTTGAGCCAAAATTAGGGGTCCTATAATAAAAATGTGAGAAATGCAGCATTACTTACCACTTCCACACCAAATGAGAGGAGAGTGATGTCAGCTACGGCATGTCGGCTATCTGTGTTGGTTGAACAGCCATTGTCCATACCACATGTAGCTCATCTCAGTCTCTATGGACAAAATAATCGGACATAGTCAACCACGCAACGGCCATCTTTTTTTTGGAAAAGCGCGATGAGCGAGGGAGTGATATTGGAAACATGATACAGCGAGGGAGTACTGCATATGTACACCGGCGATCAGACCACCCGTGTACGGCGAAAATCATTGACACGCCCATAAAATATTTATAGCCTGGGGTGTCTGTGGTCCGACTGTCCATCACCTCAAACGACACCTAGCATAAACGCTCACTCACGGTGCCAACAAAAACAAATAAAATAGCATCGCTTGTGTATTAATGTGTGTATTAATGTGCGTATGTGTCTATTTCCATACCCGCATGGTCCGTGCGGTACGGTTACGTTGTTTGTTCCACATGCGGTATTTTTGGTTGCACCGTGAGTGGGGTCGACGTTTGTTCCTGTTTTACCTCTGTGCAACCAATAAACACCATCTGATGGAAATAACATCCAGCAGCAACACGACGTGCCGCTGTTGTATCATCTCCCTCTTTAACGTTATCAATGATCTCCTCCGTCGATGGCTTCGCCATGACAGGAAGTCCAGTTCAGTCCCGGGTCAAAGAGACCCGTAAACCAGAGGACGACCAATGGAGGATTGTTGTGGTTCCCCTGCCGCTTGTGCAGATACACACGGAGGCTCCCACTGGTTTGTGATAGCGTTGATACGAGTCCACGCACACTCCCAGTGCTGCCGTGCCCAGTACTTTTCCACTGGCCCGGCCGCCGGGAGTGGGAGTACGCGCGTGCAGGGGGTGAGGGCGGGGGCACAAGAGCGCCTCTGTGGGGCCAAAAACAACCCAACTTGCTGTACCTTACAGATGGGAAAATATGCATTACATGCCCCCCTTTATGTATGACTGCGGTGTCCATAGTGCGGCTTGAGGGCCGTTTGCGGCCCTATTTCATAAAATTAGCTCTTGGCACATTTTAAACACAACTTAAGGATAACGCTGAAATATTAGGCAAAAATTTTTAAGAAATAAAGTTATATGAGGAGAATGATGTCATGATATTAAATAGAAAAATGTATCTTACAAGGAAAAAAGTAAAAATTTTACAAGAATAAAGTCAAAATTATATGAGGGAGAAAAAAATTATTTCAGAAGAATACATTTGACAAATTATAGAAATAAGATGTTATTTTTAAATATATTTTTAAATATATAAATAATTATTTATAATTATTAATAATATTAAAAATATAAATATATATTCATATATATATTTTTTTAAAATAGTTTTTCATATTATGAGAATCAAATGAAACAAGCAACAAAGTCGCAATTTTTGTGGAAATTAGCTTGGGAAAAACATAATATTACAATAAAATTAATATATTACGGGCATAAATGTGAATTATTGTAATATTAAAATTATTATTATTATATTATTATACTAAAAAATTAAGAAAAATGACCTAATTTCACAGGGATAGCGTTTTTAGAAGTTTAAATATTAAATAAAAAAGATGACGAATGTAATTACATGAGTTAATTAACATTTATTACCGCATAAACACGCAGTACTGAAAATTGGTGTCCCAGGTTCCGTATCAGTTCACATGACAGGTACCCCCCCCCCCCCCACCCCCCCATTAGCGGTTGGCAAACAAGCTGATGTGAAGTTCATGTTACTTCTCTTGGAGATGAATACAGTGTCTTTGCATCTTTTATAATTGACAAGGCATGCTGGGTAATTCCCAGGTTTGTTTCTGAATGCATCGTAGGTCATGAGGTCACGTGTGGTACTGTGGTGCTGTCTTACCCTGAAGGGTGGAGGTCAGGCTGAGGCCTGCGTTCTTTTCTTTTCTTCTCAATTCCAGACGGTAGATTGCTGCCACCTCCTGGAATCCCTTCCACATTACAGCCTTTTAGCTTCTTCCTGAAAGTTCTCCCCCTTTAAGGATGGAGGATCCCATTGGGGCCCAAGTGAAGGTTCTTACTGGTGCCGAGTGTGGTCCAAGTCCAACTATGAGACGCCGTCTGTGAAGGAAAGGTTTTAATAAGAAAAACATTGTCCGTTTGGAAGGTGGCATGACAAGGAGATCCCACCTGAGATGTTTTTCCACACGGCACAGTTGGGGGGGGGGGGGGCGCCATTGTGATCCATCTATGGTACAATGGAACTTCAAGGTGTGCAGGGGCGTCAAACGGCAGATGTATATGTGCCTTAGTTATTCAGCAACTACTCATTAGGTAATCATTAGTTACTCAGTAACTACTCTAAATTCATGTGCTCAGTTCCTCAGTAACTACTCATCAGTTAATCATTAGTTACTCAGTAACTACTCTAAATTCATGTGCTCAGTTCCTCAGTAACTACTCATCAGTTAATCATTAGTTACTCAGTAACTACTCTAAATTCATGTGCTCAGTTCCTCAGTAACTACTCATCAGTTAATCATTAGTTACTCAGTAACTACTCTAAATTCATGTGCTCAGTTCTTCTGTAACTACACATTAGTTAAACATTAGTTACTCAGTAACTACTCTACATGTGTGCCTTAGTTCTTCAGTAACTACTCATCAGTTAATCACTAGTTACGCAGTAACTACTCTAAATTCATGTGCCTTAGTTCTTCATCAACTACTCATTAAACATTAGTTACTGAGTTACGATATATGTGCCTTAGTTCTTCAGTAACTACTCATCAGTTAATCATTAGTTACTCAGTAACTACTCTAAATTAATGTGCTTAGTTCCTCAGTAACTACTCATCAGTTAATCATTAGTTACTCAGTAACTACTCTAAATTCATGTGCTCAGTTCTTCTGTAACTACACATTAGTTAAACATTAGTTACTCAGTAACTACTCTACATGTGTGCCTTAGTTCTTCAGTAACTACTCATCAGTTAATCACGAGTTACCCAGTAACTACTCTAAATTCATGTGCCTTAGTTCTTCAGTAACTACTCATCAGTTAATCACTAGTTACCCAGTAACTACTCTAAATTCAAGTGCCTTAGTTCTTCAGTAACTACTCATCAGTTAATCACTAGTTACCCAGTAACTACTCTAAATTCATGTGCCTTAGTTCTTCATCAACTACTCATTAAACATTAGTTACTGAGTTACTATATATATGTGCCTTAGTTCTTCAGTAACTACTCATCAGTTAATCATTAGTTACTCAGTAACTACTCTAAATTAATGTGCTTAGTTCCTCAGTAACTACTCATCAGTTAATCATTAGTTACTCAGTAACTACTCTAAATTCATGTGCTCAGTTCTTCTGTAACTACACATTAGTTAAACATTAGTTACCCAGTAACTACTCTAAATTCATGTGCCTTAGTTCTTCAGTAACTACTCATCAGTTAATCACTAGTTACCCAGTAACTACTCTAAATTCAAGTGCCTTAGTTCTTCAGTAACTACTCATCAGTTAATCACTAGTTACCCAGTAACTACTCTAAATTCAAGTGCCTTAGTTCTTCAGTAACTACTCATCAGTTAATCACTAGTTACCCAGTAACTACTCTAAATTCATGTGCCTTAGTTCTTCATCAACTACTCATTAAACATTAGTTACTGAGTTACTATATGTGCCTTAGTTCTTCAGTAACTACTCATCAGTTAATCACTAGTTACCCAGTAACTACTCTAAATTCATGTGCCTTAGTTCTTCATCAACTACTCATTAAACATTAGTTACTGAGTTACTATATGTGCCTTAGTTCTTCAGTAACTACTCATCAGTTAATCACTAGTTACCCAGTAACTACTCTAAATTCATGTGCCTTAGTTCCTCGGTAACTACTCATCAGTTAATCATGAGTTACTCAGTAACTACTCAAAATTCGTGTGCTTAGTTCTTCAGTAACTACTCATCAGTTAAACACAAGTTACTCAGCAACTACTCTAAATTCATGTTCCTCAGTAACTACACATGAGTTAAACTACTCTGTAACTACTCTATATTATTTTATAGAGAATAAAACCGCTGAATGCGTCTTCTGAATGCCTTGTATTTGTACCATGTAGCCATTTTGTGCCAAAAAAGTACATGAGATTATGTTGAATATGTATATTTATAGATTGGTGATTATATTTGATATACGGATGACATTTTGTGATGTCATCCTTCACGATGCCACTCATCATGACATAATACTTTTCCATCTTTATGATATCGATACTCGTAATAATAAATGATGTTTGAGTTCAAACAGGCGGGTAAGAGGACAACCGGGCAGGGCTTTGGAGTGAATTTCCTTCAGCACCGTCGCTCATCATCGATATTACCGAACGCAGACGTAGCGGGTGGATACCGAAAACTCCAAGAGGACGCGTGGGTTTCCAACATGTGGCTGCGGATGCCGTGATGAGGCACAAATAATGCGTGTGGTTAAAGTGGGACGGAGAACCAGGGTGGCTGCAGTTTAGCGGTTTGTGTTGATATAACGAGGTAAGTGGTCTACGGACTCTTTGGTGTTCAAAAGCCACTTTTCAGCGTGGATGGAAATCGTAGTGTTTACTGCTAACGCAGCGCTTCTTAAGTAGTGGGGGTGGGGCCGTGAGAGGCCGGCAGACTAGACAGTAATCCCTCGTTCATCACGGTCAATTGGTTCCAGACCCGATTCAATATTTATCCATTTTCTATGCCGCTTATCCTCACGAGGGTCGCGGGTATGCTGGAGCCTATCCCAGCTGTCTTTGGCCGAGACGCGGGGTACACCCTGGACTGGTCCCGATTCAATATTAGGATTTAATATTCATTTATTTTCCTAGTTAGAACATAGGAAACCTGTTGATGGTTTTCTAAATACACATTCTAATATTATTAGAGCCCCGCAGACATAAAATAACACCCCTATAGTCACTTTGACACTCTATTATTCTTTTTTTCCCCCATTTTCTGCATTAGGTGTGCATTTACAATAGTGATAGACAAAGAAGTTTTCATAAAATGAACAGAATTGGTGACAAAGCAGTACCTGGTGATAGGATGAAGGCCCGTGGAGGGGATGAAGGCCTGCAGAGGAGATGAAGGCCGTGGATAGGATGAAGACCCGTGGAGGGGATGAAGGCCCGTGGAGGGGATGAAGGCCCGTTGAGGGGATGAAGGCCTGTGGAGGGGATGAAGGCCTGTGGAGGGAATGAAGGCCCATGGATGGGATGAAGGCCCATGGATGGGATGAAGGTCTGTGGAGTGGATGAAGGCCCGTGGAGGTGATGAAGGCCCTTGGAGGTGATGAAGGCCCGTGGAGGTGATGAAGGCCCATGGAGGTGATGAAGGCCCTTGGAGGTGATGAAGGCCCGTGGAGGTGATGAAGGCCCATGGAGGTGATGAAGGCCCGTGGAGGTGATGAAGGCCCATGGAGGTGATGAAGGCCCTTGGAGGTGATGAAGGCCCATGGAGGTGATGAAGGCCCTTGGAGGTGATGAAGGCCCATGGAGGTGATGAAGGCCCTTGGAGGTGATGAAGGCCCATGGATGGGATGAAGGCCCTTGGAGGTGATGAAGGCCCATGGAAGGGATGAAGGCCCGTGGATGGGATGAAGGCCCATGGATGGGATGAAGACCCGTGGATGGGATGAAGGCCCATGGATGGGATGAAGGCCCGTGGATGGGATGAAGGCCCGTGGATGGGATGAAGGCCCGTGGATGGGATGAAGGCCCGTGGATGGGATGAAGGCCCGTGGATGGGATGAAGGCCCGTGGATGGGATGAAGGCCCGTGGATGGGATGAAGGCCCGTGGATGGGATGAAGACCCGTGGATAGGATGAAGACCCGTGGATGGGATGAAGACCCGTGGATGGGATGAAGTCCTGTGGATTAGATGAAGTCCCGTGGAGGCCTGCGACAACCCAGGATAATAATTCCATAAATTAATAAGGAATCTTACTTGGCAGAAATTCCCTTGTCATGGTCGGGTCTGGACCCAATTAACAGTGATAAACGAGGGACTACTTGATATGTATTTTCCATAATAAATATTTGTACATTTTTTAAAGTGACCTTTTCCGTGTAACTTTGAACATTCCTGTCATTTCAACAGCGTCCACGTTTGCGCTGCAAAATGCCGAACACGGCTCGCTTTCAGCTGGCGAGCATCGAGCGTCGGCGCAACAATGAGAGAGAAAGAAAAGCCCGGATATTTAACGACAAGGTGAGAACCATCGGGATTGACAAGGAAGGCCTTGACAAACAGCTGGATGAGAAGAAGCGCGAGAAAGATGCCGAAAAACTGGAACAAGAAACGTTTGATGCCCAAATGCTGCACAATTCCAAACAAGCACAACTCCTCCAAATGAAGCAAGACAAGGAGAAGCTAGCCAAGCAGAGGGCCAGCTTTGTGGACCAGTACGAGAAGGCCATGCGGGAGCGGGAGATGATTCGGGAAGTCCCTCACGGAGAAGTTGAGGAGATGATGCCTCCCGGTATGGCGGGCGAGGACCCAGACAACGAAAGCAGGGTGTGCAGGCAGCGGGAGCAGCTCAGGGAGTGGCTGCTCCAGCAGAAGGAAGAGCAAGCCTGGGAAAAGGAAAGACAGAAGATGGAACAGTTGGACTACGACAAGTTCCGAGTCCACATGGACGGCGTCGCTCTGCAGCTCGAAAACGCTCAGATGGAGAGCAGGAAAAAAACCGCAGTGGAAACCACAAAGTTCAATCAAAGCATGGCCGAAGAGAGGCATCGCCAGGAGCGGGAACTGAAGGACAACCCGCTGCGGGATCTGCTTCCGAGTAAGTTGGGGGCACCTGGTCTTGTTCCCAGCCGCGACCGGAGGCCCCGTCCTGAGAGCTGGCAGCAGATGAAGAAGTTCTGGAACCTTCAAATCCAGGAGAAAATGATGAGCAAATTAGACGGGATCAGGGAGGCGCAACAGCACGACTGCTTCTCCTCCAAAACGACCCGCACGGCTCTGATCGTGCAGCGGGAGCAGGAACGGCAGAGGAAGCAGCTCCGGCAACAACTGGACCACTGCAACAACGAGGCAGCGGAATTTTACCGACGCAATCGACCTGACATTGAAAGAGGGGGCATCGATGACAGTTTCTTCACGAAATTCAATACCTGCAGTCGATGAGGCATTTTCCGCCATTCCGGATCCCTCCCTTTGCCGTGCCAGACCAACCTTCCGGATGATTCCCGTTCATCCATATTTTAACATTTGAAGCGAGAGAGCGAGAGAACTTCACGAGGCTCGGACTCCTGGAATACAATTCATAGGATAGCAACAAATAATTCACGTTTGTTAAAAAATGTTCTTCTCTGTCTCATTTATTGATTTTAAACTGAAAAAATGTTTGTGTCCTTACCTTTTATTTGTGCAAGAAATAAAGTACATGCACTTGATACTTTGTTGTAAAAGTCTGATCCCCTCCTGGTGAGCTTGGCTATAGAATGCAACATTTGACAGTCGAATAAAATTTTATAATATTATAAGAATTAATTTAATTTAATTTAATTTAATTTAATTTAATTTAATTTAATTTAATTTAATTTAATTTAATTTAATTTAATTTAATTTAATTTAATTTAATTTAATTTTTAGTTTATTTTAGTTTATTTTAGTTTAGTTTTTTTAAAGTTTAGAATGGTAAAGACAAGACCTAAGTGGATACTAATAAGAGACTTGTCCACTAATATCCCAAACATTAGAACAGAATAATTTGTTTTTATTTAATAATAAATATAATTATATTATAATAACTGTAATACATTTTATATTTTATTTTAGTTTAAAATGGTAAAGAAAAGACCTAAGTGGATACTAATAAGAGACTTTTCCACCAATATCCCAAACATTAGAACAGAGAATAATTTTATTATTTTTATTTTATAATAAATATAATTATAATATAATAATTGTAATACATTTTATATTTTATTTTAGTTTAGTTTTTTTTATGGTAAAGAAATGACCTAATTTGATACTAATAAGAGACTTTTCCACCAATATCCCAAATATTAGAACAGAGAATAATTTTATTATTTTTATTTTATAATAAATATAATTATAATATAATAATTGTAATACATTTTATATTTTATTTTATTTTAGTTTTTTTGTTTAAAATGGTAAAGAAAAGACCTAAGTTGATACTAATAAGAGACTTGTCCACCAATATCCCAAACATTAGAACAGGGAATAATTTTTTTTTTTTATTTTATAATTAATTATAATATAATTGTAATACATTTTTTATTTTTATTTTTTGTTTAAAATGGTAAAGAAAAGACCTAAGTTGATACTAATAAGAGACTTGTCCACTAATATCCCAAAGCCGAGAAGCATCAAAGTTGCATGTATGGCCGAGGGTGGGATTGAACTCAGGTCTCCTAGCTGTGAGGTCTGCGCTCTAACCACTCGACCGCCGTGCAGCCCCGAGAAAATACATTTGAATTCAAAATCAGCTTTTTTTGTTTTATTTTTCATCACGGCAGGTGAGACTGTCCAAAACACGAAAATAGAGAATTTTTAGTTGCTACACACGATACCTAAAATGTATGTTCTGCGTGTTGATTTGGGCTTGGTGTCAAAGCACTGGTTCTTGTGACAACCCCATGTAGCGAAATGCACACAATACAAACCGACGGCCATTCACACACTAGTTTCTTTCCTCACGAGCAGACTACTTCCTGCTTCGGGAAGCTCTGCATCCCGGCTGCCAGGGACAGCGACAGAGCCCGGAGAGCTGCTTGCTTATCGGGGAATTCCTCGCATACGCTGCGAATAACGATGCTAATTGCTTGTACGCGCTCCGAGTGGCTCTGAAGACTCGCCTCCATTGACCGGCTGGAGGAGGAGGAGGGGCGGTACTTGCCTTCAGTCACCTCTTGGAGCTTTTTGGCCTTTTTCTGAAATTCTATGAGTTGGGCTTGAGCCTAGACAGGAAGTGTAAAGATAGGGTCATAAATGTGAGGAAAATATGAAATGTTTTGTATGAACTAAGCATGAGTGACTTTGATAACTTGTTCCATACCATGTCTTTGGCGTCCCGGATATTAGCGAGATCAGTCCCAAGGGCGGCACAGGTGCCAGACAGGTCAGTCAGTTGCTGTTTATGCTGCAAAAGCGTGGCGTTTAGATTTTCACGGCTCGTTTGCAGTCCCTTTATTTCCTGCTCAGACTCTTTGACCAGCTGAAAATAAAACACAATGTAAGACAATCAACAATAAACCGATGCACAAAAGCTCGACGTTCGCCACCTTATGTGTTTCCTTGACTCTGCGCCGCAAGCCTTCGTTGACCAGATTGAGCTTCCCCCTGGTCATTTGCTTTTTAGCGTGGCGGGCCAGGGCCTCATCGCGCTCCGTGATGTTTCCTCTCTTTAGCACCGCCGCTACACTGTCCCTGAGGAGCTGCTCTCGCCGCTTCATCAGCTGGCTGAGTTGGCGCTGTGCATAAAAACACACTGTTAACACACACCAACCAAAATATAGGGAATACTTACCGTGACTATCATTGTAAGCAAAAGTATTCTAAATAATATATCATAATAATGCAATATTTCCAATATTAATGTGTCTTTCACTGGTGTAAAGTTGCAGAATTGCGATTTGTGACATGGCAATTTGTGCTGTCTGTCAAACATTTGCAGCATTTCCTAAAATGATGAGTTTTCAGCTGTACAAAAGAGCAGGATTTCTTTTTTTTGGTGGCGCAAACTAAATCATGTTGCTCTGATTTTTTATTTTATTTTATTTTATTTTATTTTATTTTATTTTATTTTATTTTATTTTATTTTCATTCATTCATTTTCTACTCTTCCTCACGAGGGTCACAGGGGTGCTGGAGCCTATTATTTTATTTTATTTTATTTTATTTTATTTTATTTTATTTTATTTTATTTTATTTTAGTTTAGTTTAGTTTAGTTTAGTTTAGTTTAGTTTAGTTTAGTTTAGTTTAGTTTAGTTTAGTTTAGTTTAGTTTAGTTTATTTTAGTTTATTTTAGTTTATTTTAGTTTATTTTAGTTTATTTTAGTTTAGTTTAGTTGTTTATGCTGGAGCCTATCCCAGCTGACTTCAGGCAAGAGGCGGGGTCCACCCTGGACTGGTGGCCAGCCAATCACAGGGCACATATAGACAAACAACCATTGATACTCACATTCATGATTAACCCCGGTCATTACTGTTGCCTAGCAACCAGTATTCTATACATGACTTGTATTTACATATCCTTTGAGCGATAATAGACCATAGTCTACCATAAAACATCTACCTCCATACAGTGAATGTCGTTCTTCATGATCTGGATGTCTCCCTGACTCTCCTCCACAACCGAACGTGTTTCCTTCACAAGATGGCTCTTCTTTTCCCACAGCATGATCTGATGCCTGTGATGGAAAACAACCAGAACAAGTACAGGCATTGATGAGTCGGTGGGCCCAGAAAACGGGGACCAATAGTTGGGGTTCCGAGATAGAGAGCGGTCGACACGTAAACAGAAAAATGCAAGAAACTGACTCGGTCTCCACCAGACCGCCGACGAGTTTCTTTTTTTCCTCCTGGGTCTTCTCCAGTTTCACCTCCATCTCGATGGACTCCCGCTCGGCATCCTAAACACCAGACGTTACGCAAGATCAGCGTTTGGCAACAACGGCATGAAAGTGAAAGTGAAAGTGTGGAGGTCATTCATGCCTTGAGTTGGTGAAGGAACTCGGTTTCCATGATCATGTTCTCCTGCTCCAAAGCCTGGCACAGCTGAGCGTTCTTGCTGAGAAGAGTGTTGAGCTTCAGCAGGTCTCGCTGAAGCATCTTCTTGCTCTTCTCCACGTCGCTCTCCTCACGGTGCAGGACCTCGAACTGACCTTGAAGTGAGCGTTTCGGAGTTAGGATGTGGAAGCGGTACAGAGTCTCATGGCTTATACGTGACGTACATTCCTGGTAAATCTTCTTCTGGCGGATGACGGTGAACTTTGCTTGTAGTTTGTTATATTCCTGGGTGTGGTCCTGTATCTCCAGCGTTAGCCCCACCAGCGTTCTTTGATGCTTCAGCCACTGCTGCTGATCATTCTGGATTTTCTCCGATAACTTCTCAATCTCGGACTTGATTCCCTCCATCTTAATTTGCAGAGGACTGAGGTCTTCACGCTGGGAACGCAGACGTGTGTATGATAGGTCGTTATGGATGAACGACTTCATCTGAGTCAGGTTTTAAGGTTCTTACCCCGGTACGAAGCGCAATGAGAGACATTTTTTTGTTGTAGTTCACGATGGTGGTCTGCTTCTGTGCAATGAGTACATCCATGGAGGAGCTGCTGGCCTGGTTGGATGCGACCACCTTGTTGGACTTGGTGATCTCCTCATCCAGCTCCTTTAGAGTCCGGGTCAGGTTGTCCAGATTATCACGGATCACATTGCTCTCCAATGTCGTCGCCATTACGTCACTATCCAAATGCCACAGTTGGTACATCTAATAAACGAGAGCAAATGATGACATCAGCGTCATGGAGGTCAGCTAGAAGCTCAGTTTACCTTCTCGGTCTTGAGAGACGCTTTCTTGTCGGTGAGACGCTGATAGTACTGAGCGGCTTTGCTGTCCATGAGCTTCTGCAGCATTTGGGTCATGATCTGGTCCTCTAACTGGAGATGCTTATCTTTGTTTTTCTCCAGCTTTCGCCTCTGGTCCGTGACGTCAACGTGAAGACTGTTGTCCTCCTAAAAAAGTGAGAAGAATTAATAAGTAGGACCATATCCGTCTATTCCCGCTAGAGTCTACCTTAGTGAGCTCTTCAAGGGTGCGCTCTGTCTCCGTGAGAGCACGGATGAAGGTGCTGGATGAAGCCTGCAGAGCTTCCTGTTGGGATCGAATCTGACTGATCATCTTTCTGGAGACATCGCAGTCCATCTGAGCACAGTTCAGCTGCATGGTCAGAGTCTCGCTCTTCTCCTGGAGCTCGGAGATGGATTTCTTGTCGCCTGCAATCTCTCCATCCAGCACCATCGCTTGGCGCTCGGCCATGCTGGGAGAAAAGGTCATGACAGGGACAAAAGAGGTATTATCATCATTGGTTCCCAAAAACATCACAACATCCATCCATAACTTCAGCAGCGCCACCCTCATTCCGTCCCCGCTCATCCTGGACCCTTAAGAACACCTGCAACAGTATTCTTTACGGTACTACATCCAAAACCCTAAACAAACTATAACTCTGCTGTGAAGCGCTATACAAATAAAATGTATTATTCATTATTATTATTATTATTATTCATTCATTTTCTACCGCTTTTCCTCACGAGGGTCGCGGGAGGGTGCTGGAGCCTATCCCAGCTGTCTTTGACCGAGAATCGGGGTACACCCCGGACTGGTCTCGATTCAATATTAGGATTTAATATTAATAAACTGAGTCTTTTCCAAGTTAGATCATAGAAAACCTGTTTATGACTTATTATGACTATATTATTAGAGCCCCGCAGACATGAAATAACACCCCTATATTCACTTTTACATTCTATTCTTTTTTTTCCCCATTTTCTGCATTAGGTGTGCAATTACAATAGTGATAGACAAAGTGGATATTATTATTTATTTTATTTTATATTTATTTTATATTTATTTTATATTTATTTTATATTTATTTTAATGTTAATTTATATTTTAATGTTAATTTATATTTTAATGTTAATTTATATTTTAATGTTATTTTATATTTTATATTTTATATTTTATATTTTATATTTTATATTTTATATTTTATATTTTATATTTTATATTTTATATCACAAAGAAAGAAACCAATGCATTGCTTCATCTTTTCAGTCTTTTGCCACACATGGAATGATAAGAAAGCACCTCGCATCTTTTACTCTGTTTTTACTCAACTCTATTTTTATTTATTTTTCTAAAATGTATTATTACTATCACTATTATTATTATTATTATTATTATTATTATTATTATTATTATTATTATTATTATATTAATATTAACATTAACATTAACATTAACATTAACATTAACATTAATATTAACATTAACATTAACATTAACATTAACATTAACATTAATATTAATATTAATATTAATATTAATATTAATATTAATATTATTATTATTATTATTATTATTATTATTATTATTATTATTATTATTAATATTAATATTAATATTAATATTAATATTAATATTAATATTAATATTAATATTAATATTAATATTAATATTAATATTAATATTAATATTATTATTATTATTATTATTATTATTATTATTATTAAAGGACGTGTTTTTGTGACCATTTTGGAAAATAAATTCTCACCCAACCGCCTCCTGTATCGCTCGGACGTCTTCATCTCGTCTCCTTAAATCCACCAAGCTCCCGTTCCACTGCTGCAGCAGCTGTTTCCGTGACATCCCCAGCGACTCCATTTGAATTTCAGCCTAAAACGCACGCACACGCACAAGTTATGATGCAGCAAAAGCAAATATAAGCAGTCAATAACGATATTTTTCCTAGCAAACTGGGCTGTGCTGCAGATACCTCAGATAGAGCCTCTTTGGTTGCCCGTGTTGTATCTCCCTGGGCTTTTCTCTGAACATCATAAAGGTCCTTCTGTTGTGTTAGTCGATCCAAGTCCTTGGTTAGTTGCTCCACGTACATATCCTAACCATACAGCGGTTCATCAACATTTATCATTCCTGGACGGTATGTTCTTTGAAGGAAACATTCTCACCTGTTGGAGTTTCTGCTCTTCCACGTGAGACCTCTGAGCCCTCGCCTTGCTTGTGGCGTTCTCCATGGCTTTCACGTTGCAACGCAGATCTTCACTGGCTTCTTGTGTGTAGATGAGGTGTGGCATCAGTTTGTCCAGCTCGGTCTGCAGGCCGGATACTGGGGACAAACCAATAGGAGACCTGGACTGTTGAAATGAGGGGCGCTCCATAATGATGTGAGGGAATTGTGACGTCATACCGATAAAACGTTGAAAAAACCTTAAAAACTGAGCTCGCTTGTAAACAAACATTTGCTGTTTCAGAGACATTTTGCTAACTACTTGTACCAAATGGGCTGCACGGTGGACAAGTGGTTTGCGCACAGACCTCACAGCTAGGAGACCCGAGTTCAATCCCACCCTCGGCCATCTCTGTGTGGAGTTTGCATGTTCTCCCCGTGCATGCGTGGGTTTTCTCCGGGTACTCCGGTTTCCTCCCACATTCCAAAAACATGCTAGGTTAATTAGCCACTCCAAATTGTCCATAGGTATGAATGTGAGTGTGAATGGTTGTTTGTCTATATGTGCCCTGTGAGTACACCGCCTCTCGCCCAAAGACAGCTGGGATAGGCTCCAGCGGTAGAAAATGAATGAATGAATAATAATTTATTTACACAACAAAAACTTGGGCTTGTTGTGCCGCAGCGTTACGTGTATACGGGTTAGGATCCGGCTGCTTGTGCGCCCGAATATAGTGCACCTTGCCGGGCCACACCGGGTGGCTCCTCCTGCTCTTTAGTGTTCCAGTATCCTCACAAAAATACCATTACAGTTGGATATTTTTAAGGAGGAACAATAGTCATGTATTACATCTGCACTGATATACAGTGGCGCTGTAATACCAAATGTGACCAGTAGATGGAGACATATCATCGGTAATGTTCAAAGACTATTGATTCTTCAGCACATGTAAATAAATGTTCTTTTTTTACACAAAAACGTCTTGTGCAGGGGTCCAAAGTTATTTTTAGTGACTAGTGAAAAATGAAAGGATGCAACTTTACCACTTTATAGCTATATACTCTATCACAGCTTTGTGATATATGTAGAATGATATATTATTAGTATCAACTTCACTCTGCTTCATATTACTACTTTACAAAAAAACTCTATGCTACTAAAGTGACCACATTTTTCCTCATATTTATTCTTGTAAGATTGCAGTTTACAGATTACAGTGCCCAGTCAAGCAACACTAAAATATATATTCTGCTTGTGCATGTTTCAGGTAAGAAGAAAAAGATGGATGAATATTATGTCAAATTAGAACTTTTTCTTGTTACATGACGCCTTTTTTCTCAAAATATTTTGCCTTTATCCATGTCAAATGACTGCCCGGGCCGCACTTTGGACACCCCCAGTCTACTTTGACGTCCCTGCCATGTTTTCTTTTGTGTGTTACCAACTGTAAAATACCAGCGACAACACATACTCATACACTAAAAACGGCCACCACGATAGAAAAACCCGCCGAGGGTCTCACCGTTGGTTCTGGTCTTGTTAGACTGGGTCGTAGTCCTGAGATGACAAGCCTTCACCGCCTCCAGTTGATCTTGCACCTGCCCACGTTTGCTTGAAGCCAGGATCTTGGTCTGATGTTGACCCTCCAGCCTCGTCTGGAGTCTCTTCAGCATCTCCTGTTGCCGGAACAACTGCACGTATGTTTCCTCTGTTTGGCTGGACTCTGCCATCTCGGCTGCCACCTGCAAGAGGGGGGGGGCAGGCAGGGACATCAGAAAGGAAGTAACGAGGAGGTCTGGCTGAGTCTCAGCATGAGGGAAAAGTATCTAACCTCTTCCTTTAGATCCAGGTCCAGCTTCTCCAGTTCCTTGGTGAGTTGATGCTTCAGCGCAGCTTGCTTCTTGGCGACCAGAGGCTGTCGACAGATAACAATGGAAGCAGAAGTCAAACTTGTGGGAAAAATGGGCACCCATTATATGAATCTGAAGATATATTTAGTTGTTTTCCCTTGAGGGTAAGTACGGATGGTTTCAGTGTAGTAATGCCATGATTCAATAAATATGGGACACGCTACACACATGTTCAGCATCCAGAATAAGGACTTCCTCCTCGTCCTCCTCCATCGTCATCTTGTCCTCCTCCATGTCCTCTGAATTGTCCAAAAGGTGGGCTGTATGCAGCTGCTCTGAAAGCCAAAGAATACAGTTTATTCTATGAAAATACTTCTTTTATTAAACCATAGTTGCTGGCAGTGTTGTCTTTGTATTGAAAGCTAAACCTCTTTTCTGTATGTTATAAAGATATACAAACAGCTAAAAATACGCAGTGAAAAATGCACTAAATGGTAACAATATAACAATAATGTAACAATGCTCCATTTACATAATGTACAGCGACATTGTTATTATTATTATTAACGCCGGGATGCACGGTGGTCGAGTGGTTAGCACGCAGACCTCACAGCTAGGAGACCTGAGTTCAACTGTTGAAATGACTGTTGAAATGAGGGGTGCTCAATGATGATATGAGGGAATTGTGACGTCATACCGATAAAACATAAACAAAACAATACAAAAACAACAAAAACAAAACAAAAAATAGCTCAGATCCTTTTGAAAAAACTTTATACGTAAATCAAGCACTCCGGTCGTAACTTCCCCTGAGCTCGCTTGTAAACAAACATTTGCCGTTTCAGGGACGTTTTGCTAACTATTTGTACCAAATGGGCTGCACGGTGGTCTAGTGGTTAGCGCGCAGGCCTCACAGCTAGGGGTCCCGAGTTCAATTCCAGCCTCGGCTATCTCTGTGTGGAGTTTGCATGTTCTCCCCGTGCATGCGTGGGTTTTCTCCGAGTACTCCGGTTTCCTCCCACATTCCAAAAACATGCTAGGTTAATTAGCCACTCCAAATTGTCCATAGGTATGAATGTGAGTGTGAATGGTTGTTTGTTTATATGTGCCCTGTGATTGGATGGCAACCCTCTCAGCTGAAGACAGCTGGGATAGGCTCCAGCACCCCTCGTGAGGATAAGCGGTAGAAAATAAATGAATGAATGAACATTGTTACGCCAAAGAACTACTTTCCTGGCGTAGTGACACCTCGCTTAGCGACGAGCAACACTCGCCTTCACAATGCCTCAGGCTAGGAAAAAAAATGCTAACGCTACATATATTGGAGCAACGGCTTGTTGTTTGGAGTTTGGAAAAGTTTGGATAGATACTTTATTACTCTACAAGAGAAACTTTCTTTCTGATTGGATTGTGGATGATGTGTGCAGTTTTCCTTTAACACACCGGAATGTCTGACGGATGCAGAATCTTCATCACCGTGTCCTACGGGTTCTGATCCAGTCGCATCCTATGGGAATGACGGTCACACATGAGTATGGAATGACGATGCTTAGTTTGATGACATAAAAAAAAACACATTTACCCGTGGAGAAGGAGGCCCGTTTGCTGCTCGCTCATTTCCATCCCGTTGCTCTGTTCTCCCGTCGCCACCCGCTAACTCCATTCGGACTGACGGGTTTGTGATGCTAATATTTTTTGCTACTGCAGCTACCTGAAAGGGTTGCCCACCGTCCCACATAGAGAAAAAAATATGTTTTGATAAATGTAAATAAACGCCTATAGAGACCGCATTTAGAGGTGAAAACAACATGATTACTTTAATTTTTGGGGCAAATTCCAGCCTCGGGACACTCCAATGTTCTGATTGATTTCTTCTCATCTCATCTTCTCGCTGTTGTTTTTCACCTATCTCTGGTTTTCATGTTGTTTTCACCTCTAAATGCATCAATCTACCCAATCTGAAAGTGAGTAATAGACATTCAGTGCCGTTGATGGATTGAAAAAGCAATATGGTAGAAACTAAACACACCTGTCAATCACAATTTTGCCCACATGAAAAATGGGCGGGTTCAAAGTATGGCTGTTCTTTGATTGGCTACCGATCACTGTCAGATGATTTTTGTAAAACAACATGTATGTGATCGGCATATGGCGATAAAAGCATTTTAAAGTCGATCACAAAAAGCCAAAGCGTCTCGAGTTGAGTTTGACACAGGCTAAACCAATCGATGCCAGCGTGTTCGATCGCTCCCCATCTCCTTTGCACTGTTCTTGGATCTTTGTTTACACGCTTTGCCTAGCTAGCTAGAGTTAGGAGTTAGCCATCTAGCTTTTCTGGTCTTCGGACTACAAATGTGACATTTCAGGAGATTCACAAAAACTTCTTTTTATTCTAGAATTACAATTTGCCTCCCACCCCAAAAAATATTGAACTTTTGGTATAGAAAATGAATGAATTAATAAATGAATGAACATTCCCCCTGCCATCCAGTCGTCCTACTCCTACTTTAATTTCATTAAATTCAGATTGTAGTAAAAAAAAATCGTTTTGCACAATAAAAAATAGTCCGGTACGGGTGGGGTGAAGACAATCGAGTCGCAACTGCCAACATGGACTCCCTTATTTATTTTTCAGGCAGTAAAGGTTCAATACAGGTTCAATACAAAACTGTTTGCTAGCACCGAACGCTAACACTTAAACTAATGTAATATGTCATTGACTTAATACGTAATTGACGACTTACCTCCTGAAGCTTGCCACTAGCGTCAAACACGAAGGTTGCTAGGCAACCATTACACTTCCGCTTCAGCCGAACAAGCGAAACTAACCTGAAAATGTTACCGACATATATATATGTGTGTGTTAAATTACTTGTGTGTGGCAAATGTAGCAATGGTGACGGCCATTAGCAATCTGTAGTTCTGTGTATTAGAGATGGGCGAGTCATGGACGAGTCGTTTTTTTTACTGATTTGGGTCCGAGGGTTGTCGTCTGTTAACTCGTTCATTCACACACTTCGCTAAAGCTAGCTAAACTAAAACATAAAGAGCTAACATGTCACTATTGTGCAACTGTTATCCTCGCTGCATTTGTGTAAATGTATTAGCAACGTGGAAAAAACAACAGATCTGTTCCTTGCCTCCAACCAACTCACAGGCTCTACAAAACGAACGATTCGCTCGCTTCAGCCTGCGAGTTTCGTGACTTGGCACGTGCCAGTTTCTGCACATGCGATTCTCAAGTACCCGAGCGGTGGGGGATTCAGTTTTGATTCGTTTGATTCAAACCACTCTTTTCTGTTTACTTTATAGTGTTGCGTTATTGGTAGCATTGATCTGATTTTGAGGGGAAAAAAGAGAGTATTGTGCATACAGATTGACACAAAAAATATTTGTATGTGCTCTCTTTTTTAAGTATGGGGGACAAAACAAACATTAATTGCAAATTCTGAGAACACTGCAGCATAATCAGTTTTGATCATTAAAAAAAAAATCACAACAAATCCTGGTGGTATTGACAATATTAGGTGAGAAATAGTTAAAAAAAAAAAGTTAAAATCAAACAAGATCTTTCAATAAAAACACTGCTCCGATAAATGCTGATTTATTGAGCTTTATTTTGACCATAAATAAGGCAGATACATCACTGAATTTGGCTTTTAAAATTGCACATTTTAGATGTAAAGTAATAGTGAATATAATAACATAATTTACACGACTCATGATCTTCATATGCCTTCAAAATCCTTGTCCTATCTATTCCAAAGTGGACCAAAAAATACCAGAAATCAGCCATCCCAGGTAAAAAAAAAAAAAAAAAAATTAACAAAAAAGGCACATGGAGAAAAATCATCAAATGAAAGATGTAGCGTTGTATAGCACATTATAACAGTATTAACTGCTGTAAACAATCATACATTGTAGTGTAGCATTTGGAAAATACCCCATTGTGTGCCTTTGAGCGGGGCGAGAGAGAGAGAGAGAGAGAGAGAGGGGAGTGGCACTGTTTGCCCGACGGAAGGACTTTGGTAAGTACGACGGTTAAAAAGGCGCCCTGGCAAATCCTGGAACTGTGCACTCTTTGCAGGGGGGAGAGGCTTAGCTAGCTGTCAGCAGGGGGTCCCAACCACCAGGCCACCGGAAGCTTTCAGGTGCAATGAGATTTATATATAAAAAAAAAATACATCACATGAATATCAATTTGGAAATATTGGCCGTTATTTGATCGGGAAAATGCTGTCGGTCTGCGGGAATGCATAAAGATATGTTTTGATGACGTTATTGAGCGCTGATGTGCATATTTCTTGGTGTATTAATTGAGTTTTACACAGTACATAAAAGGTCGGGGACCTCTGCTTTTGCGTCGTCCTAATGTGCTCGGGTCTGTCCTACGTAGTAAAATCGACAACATTGCCTATCATGTTTAAGATTCCACAGTATTCATCACAAAAACACGAGGAGTCTTACTTTTGTGCAGGAATTTGCATACCCCCCCCCCCCAGCAAAACTCTTCATACGGTCACGTCGCAGCCACACCCACACGTGCATACATTCGACACATCAGTTTGACAACAAACTTCTAGAACAGTTCTAGCAAATCATTCATTAGTCATTGCAGCATTTTTATCATTGCACTTGTTGTGTTCACACACACACACACACACACACACACACGTATGGAATGTACACAGTAAATGATTCCCATACAAATATGAATAGACGGCATCGTTGGCGTTAACGTGGGCTTCAGTTAGTGGTCACAGCACAAATACGGAATACTGATTATCGACAATCTGGAGCTCGTACCTCTCAACACCGCGGTGTTGTATTCGCAGGCCTTTAAGGTACTCTGGTGAATGCTTCTCTTACCCGTAGCGCAATACGTACTTCATAACGCCGAGCCGCTGCGTTTTTCCGTCGTCGCTAAAAGTCATATCAACATAAAAAAAAAAATCACATAAAAACAGCAACATTTCTACACGAACAGAGCAGCGAGTCCCACTTCCTTGTCCGTGTTTCCTGGCGTCAACGACCTTGTTCGTTTTACCTTTTTGACGTTGGCTGATTGGCATCGTTTCGTCGTATTTCTCTCGTTAATTTCTATACTCCAAGACTGTAAAGCGACATTCTTTGAGCGGCTAGCTGGCGCCAGCGCTCTCAGAGTGCCCGGCGGGACAAACGAGCGGTCCGCCAGCGGTGCGTTGGTCCATGGCCGAATGCATCAGAGTCAGCCACACGTCGTCCATGTTTGGCATGACAAAGATTTTCTGAGAGAAGCAGAAAAAAAAAAGAGTCATGTGATCAATTGTTGTCGTTGTTGGATGCTGACATCTTGGATTTCTTTGTATTTGCTCAACGTTCTTAACTGGTGGACTGACTCGACTGGTCACCGGTTCAGACACAGTCTCAAGTTCTTGTTTTTTTAATGCGCAAGATTTAGACACACGCGATCCAGAAAATGATATGTAAATGTTACACTTAGCGGGGGAAAAAGTGTGCTAATAAATTGACAATAAAAGCACAAATACTGCGGATTTCAGAAAACAACAGATGGAACGATACGGCACTCTACAAGAAGCAATGAAGTCTGTAAAATTAAATAATAATAAAAAAAAACTCAAAAAATTGTTACAACTAAAATGATGAAAATGGGAATAAAAATGGTAATATTATAACTGTGTATTAACCAATGAATGTGGTATTTTGGTGTGTCTTCTACTCTGTTTACTTGCTTTATTCAACTCCATTCTTCTGTAAAGTGTCTTTGAGTAGTTTGAAAAGCGCTATACAAATAAAATGTATTATTATTATATTAATGGTGATAATAATAACAATAATGATAATAATGATGAAGGTTATAACAATAATGATAATAACAATAATAATATATAATATAAAAATAATATTAAAAAAAAAAAAACAGTCGACAAGAATAAGAACAACACGCTTGATCCTCACGGCGGTATGCCGGAGCCTATCCCAGCCCACTTCCCTGGTTCTTACTCGTCTCCTCTCCGGGACGCCGAGCAGGCAAACCTGCTTTTCATTCCGGGTTTTCGGTTACAAATGCGAGAATTCTTGAAAATAAACGCACTGTGAAATCGAAAAGTTGAGTTGTGGGTACCAGCATTTTGTTCAGGTTCTGGTAAAACCAGCGTAACCACTTTGTTTGGGTTAAAAGAAGCTATGAATAAACTACAAACGTTTTGTAAAAGTAGCTATCAACAGAAAAAAAAACCTTGGTGAGCCCCAGTATAGCTAGTAGTATTTGATCGGTATCGGTGGAGTTCACTCAAGGGTGATAGGGATCGGTATCGGCAGTACAAAACCCTGATCGGAACATTCCTACTAAAATCCGATCTTGGAAAAACGAAACTCGTAAATGTGAAGGAAAGCTGACACTCATTGTCATGCGTTTACTCGAGCGTTTGTGCCAAGTTCGAGGATTTTGTGCAAACGAGTCAACATTTTGGCTAAAAAAAATGTTGGCTCGTTTCTGAATCGAAAGGTTCCACTCCATCTGGGACGTGTCTGCCCCGAATGTCGAAATAGTGGAGATCGGCACCTGAAACTCCTGGTCCAGTTTTTTCTCTATCCAGTCAGTGACGGGAGCCAGAGTGACTTCTCTTTCTCCCAGTTTGGGTCGTGCCTTCAGTTCCAGGTGTGGGGGCTTCCTGAAGCCGTACCTGGAAAAACACAATGCCTACACATTAGCCCCACTACACACGACAAGGGGGGGGGCTTCATTGGATCCTGAGAACATACCAAATCCTGTCAGTGGGCGGGGGTGGTATATTGACGGCGAGCGTTCCTCTGACTTCCTGCAACTCCACCGTTAGGAGGAGCGGCGTATTTGAGACCTCCTCCATTTTCTTTTTGATGAACTCCGTCTCGGTGGCTTTCTGGAAGTATTTGGACTTGGCGATCTTGTCTACGAAACGCATGATCTTGCTGGGCTTGTGGCCTCCGACCACACTGGAGAAAAGGAAAATGTCGCCCTTGAACACGTCTTTCCCTTTGCTCTTCGTTCCGAGAGCAGCTAACAGCTAACAATGCAAGTAATTCCATCCCAAATATTCTTTTCAGAGAATTCCTTCAATACATTTTAAACTTTTCCCTTCATGTATTTGCATTTCATTGGAGGACAAGCGTCACAGAAGATAGAGTGGATGGCGCGGCAAAGTTGCCTCTGCCCGTCGGAATCGAACCAGAGGAGCCCAGAGAGGGAGGCTGACGTCATTGCAGCACAACGCTCAGACACACTGCATTAAGGGTAAACATTAAAAGAGAAACCTGTATTGGTACAAAGTAGCTGTATATTTGTCAGGTAGAACTTTTCAGTGTTAAGTCGCTGTGTGATGAGTTTAGTATAGTCTATGTTATGTTGTTATGCTGTTATATATAATGTCTTCCTGGATTTCCCAGTGGGTTGACAAGCTCGTTGTGACTGCACCGATAGCATGTGTTTGGTTCCTGCCAAATAAAGAGCTATCGTTTCATCATTGAATCGCGAGCGAAATAGTAGTAGTTCTGAAATAAAGGAGTAAATGTATTTATGTGCCACAGGGTTCAAAGTTGAAGAAAAAGGTATGGAGGGCAGCACTTTGGACATCCTCGGCTTTTTACAGCCCTGTGTCAAGAGCGAGCATGTGACGTGACATCAATTCGGTGAGCAAACAACTCTCGTTAGCTTTGCGTCGCGTGGCAGCCGGCAGCGGCCGAGGCGGCGTGCAAACAGCGGGCTGCCCCTCCGAACCGAGTCCTACGCCGCGGGAGGAAAGCCGCTCTCACCTTTCCGCTCCGGTGGCTTCGTTTGATTGCTCAGAGGCGTCTTCCTCGTCTGAGGAGCCCGCGCTGGACGACTCCTCGTCGCTGTCAGCCAGGCAGTACGTCCGTGGTCTGAATCTGGAAGGGATAGAAATTTTGTGTGGAAAAAAGCGACTTCTAGTGCACCTGCAAAAATATATAATATGCAATTGCAAAAGTGGCCAGAAGAACTACAGAAGGTGGTCAGTGAGCACTTACCGTAACAGATATAGTAGCAGAGATTAGGTAGAATCCAAGAGTGCACAAAAGGGAGCAGCGGGAAAGAGAAGGAATAGAACATTAAGAGAAACAGGTAAGGTAGGCTAAATGCAGAAGAGGGGGGGTTGGGGGTTGGCGGCCATTCAAATCAAATTGAAACAATCGCTTAGCATCTTTACCCGTCTTCCCCGACACGGAGGCTCTCCTCTTCCTTGCCCAGACGAATCAGGTTCATCTTGGTTTCCAGGGTCATCAGGAAGGACCCGCTGTAAGAAATGTCCAGGTCAAACCAAAGACCTGTGGGGCAAACGCTGGTGGTTAGATGATAATTACATGCAGCTCGGAGTCAAAAATAGCCAAAATATGATGTTATTTTTATAGCTCCTATATCATTTTTATAGAATTTATAGCTCTCAGATGAGCTCCCTTCTACCGCTGGCAATAAACAGCAATAAAAAGTGAGCATATGAGGGCGAGGAAGACAATCAAATATGGAATGTGAGGACAAACTATGAACGAGAATGAAGATACATACCAGATACAAAGAGTACACATATGAAGATACATACCAGATACAAAGAGTACACATACGAAGATACATACCAGATACAAAGAGTACACATACGAAGATACATACCAGATACAAAGAGTACACATATGAAGATACATACCAGATACAAAGAGTACACATATGAAGATACATACCAGATACAAAGAGTACACATACGAAGATACATACCAGATACAAAGAGTACACATCAAAAGAAAGCCGAGCGCTGACACGTTTTGAGCGGAACTAAAACGGGACATTTGAATTCCTTCTCTCTCTCTTGCCTTTGTAGTCCATGGAGGGTCTGGATGCTCCAAGGATCTTGGGCGTGGCCACACCCATGTCCAGTTCCGTCAGGGTTAACTCGTTCATGAAGTACGGCAACTGGAAAAGATTTATTTAGAATTACTTCTTCCCAATTACTATTCAACGGAACATCTGTGAGTGAGCGTCCTGGTTAGTGAACGCCCTGGTTAGTGAACGCCCTGGTTAGTGAACGCCCTGGTTAGTGAACATCCAGGTTAGTGAACGCCGTGGTTAGTGAACTTCCTGGTTAGTGAACATCCTGGTTAGTGAACGCCCTGATTAATGAATGCCCTGGTTAGTGAACGCCCAGGTTAGTGAACATCCAAGTTAGTGAATGTCTAGGTCACTGAACGCCCAGGTTGGTGAACATCCTGGTTAGTGAACGTCCTGGTTAGTGAATGTCCTGGTTAGTGAACATCCAAGTTAGTGAACGCCGTGGTTAGTGAATGTCCTGGTTAGTGAACGCCCTGGTTAGTGAATGTCCTGGTTAGTGAACATCCAAGTTAGTGAACGCCGTGGTTAGTGAACTTCCTGGTTAGTGATTGCCCTGGTTAGTGAATGTCCTGGTTAGTGAATGTCCTGGTTAGTGATTGCCCTGGTTAGTGAATGTCCTGGTTAGTGAATGTCCTGGTTAGTGAACGCCCAGGTTAGTGAACATCCAAGTTAGTGAACATCCTGGTTAGTGAACGCCCTGGTTAGTGAATGTCCAGGTCACTGAACACCCAGGTTAGTGAATGTCCAGGTCACTGAACGCCCAGGTTAGTGAACGCCCCGGTTAATGAACGCCCCGGTTAGTGAACATCCTGTTTAGTGAAAATGAGCTTCAAAAACAGGCATGATAGCACACATTTTGTCATTGAAACGTCAAAATGGGGATCGATCAACTCACTCGTATTTTACTAAGTTTCATTTGAATCTTCTTGGAGACCACTTCAGCCCAATGAGGCTCGCGCAGGAAATCCCAGAAGACGCGACCAAGCGCCGCATTCACCCAGGCCACCGGATCCTCCTCCTCCTTGAGCTGCTCCTGTACTGAGCTAGAACTCTGAAACTAGAAGAAAAGTTGACAAATTCACAAAAAAAGCCTAAAAAAAAGATCCTACGATAGTGAACTCCCAGTACGTTTTATAGTCATGGAGTATCTGCTACCTTTTTGTCAGCTCCGGGGCTGCTCTGGGGACTGTGAAGCTCGGAGTTGGCGACAGGAGAGGCGACCGCTTCTTGTTTTGGCAACACGGAGGCCATGTAGACTCGATAGTCCAGTAGCTTGGCTTTGTCGCTCTCTGTTGTCGGGGAGTCCTTCGCCTTGGGCTGTGATGACAAGGCATCGTCCAGACTGCTACGGCTGCTGCTGCGACTGTGGCAGCGCTGAGCTTTGGTCAAAAACAAACACGAGAACGGGGTGAGGGATGACCTTGACCTTGACCATAATTAACAGAGCTCATTAAAACAGAGGAGTGGGATACCATGTTCTGTCCAGATATAAAATGCATCCATAGCGTTCCCAGAAACATGTTTTAGCCACTGAAGATAAAAACTAGCACGGGTGCAACTCTCGAAAAGAAAAACGGAGAACCGTTGTTGCTCACCACTTTTCGACTCTACAGGACTGGCAACCTTCTTCAAATCCACCTTGAGCTTCGAAGCTGAAAGCAACCTTTGGAACCACTCCTCCTTCTCCCGCCCGGTTCTTCCGAACAGATGAAGAGTCGTTTCCCGACCGGAAGAGGATGACCGGACCGGCTCCGAGGCTCCTCCAGTTCCTTCGCCTTTGTTCTTCGCCGCGACGCCCTCGCCGTCGTCACCTTCAGCCTTGGATATGAAGTCGTCCTGTTTCCCGAGCCTGATGCAGATGGGATATTTTTTGTTCCATATTCTTTTCCTGGCGAGGCCGTGAGGCACGAGATATACCTGGAAGATGGTTTGAATGAAAGTCACGTTAGGTTTGGTTGACATATTTTAACGTGTACCACGGTACGCGGTTTCAAAACCATTCAAAATTGCGCATTGCGCGGTTTCTACGATTTGAGAAAAAGTGGACGCCCAAAGTTATTCCTTGTGTGCGGAACTGGGCCTTGATATGTTGACAAAAGTCGTTACGGCCGCGCTGATGTCGGCATTGTGGGTTGACATAGTGCTCACGCCACGGGTCGTACATTACAAGACCTTCAAACGTGATATTTTTATCCATGCTATCATCTCACTACTAAAACCACGCTATGGTAACCTTGTTTCATGGAGGAAACTAGGAATTGGGTAACGTACTTTGCTGTTGGTTAAGTCATAAATCTTCTGACTGACGTAAGTCACGTCGGGTTTGGGTTCGCTGTGTGTGGCCCGCCGTGCGATGTTGTGGTTGGGCTTGGACAGGCGGATGACGGAGCCCTCCAAGCGGACAAACACGGAGTGGGTCAGCGTGGCGTGGTAGGTTTCTGGGTCGTAGTTGATCATCTCGTTCATCCAGCCCTTCAAGAGGAGGAACATTGGTATCAACATATTTATCAATGGTCAGGTTTTCGATTGGGATACCATGGCAGTAGCGCTAGCAGTATTTCAGGTTATATATTTGTATTTGTTTGAGGGAAATAAGTATTTAATGTGACTACTGGTGGAGACCTGGACTGGTGGCCAGCCAATCCCAGGGCACATATAGGCAAACAACCATTCTTCGGGCGAGCCAGCCAATCACAGGGCACATATAGACAAACAACCATTCTTCGGGCGAGCCAGTCAATCACAGGGCACATATAAACAAACAACCGTTCTTCGGGCGAGCCAGCCAATCACAGGGCACATGTAGACAAAAAATCATTCTTCGGGCGAGCCAACCAATCCCAGGGCACATATAAACAAACAACCATTCTTCGGGCGAGCCAACCAATCCCAGGGCACATATAGACAAACAACCGTTCTTCAGGCGAGCCAGCCAATCCCAGGGCACATATAGACAAACAACCATTCTTCGGGCGAGCCAGCCAATCACAGGGCACATGTAGACTAAAAAACATTCTTCGGGCAAGCCAACCAATCCCAGGGCACATATAGACAAACAACCATTCTTCGGGCAAGCCAACCAATCCCAGGGCACATATAGACAAATAATCATTCTTCGGGCGAGCCAGCCAATCACAGGGCACATATAGACAAACAACCATTCTTCGGGCGAGCCAACCAATCCCAGGGCACATATAGACAAACAACCATTCTTCGGGCGAGCCAGCCAATCACAGGGCACATATAGACAAACAACCATTCTTCGGGCGAGCCAACCAATCCCAGGGCACATATAAGACAAACAACCATTCTTCGGGCGAGCCAACCAATCACAGGGCACATATAGACAAACAACCATTCTTCGGGCGAGCCAACCAATCACAGGGCACATATAGACAAACAACCATTCCCACTCACATTCACACCTATGGACAATTTGGAGTGGCTAATTAACCTAGCATGTTTTTGGAATGTATGAGGTCTGCGCGCTAACCACACAACCGCCGTGCAGCCCCACGGAGAACATAATCTATCATATCTCAATATGTGTTGGCCGCACTAATTATGTATGCGGGGGGGGGGGGGGGGGGGGCATGTGGTGGACAACACACGTGGTAGCCCACAAGTGGACAACGCACAAAGACCAACCAAGTGCAAACGTTGCCACGAGCTAGTCAATGACTCAAAACTCAGCCTGTCACACGTACGACGGCCAGTGACCTAGGCTTCCATTTCAAATAAACGCTCACTGACCTTGAAGATTTCTGGTTCCCGAATGTCCAACCTTGCAAGATTCCACCGTTTTCCGTGGCGTTTGGACAGTCTGAAGAACCGATCTGAAGGTTTTGGCCCCGTCAACCACACGACTCCGATAGCTGCGAAGAACCCCAAAGCCACTCCCAGCAACATTCCTCCAATGTACTCCGGCATAGGCAATACAAAATACCCATAGACCAGAATGGTCAGGATGGAAAGGGTGTAGTGGGGAACGCTTGGCGCCGCCACGATACTTTCACATTCGTCCTCGCTGCACGGCTCGGGACTTGTACTCAGAGGCACTTCGGTCGGGTCGCCGGTTCCGGGTTTACCGTCAGTACACGTTTCAAAGTCGTCGCTGTACAGAATGCAGAAGTCCTCATCCTCCTGTTTGGCGAGAGCAGACATGGAGCACTTGTCCAAAGATATGGGAAAAGAAGACGATGATCTGCTGGGACTCTTTGTGTCAAAAGCAAGTGATCCCGAATGGGATTCGGCTGGACCGGAGGCGCCGCTACTCGGGCTTTCGCCCTCCGCGTCATTGCCGTCTTCCTCTTTGATGCAGTAGTTGTTGTTGCTCTCCAGGTGGCCGTTGACGGACGTTAGGTTGTAGAGCTCGGTGGCGCTGGCCGACAGAGCCTTCGGTCGATAGAGGCCGCCGCTGTTGCCGCTCTTCTCGTCCATGATCTTACTCAGGAGTTGAAGCGGCTCGTAGATGGCCTCGGAGAGACGGCGCTTGGTGTCTTCGATTCGCGCCTCAACCTCGGCGACTTTGAAGAAGCTGCGGCTGTCCGGTGAGCTTAGCGGAGTCGCGGGGGCCGTTTTGGAATCGTTTGGAGCCGATGACGGGCTCGCCGTCTGCAACCGAGATTGAGTGAATTGTTTGAAGAGTTGCAGATTAAGGCGGGAGGTCGAATCCTGAGATGTGTCTGAAGATAAGGACTTAACCAGCGATTTCATTAGATGTTTATGTTTTCCGGCGGGGGCAGTAAAAAGGGGGACTCCATCTTTACACTCAACGTCCGAAGAGAAGGATTTAACCATGTTGAGGAAGGGCTTGTCCACCGAGGGAAAGCTCAAGGATTTGGTGGGGGGTGAATTGGAGCCGGGGCCTTTTTGATCGGAAAGATGCGGCGGTGACGTTTTCATGGAGTTGTTAGCGTCAGAAGAGGAATCAACCTCGGCCGGATCGTCCGACTCCGCTTCTTCAAACATCGCCTCGCTCGCCTCGAGAGCGGTCACGATGTTTGACTCGTCCCGCGAGACCGATGTGGTGTACAGCTCTTCCTCCTCCTCCTCTTCCTCCTTCCCAAGAGCTGAGAAGTGAATGGTGATGTTCTGATTGGACGGTGATCGCTGGACATGGAGCTTGGGGGCCGACGCGGGTGGCTGCTCGTCTGTGGGGTGAGTGCTGTCTGCATGGCTAGGGGGCTGGCTGGTCATCGCAGTGCTCCCGCTTTACGTCTGTCACAGGGAGCAAGAGGCAAAATGAGAGTCAGATCATCTGAAGACGACAAAAAAAACGACAATTTCAGGACCGACAAACCCGAGCATGTTTCATCAAATGATATCCTACATTGTTCAAGCTAATGGTAAATTCACAAAATGCTATTTATAGTCGATAACGGCGCCCATGACGACGCTACCTTTCGCTGTTCGGTCACGTTTCCGGAAGTGACATCATCAGGGTTGACACCTCTCAGCTAAAGCGGAGCCAACAAAACCCAAAGTCGACTATATTTTTCATCAAAAATAGTTATCATGCCAAAATGTAGTGTTGCTGCCGGATGTTCACAATTTTTTTTTCGTTTTCCAAAAGAGGAAACTTTAAGACAACAATGGATGAAGCAAGCACAGAGAACGAGAGACACATGGACGCCCAACCTGGAGTTCGGTTCTTTGCAGTGATCGTTTCACTAATGACTATGAAGGAAGCATTTGGCTTGAAAGTACAATGTAAACACATTTTAAAAGATAAAATAAAGAATGAGGTCTAAGTAGCCACACAATCAGCCATTTCTTGTTTACATAATGTCTTCCAAACACGATTCCATGATAGCGACAACGCTGGAAAGCATTATACATACCTCTAGGGGCAAATAAAAATAAGGTGACAGTAGGACTATCCCATATCGGGCATCTTTGGCAAACAAACCAAGATGTCAACATCATCATATTAAGCTGCACAATGTCCTTGACAATTGGACACGCCCTTTAAAATGACGGGCCGTACCAAGTTTGAAAACAATCCAGCTATTTCAGTTTTTAAAAAGGAGGTGATTCTTCCTTGGCTTTCGCTGCGAGCTGCGGGCTATTTGACAACAAGATCAAATTTTGTGACGCATTCCCGTGTGTGTGCTCCTCGGTGCATCGACATCATCGTCATCATCATCATCATCAGCAGCAGACTAGTTCAGACACTCCCTGTCTAGTCAACTTTCATAATTATTCTTCAGAATCTCATGATGGTGGTAATTATCGGGGTGCCCTGAGGCCTGTCCCGAACGATAAAACTGATTTTCTCACCACAGTGCTGTCGCCCAAAATGGAGCAGGTCGCATTTGGATAAAGACGTTGACGTCTCAAGGAACTACACGGTACCAGACCCCCCCGGCCTCTTTGATGGCCACGTCTGGCCCATGTACTTGAAACACAAGAACATCATCAGGGCACATATAGACAAACAACCATTCTTCGGGCGAGCCAGCCAATCACAGGGCACATATAGACAAACAACCATTCTTCGGGCGAGCCAGCCAATCACAGAGCACATATAGACAAACAACCATTCTTCGGGCGAGCCAGCCAATCACAGAGCACATATAGACAAACAACCATTTTTCGGGCGAGCCAGCCAATCACAGAGCACATATAGACAAACGACCATTTTTCGGGCGAGCCAGCCAATCACAGAGCACATATAGACAAACAACCATTTTTCGGGCGAGCCAGCCAATCACAGAGCACATATAGACAAACGACCATTTTTCGGGCGAGCCAGCCAATCACAGAGCACATATAGACAAACAACCATTTTTCGGGCGAGCCAGCCAATCACAGGGCACATATAGACAAACGACCATTCTTCGGGCGAGCCAGCCAATCACAGAGCACAAATAGACAAACAACCATTTTTCGGGCGAGCCAGCCAATCACAGGGCACAAATAGACAAACAACCATTTTTCGGGCGAGCCAGCCAATCACAGGGCACATATAGTCAAACAACCATTCACACTCACATTCATACCTATGGACAATTTGGAGTGGCTAATTAACCTAGCATGTTTTTGGAATGTGGGAGGAAACCGGAGTACCCGGAGAAAACCCACGCATGCAAACTCCACACAGAGATGGCCGAGGGTGGAATTGAACCCAGGTCTCCTAGCTGTCAGGTCTGCGCGCTAACCGCTCGACGTGGGAGGATGACAAATGGCCAAAACGTGACCCAGATTGCATTTCCTTGCTAAACTAACCAGCCCGGCAGACAGCACATCATTTCTGGCCAATTTGTCATTGACCAAATGTATCAATAACCCTGAGTAGCTCATGGAGCCAGCATGACTCGGGCTTATCTCAACGTGTTGCTTCCATGTTCAACATTCTCCTTTGTATCCAATATCATTGAATCAAGTTATTTTTTTTATCCTTAACTTACTAACCACATGATGTTTAGGATATTTGAAGGAAAAAAAAAATAAATATCACCTCCACCAGAGTAGCATGGCTTGGTTTCACAGCCGATAAGAGAATTTTCAAGGTTTACGTCCTATGACTGAACAGAATAAGGAAAACAAACACCACCATTGAAGCAAAGGTCACGCAGACGGCGGACAAGGAAAAGATGGTTGACATTTTAAGCTGCGCTGAATTTTGGAAAACAATTAGACCTTCTCTAGTGTTATAAAATACTTTCCACTAGTGGGAATCAGATAATTGCTCAATCACTGGAGGCGATGGTTATGAAAAACACCCTGTCTGAAGGAAAGCATGTGACAGAGTAGTTTTTAGCGGTGCAAAGTAAGGATGCTCCGATCAGGATTTTATGCTAATTCCAATAGCGATCCTTCATGAGTGAAATCAGAATTAAACATTTTTGTATTTATTTATGTGCTATTGGCCAGCGGTGCCGTATGAATTTATAAAACATTAAATTAAATTAAATTAAATTAAATTAAATTAAATTAAATTAAATTAAATTAAATTAAATTAAATTAAATTGATGGAGGAGATTTTTTTTCTTTTTATGGAGCCCAGAATTCCTGGCTGCAACCATAACCCTAACCTTAGCGTGGTTCGTCACGCCGTCATGTTTCAGGTCATCAAATGAAATTAAATATTAGTCAGTGACATCACAACTAAACACAAAATGCAGTTTTTTTTTTAAAATAAAAATATTTTTTTTCAATTACTCGTTCAAAATCCCAGCCATTTTTCAAAAGACGACTCCTTCAGTAGTGGCCTTTTTAGATCATTTGACTCACAGCATACCGTCTTCTACGGCTATATCAACACGAAACATGTCAAAAGAAAGATTAGACTCCCGCCTTTCATCAGGAAAAAAAGTTTATTTCTACCCTTTTCTGTTCTTTAGTAATCAGCAGGAAAACATTAGTAAGTTTCAGGAAAATATCAGTTGCCAACTAAAAGAGGTGGAAAAATTTGATTAAAAAAATAGAAATATCTATTTGTCATTAAATGAGTGAAGGGAGAAAAAAAATATTATTTTGATGATCTGAAACCTCCAAATGTGAAAAACACGCAAAAAAAAAAAACCAACAAAAAACTGTACTTATATAGTATCCGCACTTGTGCCAATGCAGTCAGCGTGCTGACGCTAGCCAACCCTTCAGTGCTTTATAGGTGTGAAGTGGGCACGGTGCGACAGCCGAGTGGGAGCACACCCTTAGTTTACGCCAGGGTGACAAAGGGCCGCATTGTTACCGCCTGAACAGCAGCTCACCGGAGAGGAAACGGTCCTCTCCAACGAGTTATGTCATTGTTTTCCAAACTAATCTGCAGCTCATGGTGAGTGAGTGAGTGAGTGCTGGAGATGTGGAAAAGCAGTGGCATTATTAATATTTGTTAATATTCTAGCGGGTCCTGAGGTGGAGGGCAGCTTTCACCGCCTGTCTGTAACAACAATAATATAGCTATGCCTATAAATCCAAAATTCCCAATACAATTAGAATTATAGTATAAAGTCTTTTATTAAAAAAGGAGGCTCCGTCATATGCCATGCTTGGAAGCACAGTGTTCAATAATATTTCTGCTTTTATTATTTTTTATTTATTTCTGCTTATATTATTTTATTTTATTTATTTCTGGCGACAGACGACGGACGAACATACAGTGGTGTGAAAAAGTTATTTAATATTTTTGCATGTTTGTCACACCTCAATGTTTCATTCAGATCGCGTCCAATATTTTGGCTTCACACTATCACGTTTTTAAAAAAAATTATATTAATAAATCATGCTCTTTCATGGTTCAATCCGGCCTATTATTTATGTTTTTTCAAATTATATTAATAAATCATGCTCTTTCATGGTTCAATTAGGCCTATTATTTATGTTTTTTTATTATATTAATAAATCATGCTCTTTTGTGGTTCAATCCGACCTATTATTTACGTTTTTTGAAATTATATTAATAAATAACGCTTTTTCATGGTTCAATCCGGCTTATTATTTACATTTTTTTAATTATATTAATAAATCATGCTCTTTCATGGTTCAATCCAGCCTGTTATTTACGTTTTTTTTAATTATATTAATAAATCATGCTCTTTCATGGTTCAATCCGGCCTATTATTTACGTTTTTTGAAATTATATTAATAAATAACGCTTTTTCATGGTTCAATCCGGCTTATTATTTACATTTTTTTTAATTATATTAATAAATCATGCTCTTTCATGGTTCAATCCGGCCTGTTATTTACGTTTTTTTTAATTATATTAATAAATCATCCTCTTTCATTTTCATAGTTCAATCCGGCCTATTATTTACGTTTTTTGAAATTATATTAATAAATAATGCTTTTTCATGGTTCAATCCGGCCTATTATTTACATTTTTTTAAATTATATTAATAAATCATGCTCTTTCATGGTTCAATCCGGCCTATTATTTACGTTTTTTTAAATTATATTAATAAATAATGCTCTTTCATGGTTCAATCCGGCCTATTATTTGCCACATGAAGCATTCTCATACATAAAAATGGCTAAATAAACTCATACAAATATAAAGGCATTCAGAAGACGAATTCAAACATGTTTTTAATGATACAGCATGTAGTAATCGACACTGGTCACCAGGTGTCAGTAATGTTACCGGATTGTGACACACAAGCACCAGACTTGATCACTGTTTTTTTTTTTTTTTTATTCCAGGTTTGAATGACCTCACAACAGGCACGATAATCCCTAACACGGACTAAGCTAACACGGTAAGCTAGGCCGAGCTAAAACTCTGCTATGAACCCCCGATGTCACCGGAACGCATTTATGACAACACAAGTGTCTTATTTATGTCGTAAATGTCTGATCTTCCTCTTATTATGTCAACTATACGGGTAGCGGGAGAGTAAAAGGTGACTATAGGGGTGTTATTTTATGTCTGCAGGGCTCCAATTATGTTAAAAATAGTATTTGTATTCTATTCAACTAAATTATTAAGGAATCCTACTTTGCGAAAAAGCCCTCATGACAGTGGAGGGTGTAACCGATTAAAGTCCAGTTGTGAACCAGTAGTTTAGTAGTTTTAATTACGATAATAGAAATTAAACTAATTACGACATAGAGTGGATCCCCGCATAGTTACTATTCAGCACTTAGGTCCCTGCAAATGTTTGGGGGGTTTTATTATTTTTATTAGCTGTAAGACATAATCATCAACATTGTTCAGAAATCTATTTTTAGTTCATCTATAGAATTCCAGAATTTCACTTTCTTTTTAAAAAAAAAGTCACGTAACTGAGCGCGAGTTTGACTCAGCAGGAAAAGAAGCCAAGTGAAACTGAACTGCCTCTACCAGTTTTACTGCATTTCTAGGAGGGGAGCTGTTTGCCTTTCAAAGAACAGACGGCCCACGACGAGGCGCCGCATCGCCGCATCGCCGCATCGCCGCATCGCCGCATGCTTGGACAATTCAACCATTAGTGGCAGCCGCCAGAACCCGACTATCAAGCCCGGCATTTATTTGTAAGTCACTTTCACCGCCAAATAAGAGACCGGATTCATTCAAATGATTTAGTGGAAAAAAATTATTACCCCCCCACTCCCTCCCACATACCTCATAACTGCTTTACAAATCATGGTTCCGTTTATCACAGCCTCCCGGGAGTCCTGCTGAAGCAGCAAAACAGCCCCAGACCGTCACACTACCACCACCATATTTGACCTTTGGCATGATGTTCTTTTTTTGACGCCAGGTGTCATGGGGCACTCAACTTTCTAAAAGTTACAATTTTCATGATGTGGTTTTGGTCTTGGATCCCTGCCATGCAGGCCATTTTTGCCGAGTGTCTTTTCGCCTGTTCCTTGGATGTTATGGTGGGTTCTTTTGTGACCTATCTTGCCATCTTGGGGTCATTCTAGTTGGCCCGCCACTCCTGGGAAGGTTTACCGCTGCCATGTTTTCAACATTTGTAAACAATGGCTCTCACTGTGGTGTGCTGGAGTCCCAAAATTGTAAACTTTTCCCAACCTTTTCCTCATAACTGCTTTACAAATCATGGTTCCGTTTATCACAGCCTTCCGGGAGTCCTCCTGAAGGAGCAAAACAGCCCCAGACCGTCACACTACCACCACCATATTTGACCTTTGGCGTGATGTTCTTTTTTTGACGCCAGGTGTCATGGGGCACTCAACTTTCTACAAGTTACAATTTTGATAAAATGTCTTGGGGAACATCATGATGTGGTTTTGGTCTTGGATCCCTGCCATGCAGGCCATTTTTGCCGAGTGTCTTTTCGCCTGTTCTTTGGATGTTATGGTGGGTTCTTTTGTGACCTATCTTGCCATCTTGGGGTCATTCTAGTTGGCCCGCCACTCCTGGGAAGGTTTACCGCTGCCATGTTTTCAACATTTGTAAACAATGGCTCTCACTGTGGTGTGCTGGAGTCCCAAACCTTTAACCTTTTCCCAGATTGATAGATCTCAATTGATTCCATACCTCCATTTTGTATAGCGCTTATCCTCAGGGTCATGGGGGGGATGCTGGAGCCTATCCCAGCTGGACTGGCAATCAAGAACCGGAGTACCCGGAGATAACCCACGCACGTACGGGGAGAACATGCAAACAAATTGCTGGCTGTGTGGCCAACCTGGTAACCACTTATCCACCGTGCAGCCCTCTCAATTCAGATTTGGATATTTTTCTCCCATAATAATGAAATAAACTGCATAAAACTTCATTGCATATCTGACAAAATATCAATATGCGGCCCCCACAGGATACAAAAACCGGACACCCCTGCTTTATCTGGACTTTGCCCTCATGCAGGTCATTTGGAGCTCAGGAATCGGATCGATAATGAGTTCACATTTACTGGCAAAGTGCTTACCGTGTATTCTCAGGGCCATTCAATCCGGCGGAGAACGTACATATTCCCACTGCAGAGTCAAGTTTCACATGGCCGTCATGTTCGGAGGGATTCTGGAAAACGTCAACAAATATGGAATTCCATGTTATTCCATGTTTGGGATATGAAAAGTGTGTACATCATCATGGAAGCGCACTAATAGTCGGCATATGACCGCATTCGACCTCTTAATGAATATTATTAACCCCAATAATGGCCACCACGAGTTAATCACACACGAAGAGTCTTTGAGTCGCGTTTCGCTCACCAGACAGAGTCGACGTGAAAGAGAAAGTGGCTAGCAATGCCGGAGTTCCAATCCCCTGCGCTGTCAAATCCGTATTGGTCGAAGGTTATTCCGACACATATTGTTACAATAACAGGTTCCAAACACACACATTACCGTGGGAACACAACTTTTTCTCCTCCTCCGGTATGCGTCCAACAAAACGGAGTACCCAAAAGACTCGCCTTCGTCCCCGCAACACCCCAACGCGGTGAGCAAAATGCGGGTTTTTATCAGTAGTTCTTCAACTGTTCCTTGTCTCGCCGAGCCTGTTGACAACTGACTCGATTCTATGAAGAAAAAACCCACTGAATGTTATCGAGGCGTAAGTAATCAAACATCGAGTCAGGGCATCGAGACTTCACTATGTGTTCAATGCCTTGTCGAGCGATGTTGCGAAACTCTACTAAAAGGGTCTAGAAGAGACGACGAACACGTGACAAGGAAAACAATGCCCACTTGAAGAAGTTGATTACATTTACGTAGTTGCACATTTTGGGTCAACGGACGAGCAAAACAAAAACAAAATAATTATATTGTTATTGTGTCACAATGTTTTAAAATTAATACTACATAAACAGTACATCTTGAAATGAATTGAAATAGAAATGATGTGTTCCAATCGTAATGAATCGTGTTGACGTTAGTGTAGTGATGTATTAAGTGAATGTAGGCGTTGAACATGAAACATGATGAAGTAGGATTAGGTCAACACTAAAAAGTTTAAATATTTCTAAAGAAATATCACTATAACAATATTAATAATTAGAATTACAATTCAGTGAATTCCTTATTTACAAATGAATTATTTTTGTATTTATACAGTAGCATAGAAAACCTGCTTACGACCTAAATATGTTTTCACCATTATTAGAGCCTTCTAGACATGAAATAACACCCCTATAATCGCCTCTGTGCTTGTATTTCCCAATGTAGTCGACGTAATAACAAAAAATATGTGGAAACAATAAAGTGGCCCGCCAACCTGAATGACAAAAGAGGTCACAAAAGACCCCACAACGGTCCAAAGTGTTCATGACCACAATAAGAACGACACTGGGCATAAAAGTTCTACATGAAAAACATTATGAAGGAGGATTAAGTCAACACTGAAATGTGGCAAAGTTTAAATATTAAAAAAAATCACAATAACAATATTCATAATTAGAATTACAATTCAATGAATTCCTTAGTCACAAATGAAGTATTTTTGTATTCCTACAGTAGCAAACAATGTTTTTACCATTATTAGAGCCTTCTAGACATGAAATAACACCCCTATAATCACCTATGCGCTTGTATTTCCCAATGTAGTCAACATAATAACAAAAAATATGTGGAGACAATGGAGTGGCCTGCCAACCTGAATGACAAAAGAGGTCACAAAAGACCCCACAACGGTCCAAAGTGTTCATGACTCCACTATAATAAAGAAACTGGGCATAAAAGTTCTAAGACCAAAACCACAGCTGAACAAAAACAAGAAGAATGTCCGTCCATTTGTTGGTGACCTCAAGATGAAACCATCTTGGGTTCTCCAGCAGGACAATGATCCAAAACACACCAGCAGGTAAGCAAATTGGGAAAAGTTTGAAGTATATGAGAAGGGAAGGAGAAAGAGCTGTTTTATTTATAATACTTTTTTTGCGAGACTCTAGCGCCCCTGTGTGGAATTTTGATGAAGTACAACTGTTCTAGTCCACTCCCCTGAAGACGCTGCCTGTTTTTAAATGTTCTTTCTCAAAGATTAATAAAATGCTTTATGTTTTTCCTGAACACTTGCCTTTTTAAATTTACATTTTATTGATTTTTTACCCTTAAAAGTACAGTTCTGCTGCACACACTTAGCACAGTGTAATACTAAGGAAAATACCATGTAATAATAAGAATATGAAAATAAATATCTGATGAAGATCCATGTGATGCATTCTTAGCAGTTGAATAAATATTATTATTAAAGATATTTTGGTACTGATATCCAATAACTTCATACAATTCATGCTACATTTTTGTACGGCATGATCAATATGAATAAAGATCATAATTTCATGTTTCAGTTTCCAAGTATACACGTCAAGTATCAATAATAAATCAATAAACATTGAGGAATAATTATCAACGTTTCAATTCAATCTTGTTGCTCAAGAGTGAGTTTGTGTTAGCGGCGCTGCTAAGTTAGCAGTTAGCTTGATGAGCCTCAGCTGACGCGGCATATTGTTCGATACCCATGCGTACCGCATGTTTCCATGAGTCATATGTAAGTGTTGTGCAACTAAGTGTGTGTATAGCGAAGGCCAAGACAGGCATTGCACTGAGCTTGAGTTGGAATGGATGTAAACGTGCAGTAATAATAATATATATTCTAATTATATATATATTATAATAACATCTACCTCCCTGGTCCTTTCACTTTCCTCCACCATGGATGGTCTCCCTTGTGGTCTTCTGGAGTGTCTTAGTCTCATCCAGGGTCTATTCATCTCCAAGAAAAGAGGCAAAGACGAGAGGCTTTACCTCATGCTAGGTAGCAGTCTTATGTGGCCCATCAGAGAAAAAGCCAAAAAAAAAGGAGTGTTTTCTATTTTTTGGGCTTGGCAAAGAGAGCAAGGAGCCCACTCGAGGAGCAGAGGGTCTTAGAGATGGAGGATTTGTTTGGAGGAGATCTCTCCAGCCAAAAAGGAGGATTAGCGCCATACAGGTTCCCATGGAACCTTTGGAACCCAGGCAGGTGGAGGGGGCTTAGGGGGGTTTACCACGCCCCTGCATGGTGAATGGGGGGGGGCACACAACATCCGACGTCATCACACAGCAGACACCTGTCCATTGTGGGGGGAGGGGGGTATCACACAGGTAATATTTAGCCAGTATTGGGACTTCAGAACTGCAGGAATTTACACTGATATCATCGATACAGATTGGTGCTGCTATCATCGATACGGTATCGTTCCGCCGTCATCGATACGGTATCGTGCCGCTATCATCGATACAGTATTGGTGCCGTTATCATCAATACAGATTGGTACCGCTATCATCGATACGGTATCGTTCCGCTGTCATCGATGCGGTGTCGTGACGCTGTAATTGATATGGTATTGGTGCCGCTGTTAGCGATACGATATCGATGCCTCCGTCATTGAAACCGTATTGGTGCCGCTGTCATTGATACAGTATTGGTGCCGCTGTCATTGATACGGTATCGTTCCGCTGTCATCGATATGGTATCGTTCCGCTGTTATGTTTACGGCATCGTTCCGCTGTCATCGATATGGTATCGGTGCCACTGTCATCGATACGGATTGGTGCCGCTATAGTCGATACGGTATCGTGACGCTATAGTCGATACGGTATCGTGACGCTATCATCGATACGGATTGGTGCTGCTATCGTCGATACGGTATCGTAACGCTATCATCGATACAGTATTTGTGCTGCCATTATCAATACGGTATCGTGCTGCTATCATCGATACGGTATCATGCCACTATCACCGATACGGTACCGCTATTATCGATATGGTATCGTGCTGCTATCATCGATACAGATTGGTGTCGCTATTATCGATACAGTATTGGGGCCTTTGTTACCTTCATGACCTTAATTACCTTAATTACTTTTATTACCTTTGTTACCATTATTACCTTTATTACCTTTGTTACCTTTATTACCATTATTACCTTTATTACTTTATTACCTTTATTACCTTTATTACCTTTATTACCTTTATTACCTTTATTACCTTTATTGTTCTTCCCAGCAGCCAAAGCAAGAATCTTCCTTATTTTTTTCCATCGATCTCCGTCCCCTCATCTAGCGTCCCCCCCCCCCCCTTGAGGAGTTGTCCAACAGTAAATTACGAGACTTTTGAAAGAGACGATCGCCAGGAGTCGTGGAACAGAGATGGCGTGCACGGCGGGGTTTGGGTAATTAAGCCTCGGCTGTCGTCACGGCCGCAACCACACAGCATCCTTGTTTGTATGTTTGTACCAGTCCGCTCATGAAGGCGTCAAAGCGTCTTTGAAACCTGTACTGGGGGGGGGGGGTCCGCTAGTCAAGTCGACTCCATCAGTTGTCATATTTCATATCTTAAAGTGGCAGACACTCGTATACACTCGGACGCCATATTTGGTTTTTCAGATTTCAGAATAGAGACTTGACTTGACACTTTTTTTCACAGATTTTGGGGTTTAAAGACTTGTGACTTACTGGCGACTTGCAAAATCCTGATTTGGTCCCACCTCTGCTACCCCCCCCCCCCCAAAAAAAAGGGTTTCCAATCAGCACTAAAGTCTATGATTTGACTTCAGACTTGACTCGATGTCTTGACTAGAGACTTGACTTGACATGTTTTTTTCCCAGATTTTGGGGTTTAAAGACTTGTGACTTACTGGCGACTTGCAAAATCCTGATTTGTTCCCACCTCTGCTACCCCCCCCCCCCCCAAAAAAAACGAGTTTCCAATCAGCACTAAAGTCTATGATTTGACTTCAGACTTGACTCGATGTCTTGACTAGAGACTTGACTTGACATGTTTTTTTTCCCAGATTTTGGGGTTTAAAGACTTGTGACTTATTTGAGACTTGCAAAATCCTGATTTGGTCCCACCTCTGCTACCCCCCCCCCCCCCCAAAAAAAAACAAGTTTCCAATCAGCACACAAGTCTATGATTTGACTTCAGACTTGACTCGATGTCTTGACTAGAGACTTGACTTGACATGTTTTTTTTCCCAGATTTTGGGGTTTAAAGACTTGTGACTTACTTGAGACTTGCAAAATCCTGATTTGTTCCCACCTCTGCTACCCCCCCCCCAAAAAAAACGAGTTTCCAATCAGCACTAAAGTCTATGATTTGACTTCAGACTTGACTCGATGTCTTGACTAGAGACTTGACTTGACATGTTTTTTTTCCCAGATTTTGGGGTTTAAAGACTTGTGACTTACTTGAGACTTGCAAAATCCTGATTTGGTCCCACCTCTGCTACCCCCCCCCAAAAAAACGAGTTTCCAATCAGCACACAAGTCTATGATTTGACTTCAGACTTGACTCGATGTCTTGACTAGAGACTTGACTTGACATGTTTTTTTCTTCAGATTTTTGGGTTTAAAGACTCACTGGAGACACAAAACCCTGATTTGTTCCCAACTCTGCTACCCCCCCCCCCCAAAAAAAAACAAGTTTCCAATCAGCACTCAAGTCTATGACTTGACTTCAGACTTGACTCGATGTCTTGACTAGAGACTTGACATGTTTTTTCCCAGATTTTTGGGTTTCAAGACTTACTGGAGACTTGCAAAACCCTGATTTCTTCCCACCTCTGCTACCCCCCCCCCCCACAAAAAAAACCCAAGTTTCCAACCAACCAGTGCAATAAACAATGCATGACTTTATAGCAGATATCAGCTTTCAGAGACTTAACCTAAAACTGAGTGCGTACCTGGAGAGTCCAGGGCATATCGAAGGGTCGGGTAGGAATGAGCATCCACCCCAGAAGCCCCGCCCCATGGTGACACCCCTTCATCAAAGCCGCAAATGTTGCCTTTTTTTCTTCCAGGGTGGCAGAAATGAACGTTTTAAAGTCCCCGTATCATCCTCATTACCAGGCCTCAAAGCCTGGCATTGATTCCAAAGGCGCTCATTTGAATTTTTAATCACACGTACGTACGACCGGCGCACTCAGCAACTACGGAGACGCCAGCGAGCGCATCCACGCCCCGGCGCTCTCATCTCTGCTCCTTCAGCTCTTTCAAAGTATTCCGCCTGTGAAGTCGGGAAGTTCAAACTTTCACTTAAAAAAAAAAAAACGTCTCGGCTAATATTGTTCCGGCGTGTTTGAATTTGCGGCGACAAGTACGTGCGCGGCGTGCGTGACTTAACGCTCGCTTTTGATTGCACGGCCGAGGTTACTATTCGGTGTCACTGTTCTCTTTGATGTCAAATGTGTAGTTTGAGCATAGAAAATATTGTATATTATATATTACACGTGGATATATTGTTGCTACGTGGGACCTCCTCGTGCTGGGTTGCCATGCGCATACAAAGTCCCGCCTAATCTGGAGAGACTTTGTCACTCAAGCAATAACAGGGAGAAAGAATCCTTAGATCTTCCTGCAAGAAATACACCTTTGAATCTGAATTTCCTTGCAGGAAAAAAGGGCCTTTGAAAATCTAATGCATAAACATTATCCCCCCCCCCACTCCCGACCCGTCCCCCCGCCCCTCTACTTCTACTTACCTCCGTTCCCTCCCATCACCTATAAGCGCAGCAGCTTCTGAGCGACTTTGGAACAACTTCCCTTTTTGAGAGTCCCGGGTAACTTAAATAAGGAGCGGCTGGGGATTCCGATATTGTTCCGTCTCATCAAAGGCCGAGATCCGCGGCAATCCCTCCCGTGACTTTTCTCTTCCCGTCTGTCAACACCGAGTCTTCAAGAAAGATGCTCATCTTCAAGAAGCCGGGTCCTGTAATTCCATATGTAGCCCTCTGTCTGCCCGACTCGCAGGGGTTTTTTCAAAAGGCTTTGTTAAGACGCGGGCCGGCTCAGGGGAGTGCAGGCGAGGATGTTAGCATTGGTTCAGCCAGCTAGCACAGAGAGACTGTAATTAGCGATATTATTATTATTATATTATAATATTATAATACAGCGGGGGTGTCCAAACTGCAGCTGGAATGCAAGAATAAAGTCAAGTCAAGAATAAAGTTTGATGACTTGATCGTCATCAAAATAGCAATCGTGTCAAAATGTTGCGTTGCTGCTGGATGTTCATGCTATGCATTGGTTCAGCCAGCTAGCAGAGAGAAACTGTAATTAGCGATATTATTATTATAATTTTATAATATAGCGGGGGTGTCCAAACTGCAGCTGGAATGGAAGAATGCAAGTCAAGTCAGGAATAAAGTTTGATGACTTGATCGTCATCAAAATAGCAATCGTGTCAAAATGTCGCGTTGCTGCTGGATGTTTATACCATGCATTGGTTCCGCCGGCTAGCAGAGAGAGACTGTAATTAGCGGTATTATTATTATTATATTATAATATAGGAGGGGTGTCCAAACTGCAGCCCGTCACACATTCTAAAAATGTCATTAAACAACAAAATAAACCCGATAAAAATGGCATTGAACAACAAAACAAAGCCAAAAAATCAGCAGTACTTTTGCAAGAATAAAGTCAAGTCAATAATAAAGTTTGATGACTAAACCGTCATCAAAATAGCAATCGTGTCAAAATGTCGCGTTGCTGCTGGATGTTTATACCATGCATTGGTTCCGCCGGCTAGCAGAGAGAGACTGTAATTAGCGATATTATTATTATTATATTATAATATAGGAGGGGTGTCCAAACTGCAGCCCGTCACACATTCTAAAAATGTCATTAAACAACGAAACAAACCCGATAAAAATGGCATTGAACAACAAAACAAAGCCAAAAAATCAGCAGTACTTTTGCAAGAATAAAGTCAAGTCAAGAATAAAGTTTGATGACTAAATCGTCATCAAAATAGCAATCATGTCAAAATGTTGCGTTGCTGCTGGATGTTCACACCATGCATTGGTTCAACCAGCTAGCAGAGAGAGACTGTAATTAGCAATATTATTATTATATTATAATATAGCAGGGGTGTCCAAACTGCAGCCCGTCACACATTCTAAAAATGTCATTAAACAACAAAACAAACCCCAAAAAATCAGCAGTACTTTTGAAAAAATAAAGTCAAAATATAAAAAAAAAACATCATCTAATAAGAAAAATTATATTTTAGTGAAATATATTATTTTTCAAAGCGGCTCAAATATGCTTTTTCTATTTTTCCGACCTTTTACTGCCAACGTTTCAGATCACGAGTTTCATGTATTTGGAAGTGAGCCCTTCGGATGTTTGTGATGGCTCTGATCGTCATCAAAATAGCAATCGTGTCAAAATGTTGCGTTGCTGCTGGATGTTCATACAATTCCAGTGATACTGTAAGTTTGTTTTCATTTCCAAAAGAGCCTTTTTGAAGACCAAAACGTATGAAGGAAGTGCAGCGCATTGAGTTCTCTCAGATGTTAGGAAGTGTTATGAAATCATCTTTACCACAAAACAATTCCCTGCTATCATCGTCACAGCAGGGCGTCCATTTTGTGGTAAAAGTGTGCTGTAATGCTTTAAAGGGGAGGAAATAAAAGCCCGTCTTTATTCTTTGCACCTCGTAGCCTGGATACATTAAACACAATCAAAGATGCCATTTGCCTGCCATCTGCGTTTCATCTTTGAAGACTTGAGACGGAAACGGAGCTCATCCCGCTTGGAAGTACGGATGCTTTGACTTTCCCAACCTTTTCACAACAACACATCGGATTGGAAGTTGGAGGTGGAGGAAAAAAGACGAGAGACAAAATTGTCTCTTAAGTATTCCCGTGTCATTTTTTATCGTTTTCATCTTGTCATCGTGAAGTTTTACAGTATTTACAGTATTTACAGTATTTACAGTATTTACAGTATTTACAGTATTTACAGTATTTGTCACGGATGCGGCTCCGTAAATCCTTGAAATCGGCGTTCCGCATCGCCGCTTGTGATGCGGCTTGACAATGCGGCTAACTAATGTATCGACTCATAAACGTGACTACTTTTTAAAAAATGACTTTACCCGGAAAAGTTCCCACTTACACCCCGGAGCAATCCTGCTTTATTCCCGGATATTCAAAGTGCATTCTAAAACTTCCGACTGCATTCTGTTTGCATTCCAGATATTCCGTTCCCATTCCGGTGACGGGACCCCATGTTTGGAACACGTTAAAAACATATGGAATAACATTTGAACGGTATCCGAACTGCACTCTGACGGCGTTCCAAATATTCTTACAGGATTCCAGCATTCCAAACATTCTCAAAATATTTGGCCAAAAATTAGTCACATCTTGTCGTACCGCCAAGGAAAAAAGGAGCCGAGCTTAGCCATTGGCCGCCAACGTGGACGGTGCAGAAGTCCTGTGATTGACTGCCAACCAGTCCAAGGTGTAGAGTCAAGTTTGGAGTCAAGTCATAGACTTGAGTGCTGATTGGAAACTTGTTTTTTTGAAGGGGGGGGGGTAGCAGAGGTGGGAACAAATCAGGGTTTTGCAAGTCTCAAGTAAGTCTTTAAACCCAATAATCTGGGGAAAAAACCCTGTAAAGTCAAGTCTCTAGTCAAGACACCGAGTCAAGTCTTAAGTCAAGTCATAGACTTGAGTGCTGATTGGAAACTTGTTTTTTTGAAGGGGGGGTAGCAGAGGTGGGAACAAATCAGGGTTTTGCAAGTCTCAAGAAACGTATCAAGTCAAGTCTCTAGTCAAGACATCGAGTCAAGTCTGAAGTCAAATCATAGTCTTGAGTGCTGATTGGAAACTTGTTTTATTTTTTTGGGGGGGGGTAGCACAGGTGGGAACAAATCAGGGTTTAGCAAGTCTCAAGAAACGTGTCAAGTCAAGTCTCTAGTCAAGATATTGAGTCAAGTCTTAAGTCAAGTCATAGACTTGAGTGCTGATTGGAAAGTTGTTTTTTGGGGGGGAGCAGAGGTAAGAACAAATCTGGGTTTTGCAAATCTCAGGTAAGTCACAAGTCTTTAAACCCAAAAATCTGGGAAAAAACCCTGTAAAGTCAAGTCTCTAGTCAAGACATCGAGTCAAGTCTGAAGTCAAATCATAGTCTTGAGTGCTGATTGGAAACTTGTTTTATTTTTTTTTGGGGGGGGGGGGTAGCACAGGTGGGAACAAATCAGGGTTTAGCAAGTCTCAAGTTAGTCTTTAAACCCCCAAAACTGGGAAAAAACGTGTCAAGTCAAGTCTCTAGTCAAGACATCGAGTCAAGTCTTAAGTCAAGTCATAGACTTGAGTGCTGATTGGAAAGTTGTTTTTTTGGGGGGGGGGGCAGAGGTAAGAACAAATCTGGGTTTTGCAAATCTCAGGTAAGTCACAAGTCTTTAAACCCAAAAATCTGGGAAAAAACCCTGTAAAGTCAAGTCTCTAGTCAAGACATCAAGTTAAGTCTGAAGTCAAATCATAGTCTTGAGTGCTGATTGGAAACTTGTTTTATTTTTTTGGGGGGGGGGGTAGCACAGGTGGGAACAAATCAGGGTTTTGCAAGTCTCAAGAAACGTGTCAAGTCAAGTCTCTAGTCAAGACATTGAGTCAATGCTACAGTCAAGTCATAGACTTGAGTGCTGATTGGAAACTTGTTTTTTGGGGGGGTAGCAAAGGTGGGAACAAATCGGGGTTTTGCAAGTCTCAAGAAACGTGTCAAGTCAAGTCTCTAGTCAAGACATTGAGTCAAGTCTGAAGTCAGGTCATAGACTTGAGTGCTGATTGGAAACTTGTTTTTTGGGGGGGTAGCGAAGGTGGGAACAAATCGGGGTTTTGCAAGTCTCAAGAAACGTGTCAAGTCAAGTCTCTAGTCAAGACATTGAGTCAAGTCTGAAGTCAGGTCATAGACTTGAGTGCTGATTGGAAACTTTTTGGGGAGGAGGTAGCAGAGGTGGGAACAAATCAGGGTTTTGCAAGTCTCAAGTAAGTCTTTAAACCCAAAAATCTGGGAAAAAACATGTCAAGTCAAGTCTCTAGTCAAGACATGGAGTCAAGTCTGAAGTCCCGGGTCATTGATGGGTGTGGTGTAGACACGGATCTGGACATTTCCCAGCCTGGTGACGTCATGATGCCAATTAGCCCCAAGGTGAGTCGCGGTAAACGATAACGGGGAGGAATACTGTAAAGTTGTGAAGTATTTTGAGAAGAACCTAAGCGGAACCTAAGCCTCTGACGTCGGAACATGGGGGGGTTGGGGGGGTGGGATATGAGCAAAGAGGATGAGAGGGAAAGGTATAGGAGGCCTTTTGTGATTTTACATGTGACAGGAGTGAAATGAGGGATGGAAATAGAACAATGGAAGAAGAGCTGAGCTTCTGAGGAGGCCCTCAAAGACTTCCATCTTAGAAGCTGATAAAAGCCCCTCCACTCCCCTCTTCTTCTGTGGCTCAGACACATGCGCACACATCTACACGGCTCTCTGAAGACAAAATCTTCAAGCTCCGTGCGTGTGCTTCCTGAGCGACGGATCACCAAGATGTGACAAAGATGATGGTTTCAAGCCGCGGAGTCGGGAGCGATGCCGAGTCCTGATCCTGGCGTGACAAAAGTAGAGTAAACATGGGAAACATACCAGGGAATTTTGCTCCAAGCTCTCGGTATCCGCAGTAAATGTCAAAAAAGGGCGACTCAAGTCACATGACTTGACTCGAGTTACACTTGCATGACTAGCACTGGAAAAAGACTTGATATTGCAGACCATCTTCATGACTTGACACTCGACTGGGACTTGCGATACGGTCCCTGACATGATTCATCAACTTAGCTTAGATATCGTTTGGAATTATGTTCTGCATCATTTGACTTGACTTCCAACTTCCTTGGCAATCACTCAAATTTCAGCGTTCAGTGTTTATGGATTTAATAAAAGCCTCCGATACAACTATTCACGATATCCGAATTACAAAACAAGATATGAAATCAGAGGGTAAGCTTAAAGATATTATGTGGCGTACCCCAGGGGTCAATACCGGGACCAAAACTGTTCTATTTTTATAAAAAAAACGACATCTGTAAAGCTTTTCTTGGAGAAGAAACAACCACATTTTGTTTTGGAATTATGTTCTGCATCGTTTGACTTGACCCAACTTCCTCGGCACTCAGCGGAATTTCAGCGGAAAAGACCGATGCTGTAGACCACAGGAAGTGCGCAGACGCAATGTTTATGGATTTAATAAAAGCCTTCGATACAACTATTCACAATATCTGAATTAGAAAAACAAGATATGAAATCAGAGGGTAAGCTTAAAGATATTATGCGGCGTACACCAGGGGTCAATACCTGGACCAAAACTGTTCTATTTTTTTTTTATTAAAAAACGACATCTGTAAAGCTTTTTTTGGAGAAGAAACAACCACATTTTCTTCCGAAACAGTACACAAGAGCTTCTTTCTCACCATGACGAAATAGATCTCAATCCGGAAGTGACATCATCAGAGTGACAACTTAAGCAAAGTAAACAAGCTAGGTTCACTAAATTTCTCATCAAAATAGTAATCAACCCAAAATGTTGTGTTGCTGCTGGATGTTCACAGTATCCGAGTGATACTTTTCCTTAATAGGAACATTGACTTGACCAAATTTCCTCGGCACTCATTGAAATTTCAGCGGAAAAGACCGATGCTGTAGACCACAGGAAGTGCACAGCCACAATGTTTACGGATTTAATAAAAGCCTTCGATACAATTATTACCAATATCTGAATTACAAAACAAGATATGGAATCAGGGAATTAGCTTAAAGATATGATGCAGCGTACCCCAGGGGTCAATACCGGGACCAAAACTGAAATAAAAAAAAAACTAAAAAGCTCTTACTCCGGAAGTGACATCATCAGAGTGACGACTCTCATCTTAAGCAAAGTAAACAAGCTAGGTTCACTTATTTTCAAAATAGTAATCAATCCAAAATGTCGTGTTGCTGCTGGATGTTCACAGTATCCGAGTGATACTTTTCCTTAATAGGAACGTTGAAGCAAGTGTCGAGTGATCATTTCACTGATAACTACCATGAAAGGAAGTATTTAGCTAAAAAAAAAAAACGACGTCAAAGTTGGCTACGGAACAGAACAAGTCATATCCTGTTTACATAATGTCTTCTAAACACTAGTCCATGATAGCGACAAGGCTGTAAAGGTGCATGTTTTTTTTTCACGAAGACGGGTTGCACAATTATTGTCCACCATTATTGTTTTCTAAAAACGTCAGATCCCATTAGAAATAAACGCAAAGTTAATCCGCATGATCACACGAGTGATCCGCTAAATAATAGATCACAATGATCTTGCGAGTCTTTTCTTTTGACGTCTGCGCTGTGATGAGACGCAGGAAGTGCTTCGTTTAACTTAACACGCCGCTCCTCAACAGTTTGCCCCGTCGCCCACAGCGGCGGGCGTGTTTTTTTTTTTTTAAAAAAGGAGAAATCATCGGGATAAGAGATTAGCTGTCAGGCGGCGAGACGACGACGCCGTCGCTCCTAAAATTAGCCGGGCGAGGACTCTTTGTGTCAAAAATGAATGGAAGCCAACCCGCGACGACAAAGGTTATCACACGGGAAAGATGACTCACTCTGATTTTCCCTGAAAGGAAAATCGGCAGAAATAAAGGCGGGAGCAAAGGGTGACTGATTACAACGACGAGGAAAAAAAAAAAACAACAAACCGAAGTCGTCGCCTCGTCGCTAATCGCTATTGCGCCTTTGATATGTCAGCAGCGTACAAGCTATAGTTCTATCATTCATGACTTTTGGTGAACACGCCATGGCGGAGGACCGTATTTGCTGACGGGAGGGGGGGGGGGAAGGAACGCTTTGAAAGAGATATGCTAATTTAGCAAAGGAGCAAAAGAACAACATGAAATATCTCCCAATGAATAGCCCAGAGACTTTTAAGTCTGAACATCCTTCAGAAGTTCTTGATCTTCTCACCACAACCTACATTTAGAGCAGGAAAGGAGCTTCAAAGCGCCGTCGCTTCATGAGTTTCATTCCTTCCAAATCAGGACTAATAAAGGTTATCGACGCTAATGGGACACAGGAAACTGCGATATGTAAACATTAGCATGTTAGCATGTTTCACATTGTGTCCCTCTCGCTGGCGCCTCGTTTTCCTCCCTTCTTCTTTCATCGTTGATGTTTGATTTTTTTGTTTTGTTTTTGTGCGAGCGTTTTAAGTTCGGCTTCAAAGTGAAAGTAAACAACACCAATTCTTTGGAATCGTGGAGGGGTGGAGCTTGTTTTTGGCCTCCGTAGTCATTTTTTTTTTGGATGAAGCAAGTTCAGAGAAAGAAGCAATGCCGCTTTTATTGTTTTATTATTTTTCTTAGACACTGTAGAAACTTGTTTTTTTTGGGGGGGGGGGGTGTGTGAGCAGAGGTGGGGACAAATCAGGGTTTTGCAAGTCTCAAGTAAGTCTTTAAACCCCAAAATCTGGGAAAAAACGTCTCGAGTCAAGTCTGAAGTCAAATCATACTTAAAACTTGTTTTTTTGGGGGGGGGGTACCAGAGGTGGGAACAAATCAGGGTTTTGCAAGTCTCAAGTAAGTGACAAGTCTTTAAAGTCAAGTCTCTAGTCAAGACATCGAGTCAAGTCTGAAGTCAAGTCACAGACTTGAGTGCTGATTGGAAACTTGTTTTTTTGGGGGGGGTACCAGAGGTGGGAACAAATCAGGGTTTTGCAAGTCTCAAGTAAGTGACAAGTCTTTAAAGTCAAGTCTCTAGTCAAGACATCGAGTCAAGTCTGAAGTCAAGTCATAGACTTGAGTGCTGATTGGAAACTTGGGGGGTAGCAGTGGTGGGGAAAAATCAGGGTTTTGCAAGTCTCAAGTAAGTCACAAGTCTTTAAACCCCAAAATCTGGCAAAAAACGCGTCAAGTCAAGTCTCTAGTCAAGTCTGAAGTCATAGACATGAAAATCTTAGTTTTTTTGGGGGGGGGGGTAGCAGAGGTGAGAACAAATCAGGGTTTTGCAAGTCTCAAAGAAGTCAAAGGTATTTGAACCCAAAAATCTGGGAAAATAACGTGTCCAGTCAAGACATCAAGTCAAGTCTGAAGTCATAGACTTGAAAATTTTAGTTTTTTTTTGAGGGGGGGTAGCAGAGGTGAGAACAAATCAGGGTTTTGCAAGTCTCAAAAAAGTCACAAGTCTTTAAACCCAAAAATCTGGGAAAAAACGGGCCAAGTCATGACATCAAGTCAAGTCTGAAGTCATAGACTTGAAAATATTTGTTTTTTTTGGAGGGGGGGGGGTAGCAGAGGTGGGGACAAATCAGAGTTTTGCAAGTCTCAAAGAAGTCACAAGTCTTTAAACCCAAAAATCTGAGAAAATAACATGTCCAGTCAAGACATCAAGTCTGAAGTCATAGACTTGAAAATGTTATTTTTTTTGAGGGGGGGGGGTGGCAGAGGTGGGGACAAATCAGGGTTTTGCAAGTCTCAAAGAAGTCACAAGTCTTTAAACCCAAAAATCAGAGAAAATAACGTGTCAAGTCAAGTCTCTAGTCAAGTCTGAAGTCATAGACATAACAAATTTAGGTTTTTTTTGGGGGGGGGTGGCAGAGGTGAGAACAAATCAGGGTTTTGCAAGTCTCAAAGAAGTCACAAGTCTTTAAACCCAAAAATCTGAGAAAATAACGTGTCAAGTCAAGTCTCTAGTCAAGTCTGAAGTCATAGACAAACAACCGTTCTTCGGGCGAGCCAGCCAGCCAATCACAGAGCACATATAGACAAACAACCATTCACACTCACATTCATACCTATGGGCAATTTGGAGTGGCTAATTAACCTAGCATGTTTTTGGAATGTGGGAGGAAACCGGAGTACCCGGAGAAAACGGAGAGTTGCTTCGACATGACAGAAGTCAAAAATCAGCAAACGACACGTTCTTGCACGTAGGAGCCCGTACGACCGGTCGCGACCCGGGTTCTATAAATCTCGTTTGCCACAGCATTAAAGCAACTCTGAAAGTTTGAGCAATGCCAAAAGTGACTTCCTGTTAGACTACGGGGAGTTTCTATCGCCCATACTTTTTGACTCAGATCCCAACTCTTGCTAGGAACGGGAAAAGAACATTAGGACAGCCTGGACTCAGTGACATGAAAACACAGCAAAACCAACTGTAATGAAACCAAACACATCAGGCCTCTGTTGCTCATGGGTTGTCCGTCGCTTGTAGGTTGGTTGACCAACCCAATTAAAATGACCCCTCACGCCCCTAAAAACAGACGCGCATCCACAGGGCGTTGTTTACGTACTCTGTGTCAGCAAATGTGGCCATGTGGGTCCTGCGTGCGGCCGTTTCTAATGATGCCGGTCCGTCGTGGCGGCACAGTCAGACAATGGCGGCCGAGCGCTAAAGTGGAGGAACTCCAGCCATTATTATGGAGTTGAAAGACGGACATCTTTTTTTTTCCTTCATGTCAGAAGAGAAGAAAGAAGCCGTCGCAGAGCCAAACACCAAAGACGACCTTCAAGGTTACACGTCAAAACCCCAAACCCCTTGACCCGCGGAAGCTGGCAGGTGCCCCCCACGCCCCCGCAACCCCCCAAATGGTGCGAAGGCATCGTCCCAGGATCTGCTGAGGGATTGTCAGAATCCCGGGAAGAGGTCAAAGAGCCAGGTAAAGATTCTCTATCAGTATTATATTTCTTCAAGCCGAGCCTTTGAAGTGACACCAAAGTCGGTTCCAAGTATCTCTCATCTTCTTCTTTCGGTTTTTTTTCCGTCGACATTTCAAGAATCTTTTTAACGTTTAATGTTGGGCCTTTGATTTTTTTTTTTTAAGACACTAATTTTAATATCTTCAAGGGAGAAGTGAAGTTTATCCTTTTGGGTTCTTTTGTCTGCTGTCTCAAACCCTTTTTCTAAACTGATAGTCTCCTAGAAAGGAGTCTTGTTCAAAGGAACGTAGGACGGGATTTTTGCCGACGTCTTTGCTACTTCGCCAAATTGACCGTTTAAACAAGACGCCCGTCACCCGGAGGCTTTTTATTCCTTTAAAAAATACACGGGCAATTTTCAAGAGGAAAACACGCATTGGTGTCGCAATTTTGAACATGTCATTCTGTGTGTTATAAAGATATCAAAACAGATAAAAAGAGACAACTCAATATGGAATGAAAAAAAAAACCCGCATTCACACAAATGATTCCAACAATTCAGACAAATGAGCAAATAAGTCCATGTTAGTCCTGACAAGGATGTATGCTACGTTTCGGTGAGCTAAAGGGGCCAACCCCCTCCACCCTTTCCACCCCCATTTCCACTTTAAATGGCATGATTGTTCGGAATAATGGTGTTCTGGGACTTGCGTGGAATTCCAGCAGCATTTCAAACATTCTGATGGTATTTGGGGGCGGCGGTCGAGTGGTTAGCGCGCAGACCTCAGGGTTCAATTCCACCCTCGGCCATCTCTGTGTGGAGTTTGCATGTTCTCCCCGTGCATGCGTGGGTTTTCTCCGGGTACTCCGGTTTCCTCCCACATTCCAAAAACATGCTAGGTTAATTAGCCACTCTAAATTGTCCATAGGTATGAATGTGAGTGTGAATGGTTGTTTGTCTATATGTGCCCTGTGATTGGCTGGCTCGCCCGAAGAATGGTCTCCATGTCAAGGAGTATCTTGGATCTGGGATCTTGCCCTTTCAGTTGCTACCCAAAGTTTGTCAGGGTGCGAATTTCGGAACGTGAATCAACTAGTGAGTTGGATATTGAGACGGAGGAAGTAAGGATTCTGTGCGGAAGGATGATTGTTGATAGGCCGGTTCGCCGCCTTGATTTTTGACAATGGTGGCCAGTTCTGGGAAAGGTTGTTTGTCTATATTTGCTTTGTGATTGGCTGGCTCGCCCGAAAATGAATGATCGTATTTGGAAAAAAAAAACATGCAGCCACTGAATCATCCTGAAGAAGCGGGATTCACGGGAATCACGTCCTGCCGCCAAGGGAAAACGGAGCCAAGCTCAACCAATGGTGACCGGCACATCACGCCAGGCCGCCAAGGAAACAAGGAGCCAAGCTTAACTCCACCCAAGAAGTTCCTGGAAGTGCCAGTTCCTGTTCCTGATGATTATTCCGCTTAACGCCCCCTTCCCAATTGGACGCCCCACGGCTCCAATCGGCTCTTGTCCACTTTAATCCCGAGAGGGAACAGGGACCGGCTTCTCTGGCTGTGAACTGGGGGCCCCTGGAAGTTGTTTTTGAAACAAACGGAGCAGATCCTCATCCGGGAAAACGTAGTTTATGTCTTCCGAGGAATAAACGCCGTAACCCACGGGTGTCCAAAGTCGTGGTACTTGTCGGCTTTCTGTTCAACTACGCTGTGGAACAGGTGTGGCGAAGCAGTTTCCATCTTCCCATCCTCATCCCCTTCTCGTCAAGGAAAAACGACATCGTATCCATGTATGGAATCATCAAACAAAAGTAAGCTTCACATCTTATCCCGTAACTAAGGAATGCCCCGGCACTTCTAAGAGTCTCCCAAAGACGCATTTCAAGTGTTCACAAGGCTGCCTCCCATTGAAGTTCAAATGGATAGCTCTTGGGCATAAGCTTTCCATGGGGGGAGGAAGGGTGGGACGACGGTGGGGGGAGGGGGGTGTAGGGCATCTTGCTCACCTCTGTTCCAAACCTTCTACCAGGCAGCAACACGAGAGAAGAAATAAAAACTCATTGTTCTTTTTTTGTCTCTCAAATATCACCCCAGCCACCCCCATCCAAGGCCCCCATCTCCAACAGCTGCTGTGATCAGCTAGCATCAGCAAATAGCCAAGACTATCATGACGTGACGGTCTGGTTTTTGGGTCCGTCCCCAAATAAATCCACCCATTGGATAAAGAAAGTGAAACTACAAAGACCTCAATTACAACTCTGACACTTTGATGATGAAAGAAGCCGTATCAGTTCTTAACATCCTGAGGGTTAAGCGTTTTGCAAACTGGGTTAATCTGGATCACATTAAGGCCGATGGGGGAATTTACTTTATTAGCTTGGAACTTCTCATCTGAGACAATTGCTGCACATTTTGCCTTCTTTTTCCGGTCTTCCGAGTCCTGATTGGTTAAGATGAGCTGAATTTGTTTACTCGTCGCTTCAGCAGACAAAAAAAGCAAACCTCGCTCTACCCATTGAGTCATTTATGGGGCGGCACGGGGGCCTCCGCGGCATCCCTGGAAGACTTCAACAGGGTGACATCGGGAAGGCTGGACCAACTGATTCCTCTCCATGTCAAGGAGTATCTTGGATCTGGGATCTTGCCCTTTCAGTCGCTACCTAAAGTTGGTCAGGGTGGGAATTTCGGAACGTGAATCAACTAGTGAGTTGGATATTGAGACGGAGGAAGTAAGGATTCTGTGCGGAAGGATGATTGATTGATGATTGATTTTTGACAATGGTGGCCAGTTCTGGGAAAGGTGGTCCAAGAAGACCGGGTGTCATACAAAACACACAAACAGACAAGAGTTTGTTTGTGCAACGACAACTATTTTTCTCTGGGTGCGTAGAGGTCCTTACATACTGCTGCCTTCTGTGCAGACAGCGCGGGTTCAATCCCCGGGTAGTGTCTTGGCTCAAGAGCAAATTGAATTTAGACTCAGGGACACAGAACCAGACCACATGCATGATGGTATGCAAGCATAGATACTATACTGGTGGGTGGGGTTTCAGACTAGCATCTTGTCCCCAGCGGGACTCAAATCATGAACTTGTAATTCCAAATAACTAGTTAAAGACCGCAACAATTTTTCTTTAGCTTAAAAACACAATCCAAAATTTTCGTCTTTACGTGACAATCTGGTAAACACCCAAACGTTCTTACGCTTGTGTTTGGAAAAGTTTCACTTCAAGCTAACTTCGCATGGAAACGGTGATGGGATCCTTTTCAAATGTTTGTTGTTGCGGTAAACCCGCCCAAAAATAACACAAATTTCCTTATATTTTCATAATTTCTATGGTCATGTTAACACGGGTCTGTGACTGGTCATTTCCGAGAACCACCAACGTTCTTCAGTGCCTTGCAAAGTTACTTCAGTGGCTAATGAGAAGTAGACCCGCTACCAGTGTTTCTGTGTTTTTGGATCTGATGCTCCCAATATACGGAAACATTCAAGAAAAGACAAGAATCCGACTGCAAACATACCACACAGCCTCCATCCGAGGCCACAGACCAAGTCTTGGAGAGCTTACATTCCAGTAGGCCACCGGGGAATGTGAACAAGACTGCATGCCATGACAGTCTTGCGCTATTAGACATTTGGACGGGCTCAAGGTTAAACAACGGCGGCCCAGACGGACCGTACCGAGACCACCTTGGGACCGCAAGCGTACACTTAACCCCGTGGCCCCTCTTGAGATCTGAGAACGATACAATCCTGTGGTGTTTACTGACAAAAGAACACGGCTAAATTCAGCTGTGGTTCACCCATCTGTAAATATGGCCTTAAGAACCAAATTGTTCCGCTTGTTGACAGTGGTTTGGATCCAAAGCTCCACCTTGCACAAGAACCGACGGAGGAGCTCCGGGAGGTACTTAGAACAAAATAGGAACCCGTCTGCCGTTGTCACTGAAAACGAGGCAAATGAATGAAAGAAAACGTGTGATCCTAAAGTAGCAGCAGTAACCAGAAAGTACACACTCCAGTACTACGCTTTTACCGAGAAGAATCAAGGATACTTGGCTAGCCACGATTGTTCTTGGCAGACATGGTGAGGGCCGGGATTGATAAAGAATAATATTCCCGTACGTTGCCGTTTAACCCTCAGTGGGATTCAAACCGCAGTGTTTTGTGCTAAAGGTGCTGATTTAGCTTTAGCATCATCTCGGGCGCAGCGATTGCTGATTGGTCCAGGACTCCAGCCTCTTACACGATCTTGAATGTATAAAAACGACCGGTCAGGGAAAGGAAGTGTGTTTTTTTTGCAGCTGCGCTGTAAAAAAACCCGCTTACTTGTAGGTATACAGGGACTATGATTTGGTTCTTTAAGATTCCCTTATCCTCTATTCGAAACCCACTTAGAGTCCTCAGGGGGAGGATTTCTACAGATCCCAAACTAGAATGATTAAGCCCTCGACCCTATTCAACATTTTTGATCGATGCTAAGTCGGGTCCATACCAGGAAGCCAAACAATTTTAGCTAACGTTTTGTGCTTGTACCGGTGATCTCGACCTTTCGCTCACTAACCCAACGCTCATGACCATAGGTGACGGTAAAATCGATTTTTTCTTTCGGCTCAGGTCCGTCTTCACCACAATGGACCGATGCAGTCCGGATTGGCCAACCAGGACGGATCCTGAGGATAAAACAGCGTTGTCGCCTGTCCGAACCTGTCAAAGGAAGCGAATGGCTTCCTTCCTTAAGGGCCCCGGGCGAAGTTGGCTTGTTGACTTTCTGTTTCACTTTGGGTGTTTATTATAGTCAAATAACTCAAATCGTCCAACATGTCCGCCCTTTTATGTTATGTGTACGGCCACGGAGAATTTTATTACCGACTAACAACAAACCCTTAGCCAACTTTACTACCATGCATTTTCCATCCTTTTCTTTCCTGGAAGTGAACAGTAATCAGTAATGATGATCCACGGATAAAAGGTAGGATGAATTAAGCCTTGCCACTTCCTGATTCTTTCCGGACGTGTTGGAATGAACGTTAACGTAAAACTGTTGGGAATGTTCCAAATCAACGAAAGCATTACATGACAGTTCTTTTGTTTCCGTCTCATTTTCTTCATCCGTCCGTCCTTCGTTCCGGCACCGGATTTGCAATGTTTATGCCTGGACTCAGATTGTTGGCGAGATTGTCAGAGGGGGGGGAAAAAAAGGGTTTATTTTTCATTCTTTTGTCTCTTTTTTGTTTTTTTTTTTGCTCTGCAATCTCTTGCCTTCAGAAACCATTAACGCCCATTCAATGTCAACATCAAGGCCCGGCTTTGATGTCTATTCTGGCAACCGACTTTTTTCTTTCTGCGCTGCCTGCTGCTCTATCTCTGCCTCTCGCCTTCTCCCAATCCCCATTCAGGCTTCCCTTTTTCCCTCCGCTCGCGCTTTTACGGTGACTGTACAATCAAATAATTAAACGGATTGTCGACAGTGATTTTACCTGGCAATTAAATATGTAAAGCGAATCGTCGGGCTGCGTACGAGAAGGTGATTTAACAAATCTTCAAAGGCTGCAGGCGGCACAATAGGCGGCAGCCTCTGCTGGCCTCGTGCACGAGCTTAGCCTGGGGAGCCACTGATGCCGCCTTTACAGCCGTGTTTATAATAGCACCAACTAGCCGTGCCAATTAGCACAAAGCTAAAGGAAATGAATGCAAGTGTGTGCATGAAAGGTAAGATGTAGGTAGTGGAATACGTGAGATGTGAAGGGCCCGATGCGGGGCTTGAAGAGACACAACAATTGTTCCTCATTCAGACCTTTTACATGCACTAAAAAAACAAATTACAGGGGAACCTTGGTTAGCATCATTAACTCCCAGCCAAGACAACAATTTTTAAAACGACTCATTGTGTTCTATGGATATATCAACATGGACACGTACCAAAAGAAAGTTTTCATCAGAAAAAACATTTGTTATCAGCAGTAGAACGTAGGTAAGTTTCAGGAAAATATCGGTTCCTGACTAAAACAGGGAGAAAAACAGCCTTTTGTGAAAAGATACATTTCAAGCATAACTTTTTTGTAACAGCACCGATATCTAAACAATACGACAACACAAAAAGATGCAGTTTTACATCAAAACTACTTATTTACAAATACAACACCATGAACTATTTACTATTTTCACATTTGGAACTGAACCATGTGTGCGCGTAATTAAAATGTCCTTACAATGTGTAACACCCTAGCAAGCTAACACCTAGCATGATAGCACAATGTGCTGTTTTTAACGTAAATGGATGCTAACCAAATAAATTTTTCCCAGAAGAAATCATGGAAATCCAATGTACTTTTTGTAGTTTTACATGCAGAAAAACAATTGGAAATGCGTATCAATACTTTAAAAAGATAAAATGAACATTTTCCAGGGGTCCCCAACCTTTTTTGCACCACGGACCGGTGTGATTTGGGTGACAGAAAAATACAGCAAATAAGACGACTAAAACGGCTAAAAGCAAACGTTAAGTGCGGGGAAAATATAACTCACCCGCTGAATCCGTGGGAGGTCTGAGCTTGTTTCGTTGAGACGAGATGGTCCCATCTAGGTGTGATGGGAGACAGTGAGTCGTTAATAAATTATGTGCGGACCGGTACCGGCCCCCCGCCCGGAAGTTGGGGACCCTAACGTAGACTAGCTGTTTTTTTTAAACACCACAGTAAACCACATTTACTGTATTACCAACTCCTATCCCGACAATTAAAAGTGGGTTTCGGCAGCTGTCTGGAAGTCCTCGGGAGCCCTTGGGAGTGTGGCCACTCACAGCGCAGAGTGTGAGGGCGTGCCTGGAGGCGGGCCATGAGTGTAATAAATTAAAAACAGACCATTTTTGGCGGGAAATCCAAGGAATCCGCTGAAATAGGTGCAGGTTCTAAAAGTGTTCTGTGCAGGTTATTGTGTGTAGCTGCTCCATAGGAGTACACAGCTCAATACAAACAACAATATTGGTCCCTTTAAGGGTTTATGCCTTACCTGCCTTACCTTCAAAGGACGTCCATTTTGGATTTGACTCCACCAACCAGTTTAGTTGGCATTTTCTTCCTCATGGAAAAACTCCGCTTAAAAATGACCAAAACCAGGACTTCAAAGAGTGGAAACATTTTTCGGAACCCCGACTGTTTTATGCATGTATTGTCGCGAGTTGAAAAAGTCAAGGGCATGGAATGGAAGCAAAGTTTCCATGAAAGCAGAACCTGAAAGGATACCCGGACAAAGCACCTGGAATGCCAAAGAAAGGCGGACAGACAGGATTGTGGGCAAAGGAGAAGGAAGGAGAAGGAAGGAGAAGGTAAGAGAAGGTAAGAGGGACGATGACAGTTAACGCTCACCTTCTCCCTTCAGTGGGGAGAAATGCAAGCAATTTTCCAGCGTGGTTTTTCTTTCAAAGTCAGAACCCCAAGAGGCTGTAAAAATAGCGGATGGATTCACCCGTCCTATCCAGACACAAACTAGGTGCTTGGGTCTGATCAAACCTGCCACATTGTGCTAATAAATCCATGCAGGAATTGATTTTGGGGTTTGGGTGCTATGTAATACACTGATTACGCGTTGAGGTTTTATCGCTCCGAGCCTTTGATGAAGGGTCTGGGAAATTAATGTGCTATTTGGCAGTGTTAAAAAGAGCGACTTCAAAGGAAACGCTCCAGTCAAATGACGTTGGAGGAGAAACGGAAAGTGTTATGTTCTTTTTAAAAGAGAAATACCTTCTGTGCCATTTAGCCGGGAACAACTTCCAGGGTGGGAAGAAGACAAGAAATGATTTTTTTACTGGGAGAGAAAGTTTTGCACTAATGATGGCTTTATCTATCTTGGCTTATTGCGACTCTTTTTACATGACCGCACTTTCAATGACGCAGTACGTGGGGTTGGGGGGGGGTCAAGACCTTTCCCTGTAAATAGATATCATTAGTACGGAGCCCCCGGAGGGAACCTGGACGAAGGAAAGAATAGACCAATTTTAGCGAAAGCTCACATAATTTTGCGAGAGAACTTTTCCCGCAAAGGTTTTGCGTTCTTCCGGAAAACCAGATCATTTGGGAATAGAACTCCACAAAGTCAAACGACTTGGGGAAATTACAGGTTCTACAAAAAGACTGATCCAAAAAATGTAGGATTATATTTTATGTAGTCACGTTCCGGGGCCTCATCGAGAAAGCTTGCGTACGAACAAAAGAGGTCGGAAAGGTCCCATACGCTCTTTTCCATGCAAAGTAAAGTACGTTCAAAAACAGGCGTACCGCACCTCCATCTTACGGCCACAAGGCAAAGGGCAACCGGCACGTATTGGTGAGATCATCGGACATTGGGGGGAGTTTTCGCTAGACAAAGTAGTCTATTGGGAATGACTTTGCCGTACAAAATGGCCCCAGTGCCACACTTTGGTGTAATTTGATGACAAGATGATGAACCGCAAATTTCCCCTTGGGGATAAATAAAGTATCTACCTACCTACCTACCTACCGACCTAGCTAACAGTTGTCTTTTTAATGCAGTGCAATCTTGAGCCTTTTTTCACGCAAAAAAATGAATACATATATATATATATATATATATAAGTAAGTATTTTACAAAAATCTTGAGCCTTTTTTCACGCAAAAATAATAATAAAAAATTAAATGAAAAAAATTAGATGAAAAAATAATTAAAATAATATATATATATATATATTTTGCATGAAAAAAGGCTCAAGATTTTTTTTTCCCTACAAAAAAAAATTATTATCCACGAAAACTTTTCGCACAGATCCCGAGCAGTTGATGAAAGAGTAAACACGTTTCTTCAAATCACAAACACAATTGGTCTGAACCAAAAACCGCTAAAAATATCTAAAATATTGTGAACATGAACCCCCCTCCACACTCCACTAACTTAAAGGTACCAAATACCAACCGGAAATGCAGTCAACAGCCTTAACGTTAGCAAGCTAATGCTAACAGAGGACGCCCAACCATAGAAGTAAATAGCAACTAAATGCAGCCCAACAGAATAATAATAATAATAATAATAAACTCCGCTATTACTTACAGTTGAAAACAGCATCTGAAACCAGTTGAGGTGAAAGTATGTTTACAAAGCAAAATACGAATGCTACTAAGTTCAGCTTCCTTCTTCCGCCGTAGGGACTAATGAGGGGCGGGCACACTGTACTGTCTCCACCCCCGACTGCTGAATACTGGTCACTCATTGGCTGATCCCGGCATGTGCTGCGGTCTCAGGAAGAAACTCAGCTCAATTATATGTTTTCATTTGTTCCCGAATACAAACATTTTAAAAGTATTTGTTCGAATTAATTATTCGTAAAAAAAAGTCATACCGAATTCGGGTTCGGCTCCACAACTATAGCATACACTAGCTTCTTGGAGCACAGCACACAAAAACAAACTTTTCCCCGAGTTGTCTTGAATGCAGCATAATTGTAGGATTGGACAGTAGCGGTTTGGGGGAGGGGCTTGCTAAGAGTTGCATTCAGAGTCCAACCGTTTGTGGTTGTTGGGGTCCGGCAGGTTCTTTTTTTTAGTTGTTCATATTAAAACGCCGGAGATCCGATGCCGGAATACCTTTGAGCCTCGTAGACAGCAAAATGCACAAAACCAACAACAAGGCTGTTGGTAAAACTACAGGGACTTGGACCGTAGTGGGCTAACAGTGGCTAGCTGGTTCTACCCCTTTAAGACCAGGCTAATAAAGGCATGAATGGGAAGGCAAACAAAGTAATATCCTGTTATTTGACTATTTAAAGTTACTCGGTTGATCAAAAAGACAAAAAGCACATATTTCATTGAAAAATATAAAACTTTAATAAAGGCTACATCTCAATAATTACAATACTTATAGGTCCATGTCAATTTTTAAATGGAACTCTTTATATAAATGTATAATTTACAGTTCTGATAGAATGAAAAAAAAAGTTGTGGTGTGGAGAAAAACAAAAAAAAAGCACAAAACAAACATGATTACAAGATATTCATAAAAGCATAAAAATATCTTTTCAACATAAAACCCTTCTGAAAACCAAGGGATATATATTAAAACCCTGAAACAGGGTAAGCACATGGTATGGCATTCATTTAGGCACACGACTGTACTCCTAAAACACCAGCAATACTGTGTTTTGTGTCGGTATCCGTACTTTGCGATGCATAATTACCACACGTACATATTAGTCACGGGAACAACATTCAAAGAAAGAATATCAGAGCTATTGTTCTTCATTGTTCACTTTTTACCGTCTCACTTCCTTCTCGTTAGCTGAAATGATTTTGGTGCGTGAGCTGTAAACACGGCCATTATTAGATGGTACAACTTGTGCTTCAGGTCTCTGCTTTGCGCGTATCCCCCTGTGCAAAAGCCTGGTTTACCAACAAAGGCACAACAAAACATGGGAGCTCTGTCACCAAGCTAAAGAGGCAAACGGAAAAACAAACGGCAAAAACGCTCGTGTGACAAACCTAACGTTGCAAACTTTCAGCAGCATAGAAAAACTGGTCTTGGCCGACTAACAAGGCTATGGGAGGTGCTAGGCTAGCGTATTGTCCTTTTTGTGTCGTAAAAACAAAACAACTAAATCACGACAGTACTCCCCCAGCATTCATAGGTTGTTTTTTTTTTGTACAAAATAAATACTTTCAACTCATCGAAATACAATACATGTATATATACATCCTGTATATGCATGTATGTTAGCAATTAGCAATGCAGTCATCGGAAGTGCCGCGCATCTCCAGTCCCGCCAAATCAAAACTTATATTCAAGCAGCGGCACGTGTCCCGCCTCGCTGGCCTCCAATCTGTTGTCCTTTTTGTGTCGTTCCCTTGCAACGTTTTTCTAAGGCTGACTGGTTGAGAAAAATCAAGGAAGGGGGAATGGGGGGGGCACCTCCTCTGGGTTAGGCATTACTTCATTGGCTCGTTTTCCTTCAATCACATATTGTGCTGGATATATTAACTCTTGTTTAGCTTAGTATTAATACAAAACATTAAAAAAAACACAAAAGGTGAATTGCAAAGTGTCTTCCTCAAGTTTTTTTGTTTTTTTTTTTTTTAGTCGATCCTCTCCACCTTCCCCAGGATCTTGCCCTCGTACATGGGCAGCACCGAGGTGTCCTCCCACACCTCCTCGAACACGGCGCCGCACTCAAACTCATCGCTGGCCTTCTTAAAGTAGTACCTGTGGAGGGGCGACAAACGGAAAAATTTTTTTTTAAAAAATGTACATCTTATTATAAGAAGGAGTCTGCAAAGCAAAGCGCTAAGCGGTTATTCCTCGGGTTAGCATTTTGCTGGATTTTATCTGTGTTAAAAAAAATTGAAAATGATTTTGATGAGTATCAGGAATTTTCGGAATTGGGATATGGAAGAACTGATTCAAAACTCAAAATTTTCCCAAATTCTTCCAGAATGGAAAATACCTCAGATTTAAAGAAGTCTAGCTACTTCCAAATTCCACATCAAAGCATCACCTAATAATTCCATAATTGAGGACATTCGTGTCATTTTTTTTCAGACCACAAATTCCCATTTTTCTTGACATTCTTTTTTTGGAATCTAAAGAGTTCAAGCTACGTCATACATTAGGAAGTTGTTAGCATGCTAGCATTGCTATCATGGATAGACACATAAACACTAGAACTATCATGCTAACATGCTTAATATTAGCATAGTAGAATTTTTTTTCAGACCACAAATTTCCATTTTTCTTGACATTTTTTTTTTGGAATCTAAAGAGTTTGAGCTACTTCATACATTGGGAAGTTGTTAGCATGCTAGCATTGCTATCATGGATAGACACAAACACTAGAACTATCATACTAGCATGCTTAATATTAGCATAGTAGAATTTTTTTCAGACCACAAATTTCCATTTTTCTTGACATTTTTTTTGGAATCTAAAGAGTTTGAACTACTTCATGCATTGGGAAGTTGTTAGCATGCTAGCATTGCTATCATGGATAGACACATAAACACTAGAACTATCATACTAGCATGCTTAATATTAGCATAGTAGAATTTTTTTTCAGACCACAAATTTCCATTTTTCTTGGAATCTAAAGAGTTTGAACTACTTCATACATTGGGAAGTTGTTAGCATGCTAGCATTGCTATCATGGATAGACACATAAACACTAGAACTATCATACTAGCATGCTTAATATTAGCATAGTAGAATTTTTTTTCAGACCACAAATTTCCATTTTTCTTGACATTTTTTTGGAATCTAAAGAGTTTGAACTACTTCATACATTGGGAAGTTGTTAGCATGCTAGCATTGCTATCATGGATAGACACATAAACACTAGAACTATCATACTAGCATGCTTAATATTAGCATAGTAGAATTTTTTTTCAGACCACAAATTTCCATTTTTCTTGGAATCTAAAGAGTTTGAACTACTTCATACATTGGGAAGTTGTTAGCATGCTAGCATTGCTATCATGGATAGACACATAAACACTAGAACTATCATACTAGCATGCTTAATATTAGCATAGTAGAATTTTTTTTCAGACCACAAATTTCCATTTTTCTTGACATTTTTTTGGAATCTAAAGAGTTTGAACTACTTCATACATTGGGAAGTTGTTAGCATGCTAGCATTGCTATCATGGATAGACACATAAACACTAGAACTATCATACTAGCATGCTTAATATTAGCATAGTAGAATTTTTTTTCAGACCACAAATTTCCACTTTTCTTGACATTTTTTTTTGGAATCTAAAGAGTTTGAGCTACTTCAAACATTGGGAAGTTGTTAGCATGCTAGCATTGCTATCATGGATATACTTAATATTAGCATAGTAGGATTTTTCGCCATTTTCATAGCTAGACGTTTAATGTAAACACCACAATTGTCTGCATCCTTTCATCTGTGAGTTCATCAATTATGTGCATATTGTTAGCCTTCCAATCAGTTTAATTAAACTTTACAGTTCAGATTGAAATGTAGGGTTCCTCCAAACCTCCGACTCGATGTTATACGTCCACAAACAAGAGGCATGCCTAGTCTCAACATGGGACTGTCGTGACCAGAACGACCAGAATGTTCTTGGTCAACCATCGTTTTTTGGGACCGCTGTCGACAAACCCAGCTCATGATATTAAAAACACTTCTCCGAAGGTCATAAACAGGTTATCGATGCGCTAAGTAGAAAAATATTCCATTTATAAATAAATTGACTTGTGACGGTCGGGTCTGGAAGCAATTACCGCCATCAACGAAAGGGATTGTCTATGCCGTATCGCCATTGGCTATTTCTCTGTTGGTTGGATTTAGAATGGTGCGACATTCTCCCTCGCAAATACGTCAAAGTCATCACTTTGTTTCAGAGCGTGAGGGACTCGGACGCACACACGGACACACACACACACAAAACGAAGCCTTTCCATCCAGGTTTTTTTTTTTTTTATGTGGAAGGATTTTTTCTCCCTTTGCAACATCTGGCACCAATATTGTCTGGCAGAGCTCTAGCGTAGTGTTCTCTGCTGTACCAGCGCCATGTCCAAATGAACCAGTTCCACACATTCTGCTCCCATTCAAGCCAAACGCATCACCCCCCACCCCCACCTTTTCTCCCTCGTGCAACGCCTGGAAAAAAGTAACCATTTATTTATTTCGAAATTGTAATTAACAAAACAAGCAAATGCATATGTATTATTATTAAGTCCGTCTTTATCTGACATGGATGGATGGGAGTTTTCAGGGGCGGCAACTGATTCCACTTCAGTCCAGTCGATGTGGAAGAGGAATCTGAAGGCCTCTCAACAGCCTTTGTGCGCCCGCTCTTCAAAGCCGTTTTATTAAGGCTGCCTTGCCATCAAAATCAGTACCAGATGTGTAAACAATATTGCTGCAGAACACCCCCCCCATACCCCCCCCCCCACTCCAAGTTTCTTTTCAACTATGAGGCTCCAGCACTTCACATTCCCTTCTTTTTATCCTAAGAGCATATATTACTGGTGTCATTGAACACAGCACATCTAAAACGCTGGGAAGAGATGGTGCTTTCAATTCACCCTAACATGCATTTGCTTTTAATTATGACTTGGTTAGAACTTTTTTAATCTAACTTTTCACCAACGCAAATTTCTCAACCTGCTTTGTTAGTTTACCCCAAATATTAGGACTTAAATAAGTCATATTTAAATTATATGCAAAATGATATTTTCCTCATTTTATTACCACATTATTCTTCTAAAATCTCCTTAAATTCTAATTCTTTATGTTTTCTTGTTCAGTTACATTTTTTACAATGTGCCACAAGTGGCCCCTGGGCCGCAAATTGGACATCCTTATGAGCCAAAGAAATAGTGATGATCAGCAACACAGCAAAAACCCCATTTGAAAGTGAAAACAGAGATTGTTTATATGTTTAAATCAATTAATTCATGAATTAATCAAATACCAAAATAGTTGTCGATTACTTGACTTTTCTAAGAAAGAAAAAAAAATGTACTTTTACACCATTTGAAAGTGAAAACAGAGATTGTTTATATGTTTAAATCAATTAATTCATGAATTAATCAAATACCAAAATAGTTGTCGATTAATCGACTTTTCTAGGAAAATATATATATATATGTACTTTTACCCCATTTGAAAGTGAAAACAGAGATTGTTTATATGTTTAAATCAATTAATTCATGAATTAATACCAAAATAGTTGTCGATTAATCGACTTTTCTAGGAAAATATATATATGTACTTTTACACCATTTGAAAGTGAAAACAGAGATTGTTTATATGTTTAAAACAATTAATTCATGAATTAATCAAATACCAAAATAGTTGTCGATTAATTTACTTTTTTAGGAAAATATATATATGTACTTTTACCCCATTTGAAAGTGAAAACAGAGATTGTTTATATGTTTAAATCAATTAATTCATGAATTAATCAAATACCAAAATAGTTGTCGATTAATCGACTTTTCTAGGAAAATATATATATATGTACTTTTACCCCATTTGAAAGTGAAAACAGAGATTGTTTATATGTTAAATCAATTAATTCATGAATTAATCAAATACCAAAATAGTTGTCGATTAATCGACTTTTCTAGGAAAAAAATATATATGTACTTTTACCCCATTTGAAAGTGAAAACAGATTGTTTATATGTTTAAATCAATTAATTCATGAATTAATCAAATACCAAAATAGTTGTCGATTAATCGACTTTTCTAGGAAAAAAATATATATGTACTTTTACCCCATTTGAAAGTGAAAACAGATTGTTTATATGTTTAAATCAATTAATTCATGAATTAATACCAAAATAGTTGTCGATTAATCGACTTTTCTAGGAAAAAAATATATATGTACTTTTACCCCATTTGAAAGTGAAAACAGAGATTGTTTATATGTTTAAATCAATTAATTCATGAATTAATACCAAAATAGTTGTCGATTAATCGACTTTTCTTTTGTCTAATTACGTGTTTCTGACTCGGTGGACTATTTCCAGTGTTTTTCTTCATTTTTGTGTTTGTGCTATATTTACCGGTAGTTGCCTTTCTTGCTGAGCTGTTCTTTAAAGTGTCCCAATGTGAGGCAGTGGGTCTTCATTACGCTCCGGTAAGGAATCTCCTCACCACAGAAGAAGTAGGTGATCATGAGCTCCTTGGACCTGTGTGCGCAAAATCAGTCCATCAAACACAATCTTTGCTGGGTTCCGTGAAAAAGGTGGACGACTTGGTCGTGAGATCCTTACTCGTCTGACTGGAGTCCCGAAGTGGCTTTGGCGTTACCGCTGGCGGGCACGGCCGTGGCTGGATGGTTCCTGTCTCTGAAGCTGAAGACATTTTGAATTAGAGACAAAAATGTCATGCGATTGCGACGCTTTGCTGTCATTGCAGCTGAGACCAACCTCTGTTTTGGGGGTTTAGAGACCCCCTCCAGTCGGCGACAGGCCTCTTCGAGCTGTGCTAAAGTGTTGGGCGGCGGTAGAGGCGGAATGGCCGGGTCCAGTATGAAGGGATGGCCAGGGTGGTGCCCACGGAGATGAATGCCGGAACCGATGCCACCTCCGCCCCACAAGGAGTGAATTCGACCAGGCTTGGAGTCCAGAGGGTTGGGCTTCTTAAGGCCGTGAGAGCTGTTCAAAACGGACCATACGGGTAAGAACTCACGCTAGTAGCACTGTGTCAGGTCCGTATAGGTAACAATTACCTGTGGGCCCTGTGTTTGCCCTGCCTCTCGCTCTCCAGAATCCACTGCCAGACGTTCTGAGACCGGTCAGATGCGTCGAGCGGAAGGCATGGTGAAGACCAACCCTCGGTGGAGGATTTGATTGGTCGTCTCGTCAGCGTCCTGCAGGGAGGCCGTTCAAAAAATAACGTCTTTAACATCCAAGTACAAAAAGCGAGCAAACGCTTTGAAGTAACACTCACGCGGGGCTAAAGTCCGAGTAATTGGTGCCTCCTGACGGGCAGAAGCACGGCACACGCTGAGCTGCTTCAACCTCAGCCTGCTCCTTGGTCTTGGGCCCGGCGTGATGGTGGTGGATGTAGTGGTGGTGAGTGTGTTTTGTGGATTGCCGCCCTGACGTTGGAACCCTGGCGGCCCCCGGACAAGCGTGGCCCGAAGAGAGCGAGGCGTTGCTCCGTTCGGGGGATTGCGAGCGTGGCGAGTGGCGAACCACAGCGGGCGACTGGCAGCCGGGCGTCTTCAGGACCCGCAAGAGGTGCTCATCTAGGATAGCTTGGGGGTCTTCCTCACACTGGCTGCCGGATGGAAGAAGAGCATGATGGGAGTCGTTGCTGATTTCTTCTTCCTGGTTGGGCAAGGAAGGGAATACAGTTAAATGTGGGAACTGGAAACCACTCAAAATAAGACAAAATAATCTACAAAGCCAAGAAAAATGAGTGGTTGTCGTTTTAAGATGTCTTGGTAGGCGGCCCATCACATGCATCAATGATCTCTTTCTATCTGTTTTTATATCTTTAGAACTTTAGTCAGCGTAAAACACAACACCATGTAAACAGCCTGAATCGCACAGCCGCCCAAGCATGCTCTGCTAAACTAAGCTAACCAAGCTAGCTTCCGTTCACACTCCGTAAAGCCACCGTGTGGGCTTCTACGGCTGGTCTACGTTCACAAAAACAAACTTTTAAAAATTTTTTCAAGTTCCAATACCAACTTTGGTCATTTGTACGTTTTTCTTATTTTCAAAAATTAATCGCACTTGTGACGTAGCCATAAGAGATGAGTTTCTATGTTTTTACGGCAACTTTTACAGTTTGCGCTAACAACGACTTTAGGGGAGTCAAACAAACTCTACAGGCGCCGACCTTTTTTTCAAGTTCCAAGACCAATTTAGGTGATTTGTACATTTTTATTATTTTCAAAAATTAATCGCACTTGTGACATAGCCTTAAGAGATGAGTTTCTATGTTTTTACGGCAACTTTTAGAGATTGCTGTAACATCGACTTTAGGGGAGTCAAACAAACTCTAGAGGCGCCGACCTGTTTTTCAAGTTCCGAGACCAACTTGGGTCATTTTTACGTTTTTCTTATTTTCAAAAATTAATCGCACTTGTGACGTAGCCTTACGAGATAAGTTTCTATGTTTTTACGGCAATTTTTAGAGATTGCTGTAACAACGACTTTAGGGGAGTCAAACAAACTCGACAGGCGCCAACTTTTTTTTCAAGTTCCAAGACCAACTTGGGTCATTTTTACGTTTTTATTATTTTCAAAAATTAATCGCACTTGTGACGTAGCCTTACGAGATGAGTTTCTAAGTTTTTACGGCAATTTTTACAGGTTGCTGTAACAACGACTTTAGGGGAGTCAAACAATCTCTACAGGCGCCGACCTTTTTTCAGGTTCCAAGACCAACTTATGTCATTTGTACGTATTTGTTATAATTTTTTTTTTTTTTAATCGAACTTGTGACGTAGTCTTAAGAGATGAGTTTCTATGTTTTTACGGCAACTTTTCCAGGTTGCTGTAACAACGACTTTAGGGGAGTCAAACAAACTACAGGCGCCAAACTTTTTTTTCAAGTTCCAAGACCAACTTAGGTCATTTGTACGTTTTTTAAATTTCTTTTTCCTAAATAAATCGCACTTGTGACCTAGCCTTAAGAAATGAGTTTCTATGTTTTTACGGCAACTTTTCCAGGTTGCTGTAACAACGACTTTAGGGGAGTCAAACAAACTACAGGCGCCAAACTTTTTTTTCAAGTTCCAAGACCAACTTAGGTCATTTGTACGTTTTTTAAATTTCTTTTTCCTAAATAAATCGCACTTGTGACCTAGCCTTAAGAAATGAGTTTCTATGTTTTTACGGCAACTTTTCCAGGTTGCTGTAACAACGACTTTAGGGGAGTCAAACAAACTACAGGCGCCAAACTTTTTTTTCAAGTTCCAAGACCAACTTAGGTCATTTGTACGTTTTTTAAATTTCTTTTTCCTAAATAAATCGCACTTGTGACCTAGCCTTAAGAAATGAGTTTCTATGTTTTTACGGCAACTTTTACTGGTTACTGTAACAACGACTTCAGGGGGGCGGGATAGTGTTTGTGGTGAGATTCCGCCATGATGGAGCTGTCCGCCCGGGAAATACTTCCCCGCACAAATGACAACATTTAATTCACATTGTGTCAATTTCCGCGAGTTCCCGCGTTTAACAGTTGATTCCGTTTTTTTTTGTCAATTCTGCGATTCGGTGGAAATCCCAGTGTCCTATATCTATCACTCTCTGACAGCAGATGCCTGCAGAACGATTAGAATTTCCTTTCCGCTGCACCGTTACGGCGGCTAACAGGCTTCATCTATAATGCAGGGTGTGCCTATGCATCACAAAGAGTGGCGCCACACATATTCAGCAAACGTGCCACCAGAGAGTAGCTAAGTGCCGTTTGAAGAAACTTCCAAGTGCGTCGAGAAACATAAGTTTGAGAGTTCCGCCGGATGAAATATTGGGAGGACGGCGTGGAAATGGGAAGACGGAGACAAGACGACACCGCTTCTTCGACATTCTCGAGCTGCCGCTGCCGCCTCGCGCCGCATTGGAAATTGGTTCGATGTTAGAAGTTGAAGTCAAGCGGCGTGGAAATGTAGAACGGCTCCCCGGGAGTCTACCTCTCGGATCCGCTGCAGCCTCTCCGCTAGCGAGCTCACGGTTTCCTGTTCTTGCTTCAGCTTCTCCAGACGTACAATGAGTTGGGCGGCAAAGGCCGAGGGCTCAACGGGGGTCATCTCCTTGGGCAGCCGATGCGTCCTCTGCGGGGTAAACAACACAGCGGCACATTAGCGTTACACTTTCATATGAGCTAGCTTAACCGCGCGGTTTTCCCGACAGATCCGCCGCCCTTGTCCTAATCCGGACATGCAACCGTTCCAAAAAAGGCCCGATGGTCCAGATGCCCTCGCCCTCAAGCTCACCCCAAACTTCACCGCCGCCCCTCACTCCCCCCCCCGGCTCTCCTCACGGCCAACGCGCCCTTGGCAGCGCCGGGCTGGCGACCGGCAGAGGGAAGCGTTAGCGATGGCGGTGTAGCAGTTGGTCGCTTGCTCGGAGGGGCGGCCCCCCGCCTGCGCCCTCTGTAGCCCGACCGAGCCATCAGCTAGGCAGCCTCTGAAGTCAGCACACTTCAAAGGGCCCTTGTCAAACATCAAACGCACGCTCGGGGTGGGAGGGGCCGCAGCTTTAAAACCTCGCAATGAAAGCCAGTTATTGACAGTGAAGATGGGGGCAAGTAAAGAAGGCAAGAAAATGGGAGAATTATGACGAAAAATGACAATAAGAAACAGCGAGCCGGAAGCGGCGACAAGAGAGCGAGCGGGCGAGCGGGACGGCGCAGGCAAAGCTCAGATAGAAGAGAATCTGTAGAGATACTCGGAGATACTGCGACAGTATCACATTGTACTACTTTTCCTTGAAATATATGTAACTTTCATTTGGAACGCTGGCTTTCTTGACTTTGACTCTTTTTGTTTCTCTCGTTTCTTTGTATACCAGGATGAAGGGAAAAGAACAAAGGCGAGAGAAGGCTGCTGGCAAAGGAGCGCCAGCCCTACATGGGGCCCCCCTGCCTGGGGCTGGTACATCCTGGGAGACGGAGCCATCTCCAAATCAGGAGGGAGACATTAAAAGAGTGCAAGTGGGGAAGGGGGCAACAAAAAAAAAAAGAGATGGAGACAAAAAAAAAAGTGAGAGGAAGGAAAAAAAAGTGGACCAAACAGCCACATGGAGTGCACATACAGAAAGCACACAACTTTTCTACAAACAAAGACGCGTTAGATATGAAGACCAAAAACGTTGTCTGCAGACAGAAGAGGCTTTTTTTGGACGTTCCACGACAACGTCAGAGAGTCCAGTTCAATAGCGCCTATTAGCTGTTAGCAACGTTTTATATTGTTTTTGAATTATGCTCCACATTAAGAGTTCAGGGCGGCACGGCGGTTGAGTGGTTAGCGAGCAGACCTCACAGCTAGGAGGACCAGGGTTCGATTCCACCCTCTGCCATCTCTGTGTGGAGTTTGCATGTTTTCTCCGGGTACTCCGGTTTCCTCCCACATTCCAAAAACATGCTAGGTTAATTAGCAACTCCAAATTGTTGAATGTGAGTGTGAATGGTTGTTTGTCTATATGTGCCCTGTGATTGGCTGGCCACCAGTCCAGGGTGTACCCCGCGACCCTCATTTAAAAACAAAACAAAAACCTTAAACTGTATTATGGAAAGCAGGAAGTGAACAAATGTAATAGTTACTGATTTATTGGAATATTCCTTTCCATGTATACCAAAATGTAAAATGCTATGCAGCCTTGTCGCTACCATGGAACCGTGTTTAGTAGACGTGACTGCTCTGTGGCAACTTTGACACGGTGGTCATTTTTCCTTGTTTTGTGCACCGGCAGAATAGCATCCCTTTCCATCATGCCTTTATAGCGTACTTTCCCACTCTTCATACAGTGTGGACGTGGGCGTTAGAGAAGTAAGACTTACGGGAAAGTGGGGAAGTGTAACCTGTCCATTGATCTTGACGCTGCGATTCATCTCCCGCTGGAGATGCTTCTTGGTGCCCAGCTTATACGGAGGTATTCCATCTCTGTAAAGTACAACAATGGCACGTTAGCATTTATTTACAAAAAAACAAATACTCAAATCTCTCATGTAGACGATGCCTGCCACCCATTCCTATCTGACATAACCCCGTCCCAGCACAAACCACACATCCTTGGTAGGCAAGGCAACAAAAGGCGAGGCTTTTTTCCCGGTGTCTGAAACGCTCGTATTTTCTGGACTATAAGTCGCACAAGGCCAAAAATGCATAATTAGGTAGAAAAAAACATACATAAGTCGCACTGGAATATAAGTCGCACAAGGCCAAAATGCATAATTAGGTAGAAAAAAACATACATAAGTCGCTCCGGAGTATAAGTCGCACAAGGCCACAAATACTTAATTAGGTAGAAAAAAAACATACATAAGTCGCACTGGAATATAAGTCGCACAAGGCCAAAAATGCATAATTAGGTAGAAAAAAACATACATAAGTCGCACTGGAATATAAGTCGCAAAGGCCAAAAATGCATAATTAGGTAGAAAAAAACATACATAAGTCGCACTGGAATATAAGTCGCACAAGGCCAAAAATGCCTAATTAGGTAGAAAAAAACATACATAAGTCGCTCCGGAGTATAAGTCGCACAAGGCCACAAATACTTAATTAGGTAGAAAAAAAACATACATAAGTCGCACTGGAATATAAGTCGCACAAGGCCAAAAATGCATAATTAGGTAGAAAAAAACATACATAAGTCGCACTGGAATATAAGTCGCACAAGGCCAAAAATGCCCAATTAGGTAGAAAAAAACATACATAAGTGGTACAAGACCAAAAATGCATAATTAGGCAAAAAAAAAAAACATACATAAGTCGCACTGGAATATAAGTCGTACAAGACCAAAAATGCATAATTAGGTAGAAAAAAACATACATAAGTCGCACTGGAATATAAGTCGCACAAGGCCAAAAATGCCCAATTAGGTAGAAAAAAACATACATAAGTGGTACAAGACCAAAAATGCATAATTAGGCAAAAAAAAAAAACATACATAAGTCGCACTGGAATATAAGTGGTACAAGACCAAAAATGCATAATTAGGCAAAAAAAAAAACATACATAAGTCGCACTGGAATATAAGTCGTACAAGACCAAAAATGCATAATTAGGTAAAAAAAAACATACATAAGTCACACTGGAGTATAAGTTGCATTTTTTACGTTCATTTACCAGGAAGTCCTGCTAAGACTCCGACCAACCATGTGATCGGAATCGTGTGATTTCACTCATGGATGATCGGAATGGGAATCGGCGGCGTACGTTCTAGTTTCCTGACAATGAAGTTATTATTATTATTACGATGTGGGAATCTTATTTTCTCCAGTTTGTCCTTCTGTGAGACGTTTGAGTCAAGTTGACCAAGAGTCAATCGTCTTTGGTGTTTTGGTTGCTCAGAAGTGTCTGACCTAGCCCAAATGCTACTTTTTCTTTGAAATCTCAGACACATACACACACATATATAGTATATATATATATATATATATATATACACAGTATGTGTACATGCACACGTTTGGCAAGTACTTTGCTGTGGGCCTCTGATCTGAGCAACATCAAAAGGCTGGTTTGTAAGATAAGGTAATGTTTGAAGTTGGTGGAGTAACATTCCCCAGCGTCCGAGTAAATTCATAAATAAGATATAAGCAACAACTGAACCCCCCCCCCACCCCCCCCCCCCCCCAAAAAAAAAAAATCTTATCTTGTACTTTATCTGGGAATTTTTACATTCAAAAATGTTCACAGGGCATTTTAAGCGATTTAAAAAGAAAACATGCGAATTGTTCCCTTAAAAAAACGGAAGAAGCGACATTTTTTGGTCCGTTATTGAAATCCTTTTGGGTTGATAAGACAAAAGAAGCGCAGCAGTCAAGGACAAGGACAGAGATCCTTGTCAAAGACCTTGCTGAGTGCTATTAAAGTGATGCGGTCACATTGAACAGAACAAAACGAGCTTTTATTAAATTAGGTGCCAACGGTAGTCCTGGTATCTCCTCAACTGTGCCCTTCAGAACCCAAGGCATCCGCCCTCACGGCGCCATAAGGAGCCTGGTTAGCAAGCAAAGTAAAACATCGTGCACGCCACGATTTGATCAACCTGAACCGTCTGCGACCTGGTGAACCGTTTGACGGCTCGACGCTTTGTGGCGGTTTCGGAGGAGAAAACAAGACACTCTTTCATGGCGTGGTGGCCACTTTACAAGAATCTTTCCTATTCAGTTGTGCGAGTCGTTTTCAAAGCAGCCAGCCACCCTTTTATCCCCCTAAGACCCCCCCGCCCCCTCCCTCTCTCACCCAACAATCGGCTGAAAGCGATTCAGTTAAACCCTTTATACTCCGTGTGCTTTATTTTCTCACTCCTTTGCACTTTGAGCCTCCCCGCATCTGCCTTGGAAGGTGCAAAAGGGGACGGGGTCGGATTATTGAGAGCGCCCCCGTCCGGCCAGGGCAAACATCTACCCATTTGGCACCGCAGGAGCGGCAGGAGGCTCACAAGTCTTTATTTGCAAGTCCAAGTCAAACTGTCATAGGTCATGAGTCACTAAAAAATGAATCTTTTAAAGACACTCCAACCTCGCAGGACTACGTTTTCAAGGCAGAGGATAAGCGTTGGGGAGACTGCACTGCAAAAAAGGCCAGTAAGGATAATTCATAATGCCGCCTACAGAGAACATACTAACTCTTATTTCTAAAATCAGAAATACTTCAACTTGCTGATATAGTTCATCTTCAAACAGCTAAAATAATGCATAAGGCTAAAAATAACCAATTAGCTAAAAATGTCATCCAATACTTCTCTACAAGAGAGGAGAAATATTATCTCAGGGAAGAAGTACATTTGAAACACTTCTATGCTAGGACTACGTTAGCGTTAGCATAGCATTTCAGAAATTTATAGAAATTTATAGAAATTTTAGTGATATTAGATAGAAAATAAAAATTAAAAACCCATAATATTTTGACTTTATTGTGTTTTTTAATAACTTTTTTTAACAAATATTTTGATTTTATTCTCATTAAATAACGTTTAAAAATATGTTTCTGTTATTTTTAAAAATGTTCCAACTATTTCAACATTCTTTGCGTACAATTTTAATTACAATAATCATTTAATTCAATTAAAATAACTTTATTCCCATCATATTTGGACTTAATAATTAATCATAATTTGTAAAGTGTGTTCTATTTTTGCTGTTGGTACCCATTATGGCATTGGATGCTCATATCACCGAGTACTTCGATACGAGGTACATTATTAAAAAAAAAAAACTTAAACTGTATTATGGAAAGCAGGAAGTGAACAAATGTAACAGTTAGTGGTTGTAAAAGTACCAGATGGAGGGGTAGGATTTAATAAGCTTTGCTTCTTCCTACTCCTTTTGGACATGTGGAACTGGGAACTGATTATGGGATGCATGTTCAAATGAAATAAAACCATTACCATTACCATTACTTTCCCGTTAGCACATATTTTATTTGGCCATGTTTGCATCGCACAATAACATAAAACAAAGGACCACAGGAACCTTTGAGTTCCGGGAAGCCCCATTCCAAGAAGAGTTCCTGAACATTTGGTGGAAAGGGGCTAATGAGTAACCTCTGTGAAAGCCTTGCAGACACATGATCTCAGCACGCCACAGAAACGAGTGGCAAGAAAGCGACCCACCATGTGAGTAAGCCTCCTTTCATTTGGTGCCAACATTTTTCAATGAGTCTGTCTTGAGGCCAAAACGGCCATTTATCCCCCCACCCCCGCCCCCCTTCTTTAGCTTTTCAAGACAAGAGCATTAGATGGTATGAAGGGAAAAGATCAGTTCTGTCAGAAGCATGGAGGAGTAGACACTTTTTACGTTTGAGTAATACAACGCAACACCCCACCCACATCGAGACAATCTGATATACCCCCCACCCCCCGGCCCCCGCCCTCCACCTGTGATGCACCAGAATAAACTTCAGAAGGTCTTTCACACAGTCATCTCCCTGGAGGCCTTGGCAACGAGGCATTCATGAAATTACCATCTGAATATTACGCTTTCACAAGTCATTTTTCTGCAAAGTCGTAGACCCAACTCAGGAAGTGACGATTCAACTTAATGTCCAGAGCCAAACAACTCCATTTCGGTGTTTGATCGATTGTTTTTTGATTGGAAAATTGAAATAATCTGATTTTAGCCTCTCAAATTTGAATATTTTGATATTTCCTTCATTAGCCATGAAAACAGACGTATTATATTTGGGTTTTGGGGGTCAGTTTTGACTTTGGAAAAGAGCAATTGATTATCTGATGTGATGCCAACCAAACCAGTGACAGTTTGTGTTTTTGGTCCTTCTAGAACAGTGGTTCTCCACTAGTCTGGCTGCGGCAACGCAAGCTGTGGAGCTGAGACACAGTGTCTTCTCTAGCAGATATCTGCAACTGTGTGTCGGACGGACGAAATCCTAAGTCTATACCTCATGTCCTTCGTCTCCCACTCAGTCTTGACAGTTTGTTTTCCCGGGCAAAGACCCGTGAGCCATTTTTGGGTCCCGACCCACCAGTTAAGAACCATTGGTCTAACTTAAGAACCATTGGTCTACCTCGATTAATCGAAAACAAGCTTCAGATTAAAGCCTAGGTCCCGACAGAATGTATGAGAACGTAGTTTGGGGTGACTACTGACCATGAGGGAGTAAGATCTCTACAAAGATGGAGGACGTATGAAATATATTTGGGGGTGTTTGCGTGGCGTACGACACACACAGGAGACATTCTGCCCAAACCTAGACACCAACCAAAAAAAAAACAAAGTCTACGCCTCGAAAATCATCATGCCACACAATAGAAGTGATCAACACGATGGCCACCGCGCCAACACTTACACACTGCTGTCCGTCATGGACATGGAATCGTCCGTCGCAGCATCACTGGAGATCTCGCTGTCGTTGGCACTGGTGGCAGGAGCAAAAATGTAGCCAGAGTTGACAAAATAAGGGCTGGCGTTGTCTCCTCGATGGTGCGCCCTGCAAACCCAAGGAGAACTGTTAGCATTTTTATGTCATAAAACGTATTTTACGGACTATAAGGTTGGCTGTTCCTGCGACTTATACTCCAGAGCGACTTATGCATGAAAAAAGTGTTTATGTTACATAAACACTGGACACCTTTTGTGTTCATGTTTATTTTTTGTGTAGCTTAATAAGCATTGTGTTAGCATATCTTACATCTATTCAGCCTGTTCTGCATTTTTGGTCTTGTGTGACTTATACTCCAGTGTGACTTATGTATGTTTTTTTCTACCTAATTAGGCATTTTTGGTCTGGTGCGACTTATACTCCAGTGCAACTTATGTATGTTTTTTTCTACCTAATTATGCATTTTTGGTCTGGTGCGACTTATACTCCAATGAGACTTATGTATGTTTTTTCTACCTAATTATGCATTTTTGGCATTGTGTGACTTATACTCCAGTGTGACTTATGTATGTTTTTTTCTACCTAATTAGGCATTTTTGGTCTGGTGCGACTTATACTCCAATGAGACTTATGTATGTTTTTTCTACCTAATTATGCATTTTTGGCATTGTGTGACTTATACTCCAGTGTGACTTATGTATGTTTTTTTCTACCTAATTAGGCATTTTTGGTCTGGTGCGACTTATACTCCAATGAGACTTATGTATGTTTTTTCTACCTTTTTTTCTACCTAATTATGCATTTTCGGCCTTGTGTGACTTATGTATGTTTTTTTCTACCTAATGATGCATTTTTGGCCTTGTGTGACTTATACTCCAGTGCGACTTATGTATGTTTTTTTCTACCTAATTATGCATTTCTGGCCTTGTGCGACTTATGTATGTTTTTTTCTACCTAATGATGCATTTTTGGCCTTGTGTGACTTATACTCCAGTGCGACTTATGTATGTTTTTTCTACCTAATTATGCATTTTTGGCCTTTGCAACTTATACTCCAGTGTGACTTATGTATGTTTTTTTCTACCTAATTATACATTTTTGGCTTTGTGCGACTTATATGCCAGTGCGACTTATGTATGTTTTGTTTTTTTTTTTACCTAATTATGCATTTTTGTCCTGGTGCAACTTATACTCCAGTGCGACTTATGTATGGTTTTTTTTCTACCTAATTATGCATTTTTGGACTGGTGCGACTTATACTCCAGTGCGACTTATGTATGTTTTTTCTACCTAATTATGCATTTTTGGCCTTTGCAACTTATACTCCAGTGCGACTTATGTATGTTTTTTTCTACCTAATTATGCATTTTTGGCCTTGTGTGACTTATACTCCAGTGCGACTTATGTATGTTTTTTTTTACCTAATGATGCATTTTTGTCCTGGTGCGACTTATACTTGGGAGCAACATATAGTCCAGAAATACGGTATTTCAATGTGAGTCGGTGGGGACAGTCAGAACCCGTCCGGGGACATTTAGAAGTTTATTTTGCTGACATCATGTGTAGATTTATAGATCGATTTATAGATCGATAAAGGATTTGTCAACCACGTCAGAGATGAAAGTGTTTGTGTCTTTCTTTCTTTCTTTCTTTTCTTCCCACTCTTTCTCCATCATCCAGTCTGGGAATGCTCTCATTCCTAATCTTCCTTGCTCCTTTGTGAAGTCCTTCTGTGAGACTATCTACTCTCCTGCTGTGTTGCATTCCAGTTCCAGTAGTGATGGGGGTGGACGAGGAAGAGAAGGAAGGGGGAACTTGAGCTTTTAAGAGTGTGGGGGAGATTCAACGGGGGGGAAGGAGGGCCCCTTTCTTTATGAGAATGCCTTCTGCTGGGAGTGCTGAGAGAGGAACCCCAGCGTGACTTAAGACGTGGGCCCCAAGCGCAAACCTGACCTTTGGAAGGTCCACGCAAGGAGTCAGGTATTTAGCACAGCTGGGCTTTCTGCAACCCCGCTCTTCTTCTCCGGCTCTTCTCCCTTTCATGACACCCCCCCTTTTCCTGCCTTCCCTCTTCCTCCCCTCTTGTCTCTCGCTGCAAAGCATGCTTCGGCTTTGACAGGGAGATTTTTTTCCACAACAGGGGAGATAAAAGTGTTGGATTGCAAAGACAGAGGAAGGAAAACACAAAGTCGTGGAGCTGAATCGGGGATGTTTTTTTTTTTTAACACTCTGGAGTTGTGTACGGGAGAGCTACAAAAAAAATGGAAGAATGGAACAGAAAATCTGTGCGGTGCCAAAATTAGTTCCACATGTTTGAGATGGAAATTGGTTGACCTGCAGACATGCTGAGGGCCAGGAGACGGGATGGGGGGGGGGCATGTGATGCAAGAAAGAGAAGGGGGCTCTACCAATAACAGGGTGACACGTTCACATAGTTTGGGCCGCCCTCAATGAGTGGCTTACGTTTGTAAATATACCTTTACTACTACAGTAATACTACACTTTTTGGAGAAATGTGCTCATCATGGACAATCCTGGGAGACATGAACGCATCTTCCTCGTTTGAATGCACGTACTGGGAATCGATAAACTCTAAAAAGCGGCAACAACGTCCCATTGACATGGAAAATGTGACGTGCATATTAACCGAGCTACATCGACTTAAGCGGAAGGACTACTTTAGTCGCACTTTGACACCAAGCTAGCTACGTGCCGGCTAGCGACTACTTCACCACACACTTGCTCACAACGCCTCAAGCAAGCACCCAAGGGTAACGCTACGTATCGGGAGCGCTAGCTGTTGGCAAAGTTAACTAACGCTAGGCGTAAGCATCCGTTGTGGCACCCAGGAAGGAAGTTCCGCTAATGCTTAAAATTAGCAAAATATGTCAAAATACCGTGTTACGACATAGTCAGAGCATGTAGCGTTTTTTGTAGTATGCATTGGTGTGACCTATTTTTATCTGTTTTATATCTTTAGAACACACCACCAAGAGGCAAGCACCCAAGGGTAACGCTACGTATCGGGAGCGCTAGCTGTTGGCAAAGTTAACTAACGCTAGGTGTAAGCATCCGTTGTGGCACCCAGGAAGGAAGTTCCGATAATGCGTAAAATTAGCAAAATATGTCAAAATACCGTGTTACGACATAGTCAGAGCATGTTTATAAAACTTTGTTTTTAATAGCGGTCTTTTTAGGATGCATTGGTGTGACCTATTTTTATCTGTTTTATATCTTTAGAACACACCACCAAGAGGCAAGCACCCAAGGGTAACGCTACGTATCGGGAGCGCTAGCTGTTGGCAAAGTTAACTAACGCTAGGCGTAAGCATCCATTGTAGCACCCAGGAAGGAAGTTCCGCTAATGCTTAAAATTAGCAAAATGTCAAAATATGTCAAAATACAGCATTACGACATAATCAGAGCATGTATATAAAACCTTGTTTTTAATAGCAGACTTCTTAGGATGCATTGGTGTGACCTATTTTTATCCGTTTTATATCTTTAGAACACACCACCAAGAGGCAAGCACCCAAGGGTAACGCTACGTATCGGCAGCGCTAGCTGTTGGCAAAGTTAACTAACGCTAGGCGTAAGCATCCATTGTAGCACCCAGAAAGGAAGTTCCGCTAATGCTTAAAATATGGCAAAATATGTAAAAATATGTCAAAATACCGCGTTACAACATAGTCAGAGCATGTTTATAAAACCTTGTTTTTAATAGCGGCCTTTTTAGGATGCATTGGTGTGACCTATTTTTATCTGTTTTATATCTTTAGAACACACCACCAAGAGACATGTGTCCATGTCTTGCATAAGGATTGTGGATGACGGGCAATACCCCCTTCCCCCCCCCCAAAAAAGCAGTTTTCCTTTAATAAGTAAAATTAGACACACTACAAAGAATTGTAGTGCTTAGTTTAAAAAAAAAACTTTTTTTCTTTCATGTGGCTGTAACAGTCTGGCACTTTGTGTATGAATTCATGCCTGCACCGGAGGAAGGGTTTCAAAGCACAGGAAACTTGAGCAAGCCAGCAGCGGGCTGCCTTGCCTGCAAGACAGCATTTACTTAAAAGGAAGGCAGCGATCCATTGATGTTTTGTACCCAACACCCCCCCACCCCCTAACCCCTTGACTAACTGCAAGACAGGAGAGCACAAAGATAACAGTATGTTCTTCTGAGAGCCTTTGATCAACACCCCCCCCCCCTTAAAAAGAGCGAAGTACCCAATGAAAACAAACATGTTGCGGTGCCACAGACAACACATCCGCTCTGGAACGTCTTCTCACCTGCAACCGTTCTCCACCATTCCAGCTGCTGTCCCGAAGGTCGCGGCGGCCCTCAGGGATTTGGCGGACAGTCCGATAACAGAAGCTAAAGCTTTAGCCTTCAGGTCATGACAGCTCCACTCCTCTTCCTCCAGAAGAGGAGGAAGATATCCGCACATCAGCTTGAGGTTCCCGTGATTCACGTACGCCGCGTTCTCACAGCCGGTGCGCACGTAGTTGCGGTACATGTCCGAAGTCAAAAACATCTGGTAAGCGCTCTCTTCCATGTTGGACTGGATCTCCATCTGCGCCTGGTCGAACATGGCCGAGTCTATTTGTTGCTTTTTGATACTATCCCTTATGAAGGTCTTGGTGGCGGGTTTCAGCTGCTCGGCCACAATGTTGGTGTTCTCGATGTACCTTTTGAAAATAACTTTGGCGACTCTCAGCGTTTTGGTATCCTTGAGGTCCATTTGCCGGAAACCGTTGCAGGCGAACCAAAAGTCCAACGTGTCCACGCAGTTATCCTGCTCCAAGAAGGTCCTGAAGAGGTGAGCACCATCTTGATCGCCGAGAAGAAAATGTAAAGACTTTGTCCACCGGATCAGCGGCGAGTCCGGGGACGCACTCCCCTCCGGTTCCCCCAGTCCATCCTCGTTCCTCCGTGGTGCGGAACCGGGGAGCGCGGCAACAGCGGCGTCTTTAACCTTGTTGAGGGCTTTCATTTTCCCAGACCTGCTGGAGATATAGCATGACGACTCTCCCTCCTCCCCCGGTACCGGAGGACGAGGAGCATCTTCGCGGAAGCTACTGCTGATGTGCTCAGTCAGCGCCCTGCTCATGGCTCCAGCTCCGGGTGCCTGTGCGAGAAGAGTGGCTGGGTGCCTCCGCCGAGCGCCAGCTTAATCCTCCTCGCTTCTCTGAAAGCAGCGGGGGAGCTTCTCAGCTTTTTTTCCCACTCTGAAACACACAAAGTATTGATCTAATCAAAGCCGTATCCTGCTGAACTTCAAAGAACCACATCAAGTAAACACTCCCTTTTAAAAAAAAACAGCAAAAAGAGAAATGAAAGGCTTATTATTCTATTTATAACATAAATCAGAGATCCAAAGATGTCACATCAAAAACACTTAAAGTCCTTAATGTCCACGCCAAAGCCTCCAATGACAATTACCATCTCAGTCCTGGTTTGTACCACATGGCTTCATCACTTTTACATTTTACACAAACCCACGCTAACCCACTCACAATCGCAGACATCTCACATGACCTTCCAACGTCGTCATGTGCAGGTTAGAGGTCATTACCGATAAAGAAATAACCAACAGAGAACATTTTTCATGCGTTCCGGTGCGTGCGTAAAAGGTTCCATCACCGCATAAAGCAACCTACCATCGCAGCCTGAGTCCAATCGGACTTGTTCGGAAAAAATATCAACTCATACTCCATTTCCGGTGGCCAACTCTTAAAAACTCGTAATCCAGGAACAAAAAAAATGCGCACCACATGCGTCGTGCTCCGTTCAAGAACTGACCTCTACGGAGGAAGGCTCCGTTCCTATGCGGCTCTCAGGGGGTGTCACAATCTCAGGCAAATAAACCAAAAAAGGAGGAGGCTCCGGTTGTGGAATACATCCCACTTCCCCCCCCCACAGCTATAAGAGACGCGCCGAGCGACAAATTGTACTTTCCCCCCCCCCCCCCCCCTTTTTAATCTGAGCCACATGGACGCGCGCAGGCGCACACACTCGCATCCATAGACAAGACACATAAGCCTCTTATCTCGTCGTGTTGCTCGCCCACAAACAAGAAACACAGCCCCGCGTTTCTCAACTTCAAAGCCCAGCAGCAGCACATCAAAGCGTCCGTGGAGTGGGGCTCCGTGGAACACTTTCACTACAACTTACCGTCCGGGTTCTCATCCCGCCTGATTCCGAATCGTTCAAAGTTAAGCGGTCCGGATTCACACCGAGCGTGTTATCTCGTAAGGACAATGGAAACCCCCCCATTTCCAGCCCAGGTGATGTGCCAAGAGATGAAGTGTCATCCACGGAGGATGTTTCTACACCAATGGAGCTCAACGTTCAAATGTGGACTTCATAGCGGAGGAAAAAATACAGACTGGCCTGGTCCCGGAAGACACATAACAACACGCGACTTGTTCCTTCTTTAAGAAATAGCAACAAACGCAACATAATGACACAAATGTACTTAAATTGATACATATGTCATTGTCAATCAAATGAATACGTTTGTGAGTAAACTATTGCCTCATAATCTTGTGTGTAGAATGATTTAATTTACTTGCATGTCAGGACCTTAGCAATGCTACAATACGGCCAAGTCACTGATGCTTTGGAACGTCAAAGATATCAACCATCGCTTTATATGTACTAACAACACCAATTATTGCGCAGATTAAGCTTATAGGTCGTGTTGTACTTTTAAAGGATCGGACTATATATAAAACAAATCCATATGCTGAAAAATGGAGTGACTGAGTGATTGAATGTCTATTTTTGACACTCGACTAACATTATACTCATGTTGATTTCAGATCTGGAATCATTAGGCCTATTTTAGGGGGTCTTCAGCTCCCTAAAAATGTTCCAAATCTCCCCTAAATAATTTGATAAATAATTTGTCATTTTTTATTGATTTTTTAATTTTTTTAATTGATTTTTTTACAAAAAAAATCTGACAAATTTCATATAATAGGGCAAAAGCAGGCTAATACTAGCTTACTACTACTACTACTAGTAGTAGTTTTTTTTGTGATTTTTTTTAATGTCTACTACATTCATTCATATCCTGTGCATCTTCAGGGGGCAAAGCCCCCCTAAAATGTTCCAAATCCCCCTAAATATTGTACTTTTTCATAGATTTTTTTAATTAAAATTTTTTTTTTTTACAAAAAAATCTGACAAATTTCATATAATAGGGAAAAAGCAGGCTAATACTAGCCTACTACTACTAGTAGTAGTAGTTTTTTGTAATTGTTTAAATGTCTACTACATTCATTCATATCCTGTGCATCTCCACCCCCCCCCCCCTGTCCTCAGAACCTAGTGACGCCCCTGTTTCAGATCAACATTTGCAAGAACGGCGTCGATCAGCATTTCCCGCAACTTAACATTTTGGTCACAGATTCCCTAATTTGCAGGGGCCGGGAAAGCTGAAATGAGAACATGCTGGAATCGTCTGTATACGCTGCTACATCAACCACGGTGAGCTCGCTACGCACACAAACACACACACACACACGCACAAGTCTGGAGGACTAATGGTGAGAGAAAAAGACAAGCTGGAGGGAGGGCGGGGGCCGTTTATGCCACCAGGAGACAAATCCGTGTCACATCATATGAAATAAGTCAATATATCAACAGTATACAGTATCTACTGTATAAAAGCCTTTGTTTCTCTTTACAATTTAACAAGAAAATAACACATTTTTTCATGGCCATTTCAGTTCTAAGCTACTAAAATGACATTATTCCCTCATTACTAGTTTATTCTTGTAATATTGCAACTTTTTTCTCTGTTCCCACTCCTACGTTGAACATGAACCCCACATAGAATAATAGCCGCGTATACAGAGCAGTATCTAAACAAGCTAAAACATATTGAAGTCACAGCCTGGGAAATGGTATACGAGTCCTTGTCAAACGGAAGACATATTAGTCTCAGGCCGTACCACAAAGATGTCACCCACTACAGTTATTAGTTCCACATTCAGGGAAAATGGCACACTACGACATTTTGACTAAAATTGGACAGAGAGCAAAGGCAAGAGCTGTTTGCTCGTCTTTTAATTCACATGACTTCCCTAATGTCATTGTGACAGAATCTTCTTGGAGAGGGTTTAGACAGTGATCCAGTCTCATGGTGCTTCAAAGGTCCCTTTGATGTTGAAAATCAACTTCATGGAGCATATCATCGTGGAAGTCAGACCACTGAAATTCTAAGACTCTCCTGATGGCACAGGACACAAGAACTAATGGAAGCCAGCATCTGACATTATTCCACGGTGGGTTGTGGGGAAATAAATAGAAAGCTGATAGCAGAAAGCTGAAAATGAAAGGAAATAAGTTGGAATATGAGAAACAAAAAAAAATTATAATAAATGTGCCATTTTTGGAAAATTTGGGAATAGGTTCTAATTTTCATTCATTCATTTTCTACCGCTTATCCCCACGAAGGTCACAGGGGGTGCTGGAGCCTACCCCAGCTGTCTTCAGGCAGGCTACGCCCTGAACTGGTGGCCAGCCAATCGCGGGGCACATAGAGACAAACAACCATTCACACTCACATTCATACCTATGGACAATTTGGAGTGGCTAATTAACCTAGCATGTTTTTGGAATGTGGGAGGAAACCGGAGTACCCGGAGAAAACCCACGCATGCACGGGGAGAACATGCAAACTCCACACAGAGATGGCCGAGGGTGGAATCAAACTCGGGTTTCCTAGCTGTGAGGCCTGCATGCTAACCACTGAAGGTGGTTAACAAACAAAAGCAGAAACGCCATGAAAGAATCGGTTCAAGCAAGGGTAGTGGCGAAAGCTTATTGGTCCAGGACTCCAGCCTCTTACACAATCTTGAGTGTATAAAAGGCCGGGCAGAGAAAGAAAGGGTGCTTTTTTGATAAGACCTGCTTACTTGTAGGTACACAGGGACTGCAGATAAGCCCAGACGTCTGTATTAGGTATTGTTGTCAGGAATAAACGATCTGGTTCTTATTCTTGGATTCACTTAAGAGTCCTCAGGGGGAGGACTTCTACACCACTCATCCCAAGTTGTAATATTATGATAGTAAAATCTAAATATTGTCATGATAGAGTTATAATATTACAAAAATATAGTAAAAAAAAAAGGAGGAAAGGTTTGTACTTTGTTATGTTTGTTGTTTGTTTGTTTCCTTCAAAATATAAAAAAAAACTATCTCTACTTATCTAGACCGCTTGATTTAAAAAAATGTAAAAGAAATCAAACCCTATGCAGGTAAAAAGTAATTATTGTTACAAGCAGTGAAGCACCGTACCGCGAGCGGGGAATCAAACCGACATATTCAGACAAAGAACTAATAAACTGAACCTTAAATCAGCGGCAGGTGATGTAGGCAACAGGAAACAGGAAAGTTCCGACTAGTTCAGAAATATCCGATCGCAAGTTCCATCTCCACCCAGTTATGACGATCGCGGATAGCCGCCATTGATCATTTGAGTCCACTTTCCGCGACCACACCTGTTGACCCCTTGAACGCCCACACTTGTGTTTATCCGCGACAAAGGAGGGAGCCGTAAAGTAGCCACACCAAAGCCCTTTTTTGATGTCGACCCTGCCCTGACCCCTTTGTTGGTGCCCTAACCAATTCACACAACCACCCAAAGCCTTTAAAAGCCCAAGACAGGATGGGAGGGCAATTATGCCTCAATAAAGCAGGGTGACCTGGAGGCTAATTGGGAGGAACGATGCCCGCCTGGTCTATCAGCCGAGATCGGAGATGGAGCTGTTGTTTAATTACACAACCGAACTTACAACACGGTGAAAGTGATTTCTCACTGTCGTATCATATAAAAGTGTCCTGTGGTCAAGACTGTACCATTCCAACAACATGGGGGGTTATTTGGGGTGCTTCCGAGGACATATGTTTTGTTATAAATTGTCCGTTTTGATTGAAAAAGCCTACTTTGTGTTAATAAAGAATAAAAAAATGAGGCGTGTATTTAACAGAGGTCGTTTACGTCAGTAGCCACGTTTACATGAGGAGTTTTTCTCTTTCCGAATTGAATCTTTCCGAATGACCTTTCCAAAAGCAATGGTATACATGGAAAGGAATATTCCAATCGCGCTATAATCAACCAGAATAGTCAATGGGGCATGCCCAGTAAAACGTAAACATCAACATCACGTGATACCGACTTCCTCGAGTTTTTCTTTCACTTGTTGGAATAACTAATAATTTAGTTTGAATCAAAAACAAACTTTCCTTAGTAGTCCAGCGCCGATTGATCGCCCAATTTTTTTTTTTTTTTTTTTTTTTTTTTAAATCGAACAACGTCTCGACATGCGTTTACGTCATATCTCAGCATTGGCTGAAAGAACGCACCCGGGAACAGGAAAAGATAAAGTTCAGTCTTGCTAAAATTTTATAATTCAGCTGGGCACATGTTTTATATAGATATGTATTTTCTTTTTTAATAAAAGTGGACTAGTGAATGGCGTATAGAAGGGTTTAGATTCTGTTCCGCAGATGGCGCTAATGCACACCAAAGCTGCTTGCCAACCGCCAATAAACAACAGAAGAAGAAAAACACCAGGAAGAAGAACGCAGTCTGACAACTTTCCCTTTGATACCTCGATCGGATTGGGGAAAGGAATATTCCACCCCTATGAATCCGATTATATATTCACTCGGATTGGCACTTTTCTTTGGGAATGAGGTGTATACCGTTTCCGTTTGAGCAAATAACCCGAATGGAATTGGAATATTTGGGTCCATGTAAACGTGGCTGGTGGCACAACCCAGAGGAGCTGAGGGGAGCAGTCGCTTTGGACTTTTTGGACCGTGCTTACTCCTTGATCTGAGTTTTAGCGTTTTTTTCCCTTGACGTGGAAGAAGCCGCCTTGTTTGTTGGGACTTTTCTTGAGAACTTTGGAGATGTGCATCAGCCCACAGTATCCGGCATGATTCCGTTTCATCACCCGACGCAAATCCTACAGAAGCGGGAGAGGGCGGATAATTGCACATAACCCGATATTTGGGAGTTCAAAGGCTTTGGTGGGTTGGGTGATGATTTTGGCTGAAGCATCTCTATAAACACTAATAAAATTAAGTGCGTCTGAGGGGGTGTGGCCGCGCATCCCTTTGAAGAGACCCTGTGATCAGTTCCCCCTCTCAATTAGCGTATTGTCCACTTCTCCTTTCAGAACGGGAGCGAGGGGGCAGTCTCCCCTCTAGCTTCTCTTTGAAGTGATTATCCCTTTATCTCAAGTCTGAGCGAGGAATATCTTGGGGGACAATGGCAAATTAAAGCCCATATGGAGAAAGGCGTGAATGGCTGTTTGTAGGCTCAGTGTGAAATAATGAGGGGAAAAATTGCAGTAAATAGAGCAGGGAGCGGAATCGTGCCGCTTGCATGGAATGAGTGCTCCGTGTCAAAATCCATAGCAAAAAGTCATTTCAGGCTCACGCTGGAGTTGACACTTGTAGCGGAGCGACTTAAGAAGATCTGTCACGACGGACGGCGGGAGAAAGAGACGGAAAGATGGCCGTGAAAAAGGGAGAGGACTGCAGTTGTCAGCAGAATCAGATGGCGGTCAGGCAGACGGGCTTGAAGAAGATACAATTAAAGTGTGGAGTTAAGACAGGCTTTGAAGTTAGACATGGTTCATAACACCCTTCAAATCGGGGAGGCCAGCCATTCGTCTTCGTGCTACGGCGAGTGAAGGCTGTGCCTTTTAAAAGCTTCAATTTGACAAAATACACTTTTAATTCCGAGTTTGGACTTGGATAAATAAATCAAAACTGGTAATAACTGAGGTTTTCGACGCGGCTAAAAGAGGAGGAAAAAAGGAAACGTCATCTTTTGAAACGCGAGCCCAAGAAGGCTCGGGTCCGTGTGTGAACACGGAGAATGAATAATTACTTTCTCTGCCCACTCTCGAGCTTTTTTCTCTCACAATCCAGTTTTTTTTGGTGGCTTACAAGTTTAATAATGTATAGAGACAGCGTATCTGATGTTCGGCCATATCCTTTGAAGCTTTGCGGTAAGCAAAAGCCAGCTGATGCTCACCAAGTCAGCCTGGAGCCTCAAGAAAAAACCTCAACATAAAATAAAGGATATCAATTCTTTTGGATTTGATTGAGCGGGATATGTTTTTGATCCCCTGTCAAACAAGCCGGTTGTCACATTAGTGCTGTGTTTGTAGGAAAGAACTCCTACGAAGCTGCGGGAATGAAATCATTCAAATGACAGCTACTTCAGTAGCGTCCGTTTTATACGATTACAGAATATTGTCTTCTATGGCTGCATACAGAGGAACACGTACAAACATTATACCCCGGTCTTTCACCAGAAAAAAGTTTAGTTTGACCTTTTTCCATTTATAGAACAAAAGTAAGTTTCAGGAAAATATCAGTTCCCGACTAAAAAGAGAGAAAACCAGCTTATTGCGAAAAGATATATCTCAAGCATATCTAAACAACTATACCAACGTCCTTCCATCCATTTTCTAACACTATTAACTATTTATAATGGTGCCGTTTGGAACTGAAAATGATGTGTTCATAGGAAAGAACTCCTACGAAGCTGCGGGAATTAAATCATTCAAATGACAGCTACTTCAATAGCGAGGGCACACAGAATATTGTCTTCTATGGCTGCATACAGACAAACACATAGAACATACCAAAACAAAGACTTAGTTCGACCTTTTTCCATTTATAGAACAAAAGTAAGTTTCAGGAAAATATTAGTTCCCAACTAAAAAGGGAGAAAACCAGCTTATTGCGAAAAGATATATTTCAAGAATATCTAAAACAACTATACCAAAGTCCATCCATCTATTTTCTACCGCTTATCCTCACGAGGGTCGTGGGCGGTGCTGGAGCCTATCCCAGCTGACACCCTGGACTGGTGGCCAGCCAATCACACGGCACATATAGACAAACAACCATTCACAATCACATTCTTTGGAGTGGACAATTAACCTAGCATGTTTTTGGAATGGGGGAGGATCTCCTGAAAGTGTGGCCAACATGATAACCACTCGACCACCGTACGGCCACTATTTCTACAAATATAACACCATTAACTATTTATCATTGTCCCGTTTGGAACTGAAAATGATGTGTTCATAGGAAAGAACTCCTACGAAGCTGCGGGAATGAAATCATTCAAATGACTACAAACTGTTTGCGTCTGGTCAAGCATCCCTCTTGCATGTTGCCCACTTTGTTTTAAAGTGGAAATCAGACTGATGGCACACTTGGCGAGACGCCCTGCGGCGAACATGAAAGGAGAGGAAAAAACAGCGGTTCATTTCCTGCTTTGACCTTTGCTTCTCGCTGGTATTTCATAAAAACAGATTTATGGAGGAGCCCAACAGCTGACTGCTGAGAGAGAAAGAGGGCGTCTGGGTACGAGGGTTAGACCCGTCGTCCTCAAACGTTAATGACAAGCGGCGACCCAAATTGCGGACATTTTGAAACATTTAGTTTGTACTTGTTTGCTCAGCAGACAGATACGTTCTCAACAAAGAGTTCAGTTGAGGTTCCTTTCAAAGTGAAGGCTTTAAACTCAACAGGCAACCACATAATGTACACATTTGATGTAAACAAAATGCATTTCAACACAGCTGGGATAGGCTCCAGCGCCAAACACTTCCAAATGAGACAATGAAACATATCACTAAGGCGTACGTTCCACTTCAACAGACGATACAATAAGCATAACCTCAGTAAGAGACAGGACTGGCACCTCAACCGTGTTGCTATGACAGCAGGTCTCGAGTAGCACTACGGAGCCACCAGGGGCGTCACTAGGTTCTGAGCACGGGGGGGGGGCTTAGCCCCCTGGAGATGCACAGGATATGAATGAATGTAGTAGACATTCAATCAAATTTTAAAAAATCAAAAAAACAAACAAGGAACAAGAACCGGGATATAACTTTCCCATTTTTGGACAGATTTAGTAGAGATACTCAATTGTTTTAGGCCACCGTTACATTTAAAGTACACACAATCTACACTGCAAAACCAGTGGACCGTGATCAATTATATAATAATCATTCATATATTATTGATTAGCCTATCATTATTACTATCATCATTATTCTTCTTCTGATTATTACTGCGACTACAAGTAGTAGTAGTAGGCTAGTATTAGCCTGCTTATTGGCTTGCGTATTAGCCTGCTTCTGCACTATTATATGAAATTTGTCAGAATTTTTTTGTAAAAAAAAAATAATTTTGTATTTTTTTAATCAATAATTTTTTTTAATCTATAAAAAATGACAAATTATTTAGGGGGAATTTGGAACATTTTAGAGGGGGCTGAAGACCCTCTAAAATAAAATATATAATAAATAATAATAAAAAATCAATATGTATATTTTTTTTATCAATAAAAAATATCAAATTATTTATAGGGGCTTAAGAACTTCAGCCCCCCCTAAAAAACTAATTACTTTTGTAGTGTAGTAACTCAGTTACTTTTTTTGAGAAGTAACTAGTAACTAATTACTTTTTTAAAGTAACGTGCCCAACACTGTTGATGACGCTGTTGCCGCATTCAAAAAAAATAACACGACAAGACGCGCTCCGTATTCTACCGTAACCGGACAACGTATACAAACCAAGGCAAAATTGAACGGTAAAAAAGGCTAAACCAGGTTTCACCGTCTCGTCATAAAATGGACTGTTTAATTATCAATCACATGCTATTGAGGAAAGTCTCCAGTTCCAAGTTGTTCCTTCAAGTGTGTCTGTATAAAATGAACATGACTTACAGTCGGCGGCAAAAGGAAAAGTCAGACTGCACCAATTTCTCATTTTTCAAAAGTAGTACAAAAGCGAGCCAGGTAGCATCCCCGCCAGGGCCCCACTGATGTATGTTGAAAGCCGATGACTTCTTCGTTTGCATTTGATCTTGGTCTTTTTTTAAACAGCCACGTGAGAAAGCCTGTTAAGGGAAAACTGCACAAGGCAGCCACGGAACCAGCTCCCGGGCCTTCAGAAGTCTTGTCAAAAGCTCTTCCTTCAATATATTGTCCCGCCGATATAGCGGCTTGCCAGCCCAAAACTGAGTTGGGGCTTGAAAAGAACTTTTCAACTACAAAGAAACACCTCACAACAAGACAGTCAAAGAAGCGATAGTGGGATTGAGGTGCCATGTTTGAGAACCGTGTGTTGTTTGGTCTTGTGTCAGCTACAACCAACAATATCATCTTGTTAGTCGCAATTTTGCCCCAGAAATACATTTCGATTGCAAAGATGTTGGCAGAACTTGGAATCAATAGCCGCGTTTACATGAGGGGTTTTTCCTTTTTCCCAATGGGATCTTTCCGAATGACTTTTCCGAAAACAATGGTATACATGGAAGAAATATTCCAATTGCCGCTATAATCAAACGGCACAAAAACTGCGACTTATACTCCAGCGCGACTTATGTATGTTTTTTTTTCAACCTAATTATGCATTTTTGGCCTTGTGCAACTTATGTATGTTTTTTTGTACCTAATCATACATTTTTGGTCTTGTGCGACTTATACTCCAGTGTGACTTATGTATGTTTTTTTTTTTTACCTAATTATGCATTTTTGTCCTTGTGCGACTTATACTCCAGTGCGACTTATGTATGTTTTTTTTCTACTTAATTATGCATTTTTGTCCTTGTGCGACTTATACTCCAGTGTGACTTATGTATGTTTTTTTCTACCTAATTATGCATTTTTGTCCTTGTGCGACTTATACTCCAGTGCGACTTATGTATGTTTTTTTCTACCTAATTATGCATTTTTGGCCTTGTGCGACTTATGTATGTTTTTTTCTACCTAATTATAAATTTTTGGTCTTGTGCGACTTATACTCCAGTGTGACTTATGTATGTTTTTTTTTCTACCTAATTATGCATTTTTGTCCTTGTGCGACTTATACTCCAGTGTGACTTATGTATGGTTTTTTTCTACCTGATTATGCATTTTTGGCCTTGTGCGACTTATACTCCAGTGCGACTTATGTATGTTTTTTTCTACCTAATTATGCATTTTTGGCCTTGTGCGACTTATGTATGTTTTTTTGTACCTAATCATACATTTTTGGTCTTGTGCGACTTATACTCCAGTGTGACTTATGTATGTTTTTTTTTTTACCTAATTATGCATTTTTGTCCTTGTGCGACTTATACTCCAGTGCGACTTATGTATGTTTTTTTTCTACTTAATTATGCATTTTTGTCCTTGTGCGACTTATACTCCAGTGTGACTTATGTTTGTTTTTTTTCTACCTAATTATGCATTTTTGTCCTTGTGCGACTTATACTCCAGTGCGACTTATGTATGTTTTTTTCTACCTAATGATGCATTTTTGGCCTTGTGCGACTTATACTCCAGTGTGACTTATGTATGTTTTTTTTCTACCTAATGATGCATTTTTGGCCTTGTGCGACTTATACTCCAGTGTGACTTATGTATGGTTTTTTTCTACCTAATGACGCATTTTTGGCCTTCTGCGACTTATACTCAGGAGCGACTTATAGTCCAGAAAATACGGTAATACCAGCTTTAAATCTTTTGTGACTTTGCGGATGTACAAGTTGAACAGTTTTGGTCCCAGGATTGACCCCTGGGGTACTCCACATGTAATATTTAAACTGGTAGATGTGCTTTTGACCCAATTCAAAACTAGTCCTCTTATTCTGTACCTTTCTAATTTAGTTATTCGGATGTCATGATTGACTGTATCAAAGGTTTTGTCGGATTCATAAATACTGCAAATTCTTACAAATTTCAAATCCTCTCCCGACTTGGGTTTGAATTTTGAAACTTTTTCATTCGGGTTGGTTCAGCTCGATCGGTGCTCAGCGTGCCAGGGCTTTAGCAACACTAATCAGAAAGCATGATGAGGTGCTCAGCGGTTTTGTGGAAGGACGGAAAGATGAAAAACCAAGCCTCCTAAACGCGTCTTCCCGCTTAAGAACAATTTAGTTCTTTTCACACTTTCAAGCTTGTAAGTGGAGCGAGAGAGTCGCCGTTTCATCTTTTCTCTGCGCTCTAGTTGAAAAGTTATTTTGCCGATGATAAAACACTCTGTATTGACACCTTTGAAGGTGGAAGGAACATTTTATCTGTCTTTCTATACAGTGTTAAGAGTGTGTCTGTGTCTGACCTAGAATGCATCTTGTGTTGATGCGGATGACAGCTGCTGCTTGAAAGACACGGGGAACCTACTGAAGACTCAAAAGAAGTTTTTGCCATGACGACAAGTGCTGGATGTATGCTAATCAATCAGTGGGGTTTGAAAACATACTTGCTGTGGAAGCCAAAGAAAGCGGAATAAAAAGAGGCAAGTGACAGAAACTTGTCAGGCAGCACTCACGGAGATATCAAAAAGTCACTAAGTTTGCGTCGCCGCACAAGAGCCCACATGGCATGTGGTGTACGCCATCAAATGTTTGACTTGAAACGCCTTGCGTTTGTTCAAAGGAAGAAGGAACGGGCACAGTTCTCCATATGGTGTCCGAGGAAGCTAGCTTCTTCTGGTCTTTCGACTAGGCTTTGCTTCTGTGACCCCTGCGAGGAAGGGTTTGTGAGAAACTCGACAACTAAAAATACAACAGATGATGAAACGCCCGTGTATCAGCACAAAATGTTAACTATAAATATGAAATACACATTTAAATGTAAACCTAAATATAAATGATCGTGATAAATTTAAATATGAATATAAAAGCTGAATTAACATTTAAATGTTATTATAAGATTATAATAAAATATTATAAGAAAATAGATTATAAATATAAAGACACTGTCCTCTATGGCGCTCTTTTCCAGCAGATATCTGCAGCTGTGTGTTGAATGGACAGCACTGTTCAATCTTAAATTCTAATCTATCACTGTTTTGTTGTAGATTATAATCTATTATTAGTCAAAGCATATTGAAATACAATTGATATGTAATGTTGTGGCCACAAGGTGGCAGTAATGACACATTACCTTACATTACATTACCTTAACAATGCATGACGTCATGAAGCCAGCCATGGCATGTCCGACATGATAAAGCCAAAAAGGTTATCCTCCCATTCCGTGTGGAAGTGGTACGTTTTTGTCTTCTTATGTTTAGAAGAAAGCTCACTAGCTAGTCCCTGTGATGTAATCAGTGACTAATAAGAGTGTAAAGGTGACTATAGGTGTCTTATTTCATGTGTTAAAAAACATATTTAGAAAGTCATGAACAGGTTTTTTATGCTAGATAGCTAGGTGTGATACAAGTTCATGTAGTAGGACATTGGGCTCCTAAATATTGACTAGTATTGACTGAAATATGAAGAAAATTAGTGAACTGTAACCAGAACAGACACTATCCAAGGTTCCACTGTATTCTTAAGCCAAGGAATTCAAAGAAAGCACTTTCACCAGAGTTGCATGGAAGCCATACTGTAGCCAGATGCTCACATGATGCTTGTTCTTGAGGTTCTTCTCCAGCCTTCCACATTTCAACTTGTGAGGACCGTTCCTTTCAGGCTTTAGCTCAGCTGCTGGGTCTTTCATAACAGCAACAATCCTTTCCAGATGTTGATATCTGGGAAATTCAAGGAAAAACACGAGCTTCACTGATTTGTTCGTCCATATGTATGCTACATGTACAAGTACTAAAAAAAATTGTGCTCCACTGTAAACAACCATAATAATGATGTTGCACCTGAACGTTGACGTTGCCATGTTAAGGTTGGTAATAAATGTACGCATCAGCATCAGAAGCATCAGAAGATGTCCAGGTATCACGGGAAGGGGACTCTGAGGTCGAGGAGGGTCATCGACACTTCACCCACGTCACTTCACCCTGGGGAAAGGAAGGGAGCCTTTTTGCAGCTGCGCTGTAATAAGACCCGCTTACTTGTAGGCATACAGGGACTGCAGAAAAGCCCGGACGTCTATATTAGGTATTGTTGTCAGGAATAAACGATCTGGTTCTCATTAAGATTCCCTTACCCTCTATTCGAAACCCACTTAGAGTCCTCAGGGGGAGGATTTCTACAACCCAAATTGCCCCCCGGAATCCCCCCAGCTCTGCTTTGTTGACCAAAACGCTGTGACAAATACAACTTTAACCCCAAACATCTCAAAAATGTGATTATTTGATTTGATTTAGTCTAAAGACCAAATACAGTGTGTCCCTGGTCGCAGCACGCAACCATGGTAGGTTCAAGGACCACCCAATGCCAAGGATTGATGAAAGAACGACGTAAACATAAAAACTGTGTGCTTTCTAAAAGCAGTACAAGTGTATGCTGTACATTTTTATGTATTAGTATTTTTTACTGACTTATAGTGAATGAGCTAAAAATAAAAATATACATTTTTGACCATAAATCTGTGAATTTGCATGGCTATGAAAGCTGAACGGGATATGTGTGGGGATCAAACATTAAGCCCGCTTTGTAAAGACAAAGTCATTATTCATAAATCATAGTTTTTGTATCTCTCCCAAAGCACAAATTCCCTTTCAAATCCATTTTGAAGCAATAAATCATCACATGCTGACGTATACAATCATGAATTAAACAATAGTAACGCTCGCTGAATAAATCTGCTTGCAGACACAAAGACACAGAAAGATCAAATATGATTCACGTCACGGAATGCTTTCACATCTACACTTCAAACACATTCTTGTTTTAATAAGTTGTGGTCCGAGGAGAGCTTGGTGTCCGAGGAAGTGTGCCACACCAGCCCCGTCCTCGCTGGAAACAACGCCCCTCCCTGTGAGGACAACAATGGACAGTCCAGCTGCTCCGAGCCGTGGAGTCGCATGAACGAGTGATGTCATGAACATCGGACATCAGACCCGGACACGGCCAAACACCAGCAGCGGTGTCATCGGGTCAACACGGGGGGGCGGACAGCTGGGGGGCAAGGGGGTGGCAGACGTGAATAGAGAATGTTTGTGTGTGTATTCAAAGTGCTGATGAAAGAAAAGCCAGTAGTGGATAAAATAAAAGGGATTAAATGAGAAGGCCTGAAAAAGACAAGACTTTGTGTAACAGTTCCCTTTTTGGGCCCCCTAGTGGCAATTTATTTCTTTTCCAAACAAGTGTGCTATTATTTGTTATTATTAACTAGCTAAGTAGCTAAGTAGCTAAGTAGCTAACTAGCTAATGACTAAGGCACATACATTTAAAGTACTTACCGACAGTGATGGGTTACTAACACCGTTACTTCTTTCAGTAACGGGTAATCAAACTTATTACTTTTACTGTCAGCATAACGTTGTTAACATTTTCGCCACCCCGTTACTACACGTTAGTGAAGCCGCCTAAAAATATATCACCGATTTCATCTAATCTAATCTAACTAATATGCAGCGCAGTGAGAGTCAGAGAATCAGAAAACTTGAGTGGGCGGGTGTTTAGAGCACAAAAGCAATGAGGATTGGCTAAGGTTTAGTAAGATTGCGAATTCAGCCAATCAGAGAACTTAAGTGGGCGGGTTTTTAGAGCACATAGGCAATGAGGATTGGCTAAGGTTTAGTAAAATTGCGTCTTCAGGAAATCAGAGAACTTGAGTGGGCGGGTTTTTAGAGCGCAAAAGCAATAGCGATGCTTGTCTTCAGCCGATCAGAGAACTTGAGTGGGCGGGTGTTTCGAGCACAAAAGCAATGAGGATTGGCTCAGGTTTAGTAAGATTGCTAATTCAGCCAATCAGAGAACTTAAGTGGGCGGGTTTTTAGAGTACATAAGCAATGAGGATTGGCTAAGGTATAGTAAAATTGCGTCTTCAGGAAATCAGAGAACTTGAGTGGGCGGGCGTTCAGAGCACAAAAGCAATGGCGATTGGCTAAGGTTTAGTAAACTTGTCTTCGGCCAATCAGAGAACTTGAGTGGGCGGGTGTTTAGAGCAAGTCCAAACAGCGTTTACCAAATGGAAGTACAGACGCCACTTTAACCTCGTTGATGTCAAAGGTAAAATCTACTTTATGTCTCAAAAAAAAAACTTTGTCCACGTCTTGTGTGAGCAACTCAAACCCACAGAAACACCTGTCAATTGCAATAAATGCAAACCTCTGTAATGATACCTAGTGGTATGGTACCACCTAATGGTGGTAAGTAGTTACTTTTATAGTGGAGTAACTCAGTTAGTTTTTATGAGATGTAACTAGTAACTATATCTAATGACTTTTTTAAAGTAACATGCCCAACACTGCTTACAGAGGAACTAATGAGGAACTAATGAGTAGTTAGGGTTAGCTAGGTTTATTCCTCATTGACTAATTGTATATTGTATTGTAATTGTATTTTTGTGTACCTTATTGAAAAGTGTTAACAATTGTCATTTTGCACTGGAAAACTGCACTTCATCCACAATCCTTGTGCAACCGGAGAATAAAATGTGGTATCTTCCACCCCTAACGGTCCCCTCTGTTTGGTTGGTCGGGGGTGAAGATGGTGAACATCTGAGGTATGCAGGATGTTTGACTTTCCTCCATGTTTATGCGGCGCTCAAGTAAAAAAGAACTGGAAGCAACCCGCTTTGTGTCTGTGACAACGTTCCGCCATCTCCGTTTCATGCGGATACCGGAACACAACAACGTAGGTATATTCACAGTTGCTGCTTTCACAAAGGGGAGGGCAAGAAAGACACAGGAAAGATGCTTTTGCTCTTTCTCTTCCTCGCTCGCCACCGCTCTCGCTCACTGGCAACGCATCTGACGTCTTTCGGCAAAAGAAAAATTCCGTTTCGCTTGTTAAATCGCCAGTCACAGCTGCATTTCTCTCTCTCTCTCTTTTTCTGTGTGTGACTGAGCTTCATTTCTTGCGGATGTGGGTGTTGTGATGGTCGCTTCCATGCTTTGCAAATAACAGTTCACCCCTCGCAAACACCCCAAGTTTCCTCTCTGCCAGAGCCTTGCTCATGCCAGCGCATCCTTTGGAAAGCCTTGAAGTGACAACAAACGCAACGCATTTCTCACTGCTGGGAGAAAAGACAGGCCCATTCGCAAGGCACCGACGTAATCAAACTACATCTAACACTCTTTGTTTCTCCCAGCGAGAAGGGAGGCTCTTTGTCACAGACGACAATATTCTTTCCAAATGAAAAAAATGTATATAAGTACTCTAATTTAAACTTTTAAGAGGACAAATCTTGATTGGACATCTTCATTGTTCATCTTTAAGAGTTAATGTTCAATTAAAAGCACACACCAAAAGCCAAATGGATAAGTGAAATGGTTCCCCCTACTGGTGAAAAAAGTATTGCATGTTTTTCATGACCGTCGAGGCGTCCCTCGCTACATCACGGTTCAAACATTGCTCCCTCACTGTATCACGGTTTTTCATCAATGTATGACCGTTGAATACCGCCTACAGTAATATTAGGACCTAATAAATATGCTTTTTTTGCATTATTAGAGCCCTCTACACATTAAATAACACCCCTATAGTCACTTTTACATTTGTATTGCGCAATATAGTTGACATAATAATAACAAATAAGACATTACATACACATGACATGTTAGCATTGACAGGATACATGGTGGTTATCGTTTCATCATATGCAAAACTTATGCATATATTAGCAAATTGTGCAATTTATCTACCAAAATTACGTATTTTTTCAATCACAAAAATGGCAAAATACCTTGTATTTGTTTTTACATCATCCAAGTATAAAGCATTTTGAAAATGTTAGCCTGGGAAGTGAATAGTTGCTAAGTGCGAACATGCTTAGCAATGTAGCGAGTGCTAGTTAGCAGTGAGAGTGCGTGAGACCGACAGCAGCTCCTGTGTGCATCTTCACTATGCCATTGCGCCGGCCACTAGGTGTCGGCAACATTACACTGATGAGACGATAACCACCAAGTATCCTGTCAATGCTAACATGTCATGTCTATGTAATGTCTTAGCTATTAGCTTAGCCGTCTTTGCTATTATTATGTCAACTATATTGTGCAATACAAATGTTAAAGTGACTACAGGGGTGTTATTTCATGTGTAGAGGGCTCTAATAATGCTAAAAAAAGCACATTTATTAGGTCTTAAACAGGTTTTCTATGCTCGAAATACCGGAATATACCATTTATAAATAAATGCGGAATAGTGTCTAGAAGAAATTATGTAACCAAGACATGACTTACACTCTTGTGCCAACTTTGTGATCATTCTTCAATGTCTTTTTTCCGTGTACCATCAGAATAGCAAGCTTTGTAAAGGCGTGCCTTCATAGCAGTCATCAGTGAAATGATCACTGCAAAGAACAGAACTCCAGTTGGTCGTCCATCTGTCTCTCGGATTCTGCACTTGCTTCGTCCATTGTTGCCTTAAACCTTCCTCTTGGGGGAAAGAAAACAAACTTACAGTCTGACTGGGATACTGTGAACATCCAGCAGCAACACAACATTTTGGCTTTTTGACTACTGTATGCATGAAACTGAACCATGTCGATTACATTTATCATACGAGTATTTTCACCCAAATAATATTAGCACACCACGACTGGCTGGGATACGTTACCAATAGTGATTTCAGAGAACAGGTCGTACAAAAGAAGAAATTAAAAAAAAATCCGCAGGCAATCGCTTCACCTCCACCCTTGCTTTCCTTTCTCATTGTGACGCCAAGAGGAGAACATTCATGGGGCAATCAAACACCAGTCACCAGAGCTGTCGCTGCCGCCTGCGGAATGAAACTGAATCCGAGTGCTGTCCTTCCCACGGGCAAAGTTTTTCCTGTCAAAAATAACTGACGACCTCAACATCTTCAGACGTGGCGAGGTGTTTCATCTTTCAGACTAATTACTATATTGAGAGTCCTGTAATCGTACAGTCGAATAATAGCTGGAACCAAAACGACGCTAAATTTACACGACAAGTGAAAATGAACTGTACCGTTTAGGATGCAAAAAAACATTTGGAAGGTTGGACAAAACAAAACCTTGGTTAGCATCCGCCCTGGTTAGTGTGTTTTTTGGTTAATGTTTACAATTTATGCCACAATTGTGTATTTTCCAGTTAGCGTAAAATATGTTGTGTTATTAATACGTTCCATGGTGGTGTTTCAAAAAATAATTATACAGTAGCAATAGCAATAGCAATAAATATGTAGTATTCTGGCCACTAGGCTGACATCCAATAAAAAAAGATTTGCCTCTCAATCTGTGTGGAAGTGGTAAAAACTGTTTGGAACACTTTTTAAAGTTTAGAATAAGTAAATTGGTCCGGCTAGCTGGTTAGCTTGCTAGCTTGTTATGGTCGAGGCTGCCTGTGCAATGTGATGTAAACAAAGAATAATAATTAATTATTAATAATATTAATAATAAGTGACTAGTGGAGTGTTATTGTCTTAAAACCTGTATTTAGAAAGCATTTTTCTCTATTTTTCCACTATAAAAATATTACTTTTATGAACATTGGCTCCTACTTCATGGTACTTCCACCAATTAACCACAATAAACATGGATGATGTATTTTTTAAATCACAAAACATCCTTCCTCGTTAGCGACCTGGATGACGGCAAATCTCCACGGAGCTGTCTGATCACGGAATGGGAGTGAAGAGCACATTTCATTTGTGTGTCTGCGACTGTAGCATCGCTATTTTGATTTCATGGAATGGTTTGACTTCCTTCCACATTCCAAAAACATGCTTCTTAGGTAAATTCCCATTCAGTGTTTTCCGTAGGTTTCCAGCTGTGAGGCGCTGGGGTTTGACTATCTACAAGAGGCAGATGGCAGCGACAAAAGCTTTCTTTAATTCAGTCGGCAAGGGTAACAAAAAGCAACGGGGCGAGAAGGTGCACACCGTGAGGAAGCAGGCATAAGATAAGGGCAGATAAGAGCCGAGCTGGAAGGCCAGGAACCACAGGGCAGACCTCCAGGAGACGCCGGCTGGAATAGTCAGCGACTGCAACGGAGAACAGCAGAGTTGGTTTTGAGAAAACAGAAAAAGCAACAAAGCCACAATGAGCTTAAAGGTAGTCAGTCACCGCTTGTGGAGACAAAGAAGAATCAACCGTGGCAATCAACTGCAGGCGTGCCCAGTGGTTCCGCCTCCAGTCGGTGTAGGGGTCTCTGGAAAAACTGTGGACTAACAAAACTTACTCGCACCTGAAGAAAGGAATCATAATAAACCAAAATGTATACACGGAAGTATGCGGAAGTATCAGAGCAGTCTAAGTTAAGGATTGCGCCTACATTATGTACAATGCAGTGGACTGAAGTGAAATATAGTAACAGTAATTACTGTTTGGAAGCAGGTGTGCCCTACATGAACAACAATGAAAACATGACAGTCAGGTCCTTATCCACCTGCACGGGCAAACTACGGAAAGACAGACTGTTCCGCTTAAATACCGCGACTATCTCCCGATGACAAGGGTTTACAGCCAGAATTGAACGGTTTCTAAACCTAATGCATAACGATGAGCCAATTCAAGAAACAATACAAGCAGTTGATGTTTGCTAAATACAAGGATGAAGAGTCTTGAACCAGTCATGATGTGCTATGTATATCACTATATTGACACTTACTATGGTACCCATTATGGCATTGGATGATCATATCACCAAGTAGTTTGGTACGTGACAAAAAATTTTAAATTTTAAATTTTAAATTTTAAATTTTAAATTTTAAATTTTAAATTTTAAATTTTAAATTTTAAATTTTAAATTTTAAATAAAAAAAATGTAAACTATGACACTTACTATGGTACCCATTATGTCATTGGATGCTCATATCACCTTGTACTTCGGTACGTGACAAAAATGTAAAAAAAAATTTTGATGTAAATTTTTTGTGATTTTTTAAGAAATCTTTAGAAATTTTAGTAAAATTTTAGTGATTTTAGATAGAAAATAAAAATAAAAAAATATATATTAGGAAAGCAGGAAGTGAACAAATGTAACAGTTAGTGATTGTAAAAGTACCAGATGGAGGGGTAGGATTTAATAAGCTTTGCTTCTTCCTACTCCTTTTGGACATGTGGAACTGGGAACTGATTATGGGATGCACTCAATTGGAATCTGATGCATGTTCAAATGAAATAAAACCATTACCATATTACCATTAATCAAGCTTTACGTTACAAAGTTCTGCAGTAAAATGATATAGTATTGACGAATGGGTGTTTCTTACCGTTTGCGTTTTGCCGTGTTGTTGTGTTTTTCCATGTTTTTGTCAAGGCGGTCGATACACAGCCCATTCCAAGAACGGTGGACGTCATCTGAATCCGGAATTTGAAATTAGCCCTGAAAAAAAGCAATCAAACCAGATGATTTAAATATCATTTCCATCCAAGAAGAAAAGTCCAGACTCCCTGTATAATTTGTCTCCAGCACCTCCCGGAGCATCCCAAGGTTTTCCCAGGCTGAGGGAAATAGTCTCTCCAAATTGTCCTGGGTCTTCCTATTAGCTTCCTGCTTTTCGAACAATCTCTCTAAGCGACCACCCTATGCAGGAAATGTATTTTGGTCGAACCCAAAGCTACCCAAAGCTAAAACCAGAAATCAGGATGGCTGGTTTGCCTCTTCGCCACGATGGACTGATGCAGAGTCTGACTCCCATCACCACGGAATTTACCCAACCTCTGCATGGCATCATGAATGCTCCACTCTCAACCAAAACTGGTTGATCTTTTGTACCAGAAGCCATTCAGCCATTTTGGTCATCATCAAAATGAGAGAATTTTTGTTTCTTAGATTTCCTTCCCTTATCTTTGACAAGCGATACGTCCGTCAAGCCTTGGATGATTGGATGTAAACTAAGACGGACAATAGAGGACAGTCCTCGTCCACCCACACAACAGACCTTAAGACCTTTGAAGAATAACACTGGAGTGAAAAAGTACTGTTTTCAAATATTTCTACTTAAATACCAGGAAACACTCTTCAGACGATGACACAACAATCAAATCTCCCCCAAACCGTGGGCGAATGTTTATGTAAGATAAACATCTTAACACCGCTTCGTTTCTTTGTCTGTGGGAAGATGGTAGAAAGAAAAAAAAAAAAAAATCAAGAACACAAAGCTTTTTTGTCGCAAATCCCAACGTGAATGTGTCGGCGAGCTTGTGGTATGCAACAAGATGAAAAGTAGAGACCAAGCCTTTGAAATCCTCCTCAAGTCAAAATTACCATTTCATTTCAACCCTAGCCAGGAAGCAGAGCGTGGAGCCGCTGTTAACTGCTTTAGGCGTATCGTTATTTGTTGTGTGGAGGAACAATATTGCCTGGGAAAATGTGTTGTGTGGGTGGTGGAAGTAAGCAGTTGGCGCAACCACAAAGGCGGAGATCAGTCCTATTTTCTCCATAGGAGGAACACATAAAAGTGAAAAATAATGCCCATTATTACAGAAAAACAACATTAGCCTTTTGTGCTCCTAGTAGCGTGCTCGGTTGCCTCGAGCGCCACAACCGACCGCTTGACCTTACTCGGGTATCTGGATCGGGTTTTTTTTCTCTCAAGCTTTAATTAGCCCACTTTGAGAGTTAAACGGGCTAACTGTTGAACTTACTGCTTTCTCCTCCATCAAAGCATTGCAGTATCTTTTAGTTTTATTTAGTTGCTTTTATTTACTTCTCAGCTGCAGGGGTCAGCATGACAGGTTTGGTCTGGTCATTTTGGGTCCTTAAAGCGGACCTGGTATTGTGTTCTGGAGTCCTGTAGAGCAGCTATACTCAATAACCCGCACAAAGCTTTCCAGATCTTCCAGGCTTTGCGCCTCTCGTTGCAATGTTTGCATGGATTTTCCCGCCGCCCACTCAACAGTCTGTGTCATTTTCTCCACTGTTATCGGTCGCTCCAAATAAATGCTCCCGAGGACTTCCGGACAGCTGCCGAACCCTTTTTCTTCGATCACTTACACAAAAGTAGTTCAGTTTCGTATTGTGGCCCAATTTCACAAAACCGTCCCATGTGAGGAGCATATTTTTCTTTTGCTGGCCAAAAATCATAAAATCCAGTTACTTCAAACAAAATTAGCTTTGCCTCACACCGGGAAATTTTTTTTTCCCGGTAGCCGTTACTCAGCCAGGCATGCCCATATAAGGAAATCTGGGCTGCAGTGACCTCGGTAGAACGGTCTAAACATACAAGCCAACCAATACTTGGTTAAAGTCCCTTAGCAAGCTTCATCTCAAGCAGATTCATTTTGTAGCCGTCAACAATCTTCTGGCAGAATTCCGGCTGGAAATTTCACTGCCTGGCGGTTGAGCATAGTCCAAACATTTTCCAAATGGCTGAGTTCTGGGCTTCCATTTTAGTTGTGAGGTGTGACATTTTATGTTAATGCGCGGCCACTGACCTGTTAAAACACCCATAAGGCATCCGGCTAGTCGATGTTGGAGCTACCTGGGTCGGTACCTTTTAGCTCATGATGATGTAGCGTTGGCTTCACTGTGGACAATGACACCGATGTTCCGGTAGTTTCCAGTTCAGGGTAGAGTCCAGCCTTGTTCCAGTGCATGCTCACCAATTTCCTTCCATCTGAGGGTGAAAGTATTGGTTGTCTTGCAGACTTTGTCATATTGGTGACACAATGCCAATAATTCAATTCAATTTTGTACAATTGTTGACAGTACTGATTTTAGAATCTGCAGCTTCAAAAGATTTCCCCAACATGTGTAAACCAGTCCCCCCTTTCAAATTGGAACGGCCGTGAAAACATGACCGAAATGAACTGAGAAGTGGTGTAAACCAGGGACAGAAAGCTTGCTGGTTGGTAGATGACCCAAGACTTGTTTCCTTCAATCACATTTGAACCTTTATTTAAGATATCTCTATTTCTCTCAGTTAGAGTAAACCTAACTGGCTCTTCCCCCGTTCTCGGCTTGTGCTGCCAGAGGCTTTCACTTAGCTGGTCGTCCTTGGGGGCCATCTTCTTGATGTATTCTTGGAGGCCTGTTCTTTCTTTCAGGATCGGGCCTGTGACACTCACTAGTCCTCGGCGCTTCTCTTTTTGCTCTGTGTACAGCCTCGGGATGCTGGACTCGGGGTAGAAGCATCCATGCATTGGAAGGAGCTTTCTTGTCTTGGTATTGGTACAGTTTTTGTAGCTGTCCTGTACTTCTGTTATGTTTCAACCCCTTTCCTCGTCTGGATATCGTTTGCACACATTGATCTAGTCTTAGCTCAGTTCAGTGGGTACCCCATGAACTGGCCAGAACTGCTTTCCTCAACACCGAAAACTGACCGGAACTGGACACATTTTGGGGAAGCGATATCCTGGGAGAGTCAAAAAACAACCACAGTAAAAGTGTGTATAATGACTCAGAGTTTGAACCTGAGATGGACAGGCAGATTGGTGCATCAGCCCGTCGTGGCGATGAGGAACTGACACATAACTGACGCATTCTGAATTAAACACATAACATTCATTTACAATGGACATACAGTAAAGTCTCGTTATATCGATATCGGTTATAACGAATTACTGCTTATTACGATACTATTTTCATTTCCCGGCAAATTTCTAGTCTTTTATGATATAATTAGTTCCGTTAGTACGATACCCGGTTATTATGATAATCCGGTTACTACGATGCCCTTTTCATCTCCCGCCAGCCAATTTGGTCTGCTTATATCGATACAAAAGCAGCTTAAATCAATCTTTGCTTAAGGATTTCAATACCAAAAAAGAACACGGCGAACGGCTGCTTCCAGTCAACTTTATTTTTCACACTTCCACCACCAGAGCGCAGCACACACACACCGATTCCCACACTTCCTGGTTCACAGGTCATGCTCAACCCGCCCCACATAGCTGGCCAAACACATGCCTGCAACAGAAGAACCAACTGACATAGCATACACACCTATTCCAACGAAGACACAAGCGTACAAATACATGTATTTAATTGTGTTGTATTCAGATATCTTTTTATCGCTTGCAATAATCACTGTTTTTCATATGTACATGCTGGCGTTGGCCGTGTTCTTTTTTGGTATTGAAATCCTGAAGCAAAGATTGATTTAAGCTGCTCGACATTGTTCTATACTATAGAACAATGTCGAGTGCATTATTGCCCACTTTTAATGCAGTTCGGCGCAGGATCGGATATATGGATAGTCCGGTTATATCGATATTTTTTCCGACTCCCGAGAATATCGATATAACGAGACTTTACTGTATTTGCATTCCATCAATTAAATAAATGCCCTGGTTGACTTTTTTGAGAGGCCATCCACGTATGAATATTGGCCTTATATGCAAAGTACCGATGGTTCTAGACTGTGACCTTGGAGAGACACACAACTCAGATTTCCATCTGCTTACACTTACATTGATGGAAGTCTCATACCCCCCCCACCCCCCATTCCTCCCTCTCTTCAGTTCTCTTCCTCCCTTTGTTGTCCCTGTTGTTGTTTCCATGTCTTAAAAATATCCCACCCCTGTTCTGTACATTGTGTTACCATGGCGATCGCCACGTCCGGCAAGCAAAGGAAGCGTGAGTGTGTATGTTTACGTCTTTAATGTGTGTTCACGTGCCAATTGCTGTGCTATCAGCTACGCGCAGCTATGCTACGACGTACCAATGCTAGTTCTTGTTCTTATAAAGAAAGGAGAAACATCAGCAGCATCCAGGCTTTGTCTCCTGGTTCTCCTTCATCCTTATCTTCTCCACTAAACAAGCCTCCCAATATGACTCCAATATGGATTCCTTTGTTTCCTTAGTTGACAATTAACACTTCTGATAAGCAGAAGAAACAAATCCATACATGCACGGGCTGAAAAGGTCCGAGTCCAGGATGTTGTGATGGTTTTGGCTAATAGAGGTTAGCCACACAAACACACCAACACACACAAGCAAAAGCGGGGATTAGGGATTGGAGACGGAAGCTGTCTCCTCAGCGAGATGATAGTCTGGCTAAGTCAACTTATTCCACCGACACCAGTTTGCGATAGCTTGAAGCAGATAGCTTTTTCTCCTGCGAGCTAGCAATCCCTTCAAACAAACTTCTCTAATGAAAATACATTCCTGACTTGGGCAGATTTACAAGATTTCTCCTTCTCCAAATGTTTGTGTGCAAGTACTGTCGATGGGGTGGGGGGGTGATGGGTGGCTGGGGAACCCATTTGACAAAACGCTGACACTGGAGCACTCGGCCTTTGTGTGTGGAATGAGCTATGTACGTTTATATCACCAAACAGCTTAGCGAGACCTAGCAAGAGCAGGCGCTAACACATAATAAGGCCGAGGTTGCAGGAAGCTAGCAGTAAGGACAGGAATGGAGGTTGGATCTTCTCTCTGGTTTTCTCTCCTCGTCCAAAACATGCATGTTAGTTTCATTCGGGGAACTGTCATGGCTGGGATCCCGACCCAGACCCGTATATAAGTTGAGATCTGGTCTCGGCGAAGGCTTGCTTAATCATTCCGGTTTGGGATCATTGCCCCGTTTGAACACTCAAACACTTTTTTTTGGGGGGGGGGGGTTGAAAACGTCACACATACATAGTGATGAGTGAGTACACCACTATCTGTATTTGTATCTGTTCACTGTAAATCTAAATTAACTGTATTCATACTCTGATTGGGCGGGGCATAAACAGGAAGTGGGTGTGGTTTACCCGTCTTGATTTTCTAGAACCCGCTTAATGCCTTCATTGTAAGTGTGACGTCATTATTATTGCTAATCAGATCATAAAATCCACAGTACTCATCCTGGACGGGGCTTGTCGCTGCCGTCCTTCCATAGAGAGGAATGGAAAAAAAATAGCATAAAAGTCCAAAAATGCTTTTATGCTGTGAATGAATGAATTAATTTGACTGGCAAGATGGAGGACAATATACCCAAGCTCACCAGTAGGTTACCAGACTTTTACAAAAAAGTATCAGAACTTTGGTTTGGATTTCGATTCATGGAGGTTCTGTCCAGTTATTGTCAAATAAGGAATAAAATAAGGAATATGTCACACAAAAAGGGATATGTAACGTCACAGATTTTGACATGAAATGATATTTATGAAAAGCAATCAATAAATGAACTAAGTAACCTCGACTCTAGTCAATATGCCTGCCCACCGACGTTTTAATGAGCTCATGTGTCTCATTACCGAACAAAGGACAAACCATCACATGTCGTCCACAGACTCCGGTCAGGAAACTTCTTCTCCAGCTGTTCCTTGTCATGCTTCAACGTCCTCTTCAAACGTCTCCGTTTCCTCATGGGAGCTCGGAGTTCTGCCAGCCGAGCCACCTTCCCCACCGCGGTCTCCACCGTGGTGGCCCACCGCCGCCTCTTTCCGCACCCTGAAACACAAAGACCACGTCAGCGCTCAAGGTACGCATACATAACTCTTACTGCAGGAAATGTATTCTAGAACTCCCAGCACCACGAGGGAATCAGACGTCCCCACGTGACGGCATCAAAGAGCCGAGGTTAGAGCCCCTCAATGTGCCCCGCATTGAAGCAATTCCCAGGTGGGCAGCCGATGGCCCCTTCTCCGCACGCTCCAATGGGATCAGGAAAGGTCACTTGGCAACACAGGTCAAAGCTTTGATCCAATCAGAGGAAAATCCACTGACGGGGGGGCTTTTATGTTTGCAGGAAATGGTTGGCTGTCATTTTGGATTTGAAGGCAACCCGGTAGAATCCCAAATTAGTTGCTTTAGATGCATGGAATCTAACATTCTACGACATCCCAACAAAAGCCCGTCCAAAGTTACACGATATTTGCATGCAGATTTAAAAAAAGGTACAGATATTGACCTTCAAGGGTGACAGTGACCTTGCACGCTTTGAACATTTTCTGGTCTACACCCCCGCTGTCTCTCCTTCTTTCACTGCATGCACTTGATCCCTGAAATGAAATGAATGGCCGTGCCGACCGGTCGGGGTGCTTAAGTAAAAACTACATTAGCAAGGCAAATAGCAGCAATGCTTTTGTTCAAAACCAGTGGATGGTCCCACATATATGGAAATACAGCCCCCCCCCTCCCCCGCTACGTGGTGCTTCCCTAAAATGTCTTAATTAATACAGGATTCCTGATTCATACTTGATTACGACTTATTATTAGTCCAAAAAATACATTGTACTTTTTTCAGCTTGTATTGAGCATTTTCATGTATAAACATGGATTAATGAAGTAAAATATGAATATAAGCCATTAAGACCACCATTCCATTCTTGGATGTGGTGTGTGTAGTATTCTACATGGGCCACTAGGTGTCAGTAATTGTTTGGTGAGACAGGCACCAGACTTGATCGCCTTTTATTGCAGGTTTAAATAATAATACTAATAATAATAATAATAATAATAAAAGTGAAATAAAATATAATAAATACAAATAAAATGCAATAAAATAAAAATTAATGAATGAAAAAATATTATTATGCACTTAATACATTATTATGCAATAACGTGCAATTATTATAACTATATAATTATGCAATAATAATTATTATTATTTAGTTTATTTTTATTTATTTATATTTTATTATTATTATTATTGTTAATAATAATAATAATCATCATTTTTATTCCATTTTATTATTGTTGTTGTTATTATTATTAATAATAATAAATAACAACATAAAATAATAAAATAATAATACAAAAAATATAAAAATAAATAATCTATACATAATATATACATCATAAATTACTATTATTATTGTTATTATTATTATTATTATTATTATTATTATTATTATTATTATTATTATTATTATTATTATTATTATTATTATTATTATTATAACACAGGCTCCTGTTGCAGCCAAAGCCCACAACAAGCGATTAGACATTGAAAAGCATGAGCACCCCTCCTTCACAGACACAAAAACAAAGTTATAGATTCAGTACTAATTGAAAAGATAATTTGACAACTGGTCGTAAAAGGAGTGGGCTGAAGCCTGGGGTTATTCCGCCCACCCAGGATTACCCAACCAAGATCAATCAGCAATGACCCCCACCTACACATTCAGCACTAAATCAAAAAACTAACAGAAATTCGACCTTAATTGTGACACAAAAGAACATGTTTCTGTTTTTTTTTTTCATTCATCACATTATTTTTCAACATTCTTTGAAATGTAAGACTGGAGTAAGTTTTTTATTATTATTATTATTTATTATTGTTATTATTATTATGAATAATAAATTCATCAGAAAGTAATTATTATTATTATTATTATTGTTATTATTATTATTATTGTTATTATTATTATTATTATTATTATTATTATTATTATTATTATTATTATTATTATTATTATTATTATTATTATTATCATTGTGAAGCAGAATTCACCAAGCGTTGGATTGTTCACCCACCAATAGGGAACGTGAGACAGGTTAGTTTTACCCTACTGATGATGTGTCGTCATCATAATAATTATTATGATATTGTCATAATTCAATTTTTATTGTACTCATTTCTTGCAATGACAGGACTGCTGTAAAAAAAAAAATGTAAAACCGCAGAACAAAAGCCAGCAACGTCCTCCTTATGTCCTCTACGAGAAAGACAGACATACAAAGAGTCCCTCCATGATCAAATGCAAACACTCCCAAATACCCCCCCCCAATCTCCTCCACACACAAACACCCCCAAAGTTAGACGGGCGGGACGTATGGGAACGACTGTGATCTCCAACCTGTCTTCTCCCGATCCGAGATATTAGTGACAGAACAATAAATGACTTTATCGAGGAGGTGATTGGGGAACAATAATTAACCATCAGCATGCAGCGGTACAAAGATGCTCTCCAAAGACTTGCCTGCCGAGCCCCCCCAGGGGACGGAATGGAGCTTCAATTAACTGACAGGCGCATGTATTAGAATTTCTATGGTGGGCCTGGGTGGGATGGTGGGATGGTGGGATGCGGGACGACAATGCTTTGAAAAGCAGTGTGGTTTCCCCATCAAACACGTCCTCCGGGTCCTTTGATCTGTTGGGTGGTATGTGTCCTTGGAGATACGTGTCCACTTCCTCAAAGCTCTTTGTCGCCGCCGCCTCGTTTTGCCGCGCCGTATAGCTAGCTCAGCTGCATTGAGAATACTACCATCGTATAAGAGGTACACAATAATACATATGTACATACTTCCTATACTGGTTATCCTGGTCAGGGTCACGGCGACGATGGAGTCCATTCCTGCTGACTTGGGTGGATGATATCAATTCTTAGTGATATCCATTTTTAGTGATTTTTTAGAATTTTTTTTAGAAATTTTAGTAAAATTTTAGTGATATTAGATAGAAAATAAAAATTAAAAAACACATAATATTTTGACTTTATTGTATTTTTTTATAACTTTTTTAAACAAATATTTTGATTTTATTCTCATTAAATGACGTTTAAAAATATGTTTCTGTTATTTTTAAAAATGTTCCAACTATTTCAACTTTCTTCTCGTACAATTTTAATTACAATAATTATTTAAGTCAATTAAAATGACTTTATTCCCATCATATTTAGACTTAATAATTAATCCTAATTTTAATTTTTCAAATTTTTTTTCTTGATGAGTGTTCTATTTTTGCTGTTTTTTTTAAAGTTTATATTTTTATAACCAGTCATGATGTGCTATATATATATTACTATATTGACACTTACTACGGTACCCATTATGTCATTGGATGCTCATATCACCGAGTACTGCAGTACGTGACAAAAATTCAAAAATAATTTTAGATATACATTTTTAGTGATTTTTTTGAATTTTTTTTAGAAATTTTAGTAAAATTTTAGTGATATTAGATAGAAAATAAAAATTTAAAATGCTCATATCACCTCCTACTTTGGTACATGACAAAAAAAACAATAATTAAAATTAAAAAATATCAAAATAAAAAAATTTAAATATTATTAAAAATATTATTATTATTAAAATAATATTATTATATTATATTATTATTGTTGTGCATCTGTAATCTGCCAAGGAATATCCATCCAACCATTTTCTCTACTGTACCCTTACCATGCTGACTTAGGGCGGAAGGCAGTGGATGTAGACCCTGGACTGGTGGCCAGCCAATCACAGGGCACATAGAGACAAACAACCATTCACACTCACATTCATACCTATGGACAATTTGGAGTCGCTAATTAACCTAGCATGTTTTTGGACTGTGGGAGGAAACCAGAGCACCAGAAGGAACATGAAACCTGGCCCAGCAAGGTGCACTGTGGTCGGACACACTCTCCAGGTACCCGACGTGCCACCCTGGAGGTCACAGGAACTAGGGTAGCATTCCACCCAGCTGAACCGGTTTACTCTTCACTTCCCGAGGGGGGCTTCTGTCTTGGAGCGGACTATTGGCTCCCCGGCACCACATTCCCATTTCCCATCTCCGCATTGCTACAAAAGCATCACTATCCGCTCCTCCATCTGCCCCTCCCCACTGTCATTTCAACGCTGTATCAACACTCAAGGACCCAATGTCGGGTATCATCTTGTCTGGTGTTGGGCGTCTGGTGACACTCCTAGTAATTAGGCCTGGGCCGGTATGAGATTCTGATGGTGCAATACCCTTGGGCAAACACATCACTGTTTCACGGTGTTATAAATACAGCTCTAAAATGTGTAAAAAAAAAAATCAGTGTAACAGCCTAATACAGTGCTTTTCAAATAGTGGGGCGGGGCCCCCATGGGGGCCGCAGTGAACAGGGAGGACTTTCAATATTAGCGCAAACCTGCCAACATGTATGAATTTGTCATCATCAGCATGCAATTTGGGATGCTTCATTGCTTTCCCTTCCCCGGTGGTGGTTGGGGGGGGGGGGGGGCATGACAAAAAAATCATTGGTGTGACAGAAGACGACGGAAGTGGAACGTTTGAATTCCAAATATATTTAAAAGGCAGATTTCTTGAGTAGTTGATGAATTCTTTATGCCGTCTACTTTGTCTTACCTTGCAGCTCAACTCAAAACATCATACGGATTTTTGTCATTGAAAAAAACTAAGCAAAATGCAAATGAATGCATCTGTATGAGGTTTAAGAAGGTAACAAAAATATGAAAACCAGCATGTAGACTGGCCTTTGGCGCCCGTACGACCGGTTGTGACATCGGTTAAAGAAGAGGGTTTGGGCATCGGGCATCAACGGGAACCGGAATCGTTCATTTTTTTACATTTTGAGTCCTGTCTTTGGTGATCCACCAGCCTGTTGGATGGATGGATGGATGTGGATGGATGGATGTGGATGGACAGATAGATGGATGGATGGATGGATGGATGTGGATGGACAGATAGATGGATGGATGGATGGATGGATGGATGTGGATATGTGGATATGTGGATATGTGGATGGATTAATGGATGGATGGATAGATGGATAGATGGATAGATGGATGGATGGATAGATGTGGATGGATGAATGGATGAATGGATGGATCGATGTGGATGGATGGATGGATGGATGGATAGATGTGGATAGATGGATGGATGGATAGATGTGGATAGATGGGTGGAAAGATGTGGATGGATGAATGGATGGATCGATGTGGATGAATGGATGGATGGATGGATGGATGGATGGATGGATGTGGATAGATGGATGGATGGATGGATGGATGGATGGATAGATGTGGATAGATGGATGGATAGATGTGGATGGATGAATGGATGGATCGATGTGGATGGATGGATGGACGGGCAGATGGATGTGGATGGATGTGGATGGATGGATGGACGGACGGACGATGGATGTGGATGGATAGATGTAGATGATGGATGTGGATGGATGGACGGATGGATGGATGGATGTGGATGGATGGATGGATGTGGATGGACGGATGGATGGATGTGGATGGACGGATGGATGGATGTGGATGGATTGATGTGGATGGATGGATGGATGGATGTGGATGGACAGATGCATGGATGATGGATGATGGATGATGGATGATGGATGGATGGAGGTGGATGGATGGATGGATATGGATGGATGTGGATGGATGGATGTGGATGGACGGATGGATGGATGTGGATGGACAGATGGATGGATGGATGGATGGATGGATAGATGTGGATAGATGGATGGATAGATGTGGATGGATGAATGGATGGATCGATGTGGATGGATGGATGGACGGGCAGATGGATGTGGATGGATGTGGATGGATGGATGGACGGACGGACGATGGATGTGGATGGATAGATGTAGATGATGGATGTGGATGGATGGACGGATGGATGGATGGATGTGGATGGATGGATGGATGTGGATGGACGGATGGATGGATGTGGATGGACGGATGGATGGATGTGGATGGATTGATGTGGATGGATGGATGGATGGATGGATGTGGATGGACAGATGCATGGATGATGGATGATGGATGATGGATGATGGATGGATGGAGGTGGATGGATGGATGGATATGGATGGATGTGGATGGATGGATGTGGATGGACGGATGGATGGATGTGGATGGACAGATGGATGGATGGATGGATGATGGATGGATGGAGGTGGATGGATGGATGGATGGTGGATGATGGATGATGGATGATGGATGATGGATGATGGATGATGGATGATGGATGGATGGATAAATGGATGGATGTGGGTGAATGGATGGATGGATGGATGAATGTGGATGGATGGATGGATGGACGGACAGATGGATGGATGGATGGACGGACGGATGGATGGATGGACAGATGGATGGATGGATGGATGGATGTGGATGGATGGATGGATGGACGGACGGACGGATGGATGGACAGATGGCTGGATGGATGGTATAGTGTGCTACACCTCAAGTGGGTGTAGTGTGCTGGTTTAAAAACATTCAAATTCCTAACCTGAAGGCATGAACCCAAGCCAGTCGTGTGAATCATATTCCTAGTTATATTAGTCATATTACATCTAGTCCAGATGTGAGTCGTATGAAAACACAGATGCTTTCAGATGCTTTCAGACATCAACGCCTGAGCCTCTTTGTGGACACCAGCCTTTTTTTAATTGCATGCGTACCTTCTGGAAATGCTAATCCAATGGCTGACATGTTCTGCAAGCGTGATGCTAGTATCAGAGAGAAATCCTGGGCTCCCTCGGGATCACAGCAAAACTCAGGGAATAACCATAACGGGGAATTGAAAGGTTGAGGGAGAACATGCTTGTGTTGTTTCTCTATGAAAACACTTACAATGAAAGGAATGGGGGGGGGGGGCGATGGGGGGGGGGGGGGGGGGGCGAGAGTGGGCCGCACAGATACAGGAAACACTTGATACAATGGAAAATAATGACCACATATCTGCATTATTAGTGTCATCCACTCAATACCGTGGAATACAATAATGCCTTGGTTAACATCATCAATCTGTTCCAGGAGGTTCGACTCAAACCAAAACGGACACTAACCAAAAAAATTTTTCTGAATGTTAACAAAATACATTTTATGGACAAAAACGACACAAATCCACACCGCCAGGAAAGCAGTGGTGTGCTAATGTCCAAAACCATGACAATGCCAAAAAACTGTTGTATCGCAACATCTAGAGAGTTAAATTCTCTGTTTGTACGTAAGTGACCTTTTCTATGATTGAAATTATGTGCGAGCGATAGAGAACTATACAGACCCTGAGCCCCAAACCAGCGTGTCCTGCAGTGACCGCATATTGAATACCAATCAGAAGCACGGCGTTTGCCAGCCCGGGTGCGGCGCTCATTCCCAGTGCGCCCACTGCAGCTCAATCAGAAGAACCCCGGTGGATAAAAAGAGATCACTTGCTCTTGCAGCGGCTCTGTGAATTTGAGCTAATACCACATTTGCAAGTCTTCAAGTGCAAAGGGGGCGGTGGTGGGGGGGGGGGTGGAGGAGCTGGTCGAGGACGTTGTGGGATAAAGAAATGAAGCAGACGGAAGAACAGGATAGAAACACGGTAAAAGTAGCAAACTAGGACCTAAACATGAATGAATTGCAATAAATAATGTGGGCCACTAGCGATGGAAGTGATGCCTGGATGGGGATTACGCTCTTTTCATCATAAAGCCCCATCTGGTCTACTAGCGAGATCACGTCTGTCCGGGCCTCTTGCCCTTTAAAGTGCCGGCTTGGGTTACACATCAATGCCGTCCCTTTGCAGCTGTGGGGAAAATAAAACGCGGCGATCCTGTAAAAAAAAAAAAAAGTGTGCACGCATACGCACGGTATGGTGCTCATCAATGACGAGTGTGTGTGTGTGTGTGTGTGTGTGTGTGTATAAACGAGGTGAGATATTACACAGATTGGCTGCACACATTTACATATATGCATGTAGCCCCTCCCCCCACGTCCCACAGATGGGACAATGGTCAAACAGCGAAGGTTTTTGAAGTATGTTTGATTGTCAGTTGAAAGAGCCAACCATAATTAAAACCAACGGGCAGTCATGTGACGTTAATGAACAGAAGTGGTCCTCGTTTTTTTTTACTAAACTGCTAAGCTAAACTAAACAGATGTCTTTTTTAATTCATGTAGAATACGGATGTCCGCATAAAATGGCGTATCGGATCGATATCATTAGCCACGTTTACATGGACCCAAATATTCCAATTCCATTCGGGTTATTTGCTCAAAACGGAAAGAATGTAACCTTTGTATACGCCTCATTCCCAAAGAAAAGTGCCAATCCCAATGAATATATAATGGGATTCCCAGGGGTGGAATATTCCTTTTCCCAATCCGATTGAGGTATCTTGTACCCGCTCAATCGGAAAGTTGTCAAGATAAGTTCTTCTTCCTGTTGTTTATTGGCGGTTGGCAAGCAGCTTTGGTGTGCATTAGCGCCATCTGTGGAACAGAATCTAAACCCTTCTATACGCCATTCACTACTTCAAAACATTCAATCACCTTTCACAAATTTTACTGCTTTTCAAACTGTGAATTTTTCATGGAGATGGATGGATGATGGATGTGGATGGATAGATGGATGGATGGACGGCTAGATGAATGGACGGCTTGATGGATGGATGGATGGATGTGGATGGATGGATGGATGTGGGTGGATGGATGGACGGATGGTTGGATGGACAGACGGCTGGATGAATGGACGGCTGGATGGATGGATGGATGTGGGTGGATGGACGGACGGACGGACGGACGGATGGATGGATGTGGATGGATGGATTTATGTGGATTGATGGATGGATGGATGGATGGATGTGGATGGATGGATGTGGATGGATAGATGAATGTAGATGCATGGACGGATGGATGTGGATGGATGAATAGATGGATGGATGGATGTGGATGGATGGATGTGGATGGATAGATGAATGTAGATGCATGGACGGATGGATGTGGATGGATGAATAGATGGATGGATGGATGTGGATGGATGGATGTGGGTGGATGGACGGACGGACGTGGATGGATGGATGGATGTAGATGCATGGACGGATGGATGTGGATGGATGAATAGATGGATGGATGGATGTGGGTGGATGGATGTGGGTGGATGGACGGACGGACGTGGATGGATGGATGGATGGATGGATGGATGTGGATGGATGGATGTGGATGGATGGATGTGGGTGGATGGACGGACGGACGTGGATGGATGGATGGATGGATGGATGGATGGATGTGGATGGATGGATGTGGATGGATGGATGTGGGTGGATGGACGGACGGACGGACGTGGATGGATGGATGGATAGATATGGATGGATGTGGATGGATGGATGAATGTGGATGGATGGATGAATGTGGATGCATGGATGGATGGATGGACGGATTTGGATGGATGGATGGATGTGGATAGATCGATGGATGGATGGATATGGATGGATGGATGTGGATGGATGTGGATGGATGGATAGATGGATAGATGGATAGATGGATAGATGGATAGATGGATAGATGGATAGATGGATAGATGGATAGACTGAAAGACCGAGACCGAGAGATTGACCGACACTTATCGGCCGTTCATTCATGACCGACTTGTTGAGTCGGACGAACGTGAACATGAGTGAACAGACTGACTCGACAAGGCTGACAAGGCTAACCAGGCTAACGACGATTTGACCGAAATGACCAAAACAAACAAAATGAACGAAATGAACAAAATGAACAAAATGAACAAAACAAACAAAATGAACGAAATGAACAAAATGAACGAAATGAACGGAATGAACGGATCTTTTTACTGAATGAACCGGAATTATCCGGTTCACTGAAATGAATGTTTTGCACAGGGGTAGATCGCAGGCTAACGACCAGTTGACCGAAATGAACAAAATGAACGGATCTTTTTACTGAATGAAGCAGAATGATCGGTTTCCCCCACCAGTACTCTGCTGCATGTATGCACACTCTATAATGCTACACAGACAACCACTTTTGGCTGATACCATCTGCAGTCTCTGTTCCGTGTTTGAGAACTTAAGTGTCTAATTTCTCTGGCTAGCATGTCCACGCTAAAAAGATACGTCCATTCCAGATCACTCGGCATTAATGAACGAGCATCCATTTAAGGGGAAAGTGATTTCGGTCAAATCTGTCCTGCAGATGTACTATAAATTACCTTTCATAGACCAAAGTGCCTTTGAGCCACAAATGATATTTGATGTCCCGCATTAACCTCAAGGACATCATTCCGTTTGGTGCTCTGCAGACTTTTTAATTCAGTGTAAATTAGCCGGGGAGGACGAGGAGGATGCTTCTTCATCTTTCCGCACCACTTTCACTATCATAGGAAGAAAGAACCGCAATCTCGTCATCTTTCAAGAACTGTTCCAAGACCAGCAGAACGAGAAGAAAGCTAAAGATATTATTATCGGTAATCTCAGTAGATTGACTACAATTGTAAAATAATTTCAAAATGTAATTTGATTAGTTTGCCATCAAATGCGAGTCCAACAACAAAATCGGAAAGTGTTGCCGAGTAACTAACGAACAAAGAGATGAAAGACAGCGAGTCTGGGATGGGATGGAGGGTTGGAAATGGTGCTGTTAATAAACGAGCGGGTCTCAGCTGTTTCCCGAGTCTTCAGCCTCTGGGTGCATTTGTCTGTCTCTTTATTGTGCTTCCGTCAATGCCGGACCTTGGCTGGCGTCTGGACAGCTCAAATGACAACGCTGCCGGCAATACCGAGATACTTCATGGGAGAAATGGGAGACAAAAGGAGCCCCGATCATTGCGTCCGCCCCTTCCTCCCCGAGCAGCCTCAAGGAGATCAAACCTTGATTTCACGTCTGTGTTTACAACCTGACCGGAATCCTGTGTGTGCTCCGCGTCTGGCTTTATTAAATCAGAGGGAAGCTGGGATGCGTTCATTGTCCTTGGTTGGACTGCGTACTTTTATGCGCTTCCCTGACAAGTGACCGCCGATTCATGGCGGCTAACAATAACCCCGTAATCATTGAGTGGACACCTCTGAAGAAAGACAACCTCCATTTGACCTCCATCCATGACGCCAAAAGCTAGCTTCATTGCAGTATAGCAATTTGTAGCATTGTGTACAAAGGCTCACGTCCCATCAGAAAATTTTCTGAATCACAGTCGTCTCTCTAATTCCAGACTTGACTCGAGTTTAATGAATTTCCGTGAAGTAGGATTCATTAATAAAATTAATAAATGACATGTGTTGCTTGGCTGCACGGCGGTCGAGTGGTTAGCACAGCTTAATACGCATTACTACGGCTTCTGTTTGGACTACTTGGACTGTCGACCACCCACTACTACCAATAGGCTGGACTGAAGTAGGAGGATAGCCCAGGCTAAATCGCTAATTTGCCTCCAGACCACGAAAGAGAGAGACCGACAAAGTGTGTGATGAAGGAATGATAAGGCTGTTCAATTGTGATGGTTGCCAAGATGAGTTCTTTGAAATATTGACTTTAATTACATTTGTCAACAGGTTACACATAAGTTTGTTATATTTGTTTTTTTTTAATTATATATTTTTTGAATTACGTTGGGCTGTACGAGTGGTTAGCACTGTACTCCAGTCCCCCCCCCCAAATGTGTTTTTTAAACATTACCAGAGCCCTGTAGATATGAAATAACACACCATAGTCGCCTCACTATTCCATGTTTACACCGCAACGCAACTCTTGTGCAGCAAAGACTGCTAGCCAGCTAGCTAATAGCTAGCTAACCAGTTAGCCTCTAATTTATTTCTTCTAAAATTAAGAAGCCAAAAACTCTCCACATCCACACGGGATGGCAGGAAAAGTTTTTTCACTCCATGGCTGACTTCATGCTTCCATATCCATTATCCATAACTTTATACCATGTTAAGGTAATGTAATGTAAGCTAATGTCCCAATGTTTGGTGTCGTTACTGCCGCCTAGCAACCAGAATACTACATACTATCACTTGTATATTGCATGTCTTACATGTTTGCTAAATACAAGGATGAAGAGTCTTGAACCAGTCATGATGTGCTATATATATCACTATATTTACACTTACTATGGTACCCATTATGGCATTGGATGCTCATATCACCCAGTACTTTGGTACCGGACAAAAATTAAAAAAAACATTTTAGATATAATTTTTTTGTGATTTTTTAAGACATTTTTTTAGAAATTTTAGTACAAATTTTAGTGATATTAGATATTTTGACTTTATAGTATTTTTTTATAACTTTTTTTAACAAATATTTTGATTTTATTCTCATTAAATGATGTTTAAAAATATGTTTCTGTTATTTTTAAAAATGTTCCAACTATTTCAACTTTCTTCTCGTACAATTTTAATCCCAATAATTATTTAATTCAATTAAAACAACTTTATTCCCATCATATTTGGACTTAATAATTAATCATAATTTAAAATGTTCAATTTTTTTTTCTTTTTAATAACTTTTCTTATCAAATATTTAGATTTTATTCTCATTAAATGACGTTTAAAAATATGTTTCTGTTATTTTTAAAAATGTTCCAACTATTTCAACTTTCTTGTCATACGATTTTAATCACAATAATTATTTAATTCAATTAAAACAACTTTATTCCCATCGTATTTGGACTTAATAATTAATCATAATTTTAAATTTTCAAAAAAAAATTTCTTGATGAGTGTTCTATTTTTGCTGTTTTTTTTAAGTTTATATTTTTATAACCAGTCATGATGTGCTATATATATATCACTATATTGACAGTTACTATGGTACCCATTATGGCATTGGATGCTCATATCACCCAGTACTTTGGTACGGGACAAAAAAATCAAAATAAAAAACAAAAAATTCACTTAAACTCTATTAGGAAAGCAGGAAGTGAACAAATGTAAGAGTTAGTGATTGTAAAAGTACCAGATGGAGGGGTAGGATTTAATAAGCTTTGCTTCTTCCTACTCCTTTCGGACATGTGGAACTGGGAACTGATTATGGGATGCATGTTCAAATGAAATAAAACCATTACCATTACCATTACCATTACCATTACCATTACCATTACCATTACCATTACCATTACGCATCAACTAGCGGTTTCCCAACTACTACAAAAACATGCTGACAACGTCCATTTGATGGTGAGGTTGGAAGCCTTGAAGACAATCTGTGTAGAGTTTGTCGACCCACAGAGAAGCCATGCTACGTGGAGCCCGGTTGAGCGAGGGAGGGGGGTAAACGAGGGAAAATGTTCCGTGCTGAAAAAGCTACAAACTACTCGGAAATAATAAACTCAAGGACTCGCCGGTATTTAGTACCCAACTCCAACTGCAAATACGTGAAATTTGATAAACGGTAAGTAATAAGCTTAAGAGGACGATGATGACCGTAACGGCTACCTGCGGTGCACGGACAAATACAATGAATGCGCCCCCACCAAGTCCTCCATCTTTCACGTTGCCAGGGCTTCTCCTTTGGTTAAACAGGGGGGGGGGGAATGAAAGGAAAAATCCTCCCTGCAGTTTGGGATAAAAGGCCCGACTCAAGCTATCGCCGGGAGAGTTTTTAGCTCACTCGGCTACCTGCAGTTTTACGTATATTAGCCTTTTTTACGCCGCAGTCAAATTAATACCCGATGACGTTCAGGACGTTTGTTCGATTCTTTGTGACATTTCCAGCCCTTTCATGGAATTTTGTTTTGTGGCTAAAAAAAAAAACAAAAAAACACCTGCAAGAGTGTTTTACCATTTTTGCAAAGTGCACCAAAGAAGCTAGATAGCTTAGCAACTTAGCAAACATCAAGTAAGTCCTAAAAAAAACACAACGTTTCATCGCTGGAAAACACTTTAAAGTAATAACGGGATTGAAAGACGTTTTATCGGAATAATAATTAAGACCCCCTACCTGGCAGCCCCTGGATCCAAGACCCCCGCTGATGGTGCATTGTTAAACCATGGCATCCCATTGACAACATCCCATGGATTGTCAGTTTTTCCCTTTGGTGGTCTTGGATTTCGCTTGTCCTTTCTCGGAATTGTGCAACCGGAATAGGTGCGTTCCTGCCCTGTTCACGCTGCAACGCTAGTTCCTCGATGTGATTGGACGACGGCAGAGCGAGACTTCATCCTTGTCGTCATGACAACTTGCCAATACCCCAACAGGGGTGTGTTTGTGGCAGGCTGGACCGGATTCCCGAATCGTTGTGCATCACGGTTGCCGCATCGCTTACAACTCCGCCCCCCTTTCCTTCGCGTCCTAGCATGCTACGGTAATCTTTTTAGTCGGGTATGTATGGACGACAATCCGAGTCTTGGAGCAGCTGTCCCATGACGGTTTAATAGCCCAGCGTCTTGCTCCGCAGGACGCCAAATCGGCTTAGAACTATTCAGAGTCCTGACAGACGTCCAAAGACGACGTGACAAACTAAAACAAAACTCATCCAAATTAATAAAAACAATGACAGATTTTTGAAGACCACGTCTGACCGAGGAAGATCCGGTATTTCGCTAATCCAAACGGACTTTGTCATCTTCCAGAATCATCCCACAACCGAGTCCTTCTCAGGAATATCTGGGAACTGGAAAGTCTATCCAAGCACTTTTTGTACCAGACTGGAACAGAGAACGGATTAGCAAGAAATAAAAGTGACAGATTCAAAACGCATTAGCATATTTTCAGCCATGCTAACCAAAGTGCTGTACTCCTAGCGTGTTAGCCAAACGGCCCGGTTCCCAGGGTTCTTTCCAACGACCTCCTGCCGAGCAGGAGATGATGACCTTGGCCGGTTGAGACGGAGAACCCCAGCATCCAGACTGCTTTCATGACTAATCCCCAAAACAATGTGCGCCGCAAGGCTCCCTACCTGGCCCTCTGGGCTTGGTGGCGGCCATTGAAAGCAGGTGATGAATGGAGCGGAGCTGCTGGAAGCCGGACTCCCTGGGTAGCGGATGAGATCTGCTGGGCCTCTAGAGTCCAGTCTGGTTTTCATCTTGTTTATCAGCCGTTCTGGGGGTTTTGTTCCGGTTGGGGCCATTTGCACTTGTGATTTACGAAACGTTCGATTGCCGCACACCAAGAATGTAAACAAAGCGGATTTTGTACGTACTGCAGATACCCTTACCCCAAAGTTTGGGTCCGTTTGTGAGGTTTTGTAGGTTTTGATGCTGCTTCTGTTTATTTCACGAATGTAAACAATTGTGCCAAATGCTACTTTTGGCTAGCAACAAGGAATCCTGCGATGCTTCTTTCAGTGACGGTTGTGGTACAAGAAGAAACAGCTGGACGCCAAACTCTTTAGGGGCCTGGAGATGATTTCAATGCCTCCTGTCAGGGCAGCTTGACGTGATTATTGCCCCCTGCTAGCGCTGGGATGGCGACGTTGTCTGCCGCTGCCAAGGACGCTCCGGCAGCACCGCAGGACGTCCCTTTCACTATCCCAGCCTCGGGAAGGCGCTTCTGGGAGCAACAGCGGGTGGGACGCATTCACCATCTTCACCATAGAAGGTCTCTGTGCTCATGGCTGTTTGTCTACGTGATGGGGGGGCGGGGTGGGGGGATCGGTACAATATCTATACTATTTTTTATTCATGCTTGCAATTAAAATGACCTCTCATGACATCCTCTTTTAGGATTTAAGTATTCCGGGTCCTCAAGCAGCAAACAGCCCTAGACCATCACACTACCACCACTATATTTGGACTTTTTATGTCAAAATTTTCTGTCTAGTAATTTAGACTTTCTATCTCATAATTTCCACTTTTTATTTCCAAATTTTTATGTCATAATTTTGACTTTTTATCTCGTAATTTCAATTTATAATTTCATAATTTTGACTTTTTAATCTCATAATGTCGACTTTTTATCTCGTAATTTTGACTTTCTATCTCGTAATTTTGACTGAACCAAGTTGGTTTCAGCTTGAGGTTACCAACCGATGGCCGGACATCCTCTTTTAGGATTTCAGTCTTCCGGGTCCTGAAGCAGCCCTAGACCATCGCACTACCACCACTATATTTTGACTTTTTATCATGTCAAAATTTTTTAACTAGTAATTTAGACTCGTAAATTAGATCTCGTAATTATTTTAAAATCTCAAAATTTTGACTTTTATCACATAATTTTGACTTTTTAACTCGTAATTTAGACTTTTTATCTCATAATTTTGACTTTTTATCTCATAATGTCGACTTTCTATCTCGTAATTTTGACTGAACCAAGTTGGTTTCAGCTTGAGGTTACCAACCGATGGCCGGACATCCTCTTTTAGGATTTAAGTCTTCCGGGTCCTCAAGCAGCAAACAGCCCTAGACCATCACACTACCACCACTATATTTTGACTTTTGAGTAATTTTGACTTTCTATCTCGTAATTTTGACTTTTTATCACAAAATTTAGACTTTTTATCTCATAATTTTGACATTTTATCTCGTAATTTCGACTTTTAATCTCATAATTTTGACTTTTTATCTCATAATGTCGACTTTCTATCTCGTAATTTTGACTGAACCAAGTTGGTTTCAGCCTGAGGTTACCAACCGATGGCCGGACATCCTCTTTTAGGATTTAAGTCTTCCGGGTCCTGAAGCAGCAAAACAACCCTAGACCATCACACTACCACCACTATATTTTGACTTTTTATTATGTCAAAATTTTTTAACTAGTAATTTAGACTTTCTATCTCGTAATTATTTTAAAATCTCAAAATTTTGACTTTTTATCTCATAATTTTGACTTTTTAACTCGTAATTTTGACTTTTGACCATCACACTACCACCACTATATTTTGACTTTTGAGTAATTTTGACTTTCTATCTCGTAATTTTGACTTTTTATCTCATAACTTTGACTGTTCATCTCGTAATTTTGACTTTAAATCTCATAATTTTGACTTTTTATCTCATAATGTTGACTTTTCATCTCATAATTTTGTAATTGTAAAATTGTAAAAATTGTAATTTTGTAACTATTTTGTCATTTTGACTGAACCAAGTTGGTTTCAGCTTGAGGTCACCAACCGATGGCCGGACATCCTCTTTCAGGATTTAAGTCTTCCGGGTCCCGAAGCAGCAAAACAGCCCTAGACCATCACACTACCACCACTATACTTTACTGTACTTTTCTGTTACTTGACAAACTTTCCAAAAAGTCCAATTTCTGTCTCGTCAGACAGAAAAAAATGGAACAGGAGAATAATGTGAATGTGTTCAATTCCCTTCATCAATGAGCAGTTTAAGGCCGATTTGTTTTTGACTTCATTTCATCTCCGAGACAGACGCCAAAGTGTTATTTGAGCTGCTTCAGGAGCGTCCCCTCCCCCGCCTTCTTTTCAGTGCAAAGACTTTGGCTCAAGGCTCCTATGGACGGACTCGGTGCCGACTATTGATTGTACGATATGAGGATATCCATGTCTTTTTCCTTTTTCATTTACCATCTTCTTCTTCTTCTTCTTCTCATCTCAATAGCGTTGTGCTAGCATACAATAACTGCATTTAAATAAGTAGCTATACATCACAGTGCGATGATTGCATAAATAATCCAGCGCTTCATTATTATTGATGTGCAAAGTAACGTGTGCAAAACAAGCGCTCCCATGCAATATGCAGCACAGTCCCATGCAAATCAGACCGCTTTGACCACCCAGGAACAAGATCGGGGTGAGCCTTTTGGGATATTTGGGATGTGAGGGCAGATTTCTCCAAACTGTACCACGCAGAAAACCCCCCCCCCCCCCCCACCACCCACTCCTTACTTTTTACGCTATCTCCCCGGAGGCAAAGGGGGTAAAATAAGACTTCAAAGCATCCGCAAAATAATCCTGACACAAACTCATTTCCTGGTGTTAGACGAAGAGGGGGGGGGTCCAAATCTGGTGAGTCTCAATCTTCTGCTGGGTGCCAGCCTTGCAAACATCTTGACAGAGCCATTAGCGCATGTAGCGCATCCTAACGTCAACATTAAAGAAGCAGCTGAGAATATTTCCACGGGTCCGTCTGGTGTTGACGCCGCGCTTCAATGAGCTGAGGGAATCCCATCTGAAATAACTTCAAGGAAAACCGCACTTGGAATTTTGCCCATCATCCGCAATCCTATTATTGTTACACCAAAGAACTACGCTACTGCCGTAGTGACACCTCGCCGCACCGCGCCGGCTAGCTAGCTAGCTTCAGCGCACCTGCTAACACTGCGTCAGGCTGGTTTTGTTTGGACTTTGGAAAAGTCAACGTAGGTGTTAGCGTTCCTTTCTGGGATGAGATGGAAGGTTTTATTTGGAAGCAGTCAATCGTGCCTGGAAGTACGGAAGCACGTTTCCGCCACTGTAAACAAAATTATCCCAATGGTAAATCGAAATAACGGGAAAATCCGAGATAAAAATCAAAATTACGTGATAGAAAGTCGAAATTCCGAGATAAAAATCAAAATTACGAGACAGAAAGTCAAAATTACAAGATAGAAAGTCGAAATTACGAGATAAAAAGTCAAAATTTTGAGATAAGAAAGTCGAAATTACGAGATAAAAAGTTGAAATTACGAGATAGAAAGTCAAAATAATGAGATACAAAGTCTTAATAATGAAATAAAGTCAAAATTTTGAGATAAGTCAAAATTACGAGATAAAAAGTCAAAATTTTGAGATAAGAAAGTCAAAATTACGAGATAAAAAGTTGAAATTACGAGATAAAAAGTCAAAATAATGAGATACAAAGTCTTAATAATGAAATAAAAAGTCAAAATTTTGAGATAAGTCGAAATTACGAGATAAAATGTCAAAATTTTGAGATAAGAAAGTCGAAATTACGAGATAGAAAGTCGAAATAATGAGATACAAAGTCTTAATAATGAAATAAAAAGTCAAAATTTTGAGATAAGTCGAAATAAGAAAAAAAGTCAAAATTTTGAGATAATAAAGTCAAAATAACGAGATAAAAAGTCGGAATTACAAGGATTATTACTTTTTTATCTCAAAAGTTTGACTCTCGTTATTTCGATTTTCTATCTCATACTTTCGACTTATCTACAAATTTCGACTTTTTATCTCGTTATTTCGACTTATCTCAATATTTCAACTTTTTATCTCGTTACTTTGACTTATCTCATTATTTTGACTTTTTATTAAATTATTTTGACTTTTTATCGAATTATTTTGACTTTTTATCAAATTATTTTGACTTTCTACCTCATAATTTCGACTTTCTTATCTCAAAATTGCAACTTTTTATCTCATTATTTTGACTTTTCATCTCGTTATTTCAATTTATCTCAATATTTCAACTTTTTATCTCGTTTTTTCGACTTATCTCATTATTTTGACGTTTTATCGAATTATTTTGACTTTTTATCAAATTATTATGACTTTCTATCTCATAATTACGACTTTCTTGTCTAAACATGTTCACTTTTTATCTCGTTATTTTGACTTTCTATGTCATCATTTCGACTTACCATTGGGATAATATTTTTTTCCATACGGAAGCGTTCCCATCTGATGATGAGTATATTTAAAGAGGTCTGGTGGATCGTGATGAACTATAAATAATAATAAATAAATAATCATCTCAATTTGATGGATGGTAAGCTGTCACTCACACAAGATGCTAACTGCACTATTTACGTCATATGTGCAGCCCTTCTGTAGGGGGGGTGGGGGGGGGGGCACGTATAGGGATTGGTTAATGCACTTTATTCTAATGGGGTTTCTGCACTGCATGCATGTTCACCCACATCGGCACCGAGATTGTGCTTCACATGGAATTTTAATCAGGAATCCTTCCTCCGGAAGAAACCATTTACCACCAAACAATAGGAGTGTTTTTGCAAATGTTACAGGGTCATCCGCACGATCTATTTCAATCATAAAATAATGACATATGCTAAGATTATTCATTATGATTAGGTGATAGTAATAATGGATCATTCCAGGATGCAATATGGCTCAAATGGGAATCAACCGCAGATGCAGCAGATTATAATTAATACATGCACCTAGTCTATCTTTATGGTGAATACCTTCACAGTACACGCTTGTATTGCTTTTTATATACTACAGTATTGGCATATGGAAATAAAATTCATGACCAAAATGATGCTACCAAAATGTTTCTTAGAAAAAAAGCCAAGCAGGGAAAGATGTACTAGTACGCTGTACTAAGACCCAACTTACTGTAGGCGTACAGGGAATCCAACTAAGCCCGGACGTCTGTATTAGATATTGTTTGTATCAGGAATAAATACTCTGGTTTTCTTAACTTTAACTTTAATTAACTCGTAATTTTGACTTTCTATCTTGCAATTTTGACTTTTTATTTCGTAATTCCGACTTTCTATCTTGTAATTTTGACTTTTTATCTTGTAATTCCGACTTTCTGTCTTGTAACTTCGACTTTTTTGAAAATTTTATGAAATGATTCTAAAATGATTCGAAAATGATTCTAAAATTATTCAAAAATTATTCAAAAATTATTAGAAATTCTAATAAAATTATAGAAAATTATTAAAAAAATATAATATTTTATTTAATTTATTAATTTGATTAATTAATTAAACAATTATTTTTTTTGAATTGTCAAACAGCTCCGAAAAAGTATGACTTATTTTCCTTCATGTTTACTTATGTGAAAGAGAACTGAATAGCATCCTGTCTGCTCGTCCTCGTGCTCATCCAATCACCAATCAGAACTCAGTCAGGATGCATTCATGGTCTAACACAAAGTGGGAATTTTTTAACTCATTACAAAAAAACGTGCATTTTCCCCATTTGGGTGTTAAAAAATATTCAAACATTGCAAAGGGAGCCGCAACAAAGACGCTGAAGAGCCACATGCGGCTCTGGAACCGCGGGTTGCTGACCCCTGCACTAGTCCGTACAGATTTGTGTCCTATCGCATTGGTTTGTAGCGAGCACATGACGTCTCGGGATTAGCATGAGGCGCTGCTTTGCTACTCCAGGAAAATAGTTCTTCGTGTTAGCGGCAACAATAACAAATGTCTGTTATAATTATTATAAAAAAAAATGTGAAAAATGCTCGGCAGCATTGGAGTACTGGACTAGCTCTTGTGGTCATGCTAGGAAGTGTAGTGAAAAAGTAGAACATCCTCACTCCTTTTCTTACTTATTGCTTTTGTGTGTTTGTTGTGGAAACACAAGACGAGTGTTGAAGTTAAATATATACCAGCAAATGTACACACACACACATACATACATATACAACCCCCCCCCGCCCCCCCGCCCCCTTACCTCCACCTGCAGAAGGTGTGGAGAAGAGATAAGGCCGCCTCAAATGCGCAACGTGGTATTGATTTCCATGCCAAGCAATCTCACCCAATCAAAAAAGGTCACACTGTGTAGAAATCAAACAGGAGCTTCTTTGTTCCGGAATTGCATACCGGGGTCGCCTTCAGGCAGGCAGACTTAGTTTGAAGCACAACGGTTTCATCTGTCAACCCGCAGATGCACACGGAATTGGAAAACAATGTGGATACATGACCAATGTAATGGTGCCGCAAACGCGATATTCCACTCGGCTTTTGGGCAAGGATTTGGACAAAGTACGCTAATTACATCCTGGAGTTAGTTGGAGCCAATCTTATTTAGTCTTCCAAACTCTGGCCTTTCTGTGTCCATCTGTAAGTAAAACATAACAAACATGGCGACGTTTCAGATTTGGTTGACCTTCTGATGGCAGAAATCCACAGTGACAGATACATAATAATAATAATAATAATAATATAGCTTAGCATCAATGTCTGGGAGGGGCTGCATGGTGGTCGTGTGGTTAGCCCGCAGACCTCACAGCTAGGAGACCGCAGTTCAATTCCACTTGCGACCATTTCTGTGTGGAGTGAATTTGCCTCCAGGCAACAAAAGAGAGAGACCGACAAAGTGTGTGATGAAGGAATGATAAGGCTTTTATTATTCATTTATTCATTTTCTATCGCTTTTTCCTCACGAGGGTCGCGGGGGTGCTGGAGCCTATCCCAGCTGTCTTCGGCGGGGTACACCCAATCACAGGGCACATATAGACAAACAACCATTCACACTCACATTCATACCTATGGACAATTTGGAGTCACCAATTAACCTAGCATGTTTTTTGGAATGTGGGAGAAAACCCACGCGTGCACGGGGAGAACATGCAAACTCCACACAGAGATGGCCGAGGGTGGGAATTGAACCCTGGTCTGCGCGCTAACCACTAGACCGCCGTGCTGCCCTTTTATTATATTTTTCCAAATTAGGCCGAGTGGTTAGTCCCCCCATTTTGTGTGGAAGTGGTTTTTGGCTGCTTAAAGTTTCAAAGAAATGGTAAACCAAGAGTAACGGGAGTGTAATAATAATGTAAAAAAACCACATTTAGACACATACAGATGTATTCTATACTGTAAATGTGAACATTTATTAACATGGAATTGTATATCTCAGAAATTAATTATCACAAACGGGGCTGGAACCAATTAACCGCAGGACGACGGCACGGCGGCGGTACTCGCCAATGCAGTTCTTCGTCATTACGGGCTCGGTTAGTCTCCTGTGATGTGTGCTTTTCATGGATTTAAGTAATTATATCGCTCACGGACGAGGCTGAAATTATGTCTTATTTATTGAATGCTTGTATACAACTCGTACTACCGTTCCATTCAAATGGAAATTTCCCCGGGGCTTTCCATAATTAATTCATCTGGGAATTTCCGTGTTTGAAAACCCCACTATTTCAATTCAGACCTGAAGAATCAACTATGCGTACCGTGTAACATAATTGTTGAATATATTCTTAATAATTACATTCGCATATTCTCATTCATGTTAAAGACTTTGTATGACACTCATCAGATTTCCTCAAATGGAAGAATCCAAGTCCGTTTTTTGAAATTCTTATGTAAATAATTGTTGATTAGATTAAAACATGACAATCCCGATCAGATGTTCCGGTTTGACACCTGATCTGCTGCTCTATTTCACTTGGAATAAACGTGGTTTAGTGGTGGATCATCATCAGAAAGACATCCAAGCTCAGTCAATTTATGAGCAAAAAAAAAAAAGCCATACACAGGTTTTATATGCTTCAAAAATATTATATTTATTAGTATTGAATCCTATTTTGATTTTGAAATGACAGCGAGACACACACCAGACTTGATGGCCAGTACAACAGCCTTTTATTGCAGGCAAAATAATCCCTGATTTAAAAAAAAAAAAAAAATCCTGACTACTGTTGTGGCTGTAAACAACACCCGCATAAAAAGTCTTATTTGTGTCGTAAATGACTTCTTTACGTTGTTTTATGTCGACTATATTCGGTGATAGGAGCGTAAAGGTGATTATTAAGTGTTATGTGATTATTATGTTATGTCTTGAGAGTGACAATAACGTTAAAAAAAAAAGGATTTCAAAGATCGTAAACAGGTTTTTTATGCTCTAACTACAAAAATATTCCATTTATGAAGAAGGAATTTTGCAGAAATTTCTTAGAGTGTGGAACTAGTTACATAACCACTGTAAACGAGGGATTACCGTATCACCATTTAGCAGTAGAAGCCATGTAAATATGTATTGGAAAAAGGGAGTCATTTTTTGCTAAAAAGAAAAAAAAAGAGACATTTTTTTACATACAGTAAAGTCTCGTTATATCGATATTCTCGGGAGTTGGAAAAAATATCGATATAACCGGACTATCCATATATCCGATCCTGCGCCAAATTGCATTAAAAGTGGGCGGATCTTTGATATGGCATGTCATTTTCTCCTTGAGTTCATGGATTGCGTATCTAGCATGCTTTTGTACTACAATACATTTTGTACTACAGTAAATAAAAATAAACTTACGCTGTAGTGATTACCGGTTACCGGGACATAATTCACCCTGGAACATAATTCACCCCGGAACTAGGTATTGCCACCCGGAGGGTTAGGCGCGAGGGACGGGTGTTTTCCGCTGTGTGTGCTGCACTCTGGTGGTGGAAGTGTGAAAAATAAAGTTGACTGGAAGCAGCCGTTGGCCGTGTTCTTTTTTGGTATTGAAATCCTTAAGCAAAGATTGATTTAAGCTGCTTTTGTATCGATATAAGCAGACCAAATTGGCTGGCGGGAGATGAAAAGGGCATCCTAGTAACCGGATTATCATAATAACCAGGTATCGTACTAACGGAACTAATTATATCATAAAAGACTAGAAATTTGCCGGGAAATGAAAATAGTATCGTAATAAGTAGTAATTCGTTTTAACCGATATCGATATAACGAGACTTTACTGTATGTATGAACGCATTTATATTCTGTTATCAAACATTTTCCTAAAACCAGCTGCAGAAAATCCACTAAGGCTGTGACGGTCTATTTGACGCCGATTCGGAAATTCAGAAAAAAATCATCGACAATGACTTGGTCCATTTATCTAAACCTAACACCATTTCAAGGTCGCGTACAGAAGGAAATGTCAGTCTTTGTTGTAGTTTTTATATCATCTGTAAATGATGATAACATTACCAAACACGATCAAAACCCAAGTGTAAAATGCCAATATTGATCTTGGGTTCTTATCAGAAAGCACCAGACCCCTCAGTGTCCTCCATGCATAATTTCATTGGCAAGAATTCAACCAGTTCCCAAATGAATTATTGGCTTTCCATCCGTGTGGATAAGGAAGGTTGAGTCAATAATACTAAAGTTTGATTCTTCTTATTGTCGCCATCACTGAAAGCGTCGAGTGCCTCTGAGTCTTGACTCAAGTTTCAAAAGTGTCAACGTATAAATCGGTAATCTTTCCTCCAAATAAGACTAAAGTGGATCATTGGAGTCTTGGTTGACGCTCCGTTTCAAATTGGGCCATGTGGATCATTTTTGTAAACCAGAATTCCAGGGCTGGCTTGTAAAAAGATCCAAAAATAAGTCGGACTTTACTCGGCATCTACAAAGTCTCCATGGATGATCTTGGGATGACTCTGATGGTTAGTTTAGCTGTGAACAAGTTACCCACTGGACAGAAGGAAAAGTGGGAATGGATGAGCATCTGACAAAACCCAATCCCGACATCGCCAAAGGAGCACGCCACTTCAGGGAAGCAGGGGGGGAAATCCAAGGCTGCAAAATCTCCATCAAGTTATACCGAAAACTGGCTGTCTGAAAGACTGTCATCGATTCTGTTCACAATTTTTATGGACAGAATTCCTAGGTGTTCAGGGAGTCCGGTTCGGGGGCCTTAGAACCTCATCTCTGCTATCTGCAGATGATGTGGTTCTTATGGTTCTTCGGGTTTCGTCTTTCAACGTTTACTGGGACGGTTTGCATCTGAGTGTGAAGCGTCTGGGATGAGATTCAGTACCTCCAAATCAGAGGCCGTGGTTCTCAGTCGGAAAAAAGTGGAGTGCTCGCTCCGGGTTGGGAATGAGGTCCTGCCCCAGGTGGAGGAGGTCTTGTTCACGATGTTCACGGTCGATCTATGTTCCCACCCTCACCTTTGGACATGAGCTTTGGGTCATAACGGAAAGAATGCGATCCTGGATACGGGCGGCTGTTTTTTCCGTAGGGGAGCTGGACTCACCTGAAGAGATCCGGGAGGGGCTCAGAGTTTCTGGAGAGGAGTCAGTTAAGGTGGCTCGGGCATCTAGTCCGGATGCCTCCCGGACGCCTCCCTGGTGAGGTGTTCCGGGCATGCCCGGTCGGGAAAAGGCCCCTGGGCAGACCTAGGACACACTGGAAGGATTATGTCTCACAGCTGGCCCGGGAACGCCTTGGTGTCCTCCCGGTGGAGCTGGAGGAAGTGGCCGGGGACCGGGAGGTCTGGGTTTCCCTACTGAGACTGCTGCCCCCGCGACCCGGACCCGGATAACCGGAGGAAAATGGATGAATGGAATAAGACATCCTCCCCTCTCCTCTTATTTTCCCCTTTACTGCACCAAAATTTATTTGGTTACCATTCGTTTTGGTTAGAGTCGTGGTTAATGACGCTAACCAAGGTTCCACTGTACTCGGGATATTTTGCCCCTCTAATTGAGCTAAGTATATCCACACATCGCATGTTGAATCAGCGCTACACAACAAAAGACAGCAACTGTAATAATTATAAAAAGTAAAAGCAGTAAATCATCTTGGTGAAATCTATTCCAGTCCCCCAGATTGTGCTGGTGTGGGTGAGGGTTCAGCCAAAGAAGAAAGTGCTGAAACTTTGCCGCGTAGCTGCTGCCCTCATACTGCGTTCAGACGAGTCACAGGCAGACCTACACAGATGGAACTCAAGTGAGTCAAGTCTGAGTTCAAACACACCCATGTGGGTGTCTGGTCTTTGGCGTCCAAGAATCTGCAAATATGCTTTGAACAAAGTTTCTCGCCAAAGCGCGGCGATAAAGGAGAAACTGTGAGAAGATCCGCCAAGTAGCACACACTGATCGATGTTAGTGTCGTTGTGGAACCGTTTTCCTCAACGCTAGGTTTTTAGGTTTTTAACCAAGACAAAGTCGCTAGGTATTGGTGAAATCTCCGGATCAGTTCAGAACAACGGAATGAAAATCTTGGAAATTGGTTTATACTTCAAGATTGCAGATGCGTTCATTTCACTGTCAATCAAAAAGGGATAGGCGAGACAAAGCCCAGGATTTATCCAAGTCCAGTTTCCCCCACGAAGTCAGCAACCCGGAGAATATGCGATGTCAATTAGCAATTGTTTTGTTTTATTTTTATCACATTTCATACAACTAGTAGGTTTTAGTGGTGGGCAAAACCGTTCATTTCCGGTGAACCGGTTCACTACTGTTCATTCAGTAAAAAGATCCGTTCATTTCGGTCATTTCGGTCAATTGGTCGTTAGACTTTGATCTCTTCCTGTGCATCGACTCGGTCAGCCATATCGAGTCTGTCCGTTCAGGTGTGTTCCATTACGTGCATTAATTAGCTGCCAAAAAAACAATATACAACAATGTAACAATATGAGAGAAATAGAACCATTCCTTCACATGCAATTGGATGTAAAATAAAGTAGTGCAAAAATAAGGAAACACAAAAACTGTTACTGACCAGTGGTGGGCAAAACCGTTCATTTCAGTGAACCGGATCATTCCGGTTCATTCAGTAAAAAGATCCGTTCATTTTGTTCATTTTGTTCATTTTGTTCATTTTGTTCATTTTGTTCATTTTGTTCATTTTGTTCATTTTGTTCGTTTTGTTCGTTTTGTTCGTTTCGTTTGTTTCGTTTGTTTCGTTCGTTTCGTTCATTTCGTTCATTTCGTTCATTTCGCTCATTTCGCTCATTTCAGTCAATTAGTAGTTATTATCATTCCGGTTCATTCAGTAAAAAGATCCGTTCATTTTGTTCATTTTGTTCGTTTTGTTTGTTTTGTTCATTTCGTTCATTTTGTTCATTTCGCTCATTTCAGTCAATTAGTAGTTATTATCATTCCGGTTCATTCAGTAAAAAGATCCGTTCATTTTAATCAAATCAAATCGAACGTTCATTTTGTTCATTTTGTTCATTTTGTTCATTTTGTTCATTTTGTTCATTTTGTTCATTTTGTTCATTTTGTTTATTTCGTTAATTTTGTTCATTTTGTTCATTTTGTTCATTTTGTTCATTTTGTTCATTTTGTTCATTTTGTTCATTTCGTTCATTTCGCTCATTTCGCTCATTTCAGTCAATTAGTAGTTATTATCATTCCGGTTCATTCAGTAAAAAGATCCGTTCATTTTAATCAAATCAAATTGAACGTTCATTTTGTTCATTTCGTTCATTTTGTTCATTTTGTTCATTTTGTTCATTTTGTTCATTTTGTTCATTTTGTTTATTTCGTTAATTTTGTTCATTTTGTTTATTTCAGTAATTTTGTTCATTTTGTTCATTTTGTTCATTTTGTTCATTTTGTTCATTTTGTTCATTTTGTTCATTTTGTTCATTTAGTTCATTTCGCTCATTTCGCTCATTTCAGTCAATTAGTAGTTATTATCATTCCGGTTCATTCATTGAAAAGATTCGTTCATTTTAATCAAATCAAATCGAACTTTCATTTTGTTCATTTTGTTCATTTTGTTCATTTTGTTCATTTTGTTCATTTTGTTCATTTTGTTCATTTTGTTCATTTTGTTCATTTTGTTCATTTTGTTCATTTTGTTCATTTTGTTCATTTTGTTCATTTCGTTCATTTTGTTCATTTCGCTCATTTCAGTCAATTAGTAGTTATTATCATTCCGGTTCATTCAGTAAAAAGATCCGTTCATTTTAATCTAATCAAATCGAACGTTCATTTTGTTCATTTTGTTCATTTTGTTCATTTTGTTCATTTTGTTCATTTTGTTCATTTTGTTCATTTTGTTCATTTTGTTCATTTCGTTCATTTCGTTCATTTCGTTCATTTCGTTCGTTTGTGTGTCGGCCAATCTCTCGGTCTCCGTCTTTCAGTCATCTAACGACGATAGTATAAATCGGTGAACTGACTCTCCAGCCAATCAAAAAAAAGCATTTGCAACTGAACGGACTGAACGAGGTACTAAGTATTAGTACCTCGTAGTACTGAACGAGGTACTAAGTATTAGTACCTCGTAGTACTGAACGAGGTACTAAGTATTAGTACCTCGTTCATTGCATTCACAAAAAGAAGTAGTTCTTTTGACCCGTTCGTTCATGACCGACACACCACTAGTAGGCATTTCAGTACAGGTGTTTAACCGTGCTTGACAATGTATCGTCGTCATTCCAGCAAAGTACTCGATTGAATTATTGTCACCACAAATACTCCCACATACACACAACACACATACATTGGCGTCAACATGGACTCGCACATTCATAAGCAATAACAAAGCTCTTAAGATAATGGACTTGTTTTCTTTTCATAGCAATAGCACACACCCGTAGACAAAGCGGAGAAAGGACTTTCTCTCTGGTTTTTCCCATCTCCATCACAGCGTGTCCTGCCCTTGACAAAGACAAGGACAGGCTCAGACAGCCTGGGAGCGGCTAACTTCTAAAAGGTCCGAGCAGCAGACTTCAAAGGCCAGCCTTTGGCGGCGCAGCTTAAACACACCCACACGTACGCAAACAACGGCTTACATATTTGGGCTGGCTTCCTGTGAAGTTCATTACTCGTGACAGCTACTCCTAATCTCTTGGACAAACATGCGTGAGCATCGACTACAAAGACGAGGCTGGCTCATTACCCGGCCAATCAAAAATCTAAATACAAGAATAAAAGGTTTCTGTGTTTTTCAGTAAAGTTTGAAACAGTTGATAGGGGAAGAAATCCAATATTTACTGGCTTTCAAAAGGATTTTGATGCAACAAAATAGTAAGAATAACCATTAAATGTATTAGTGGACATCTCCTCCCACTTCCTGGGAATGTGGGGGGGGGGAAAGCGGAACATGCAACATCCAATAGGGATATGATGAAAAAGTACAACAACAAATGCTAACATGAAATAAATATTCATATCTGTGTTATAAATGTATTTTCTGTATGGGTCTAATAGTAACATTAGTAGTAATAGTAATATTAGTAGTAATCGTAACATTTTCTTAAGCAAAAATCGCTGAATTTGCTCATTTCCTGATCAAATACAGGGCTATCAGTTTCTGTTATGCTAAGACCATTTGGTGCCAGTTGGCTCCAGTGCAAATTGCTGTGGAGCCTAGTGTCACCAATAAGGTGCCTAGTGGCGTACAGTGGCTCAAACTGCCTCCCAACTGGCTCGTGGTGACTCGTAATGCCGGCAAAAATTGAGTTTGACAACAAGAACATTTCAAAGTGTTTAAAATCTTCCTCAAAGTGTCCACCGAGTGGAACCAAATGTCACCAAAGATCCGTCTATTGGAATCCACTGGGATGTGATGGCGCGAGACGAGTTGTGGCAATGATGCTAGGAGTCCACTAGGCTGGCGCCAGTTGGAGCCAGTGTGCGCCAAAGATTATGTGGTTGACGCGTAGTGGCTCGTTGTGGCACCGAATTAACGGCAACATGCCAAGGAAGGAAGGAAGGAAGGAAGGAAGGAAGGAAGGAAGGAGTGGGTGGTGTTGGATGGATCGGTGGAAGGAAGGAAGGAAGGAAGGAAGGAAGGAAGGAAGGAAGGAAGGAAGGAAGGAAGGAAGGAAGGAAGGAGTGGGTGGTGTTGGATGGATAGATGGAAGGAAGGAAGGAAGGAAGGAAGGAAGGAAGGAAGGAAGGAAGGAAGGAAGGAAGGAAGGAAGGAGTGGGTGGTGTTGGATGGATGGGTGGAAGGAAGGAAGGAAGGAAGGAGTGGGTGGTGTTGGATGGATAGATGGAAGGAAGGAAGGAAGGAAGGAAGGAAGGAAGGAAGGAAGGAAGGAAGGAAGGAAGGAAGGAGTGGGTGGTGTTGGATGGATGGATGGATGAATGGATGGGTGGAAGGAAGGAAGGAAGGAAGGAAGGAAGGAAGGAGGGAAGGAAGGAAGGAAGGAAGGAAGGAAGGAAGGAAGGAAGGAAGGAAGGAAGGAAGGAAGGAAGGAGTGGGTGGTGTTGGATGGATGGATGGATGGATGGGTGGAAGGAAGGAAGGAAGGAAGGAAGGAAGGAAGGAAGGAAGGAAGGAGGGAAGGAAGGAAGGAAGGAAGGAAGGAAGGAAGGAAGGAGTGGGTGGTGTTGGATGGATGGATGGATGGGTGGAAGGAAGGAAGGAAGGAAGGAAGGAGGGAAGGAAGGAAGGAAGGAAGGAAGGAAGGAGTGGGTGGTGTTGGATGGATGGATGGATGGGTGGAAGGAAGGAAGGAAGGAAGGAAGGAAGGAAGGAAGGAAGGAAGGAAGGAAGGAAGGAAGGAAGGAAGGAAGGAAGGAAGGAAGGAAGGAAGGAAGGAAGGAAGGAAGGAAGGAGTGGGAGAATGGCGCTGGGGACGGTCATGGGGGACGGACAAATGACCAATAGAAGAATGGTGATGATCCTTCAGGCAAGGATGAAAGGGTTGGAGAAGTCATGGAGGTATAACGTTCGACTGTAAGCAATGTGATAATGACAGCGTGACTAAAGAGAGCGGAGGTCGATGTGACATCAATAGAAGAGGGGAAGCATGGGAAATTTCACCTCAAAAGTCAAAATGAATTCCAAGTTGCCTTTGGCGCTTCTGTCTCCTCTTGCCTTTGCTGCTGTGGTTAAAAGATGACATTGACGTCCACATCTGTCAGGAACACAGCTCTGGTGGTTTATAAGGACAGAGAAGGGGACGTCATTGCCTTACTATAGACTCGGACTACACAGGACGGGATGATAACATCACCCCCTGGTGAATGTGGACTGGCCGACTGGACTACCTACCTAGCGATCGATCGACCGACCGATTGACCGACCGATCGACTGACCGATCGACTGACCGACCGACCGACCAACCTACCGACTTACCTACCTACCAACCTACCTACCTACTGACCTACTGACCGACCGACCAACCTACCTACCTACCAACCTACCGACCGACCTACCTACCGACCTACCGACCTACCGACCTACCGACCGACCAACCTACCGACCTACCGACCTACCAACCTACCAACCTACCGACCGACCGACCTACCGACCTACCAACCGACCGACCAACCTACCAACCTACCAACCTACCAACCTACCGACCAACCGACCGACCTACCAACCTACCAACTGACCGACCGACCGACCTACCGACCAACCTACCTACCGACCGACCGACTGACTGACTGACCTATCGACCTATCGACCTATCAACCTATCGACCTATCGACCTACCTACCTACCGACCTACCTACCTACCTACCGACCGACCGACCTATCGACCCATCGACCTACCGACCGACCTTCCTACCTACCTACCTACCTACCAACTTTTTTGTTGAGGGAGGCTGGACTGACACATCACTGGGGTTGTCGTTTTGCTGACTTTCCCACAACGTCTCCAGCCCAGATTATCTGAGAGACCAGTAAGGAACCAGCTACTCTTCTCTGCCGTCTTCGACAGTTCCTTAATGGCCTGGAGTAGAGATTGTCTCCTGGTCCCTAATCCTCCCCAGGAACTGTACACGTCCCTAAGTATGCCTCGGGCCTCAGGTTGGTTGTTGTTGTTATCTGGTGGAACTAAGAGCCGTTGCCCCACATCCACCAGCATCTGCCAGAACCTTTGATGGCCTCGTTTCCCCCCTTGGAACACTGGGGGCTTTTCTGTGGCTTTCCAGTCATTTTAGCACTTGGTTATGTCTCCAGGTGTACCGTCCATGAAAGACTGAAAGACCGAGACCTATAGATTGACCGACCAACAAATCAAAGGTCAAATCACAAATTGATTCAATGATCTTGAAAATTTGCCAGCTTTGAAAAAACGGCGTGTAAAAGCGTAAACCTTTTGAAGTAAATGCTAATTTATTCAAAGATTAACCAATCGATTTCCTTCATGCCAGAAGATTCTCGTACTGATTCATCACTGCTTATTAAAAAATAAATAATTGAGCAGCATTTGCCCATCGAAGGAAGTGCAGTGCATCAGCACAATGAGGGTGGGGGGGGGGGGGGGGGCAGTGGTGAATTTATTCAAAACAAATCAAAGGCCTTAGCGGCATTAAAGGCAACGTTATTCTGCTCTATCAAAAGCCAGATTGTCATCATCCAAATGCGGCCATACATTGTCTTTGTCTCATTTGCGTTTACGGGCATTTGGGTCAGTGTCAGCGAATCAGACGTAACATACATGAAGGGAACAAATAAAGAGCTGTGGCCATGCTAACACTCGCCATCTGCCAGTTCTGGCACACAAAAGACGTTGCAAGCGACACTGATGATGAGCCACTGAAACAGTCCGAGTCCGTATCAGCATCACAAATGCTACACTTTGCCAAAGTGTAGAAATCCTAAGTGGGTTTTGAATAGAGGATAAGGGAATCTTAAAGAACCAAATTATAGAATAAGAACCAGATTGTTTATTTCTGACAACAATACTTAATACAGACGTCCGGGTTTATCTGCAGTCCCTGTATACCTACAAGTAAGCGGGTCTTATTACAGCAAAGCTGCAAAAAAGCACCCTTCCTTTCCCTGCCCGGTCTTTTATACACTCAAGATTGTGTAAGAGGCTGGAGTCCTGGACCAATCAGCTTTCATCACTACCCTTGCTTGAACCGATTCTTTCATTGTGTTTCTGTGTTTGTTTTAGCTTATATCTTTAGCTAGCACAATTGAGCAAATACCTTCATTTGGTGATGGAAAAAAACAGAAATGCTCGAATAATGACTTTCATCATCACCTCAGTCGGTCATGGTTTAACTTCTATCCTTCGTCAAATTCACTTCCTGTTTTTTTTTTTGCCCACCGTGCCGCCTTTTGTTGGCACCGTCGCCCAGAGTTCTTGTTTTTGGACACATTTTTGTGTTTTTATTACATTATTTTCAACTACTTGAACTGTCCCCCGTGTCTGCATCTGTCAGCCGAGCGTGACAATAGGTTCTCGAAGGAGACACCAGGAAGACACCATGGTCTGATTATGGAGCTGCAAGGGAACTATACTCCAAGGCCAGGTTCCAACACCAGCTCTTCTCAAAGGCCCTGATTTGAAATTAATCACATTTTTAATCCCCCTTTTTTAAATTATGTTTAATTCATGTTTATTTTAACTTGAAGTCAAACAATCTTAGCTAATTTGTCTCACTCGGAGAAGCAAAACGCTAATACCTCACTGGGATACTCTGAGTTACGCCTGGGTTTAGTCTTCTCACAATAGCATGCATGCTTTTAGGAATGTTGGGATGGGATTTTCCCACTGGTACAATATGATGTACTGGTACTTCTGCATGTTATTCTTGTCAACTCAAGGGAAAGTCGCACTGGGTTGTCTTTACCGACTGTGTCTTCATGCCACTGTTACTCTAAGTACCTTAGCGTTTCCTCTGAAACTTGGCCATATCCCATGGAAAGCCCTGTGGGGAATGGCAAAGCCTCGCATCTGCAGCCGATTAGGCCGTGAGATTAAGGCTTGCCATGAGAAACCGGGCCGCGGTGGAGGTGTGGGTACTGGGAGCGATGGAATGAATAAAAGACAAGTTCAAACCAAAGAAGCGTTGCCGGGGCTTATCCACCATCAAGCCAACGCTTCCCTGATAAAGATGCAGGGAACCGCGTCAAGTAGGCGTTGGTTTTAAGGCCCACCTGCCATCCCAAGGCCATCCGAAATCCTGATTGCCCTTTTTTTATCTCATACCCAACAATGTCACAGTGTTAACTCTACCATCTTGTGGTGACAACCGCATGTTGTTATATCTGTAAGCTAGTGTTGGGAAATTCATTCATATTATAATAATGACACTAATTATGGCTAATGAGTGCGAGTCAATGCCTCCTCAGGACGGCAGTGAAATGTTATGAAATCTTTTTCCAAGCCATACATACATGACATACATACATACATACATACATACATGCATGCATGCATGCATACATACATACATACATACATACATACATACATACATACATACATACATACATACATACATACATACATACATACATACATAGTGAAACTACGTACATTTGAAAATTAAAGTTTAGTAGTATTAGTTTAGTAGTATAAGTTTAGTGATATACACTTACTCAGTATTTATGACACTGTAAACAAACAGTACTGTTTAGCAGGAAACGGTATCTTTGTGCAACACTGACATCTTGTGGCCATGACAGAACATCACAACGGTTTTGCCAGATAGGAAATTACAATTGGTCGTACCACAAGCTTAAAAGGACCGTATTTGGAAATAAATATGACAATTTCATACTGCTCAGGACCATCTATTGCAGTTAAACATTAACACACATGGAGTAGGATGTAGTTTAGAATTAAATGTTGGCTTTTAGATGAACTCAAAGCAGCGTAGCATAAAAGCTGCCTCTGGTACAACAGCGGCCCCACCCGAGTCACGTGAGACATCAGGGCACGTGCAGGATGTTTGTGTTTGGTAATGCCGTGTATTGAACAGATCAAATTATGGTATATTATGGAATTTTTGGATGTCTTTTATAGTATAAATGCAACAATTATTGATACCTCTCTGGCAATACTGACGGGGCTCAGTGTAGTGTTTCAACTTCTTCCACCAGGTGTCACCACAGTCACTTGAATGATTTGTTTGGAGCAATGTCGCCATTTTTTTTTTACCAAAGCCACTTTTAACACATTTGCCAGGCTATAACCTAAATCATCATCATAATCACTGACTTGTGACACTAACCACACACAGAAACAAATTAGCATCCAAGGAAGCTTAAAAAATAACAAATTGATCGATCGCTGAGCAGTGTGCCAGGGCACGTTTACAAATCAATGTTTCCGGATTCTGCTCACCATCATGGCGTCGAAACCCTCAACATGGTGTACAACGGAAGTACACCCCGCCTCGTCAACACCATTAATATCCAGTTACTTTTATTTCAACTTGTAGTTCTTTATTGACTGCAAACAGGAGATTTCAAAATAAAGCACACCGCTTCCTGTTCAAAATATAACACAGTTATCAGGTCGTGGTAAATATTCAATATAAATATATATATTTATTGAAATTAATTAAAAATAGTAATATTTCACGACACGACCAAGTGAATAACCAAAACTATAAACGATATATTTTCTGGGGAATACCACTTGGGTTTATATAGTAATACAATACACGTTAATGTACGCCACACAGAAGCTGTATAACGCATATATAAGTTATAATCAATATATTAAACAGAATTAACGATTAAATCGAGGTGAATTCACTTCGTGTGTGTGTGTGTGTGTGGTGATGGCGGGAGGTGGGGGGGGATAACGGCGTGCACGCGCCTCAACCTTCCGGCCGCCTGCCTCACCTGCTGTGGGATTTTCTAATCGCCGACAGACAGCGTCTATGTGCGGCTTTACACTTCCTTTGGAATACTGACTCCACTCACATTTGTTTCTTTTCTTCTTTCTTTTCTTCTTCCTGTGTCTGCTCTGATAACTCCATGTCTGATGTGATGGTCCCGGTGTCTCTCCGGGGGGGGATTAGAGACACAAACAACCCCCCCGCCTATAGGTAAGGTCTTTAACTGTTATTATTACAAGGCTAGCTAAAGTGATTAAGAAATGTGCTCCGGTATGTCAAATACAGTACATGGTGTGTGTTTCTTTTTTTAAAAAAATGAGTGTACTGTACAACACATGGATGATTATTGTACGTTTTGAGCACCAAGTCGGAGGAAATGTTAGCAAGCTGTAAAAGTAGCAACAACAACAACAACATTAGCTAGCTACCACTTCATTAGCATACATTAACTACATCCCAAACTCCACCAATATTTGCATAGAGTGCAGCTAGCAACTTTTAAATTGTTAACTAATAGTACAACTTGGACATTAACTTGCATTTTGTTTATATATTCCTTATATATTCTTATATAGAGTCTGACTGTTGTGAAAAATGGAGTTATCAGCAGGGAGATGCTAATGGTCCGGATGGATGACTGCAATTAAAAAAAAGTAAACATTGTCTTTATTCAGCAACTTGATGAACAGTTGATGACTACACAAATCAATCAAAGTCAGGGACAGATCAATACTTTAATTCCAAGCGAGAGAGAGATGCTCACTAGTCATTTTACAGGACAAGGTCGCTGTGGATATTTTGCCGCATCATGCCACCCTGACCTGGACAAACCGTATTGTTGCCGTTTTATATGCTCATCAATGTATGCGTTTGATGCCGGAGACCTGCAGGCCGTGCTTTATACATTGTGTAACTGTGTGTGTGTACTGTGTGTGTTTCATGGCCATATCTGGAATTAAAGTAGAGATGAAATACGAGATCGCCGACTGCTTTACTAATTTATTGTGTTATTTTTAGCCACGGATACATTTTTGATGCAATTGCGTTTGTCAAGTTTAACAGCCGGCGATGGCTCAGGGTGGGTGTGCCACAATGAAACTGCTACAGCTGGTCTGCAAGGATACTCATGAAGAGTAATAGTTGGTTTTAATGGATCTTATTGATAGATCAAATTATATCTTCATTGGAACCGGGCAGGTTTTGGCCTTGGTTCGTGTCCATGCGTCCATGCGTCCATGTGTCCATGTTCAGTATTTATGGACAGCCCACTAGCAGGTAGGGATGTTTGTTTTGATTGCCGTTTCTGGCCGTTTTCTTTGTAGGGCGGCTAGGCTCTCCCCAGGAGATAAGTTGAGAAGGTCAGAGTGGAAACGCTGGTCCTTTGGAGAGACTATGTCTCTCCACTGACCTGGGAACACCTTGTGAGTCGCCAGGAGGAGCTGGACAAAGTTGGTGAGGGAAATATGGGCTTAACTGCTTCAGCTACCTCCACGACCTGACCTCGGATAAGCATTGGAAGACGGACGGACAGATGGATGGATGGATTCACCAATTTCCTGACTAATATAGTAAGCGAATGTGAGGGAAGAGATAGTAATCAGCCAAGTTCAAAGACGAAAACCTGAATGGAGTACCTGTGACCACAATCCCTTCAAATAAGTCCCGATAGAATGTTACTACTTTGGCTGTGGAAGTGTTTGGGAACACAATTCATCAGGTTTTTTTGTCCTGAAAGAGTTTTGCATAACTCCAGCAACCTTTGGGATGTCATGTATTGTACCTCTTCACCCTCCTTCCTCTCTCGTTCACAGACGAGGGTCTGTGTGCTGACATGACTGTAGGTTCTTGGCATTATCTGAATGCATTATTGATGCGGGCAGCACTTTGACTAAGACACATACACATTCATAAACCCTAACATAAAGTCAGACCATAAACTCAAACCCAGAAAAAAAGTACATTCATAATAAAACATAACAGGGGGTGATCTCAGTAATTTGGACTACGGTTTTAGTTGCGTTTTTGTGCATAAAGACAACAGCTTTTCTGGAAAAAGCACAGAACACTGTGATAATAAATAAACAAATCAAAATTGTTTGCTAAATCTTGATGTTTGCTAAATACAAGGATGAAGAGTCTTGAACCAGTCATGATGTGCTATATATATCACTGTATTGACACTTACTATGGTACCCATTATGGCATTGGATGCTCATATCACCTTGTCCTTCGGTACGAGACAAAAAAAAAAAAATTAAAAAAATAACGTAAACTATATTAGGAAAGCAGGAAGTGAACAAATGTAACAGTTAGTGATTGTAAAAGTACCAGATGGAGGGGTAGGATTTAATAAGCTTTGCTTCTTCCTACTCCTTTTGGACATGTGGAACTGGGAACTGATTATGGGACGCACTCTATTGGAATCTGATGCATGTTCAAATGAAACTAAACCATTACCGTTTGTCGATTTATTGGATAATCAATGAATCAATCATTCATGGTTTGCAGCTCTAAGCTAGTCTGCTACTGCTAGTCTAGTATGGAATTTAGAAATGTGTAATCTGTAGGAAGCAAGTACTCAATAACGCAGTAGGAAAAGCTATGCTAGGGGCGCGTATTGAAATAACTGACAGTTGGGCTGATGGGACTTTTCCCAGGACATTTTCCAAGGCCCTCATAAAATATGGATGGTGTTTGGAGCCGGGGCAAATGCAACAGCACAAGGCAAAAGCAGCCTTGCAGCACCGACATGCTTTTTCCTCGTCTCCCTGCTTCGTGTCCTTTTTAACGCCTTTGCTATTCCATGCTTCATTCCCGTCTTGTGAACGTACCACCGTTGATTTGATACGTTTTGATGCCCATGTGTACCTTCTCAAACTCTAATTGCTAACTATGTTTGTCTTCAGGTGAGGAAGACATGTCACCTTGTTCCTCAGCAGTGCAATAACGGATGGAGAGCTAGCAGAATGGGGTTTTTACTGGCGACCTCATGGAGCCCTGACCTAAAGTCCTGAGATCAGGTGTGTTGTTCAGGGAACGTGAAGCCATTTGTAGCGTCCACACAAAAACCAATGACCACACGCAACAATTTGGAGAGTCCTGAGTGGGGCGTAGCGGATAAGAGACACTGTCTGTGATACCATAGCTTAGTCTGTTGCCTTCAACTGACCTGGAAGGTTAAGGAGAAGCTCATTCTAATCTGGCTAAGTGCGCGTGACGCACAAAGTACCTGCCATCGCCTGCAGACGTACGCTGTAATCTAATTTGCCTGCACTGTGTGACTGCGCTTTTGCAAATGCATGATGCTAACATGAATTACCATACGAGATGATTGCGTCCAGGAGAACGACACATTACATTTAAGTGAAGTACAATGAAAACAAATCACTGGACCGACCAACAAACTTTTTTATTTAACCGAGTCGCAAAGCAACGCAAATGGCAACAATATTATGTGTGTCTGCCTCTCCCAGTATTTTTCTATCAGTCATATGTAAGTGTTGAGCAACTCTGATTGTGCTATGCTTAGCTATACGTTTTCTCCGAAGCACTGTCATCTGGGAGAAACTCGGAGTAGAACCGCTGGAGGAACCAGATGAGGTGGCTCAGGAATCTGGTCAGGATGCTTGCCGGGTGCCCCCCTGGGGAGGTGTTCAGGGCACGTCCGACCGGTAGGAGGCTTTGGGGAAGACCAAGGATACGTTGGGGAGACTATGGCTGTGTTTGAATTCGGGGTCTGCAGCCTACTAGGCCAGTAGCCTACCCGGTCTACTAAGGACAGTAGCCTACCCAGTCTATGACGGCCAGTAGCCTAAATGGTCTACGAAGGTCAGTAGCCTACCCGGTCTACTAAGGACAGTAGCCTACCCGTTCTACGAAGGCCAGTACCCTACCCGGTCTACAAAGGTCAGTAGCCTACCCCATCTACGAAGACCAGTAGCCTATCCGGTCTACTAAGGACAGTAGCCTACCCGTTCTACGAAGGCCTGTAGCCTACCCGGTCTACAAAGGTCAGTAGCCTACCCCGTCTACGAAGACCAGTAGCCTATCCGGTCTACTAAGGACAGTAGCCTACCCGTTCTACGAAGGCCTGTAGCCTACCCGGTCTACAAAGGCCAGTAGTCTACCCGGTCTACAAAGGCCAGTAGCCTACTCGGTCTACGAAGGACAGTAGTCTACCCTGTCTACAAAGGCCAGTAGCCTACCCGGTCTTCTAAGGACAGTAGTCTACGCAGTCTACTAAGGACAGTAGCCTACCCGGTCTACTAAAGCCAGTAGTCTACCCGGTCTACGAAGGCAAGGAGCCTACTCGGATGGGACATACAAACACTGCACAATGGTCCTGTTCTAGGACCCATTGGTATTGATGGGTTGTTCGATTACAACGTCACAGTGGTGGTCTTAAAAGACAGACTGAGTCTGTTAAGTCCTCACTGAAGACCCGGATACCAAATACCACTGATGTGTCACGGTTTATCTTTCCCCGGCCTGTACCCATGGCTATGTCCTGCCACCCAGGCTAGAGCGAAGGAGGGTCCAGAAAGTTCAGGGAGCGGCACCGCGAAGTGGAGAGGAAAAACAAGAGTTGGAGACAAGTGAGGGGTTTCCACAGACGGATGGATAATGTGCTTATGGGACAAGATCCCGGCGGAGACATTAGCGCTGTGTCAACTCGGCACTTCATCCCAAGCCTTTTGCCTCCTCGAGCTGTGATCAAAATATGTTCATTTTTCTCTCCTGCTTTTTCTCCTCCTCTCTTGGACGCCGTGGTTCCTCTAATGGATGGCGCTAATGGCCATCATCAGCAAAGTGCGTCTGCTAGAGATTGCTTCCAGCAGCTGTTTGGTTCACCTCAGCTTGCTAAGATTATCCGTGTAACCACCCATCCATTATTGTAGTCATTTCAACATATCGTTAATGGTTATTATGGGATGTAACGGTAAGCCATGATTGTGGACGAGCATGTATGTAACCGTATCTGAAAGTGTTTCTGCTTCTTCAGTAATGTCATGATTACTTGGGGAGTTCATTATATTTATCGATGGTATAAATCGATGGTGTCTGAGAATCCTTATCACGCTCTCAGAACCCTCCGTCCTCTCGTGAATGTTGAGATCTATTAAGAACCGAGGGCCACGGGTTTATTTGCCCCGGCCATAAATTAACATCTGAACCAGGGTCAATGGCGGCCATCCAAGAGCCCACTGGCCTTCTCGAGGTACTCGAATGCTTTATTCGTGATCCTCTTCTAGATAAATGGAACTGCAGGACAGGAGTTACTCCCCATCCCGTAGGACCAGCAGGGTCGAGCAGGTGGTGGGACGATGGCTGAGACGGTCCCGAGAGTTGGGCAGCAGGTCTTTGAGCAGGTAAACTACCTCATTTTAAAGCTAGCGTGAGGTCGTCCCCAGTCGTTCCCAGCAATAACTACGATGCTCTTTTCTGACCCCCCCCTCCCTCAGAGACAGAGTTGCAATAGATGGGGGGACAGCAGAGTGCAGTACTTCAGACCAGAGGAACTCCCCATTCCGCTTGAATGTTTTGATCCAGCAGGACCCAAACTTCAGATCTCACGGCCTCACCCTTTCCTCCCACACACCCATCCTGGTAGAAGCGGTCACCCCAGGTAATATTCACCGAATTGGAATTATCCTGCTTTGAAGATAAAAGGAGACCTGCTGAATAAACATGTTGTGCAATACGAGTATATTACACTCGGTCAGACATGACAACACAAGGACATTTTGTGCACCCAGGTGGTCCTGCAGATGGTCGGCTCGTCCCTGGAGACCAGCTACTGAAGATCAATAATGTCACTGTTGATGATCTGACCTCTGAGCAAGCTGCCGAAATAATCAGGTCTACGCTCGCGTTGTGTGTACAAGTACCCGTATGAAATATATCTGAACACTACTGTCCCTTTTTCTTTTAGAGAGTGTGAAGATGCGTTATCGGTGACTATTCTCAGAACAATGCTGGTAAGTCACGATATCTAAACTGTCCCCTCGCTTTATTGTCCCGCAAATTGACTTTCAAAGATATTAACATTGTTTGAGACCAAACAAACCATTGTTAGGTATATGTCATATGGCTCTCAGGCAATTGGTACTGTCTGTCGAACATTTGCAGCATTTCTTGAAATGCCGGCTTTTCCATAAGGGTGTCAGGGGTAATAGTTCCAGCTGAACAATTTTTTTGTAAAAAAAAAAAAGACAAAATCAACAAAAAAAAATTGTTTTAAACAATAAAAAATATCATATTATTTACGGGGGCTTATGAACATTTTAAGGGGGCCCTATTATTTGAAATTAGTCAGAGATTTTTTTGTAAAAAAATCAATAATTATTTAATACATTATTTTGGAGACCTTAAGAACATTTTATCAACAACATGTCATCTTTGTAAAGTTTGGCAAAGACACTCTCCGGCAATTGGTACTGTCTGTCAAACATTTGCAGCATTTCTTGAAATGCTGGCTTTTCCATAGGGGTGTCAGGGGTAATAGTTCCAGCTGAACAATTTGTCTATTTGTTTTTGTCTATTTACATCCGGGCTGTACAACACATTGTGTATGTTAGGGTGGACGCCTGCTTGGTTTGCAAGTGTCGAGGTCCACCACTTCAATCAGTAGCCCACAAGCAGATTTATATGTTTCCACTTGGTTGGACTGAACTTCAATAATTCTTCTTTCTGCCTCTGCTGATGGTAGCAACTCTCGTTTCATTTGAGTCATGGCTGCCAGATCATATAAATCCATATGAAGCTTGAAGTATTTATACTAAATATTTATTTTGGCGGAAGACTGTCTACACAGTTAAGGTACATTGTTGTTAAACTGCTAAATGTCGACACACAATCCAAAGGCTGCTTGTTTTTTTTGTTTTATTTTACTGTACAAGGGTGACTTTATGCACGACTTAAAGCATCATGCGGAATCATAAAGGATAAACCACGAGGTGGAATCATTAGCACTTTCTTTCATTCCATTGATGGCCGCCCCTTAAAAGGCTGCTGGATAGCGCTCAGGTAGGTAAACACAGACCGGCACACTAAAGTGTCGACAACAATCAAAGTTCCGCATCATCGCAGGTCCTATTTAAGGAGCTGCCACATCGCCGTAACGATTCCATATCAGGGCGGATCCTTTTCGTTCCACATCACAGCGGGATGATGATTCCTCCCTCGAAAAGTTCCCTTTAGGCTTCCAGACAGCCCACCTATTCATAGATCAAGTCCTCAGACTTCATGGAATATCTACAGACATTGTCTCAGATTGGGCATTCCATTTTCCTTGAGTTGGAGGAGCTCATTCCGGCCTCACTTCCGGATACGATACAATCATCGCCACTGCGTTTCATTCCCTGGATGGCAGCTTCTTCAAAGACCCCACCTGATGCGGACCCATCCCCAGATTGTCGCCGTGGGATTTACCCGTTTCCTCACTCAGTGCCCAGTAGTCATGTGCGATACCACCCGTTTTCTTTCCGATCGGATACCGAGTAAAACTCAGTCGTGCCTAGGCGGAGGAAAAAGTCGCTTGTCAGTTAGCCAAGATATCGATCATTTAATTACTGTCCACTTTGTTCCTGTTAATGACGTGTATTGTCTGAAATGACTCGAGTATCAAAGTATCGATATTTTAATTTGAGAATTGATTTTAGAGCATAAAGAACTGCTATTTATGGTATCGATATTTCTGTATGGATATTGGTACTTTTCTTTGTAATTGAAATGTTAGAATGTTCCACAGGCTAATTCTTGTCGACCTTCTAGGGCCCTAAGTCGTCCTTCATCACGCCGGAAAAGAGGGCCAAGCTAAAGTCCAACCCAGTGAAAGTCCGCTTTGCTGAGGAAGTCGAAGTGAACGGACACGCTCAGGTGAGTGAGGCGAGGTTACTTTGGCCAGCTTCTAACGACCTCAATTTGTTGTGCTTGACCTTGAATATGTTACATAATATTGTTTGAGCGATACACAAGCTCTGCTACCATTCTGTCCAGTGGACAGTGATCATTATATAATAATCATTATTATATTATTAATTAGCCTATTATTATTACTATCATCGTTATTATTCTTCTGATTATTACTACTACTAGTAGTAGTTTTAGTAGGCTAGTATTAGCCTGCTCATTGGCTTGCTTATTAGCCTGCTTTTGCCCTATTATATGAAATTTGTCAGATTTTTTTTTGTAAAAAAAAAATTAAAATCAATAAAAAAAATATTTTAAAAAAATCTCATTATTTAGGGGAGCTTAAGAACATATAAGGGGGCCCTATGATCTGAAATTTGTCAGATTTTTTTTGGAAAAAAAAGACAATCAATAAAAAAATATCAAATTATAGGGGGGTTTAAGAACATTTTAAAGGGGCTCTATTATATGAAATTTGTCAGATTGTTTTGTAAAAAAAAAATCAATAAAATATAAAATTATTTAGGGGGGCTTAATAACATTTTAGGAGGGCCCTAAGAACATTTTAGGGGGGCCCTATTATATGAAATTAGTCAGATTTTTTTTGTAAAAGAAAAATCAATTAAACAATCAATAAAAATACCAAATTATTTAGGTGGGCTTAAGAACATTTTAGGGGGTCTGAAGTCCCCCAAAAAATTGGCCTAATGACGCCACTCACTCTACCCATATGCACTTAATATGGCTCGCGCTGCTGTTTTTTCATTGAAGCTCTGGCTCTTGGCTCTTGGCTCTGGCTGCTCCCATCCCGTTAGCGGATGTGAAATTAGCTGGATGAGGAAAACCACAGAGGCTGGAGTGGCCATTACTAATCCCAGAGAAGATGCTGGTCGATATTTGTCTTGTTTCCCAATAATGACTCTGATTACGTGACTGGAAGATCCTTGTTAGGAAGAGATGGAAGTGGGTGTCACGGTCGGTTTAAATACAGGAATGCCAGAGAATGGTACATGGAAACACACTGGGAAAACAACTCAACGAATACAAACGGAAATTGGAATAAAATCCTGTATGAGCAGCATTAGTATTCCTTATGAGCGGTGTCCTGACCGTCTCGAAGACTCAGAAGGCCGTTCCGGGTGTCTGTCGCCATGACTCTAATTTTTATGGCATGTTTTAAGACGTTTTTTTAACCATGACTTCTTGTTTGCGTTGCAGGGCAACTCGCTGCTATTTCTGCCAAATGTTCTGAAGGTTTATCTGGAGAATGGGCAGACCAAAGCCTTTAAATTTGAACCCAGCACAACAGTCAAGGTAAAGTACAGTTGCTTCAGTCGCCATCTTCTCGGTACTCCGTTTTTTTTTTTCTAATCGAATACCAACTCTAACCTCCAAACTTGTATTCTAATTCAATGTTTGCGTCAGGACATCGTGATGACACTCAAGGAAAAACTTTCCCTAAGGAATATTGAACATTTCTCCCTGGTGCTGGAGCAGCAGTACAGTGTCACTAAACTGCTGCTGCTTCATGACGAGGAGAAGATACAAGAGGTATACAAACATATAAATAACACTGTGTACAGGCAATACAGCATTACCTGTGTGTGTGTGTGTGTGTGTGTGTGTGTGTGTGTGTGTTTGTTTGTGAGAGCTCAGGTGGTCCAGAAGAAAGAGTCCCATGACTTCAGGTGTCTTTTCCGTGTTTGTTTCGTCCCCAAACAACCTGAGACTCTACTACAGGGAGATCCCACTGCCTTTGAGTATTTTTACCTGCAGGTAAACAGCGGAAGCGTTGACTATTAGCATCTTGTAGCTTGTATTTTGTATTTTTTTTATGTAGCATTATGTAGTCACCTTTGGGTCGCATTGTGAGCGAGTGTGTGAGTCGCTAGCCGGCTAGTAGCTAGCTGGTGTGGTGCGGTGTGGCGTGGTGTCGCTACACCAGGAAAGTAGTTCTTTGGTGTAATAATGTTAATCACAATATTTATAACAATGTCGCTGTAACTTGGTTAATATGCATGTCACATTATGTAAATTGGGCGTTGTTGTTTTTTTTCAGAAGGCTTTATTGGCTTTAAAGCCCCTTGTCCACCACAGGACCCATACTCCTAAACTACTATTCGTGTCTGGACCACGGGAAGCAAAGTTAAAGGAACATGGAATAAATATTGAGATTTTATTTTATTTTATTCACTATTCAATGCTAAATAAGTCCTCCCATGGTTCCTGCAGTTGCGAGCTTCCAACCAGACGGTTAAAAGGGGCCCATCCGAGAAATATTATCGGGCTCGGCCATTCACGTATTTAAAAAATCAATAAAACAATCTTGGAATTAGATTTGTGGAAGACAAGAACATGCTGTAGCTGTGGTAGCTTTCCTGAGCTCGACAGAACAGCCTGGCAGTAGTCCATGTTATTCAAGATGAACAAACAGGAGCACATCAGGAATCGGGACGCCGTTATGACACAGTTGTGTTTTTGTCAGGGGGTGAATGATGTTCTGCAGGAGCGCTTTGCGGTGGAGATGAGGTGTAACACTGCCCTGCGACTTGCTGCTCTGCACATCCAGGAGAGGCTGGTGAGCTGCGGGCTGCCACCAAAGACCAGCCTGAAGACAGTCATGTAAAGACACGCGTGCAGTTTGTCCTGATGAAGGCATGCAGTAGCGGTTCTAGCTTGTATGGTGCCCCCCACGTGAGAGGAAAGCTCATGGTCAATAATTTGGGGAAGGAATGGTAATGGTAATGGTTTAATTTCATTTGAAGCTTTGCTTCTTCCTACTCCTTTTGGACATGTGGAACTGGGAACTGATTATGGGATGCACTCAATTGGAATCTGATGCATGTTCAAATGAAATAAAACCATTACCATTACCATTACAATAAACTCCAATTGAAGGTAGAGGGCGCCAAAAGCGCCTTGCAACCCCGCCTAGAGAATATGCCCCATGTGACCCAAAGCTAAAACTGCCACTGCCTGCATGTATGAACAACTAAAGATGAGCTGATGAATGTACGACTGATTCCTGCTGACGGAGTGTCTGTGCTTTCTCCAGCAAGACGTGGGGCATGGAAACCTTTGTTTCCTCCACGCTGTTGAGAAACATGCGCGAGAAAGACATGAAAAAGGCCATAACCTTCCAATTGAAGAAGAGCCAATCCCAGAATGATTCCAAACAGAAGGGACTGACAGTTGAGCTGGCGCGCTTAAACTACCTGGAGGAACTAAGTGAGCTCAAGTCCTTTGGTGGGAAATCCTTTAGTGCGACTATGATGGTAAGACTATTAGTCCTGTGCACTGTAGACGTATGTCATGATATCGTGTATCAGTACCGGTAACCATCAATTCTATCTTCAGCTGCAGGACAGAGAGTCCACGGTAACCCTGTTGGTGGGCGCACGCTACGGCGTGAGTCAGGTGATCAACCACAAAATGAGCATCCTGTCCACGCTCACAGAGTTTAACAGCATCACGCGCCTGGAGCTCATCCAGGAGTCTGACAAGGTCAGCCTGGTTAAAATATACCTGCAGGACATTAAGGTGAGACCGGGAGGAGGTTTGGGCCTTTAGTTATGGATTTTGATGTGAAGAATTAGTGGCTCGACTTTGAGTCTTTTGTATCTACAACAGCCGATGTTTTTGGTCCGGTTTTCTCATACTCTTTGGTGTCCTTGCAGCCCATGACACTGCTACTGGAGACGCTAGCGGCCAAGGATATGTCGTGCCTAATAGCAGGCTACTGTCGAGTGTTTGTTGACCCCGCCTTGAATATCTTTCCCTGGATGGATGCCCCGAAGAAGCACAAAGTGTCCGTTGAAGAAGGTACACAAAACGATCGCATTGAGGCTCTGTTTATTTTTTATTTTTTTTATTCTTTTTTTAAAAAAAATTAAAATTATTTATTTATTTCTTTGTATTTATTTTTTATTTACATTTTTTTCGTTTTTTTGTTTATTTTTCTTTTCTTCTTCTACATCTCTTTGTTATTTTTGTCATATTACTTTTTAATTTAAGAGTTTAACATTATTATTGTTTTATTTTATATCCATATTGTCTTGGATCTATTTTACCATATATTTTTTTAATATTCTGAACAGTATTCATATTACTGTAACTCCAAACCATACTCAATAGTTCATACTTTTATGTTCCACTATATATAATAAATTGTTTATTCTCTATGATTTTTTTAAAGTTATTATCTATTTTATTATATACAATTTTACAATTTTATTTTTTCACATGATTTTTTGAAGTTATTATTTATTTTATTATATACAATTTTACAATTTTATTTTTCACATCTTTTACTTATTTTTGTCATATTTCTTTTTCATTTAAGAATTGAACATTATTATTATTTTATTTTATATCCATATTGTCTTGTATCTATTTTACCATATTTTTTTTTAATATTCTGAACAGTATTCATATTACTGTAACTCCAAACCATACTCAATAGTTCATACTTTTATGTTCCTCTATATATAATAAATTGTTTATTGTATATGATTTTTTTTTTTTTTGAACGACCACATTGAGTCTGTTTAAAAGAACAGTACACGCCTTCCGCTGTTCCAAGTCATGTTTTCACGGCCATTTCCATCGACAGGTTACGTGTCGCGTTGCGGCAGCGACTCTGACAACTCGTCCGACCTGGACATGGAGCCGCTTGTCAGCCGCCAGTCTCGTGATGGCAAACGTTGCCCGCGTGTCAGATCCTCGTCGGGCCCAGAGGGAAGGCGCAGGCCTGACAGGAACCCCGAGATAAACAAACATGCCAGGGAAAGTAGAAGTCGGAAAGATGAAAATGATGCTGACGCAGAAAAGGATCCAACTGATACAATTGAAGAGAGCAAGAAAGAAGACAAGCTAGAGACAGGAAACCAGAATGGCGGACGATTACGGATCCACGCGACAGACGAGGACCCCGAGAAACCTGAGTCCCAAGAACCCAAGACCGCAAGTGCAGTTACTGAGGACCAGCCGTGTCTGTCAGATTCATGTCACACCGACTCCTGTGTCATAACCAGCCCTTCCAGCGACTCCCTCGACTTCCTGGAGGAAGACGACTTGATTTCGTGCTCCTGTGCCTCCCTCCATCCCAGCGCTTCCACACCGAGCCACGCCCAGACATATTCCACTCTGGAACTCCACCCGTACGCTCACACGTACTCCGAGGGTCACCTTCTTGCTCCTCCTCCGGCTCACTCTCATCGTCTTCTTCACGTCACGTCCTACAGCGACGACGGCGGCACAAAAATGTGCGGCGATGGAGCTGAACCTCGACGCTCCTTTGACATTCACCTCACCAATTATTCCACCAGCTCCTACTCGGAAAGCGACAACACGTGTTTTGCCGAGCTGTCCCGCCTTGCGGACCTCCCGAGTCCCCCCGAGGCGAGTGAGGATGAAGAGGACGACGAGAGGAAAAGGACAACAGCGCTAACTGACCACACGGACGAGGCTTTGACAAGATTATGTGACGGAGGCAACAGCGGTTTTTGCCGACACCCCCATTCCCCTTCCTCAACCTCCGCCTCCTCCCACTCCGACTTTGTGTTTAACTTTGATCAAAGCGACGCGCGCTGTTACTACAAGCTTTGCTCCAACATCACCCCTGACAGCGGGAGCCGGGCGCAAAGAGGCGAGGATCCGGAGCAGGAACACGCCCCAGCACGTGACCTGCGGCCGCTTCCCATTCTCCAGCCGCCGCCCGGCTTTGGAGACAGTAGCTCCGATGAGGAGTTCTTTGATGCCAGGGATCGCTTGACGTCACCTGACGATACAGGCTCCGGGGCGGGGCCTAAAGGTGATACTGTCATGAAGCTCACAGGTGCTCCAAGCTTATTTTTCCTTGGTTCTTGGCGTATTCCTAAACGTTATTTCATTATTTATTGTTAGATAATACCTGGTACCTTGGTTAACATCGTAATGCGTTCCAGAATGAACTCAAACCAAAACAGACATGATATAACAAACACATGGACCACAAAAAAGTGTTTAGTTTTTGGTTTTGTCTTTTTCCAACAAAACTTTGTTTATTTTTTAATCATTTTCTGTATGTACAGCTATAAATATGTTATGGGTGTATGAATAAATTTATATTATTTTTGGGAAGATTTGCTGGCCGCACGGTGACCGGGTGGTTAGCATGTTTACCATACAGGGGATCGGAAAGATCTGGTTTGGAATCTCCCCAGCTTTTACCGGGGGCCCCTGAGAGTCCGGGATGGAGTCAGTTTTGCTTTGAGTCCAAAGGATTACAACGTTAACCAAGGCACCAGGGTATATGGAGAATAAGGTGTATGATTTCAACAGACGAGATGTTTGGTTTTGTTGCCATCTAGTGGCATTAAGTGGTCATTACACAGTCATTACACTATCCTTAATGACTGCTCTCATACCACACATTTATTTAAGGTGTGGCAGACAGGAATTAATGATCAATGATCATATTTAATTATTAATATTTGACATCAGTTTGGCGTATATATAATTTAAAAAATATTCATATCAAAATGTTTGACTGTCAATATTTATATTCACCACTATATGTGTAAATGTGTTTCATGCTGTATATTAAATATATATATATATATATTTCTCCTTCTGCAGATGGTGCTGAGATGAAAGCGGGTCGTTTGAGTGACATGACAATCTCCGCGCCAGACTCAAAGAACGAAGTGAGCCAACGAGGGAACAAGGAAGGCGGAGGCGGGAAAGTTTTATACGACAACAGAAAAAGATCCCGTTCGCGTCGTTCCTTCAAGGAAACTGATGCTGCCTCTAGGATATCCTATCCAGACCCTCATTCCGCATCAACGCAGGACCCGGTCCGTTCCAAGTCAAGTAAAAACCATCTTGCAGAAGCGACTGATACCCACACGTTGACCTCTGACCCTGAACCTTCAGAACAAACACAGAATCCCAGTCCGACTGTCTCCTCTCTGACTCACTCAGAAGGAGAACCAGCCCAGCTTGAAACCAAACCCATTCTCATCGCTTATGGTCTCGGATCCAGCGGTCAAGCTAGAGACCCCCTGCCCCCCACCGGGAAAAGGAAACAAGACATGGAGATGGAACCTGACGCAATGGAATCGAAATCTGTCAATGACATCATCAAGACCAGATCTCCTTCCATCACTGTAGTTCGATGCCGAGTGGACCCAGGCGGGTGGGAGAGCGCCGATCGTAGAGCTGATGGGAAGGAGGAATTGGGCAACCAGGACCAGAATAACAAGAGCGCCACTGTTCAAAAATATGATGACGCAATGCCTTCTTCGTACTCTCCTCCACCTCCTCCACCTTCATCCCCGCTGATTCCAGCGCCGGTTGTTCACCACAGCACAGGAACGTCCAGCTGCCATCCAACGAGCGATGAAGGGGAAACTACTGGTCGGACTCCCAGTGACGAGGTTACAGACGGCGCCAATTCCGATAACGTTTTTAACGACGACGATGTAATAAATACTTCCGGTGGAAAAGATGACCTGACAACAGTCGTGAATTGTAGCTCGCGTCCTGAACACACCGCCACTGACGGCCGTACTAAAAGGAACGCTCATCCCGAACACACGCTGACGGCGAACGCCATCACAGCATCAAGTGATGAATTGAAAAGTGACGTTTTAAATAATTCATGCGAGACTCAAACTGTCCACAAAGCCAAAGGAGAGTCCACTTCGGGTGCTGATTCACTTCCAGCCAACACCAGCGTGGTCCACAATCTTGCCAAAGGGTCTCCTTCGCCGACTCACTTCCTCTTCCAGTCCTGTTCCCCCAACGTCATGGGCCGTCTGTCTGCTTCCACACTCAGAGAAAAGATCCAAAAGCTGCCCATGTTTTTATCACATTCCCAAGAATCCCTCAACCAAGACGGGCAGTGTTCCGCCAACACGGACATCATGCACACGGCGATGGACGTCCATGATGTCATGCGTATCAGAGATACGCTCCAGGCGGAGGAGTCGGATGATTCGGATACAACTGTCACAGGATCGGAAGTAGAGGACAGGTTTTCTGTTCTTCCGTCCTCAGCCAGTAAATCTGATTTCGGATCAGAAGTGAGGGAAACACCAGGAATGTTGGAAGATGACAAAACCGTCCGGGCCGAACCCCAGCGACAACAGCAGCCGGAATCTAACAAAGCACCAGGACCGGTAACGCAGCCTCCAGTTTCCCTAGCGCTCACCCCCGCAAGACATTCCACAATTCCGACTCTGGACACTCCTGGCCCTGTCAAAGATGCTCCAAGATCCCAGATGAATGACACAAGGTTGCCCTCCGTTCCTCCTGCGATCGTGGTGACTACACAAAATCTTAACGGGCCGGGACTACATTTTCACGGCCAATCCCAAAAGGACCAAAGTAGCATCGACAGGCCCTTAATCAGTCCACCAGAACCCAGCACGGACCCATGGAACCCACTTTCCTCAGGCTGCCTCGTCTTTGAGGTCTGTGAGGACCTGTCCCATTCAGGGGTGTCATCAGAGAGAGAGACTACTTGGCAACCTGCGCTGGCGTCTCGTTGCGAGGGTTTGAACACGGACGCCTGCGGCTGCCCAGCAGTCTACACCAACTGCTTCAACGGGGGGGGCAGCTTCGACGAAGAGATGACCGTTTATGAGTTCTCATGCCAAGGAAGCGGCGAGCCGCCGAGTTCCAGGTTAGCTCTTCCTCTCACGACCGATCCTTCTGGTCCTCCATCCTTTCTTACCTCGCCGACATCAGAGCTCAGCCCCCTCCTCCCGCCGCTCTCCGATGTTTGTATGAACTGTAAAACGCAAAAAGACACCATTAATCGACTCGGAAAGCAGCGTTACCCAAAGCCGCCCGCCGGGTTCCACGTTCTCCGCGCCGACGTCAACCAGCTCCTTTCTGTCTTGGAGAAAAGCGCCGCCGATCGTTCCGCGGCTGGTCAAGGAGGTCGCCACCCAAGGGACACGTGTGCTTCCCACTTCACCGAGAACAACCAGGTGCTTCAAACCGAAGCGCGGCGGCTCACAACGAGCTGCCAAAAGGTCGTCGGCGTCGAGCGAAATCCGGACGAAATGCTCAATTTACTCGCCGACAGCTTCCGGACCTTGGTTGAGTTGGCGGGCGTATGCATTTGGTTTTCCGGTTGCGACCGATGCGAGCGGAGGAACGCCGAAGCCGTCTCGAGTCTGGCCGACGTGGCGCGCTCCTTCAAGGACTTGTGTCTGGCGGCCGAGCGTGCGGGCGGCAATCGCAGCTGCCACGACCTGAGCACCAAGCTGCTGGCTAAACAGTGCACCGCGCTCACCGCGTCCGTTTTCTGCCTCACTCAGGTCTTCCGTACGCTAACGGCACTGTGACGCCGGCGCCAAACCCACAAGCGGGCAGCATGTTGATGGAATGGTCATGTGCATGTGTTTAGCCACACCCAGCAAACCTCCGCTAACCAAACTGCAAGTTGCCTCAGCAAATGTACCAGTCTTGATCTGACTCGAATGTATTCGATATCGTTGATCTAATAATCAACTCATGAAGGTCACCACAGCGGGAGCAAGAAATGTCGAAAAGACAAAGTATCCATGTTATGTCATTGTTTACAGACTTAGTCTCGGGAGTCCTGGCTTGCAACAGTGGAAGGCCTTTTGCTTCGGTAGTATTGACGTCTAAAATACGTTAGCCTAATTCAAATGTTTTGTTTAGGTTTGCAGATTTTTTTGTTTATTTGTCCAAACTTTTATTTTCCACTTTAGAGCCAAACTTATTAGAACGAGTCTTATCGTTTGCCCACTGGCAATGAGCAATTTTCCGATGTTGCCACAAAAATTCCGATCAACCTGAACACTTTGTTGTACCGCAGCATCAGTATGATATAACACATGACTGGAACTGTTAATTTCATATATAAATCAATATATGTGCTTAAGAAGCATGCAGTGAAGCCATACCAAGCGGCGTTTAATCAGGGATTGTCTGAATGGCTAAATGATTGACTTATTGCTCTTGCTTTGTACTGCTCCGTTTGACTATTAAAATTTGCATTGATACGTTTATATGTCATTTTACTGTCATTTAGGGCAACACTGATTCTGGGACATTATTAAAATAAAGTGAAATATTTAGATATTTTAAATATTTTTCCAAGTAATTGTGGTCAATTTGTGCGTAAATAAGAAGCTATGTATCTGTACAGTACAACGGCCACGTTGAAACAACCATTGGTAATTGTTTTTAATTGTGTAAAGCACTTTGTGTGCATGCAGGAAAAAGTGCTCTACAAATAAAGTTGATTTGATTTGATTCCCGCTCATAGACCGGAAAGAACACGCAAAGAAAAACCGGATATTCCATATCTACTGCCTATATGCCAACATGCTAGCCACTAGCCAGTGTAGCCACTTGTCTTTGTTGGAGGTAAATTCATCTTAAATGTCCATTCATCCATTTCATTCATAATTGATCCCTCACGTGTTTTCTGTTTACATTGTGGTTGGTGACGTCATACACAAGCGACGGTTGGTCATCGCCAAACACGAACCAGACCCCAAGTGCCGAACCAGAGATCAATGGGAGAGGTATTTAAAAGTCAACAATATCCTGGTATATGCTTGTTTTCTAAATATCTGCTCAAAAGTTAAAGTTTGATAGACTTGTGTGACAAAAATGCCGCATTTAGAGTACATCGATGAGAGAGCTGGGCGACACTTGCCGTGTAATGAATTTGCTCACCGCTAGAGGGTAGTATTTACACGTGTCATGTCGGACGGTGGCGTGGCGTGTCTGCGTATCTAAAACAAAACACATGATAATTGATTTTATGATTAGAATTAGGATTTTAGAATTATTTGTAAAATTTGGTTTGGCAAAATTTTACGTGGGGTGTGACACAACCCTCTGTATTTAGCCAGGCTAAGGACTTGTACAACAAGGCACTGGCTGGTACCCCATTGGGTGCTACATTTACAGCATTGTAATTATAATTAGAGTGTTAGGTCTTTTTAAGGCGTGCCGGTGTTTTTCCTGCATGTTAACTAATGTCTTCATCTTGCTGGCTGTGAAACCGGTTTAGCTAACCTAAAAGCCACTGTAATATTTTGTTGTTTGATTGCGAACGCTAACTGAAGCTAAACCTCGCCGCCGATTAGCTAACCTAAAAGACACCGTAATGTTTTGTTGGAGTTAGCTTTGACTGCGAACGCTAACTGAAGCTAAACCTCGCCGCCATTTAGCTAACCTAAAAGCCACTGTAATATTTTGTTGGAGTTAGCTTTGACTGCGAACGCTAACTGAAGCTAAACCCCGCCGCCATTTAGCTAACCTAAAAGCCACTGTAATATTTTGTTGGAGTTAGCTTTGATTGCGAACGCTAACTGAAGCTAAACCTCGCCGGCGTTTAGCTAACCTAAAAACCACTGTAATATTTTGTTGGAGTTAGCTTTGATTGCGAACGCTAACTGAAGCTATACCTTGCCGCCAGGTTGCTACAATACCGTTATTTATCATTTATTTCTTTGAGTACATTGTCATACGTAGGTACGCCTGATTTTCATTTTTGCTAGTAACTTCAAGAATTAGTAACTTACATCATAATTGGCTGATAGAATAGTTTTTTGTTGCCACTGTGGGCCACCTAGCTGGCCTTGTAAGGAAAATCGACAAAAAAAATTTGAATTGAAGCTGAATTGCTACAACATTTTCAACAAATTGTAATGCCTGTGCTTGTGATTAAGGAAGATGTAGTCACCCATGCAGTTCCAACCGCATATAGAAGACATTTATGACACTTACATTATTCTCACGGAGCACACAAAGCTAACCCTGCTAGCTTCCACTCAGGCTCTGATGTCTCGGTTGTGAGTAAACACAATGAATTGTCATATAAACAGTTAGCCAAACAGTTAACGCAATTATTATAGTGCTATCCATTTTTATAATATATAAAATCATCTCTCGGGCCGGATTAAAGCCATTCCGGCCCGCACGCCGTATGTTTGACACCCCCGATATACAGTATGTACCGTATGCCTCAATCACTGGCAGCGCAGTAGCCAGCCGGCTAACACACCAGGACGTAATAACAAAGCTAAAAATAGATCAACCCTATCACCTCGTACGTTAAATAGTTTACAGTGGCGATGCCTTCACTTCCTCGTTTCAACCAGGACTTTGAACTCGGATCACAATGTTTGTTTTTGTCCTCTGACTGGAACATAATTATAATTATAATGCCTGACATCTCAGTAGTGTTATTATTATAGTAGCACTGCTATTATTAGTACTATTAGTGTTACTATTATTAGTGTTATTATCCTTAAACGTGATGCAACATCCCCTGATTTTATTTGTCCATTCAGCTTCACTGTATGTTGTCAGTCCCTTACTGTACTTCAACAAAAGGTCTTGAATTACAGGTTTTCCTCACACGTGATTCCACGCAAACAAACATGGGTGTGGAAAGACGCCGCATTCATACGGCACTGCTGGTTCTTCCTCTTCCAGTCCGCCTGCCGTTCCCGTCAAGTTCCATTAATGAGTCACTGACGTGTGTTTTTTTGTCGCCGGGGATCCAGCGACGAGACGCTTTTATTGCCGACTCACACAAACACACGGCGAGGATGGCGGGAGAGAGTACGCCAGAAGGTCTGGACCTGAAGGAGAAAGGCGAGGAAGAACTGTGGGAACTCATTAATGACAATCGCCATCGGATCTCCTTGGGCGTGCGGCCGTGCATCGTGATCCCGTACCTCCGACAGGCCAGGGTGCTCACGGAGATGGACGAGGATGAGATCCTCTCCTGCCACAACCTGACCAACCGCTCCATGAGAACAAGTACGATCTTTTTTTTTTTTTTACATTTGGAAAAGTCTGCAGAGTTTTCCAAAGATTTTCCAATGAATGCCACATCATGATGAATGAAAGGATGCAACTTTGACTCTTTGCTGTTGTTTTAATTTATTTTATACATTTCTCAACTTCATTGTTTTCTTTTTGTAATATCACCACATTATTCCATTAATATTATAACTTTATTCCCATTATATTAGAACTTTTTCCATAACATAATTTTCCAAACAATACATATTATTTGTTGTTGTTTTTTTTTTGTCATTACATTGCGACTTATCCCTCATATTTCAGCTCTCAATTAAAATTACAATTAATACAATAAGTATTAATTTTATTTTTAAATTAATTAAAAAAACTAATACAATAAATTTTCATTTTCATTTTAATAAATATTCTCTGAATATATAGGGAATTTTATATTGGAAAAATAAAAAAGTATTTATTTGTCCATCAAACTGTATTAGTAATATTTTGTACAAAGAATTCTGTCCAATTTTTAAGTAAAACTTGCTGAATTTGCACATTTCCTGATCAATAACGCTGACGCTGCAGTGATTCCGAGGAACATGAATGACACGCCATGACTTCCTGCAGCCTGTGTCATGTCTCCTATGGAAGTGTGACGTCATTATTCTTGCTAATCGGACGATAAAATACACAGAAATACATGTATCGTACGTGGAGGCGCTGCAGTACTCACTTCATCCTGGAGGGGTAGAAAAACGAATGAGCCGTACGTTTTTGTCGCCGCGAGGCCGCCATCTTGTGTAGCACAACCTTGTTTGTTTGCGACTTTTGATGTTTTTATTGATGGTTTATGAAATTGTGGACGCGATAAGTTATTAAAATAAGTAAACTACCTATATATGCTTATACACTGCTGCTAAGTTGTGCTACACAAGATGGCGGCGTGTGCACTGAAGCACTGCGCGGCGGTGGTTCTGTGGTTCTTGTCATTGCCGTCCTTCCACGGAGAGGAAAAGCCTGCATTTTTGGTTTGTTTAGTTTTATTTAGTTTTTTCGGACCTGTCAACATTAGCATATCCGAGCTCACCAGAGGGGGGTCAGACTTTTACAACAAAGTATCAGACCTTTGTACGGAGTTGTGGACTCCTATAGAGCAGCTACACTCCATAACCAGCACAGGAAGCTTTCGAGTTCTTTGAGAATCTGCACCCATTCCAGCGAAATGACCTGTTTTAATTGAATCTGATGATAATGTGAAATGTTTCCAGGCCATATGATGGATCTACTTCGCACGCAGGGTAGAAACGGTGCTGTGGCTCTGCTGGAGAGCCTCATGATCCACTACCCGACCCTGTACACTCAAGTCACCGGACACAAGCCCAGTACTGAACCGTCAAGATTCAGTGGTTGGTTACTTCAGTTCTTTTGCCGGAAAACGCGTGTCGTTTATTTTGCTTTGACTTGAATGACTCCTTGAATGACTCCTTGAATGACTCCTTGAATGACTCCTTGAATGACTCCTTGAATGACTCCTTGAATGACTCCTTGAATGACTCCTTGAATGACTCCTTGAATGACTCCTTGAATGACTCCTTGAATGACTCCTTGAATGACTTCTTGAATGACTCCTTGAATGACTCCTTGAATGACTCCTCACAGGCCTGATAAAGTACTCGGAACTGACCGAGTACCTGATCCGAGCAGTGACCGGGATGCAGAACGAGCTCCAGGAAGCCCGTTGTGAGGCCGGAAGAATGAATGCTCGCTGCGCCTCGTTGGAGTCTGAGATCCAGCAGGTCATGGAGCATGAGGAGAAGTCCCGGAGCCTCCAGTCCGAGTATAAACGCGTTCAGAGGCACTTGTGCTCGCTGCAACGGGAAGTCACCAACCTCAAGGAAGAGAAGTGCGACCTGTACGCGCGCTACACCACGGCCATTGAGGAGAAGTCGGCCATGAGTATGCGCCTCCATGATCTCAACCTGCAGGTTTGTCGTCATTGCTAATGAGGACAGCAGCGTTAGTAGGGAATCTCAGACTTCCCGGTCCACGGCCACCTCTTCCAAGCCCGCCGTTAGAAGATGTCCATGTGTCCATCCTGTAGATATATCAGCTTCAAACAGAGCTGCAGAAGGCCCAGACGGAGAGCGACTTCCAGAAGCGGCGCTCTCTCCGATGCGTCCCCGTCGCCGAGGCGTCTCAACTGCAAGAGGAAGTACGGAGTCTGCGCTGCCAGCTGCTGAAGATGGAAAAACTGAACCCTGTAAGAGTAGCAGCTTCACCATCGCTTTCAGGCGACACGTTTGCGTTTCATCTCCTCTCGCTCTTTGTCAGGCTCATCAGGACATCCTGGCCCAGGATCTAGCCGAGGCCATAGACAGCCAGGTGGAGCTTGCGGAGCAGCTGAAATGTTCCAGAGAAGAAAATGAACAGTTGCACAGAGAGAAGCAAAAAGTGAGTGTGGTGATTCAACTTGTCCGTGACTCGCCAAAGAATGGCGGTTTTCGGAATCTGCGGGTTCCTGGTTCGATGCCTTGCTCAACCGGTCAAAGTGTACGTATCACTGTGTACGTATTACCGTATTTTCTGGACTATAAGTCGCTCCGGACTATACGTCGCACAAATCCAAAAATGCATAATTAGGTAGAAAAAAAAACATACATAAGTTGCACTGGAGTATAAGTCGCACAAGGCCAAAAATGCATAATTAGGTAGAAAAAAACATACATAAACAAGGCCAAAAATGCATAATTTTGTAGAAAAAACATACATAAGTCGCACTGGAGTATAAGTTGCACAAGGCCAAAAATGCATAATTAGGTAGAAAAAAAAACATACATAAGTCGCACTGGAGTATAAGTCGCACAAATCCAAAAATGCTTAATTTTGTAGAAAAAAACATACATAAGTCACACTGGAGTATAAGTTGCACAAGGCCAAAAATGCATAATTAGGTAGAAAAAAACATACATAAGTCGCACTGGAGTATAAGTCGCACAAGGCCAAAAATGCATAATTAGGTAGAAAAAAACATACATAAGTCGCACTGGAGTATAAGTCGCACAAGGCCAAAAATGCATAATTAGGTAGAAAAAAACATACATAAGTCGCACTGGAGTATAAGTCGCACAAGGCCAAAAATGCATAATTAGGTAGAAAAAAAACATACATAAGTTGCACTGGAGTATAAGTCGCACAAGGCCAAAAATGCACAATTTTGTAGAAAAAAACATACATAAGTCACACTGGAGTATAAGTCGCACAAGGCCAAACATGCATAATTAGGTAGAAAAAAAACATACATAAGTCGCACTGGAGTATAAGTCACACAAGGCCAAAAATGCATAATTTTGTAGAAAAAAACATACATAAGTTGCACTGGAGTATAAGTCGCACAAGGCCAAAAATGCATAATTCGGTAGAAAAAAAAACATACATAAGTCGCATTGGAGTCTTAGTCGCACAAGGCCAAAAATGCATAATTAGGTAGAAAAAAACATACATAAGTCACACTGGAGTATAAGTTGCACAAGGCCAAATATGCATCATTAGGTAGAAAAAAAACATACATAAGTCGCACTGGAGTATAAGTCGCACAAGGCCAAAAATGCATAATTAGGTAGAAAAAAACATACATAAGTCGCACTGGAGTATAAGTCGCACAAGGCCAAAAATGCACAATTTTGTAGAAAAAAACATACATAAGTCACACTGGAGTATAAGTCGCACAAGGCCAAACATGCATAATTAGGTAGAAACCCCCCCAAAAAATGTGTCCAGTGTTTATGTAAACATAAACAGTTGTTTCATGTATAAGTCGCTCTGGAGTATAAGTGGCAGGAACAGCCAACCAATGACAAAAAGTGCGACTTATAGTCCGGAAAATACGGTACTATTTAATAATAAATAGCTGGTCCAGCTGGATGGCGTGTGGAATGAATGAAGTCCTGTAGCGTTCACTGTGGGAACGGAACCGGGGGAGTGACCTTGGAGAACGACCTCCACTACTCCTCTATATAGTGTGTTTATCCATGACGGAGAGTTCCTGTATCTCACTGCTACCAACGTCTCCAACTCAGTGCTGACACTTTGTTCGTCCATCTTTGGACGCTGTTGTGTTGTGTTGTTTAGCTTCTGGATCAGAGCGAATGTCTGACCCTCCAAGTGCAGCAGCTGACCCTGGACTGTAACATGCACCAACAGAGGAGCACTGTGATCCAGAACCAGATGAGGGAGCTGCAGACCGAGAGAGACCAGGTAAGGAAAACAAAGCAGGACAGAAATGTTTTCACGTCCCATGATTAGAACTTATATTGACAAACTGATGATATCTCTTTATTGTTCTGTACTGTACCGACTGAAACCAGGACATGTCACCACAACGCTATTCAAGTCAAATTCTATGTCCTGCAGGCATACCTGTCCAGAAACGAGGCTCAGACCCAAATCGCCTCCATTCTGTCTGAGAAGGACACCCTGAGGTCTCAGATGATGGCGCTCAAGGAAGCCTTCAGTTTGCATGACAAACACCCTCAAGACTGGCAGAGAACTGATGTACTAACATGTCACCCCACGTGAATTAGCATGTTAGCATGTAGACCAAGAAAAAACAATGAAATAGGATTCTTTTTTTTTTATAGGAGACGGAACTTGACTGGGAATGCTCAAGGTCCAACTTTAAAGACTCGTCACTCCCAAATAGACGGAGACTATGCCGCATGGACGCAATTAACCCATCATCAACAAGTCCCTTTGCTTCAGAGGTGTGTCGTTTGGTTTTGCTACGCTAGCAAAAGATGTACATTGTTAAAGATTTAAATGAAAGATCACCTCAAACCGGCTCGTAATTTGACTTATAATTGGCACTAAATGACCAGGATCACTTTGCACGGAACCCACAAGATATCCAACTCTTTTCCCTCTACTGCAGATAGAGAAAGTAAAGAGCAGGAAGGAGGCAATAAGCTAAAAAAAAGGAGGGAGCTGTCAGTATGCATCACTTTGGACATTATGAGCATTTATTTATTCATTTTCTACCGCTTTTTCCTCACGAGGGTCATGGGGGTGCTGGAGCCTATCCCATCTGTCTTGGGGCGAGAGGCGGGGTACACCCTGGACTGGTGGCCAGCCAATCACAGGGCACATATAAACAAACAAATCTTAATAATATTTCAATATATCCTTGTGTATCTTAAAGTGCGAAGAAGCAATGGCGAGTAGCGTCCGATCCCGAAACGTAGAACCTCCCAGTCCGCAGTCTCTCCGCAGAAGAGAGGGGGCCCTTTACGACGACAACAGGTGAGTGTGTTAAATTTAGCCCGGCTTGGCCCTCGGCAAATTATGATGGACGCCTGCCAGGCTGCGTTGGCACGGCGTCCACGCTGTGACACGCTTAGGAAAGAATTTATTCGACACAACGTGATCACGGCAGCTTGTCTAACCTGTCGGACCTGTCTGAGCTGTCAGTCATCCGGCACCCAGCGCCGCCACGTTTACGAAACATGTTGGAAAAAATACCTGTGTTTGCGTTTATGCCTCACTTCCAAATCTCACACAGGCTTTTTTTTTTAATATTCAGCCTGGAAACATTGGAGACTGATGATTTTTCATTGGACGACGACTTTGTGATCCTCCCCAGTGGTGAGTTTTGCGAACCTACAGTGAGGGGGGGGGGGGGGGTCTCCAACCACTGGCAGTGTTAAACACTCAGGTGCAACGATAAAAAAAACACACATATACACAAACAGCTATGCATATACACAATTTACCAACGTTTATTGCACAGTTTATTGCACAGTTAAAGCACCTTGATGGCAAAACATGACAAAGCCTGTCTTCTGTCCAGATTTGTCTTTGTCTTCTGTCCAATTTACTAACGTTTATACAGTTTATTGCAGAGTGTTTATTGCACAGTTTATTGCACAGTTAAAGCACCTTGATGGCAAAACATGACAAAGCCTGTCTTCTGTCCAGTGTTGAATGATGCCAAAGAGACATCACATTGGCGTGTGAAACATTCAGGTGCAATGATGAAAAAAAACACACATATACACAAATAGCTATACATATACACAATTTACCAAAGTTTATACAGTTTATTGCAGTTTATTGCACAGTTTATTGCACAGTTTATTGCACAGTTAAAGCCCCTTGATGGTGAAACACTCAGGTGCAATGATGAAAAAAAACACACATATACACAAACAGCTATACATATACACAATTTACCAACGTTTATACAGTTTATTGCAGTTTATTGCACGGTTAAAGCCCCTTGATGATGAAACACTCAGGTGCAATGATGAAAAAAAACACACATACACACAAACAGCTATACATATACACAATTTACCAACGTTTATACAGTTTATTGCAGTTTATTGCACAGTTTATTGCACAGTTTATTGCACAGTTAAAGCCCCTTGATGATGAAACACTCAGGTGCAATGATGAAAAAAAACACACACATACACAAACAGGTATACATATACACAATTTACCAACATTTATTGCACAGTTTATTGCACAGTTTATTGCACAGTTAAAGCACCTTGATGGCAAAACATGACAAAGCCTGTCTTCTGTCCAGTGTTGAATGATGACAAAGAGACATCATCACAGTTTACGCCTGGTAGAACCAACGACACGTACAGGTGAGAAGATCCCCAAACCAACAGGAAGTCTCAGACACATCTCGAGATGGGGGGGGGGGGGGGGGGGTGTCCAGCGAGGCGCACATCCTGATGAATGAAAGGATGAGAATATACTGACTGTATACACTTTATTTATATACTGTAATATACTCTATTTACATTCATTCATTTTAGAGGCGGGGTCCACCCTGGACTGGTGGCCAGCCAATCACAGGGCACATATAGACAAACAACCATTCACACTCACATTCATACCTATGGACAATTTGGAGTGGCTAATTAACCTAGCATGTTTTTGGAATGTGGGAGGAAACCGGAGTACCCGGAGAAAACCCACGCATGCACTGGGGAGAACATGCAAAATGGGATTGAACTCGAGTCTCCTAGCTGTGAGATCTGCGCGCCAACCACTCGACCACCGTGCAGCCCTGTATTTACATATTTCAAGAAAAAAACGCCTCGCTTTGGACACCCCCGATCTAGATTTGGAGCAGTCACCGGATTCCACACCAAGTTTTTGTTGTTTTCATCTTCTCTAATCTCCCACCAGCCTGGACAAGAACTTTGCACCCCCGTTCCTTGTGCGTTCCCGCCCAAAAGCGATTCGCATCAGCGGCCGCGTGGTCACCATTTCCTTCCAGGGCGACGCCCTGCTAAGTCAGGTGGCCGTGCTGGGAGGGAACAAGACCGGCGTGTTTGTGCACGAAGTCACGGAAGGCAGTGCTGCACACACGGTGGGAATCAGCCGTGGAGCGCAGATCGTCGAGGTGAGCTCAAGGTCGATTTGACGCTTCGTATGTGAAGCTGTCTGACGCCGCCATCGCCGTTTGCAGGTGAGGTACCAACAGAACCAGAAGGTTCTCAGGGTAGTCCTGGAGGATTCCACCTTAGAAGAAGCTATGTGGGCTCTTGGCCAGGTCACTGATCTCTGCCACCTATCTCTTCGGCCCAGGCAACATGGTACGTCCCACAGTATGTACAGTGGCGCCTCGGTTAGAGTCCGCCCCTGGTTAGCATGTTTTTGGTTAACAATTTGTTCTTGTTTTGCGTACAAATTATTGAAAATTAGGGATATAAAACGACTAAACATTTAAAGGGTCCCTGACATGATTTATGGAACAGGTTGACCTCCAGCAACGACGCCGACTTGGATGTCCGTGTCTTCTTAATGTTTTCCAGATTATGAACTCCTGCTTCAGCAACTCCAAAACAATGAAATGTCATCCGGCGACTCCTTCTACGTGCGCGTCAACGTGACCATCCCGGCAGGTCCCAACGGGACTCTGGCCGTGGCCTGCGACGACATCCTGCATGTGACCAACACCCGGCCCTCGGACACCGACGGCTCTTGGTACGCCAGTCAGGTTCACCCCTGCCAGCTCCTGGCACTCCACAGCGGGCTGGTCGCCAACTACTACAGGTGTTTATACGCAAGGTGGATACGCTGGACGTGAAACCCGAGGAACCTGAGAAAAACCTGTCTTTGGTTTGTGTCGCAGAGCGCAGCAACGTCTCATTCGGGCGATCGAAGAAATGAACTTTCAAATCCGGAAGTCTCACAAGGTATGATGAGTGTGGAGTCATGTCTGATCCAGGTATCGGTTCAAATAGAGATGATGGCCCTCATGGTGAGGACAATGAAGACGCCAAAGGCAGAGCAGAGGACCAAAGAAGCTGAAACAAGTACTGACAGATGCCAGCAGTAAGATGGGAAGAGTACTTTAAAGACTAGATGAATGAGGAAAAGGAGAGAGAAGGAAGAGTAGAAGAGGCGTCTGCTGTGGACCAGGAAGTAGCAAAGATTGGTAAACAGGAAGTGAGAAGAGCATTGAAAATGGATATATGTGTGTGTGAATAAGAGGGACCCAAGTGGAAGAGTGAGGTTACAGGGAGAAGAGATACAGAAGGTGTACCTGGTGTCAACAGTCCAGGACGATGGAGATGGTAAAAAGGAGGTGAAGAAACGGCAGGATGGAACGGGTGGAGGTAGCAGAGATGATGATGCTGAGGTTCTCATTGGGAGTGACCAGGATGGATAGGATCAGGACGGAGAACATCGGAGGGACATTACATGTTTGCGACCTTGGAGATAAAGTCCTTTAGGCCTTTAGGACAGTACTCTCGGATGAACAACCTGGTCATCACCGGCCTTTCCAAAGTCAAATCCGATGCGGATATCTTGTTTCAGCTCAAACCCAAACATACCAGCTCTGGTTCCATAGAGGACTACGGATGAATCAAATCCCCAAACAGTTGATTAATCATGGAGTCAGGAATTAATTGTTCTCTCTTAAAAGGAGGGGCGCCTGGTGGGCCAGAACAGACAGAAAGAGGTGCGGATTGTAAGCTTGGGCCTGCAGGGTCGAAACCCCCTTTGGGTGAGCGTGGAGAACGACAAGACCAAGAGCGCCGACTCGGGTACGAGGACACATTTGGAAAAGTGAGAGGACATCGGCACTCTTCATATCGCTCATAGTTCTCTTCTTGTAGGTGACGCGTCAGCACCCAGGAGTTGCGTAACCCTGATGCCGTATACGCTGGTCACCCCGCACTTCCCCCCCATATGCAGACCAGTCCTGTTACTGCCCTCCATGCTGGGACGCATCCTGGATAAGAAGGTAGCAGGCTGGCAGGGATTTGAGCTCTGTGAACCGGGTAAGACGAATTGCGAATAATATCGTTTTTTTTTTCCACGGCAGTCCCTCATTTATCACGGTTAATCAGTTCCACAACTGTCAGTGATAAGTGAATTTCCACAATGTAGGGTTCCTTATTTATACATGGAATATTTTCACAGTCAGAGCACAAAAAAACTGTTTACGACCTGTTTTTTGAAATGTTTTTTAACATTATTAGAGCCCTCTTGACATGAAATAGTACCCCTATAGTCTCCGTCAATATATTGCCATGTGCTTGTGAGTGTGTTTCCGTTGTCTCCTGCCTCCAAACAGACAGGAAGAGGGTTCACTCATTGGTTTCAGCATCTTGGCAAGTTCGTCCCATATAGAACAACGGCATGAACCGAGTGAGCCCTTGGGTGGAGGCGGGGCTGCTAGCATACACACTGAGTGCAGACGAGTGTAACGTAGTAGAAATTATACAAGTAGACTGCAATATCTTGTTATTGTTTATATAAAAATGTCTCATCTACTTATTTATATGTTTCATATTTTCATAATCCTAGCATAGAAAACCTGTTTACGACCTTCTAAATACGGTTTTGAACATTATTACAGCCCTCGAGGCATGAACTAGCTCGCACTTTTAACCCCTATGACCAATATAGTAGACATATTATGACGAATGTATTCAAATACATACGTATGTACAATTCGCTTAAATCTGCATATTTTTGACTAATAAGATATTTTTGAAAAAACGCAGAGATGTTGAGCGCACGTGATCATTCCGTCCGCCTTCAGAAGTCTGAGCTCCTGGAGGAGTGTGAGCAGGGAAGGAACTGCTGTTACACCCTGCAGTGTGTGAAGAAGGTCATGCAGAAGGTCAGCACTTTGTCCACAAAACGCAAACCGGCCATCTTGTTTCACGTCCCAGCTGTCAATCACAGGGCACATATAGACAAACAACCATTCACACTCACATTCATACCTGTGGCTAATTAACCTAGCATGTTTTTGGAATGTGGGAGGAAACCGGAGTACCTGGAGAAAACCCACGCATGCACGGGGAGATTGAACTCGGGTCTCCTAGCTGTGAGGTCTGTGTGCTAACCACTAGACCGCCGTGCAACCAAGTAACTAGTAACTATAACTAATGACTTTTCTAAATTAGTCACATTTCCTGACTTTCTGAAATATTTGCTGGAAACGATTATGTCCTGTTTAGTGCAGGGGCGTCAAACTGGTTTTCACAGTGGGCCACATTGACAAACAAACATAGACAAACTTTCATTCATTCATTTTCTACCGCTTATCCTCACGAGGGTCACGGGCGTGCTGGAGCCTATCCCAGCTGTCTTTGGGCGAGAGGCGGGGTCCACCCTGGACTGGTGGCCAGCCAATCACAGGGCACATATAGACAAACAACCATTCACACTCACATTTATACCTATGGACAATTTGGAGTGGCTAATTAACCTAGCATGTTTTTGGAATGGGGGGGGTAGAGAACATGCAAACTCTGGGTCTCCGAGCTGTGAGGTCTGTGCGCTAACCACTAGACCACCGTGCAGCCAAGTAAATAGTAACTATAACCAATTACTTTTAAAAATTTGTCACATTTCCTGACTTTCTGGATAATTTGCTGGAAACGATTATGTCCCGTTTAGTGCAGGGGCGTCAAACTGGTTTTCACAGTGGTCCACATTGCAGTTGTGGTTGCCCTCAGAGGACAAACCTGTAACTGTGACATTGACCTCATGATATTATGACAGTATTTTATTATAGTACTTAGTATAGTATTTTATATTATACAGTATTTATTATGATGAGGCTCCTTCAGGTTGATGGTCCTGCTCCCACAGGGCATTCACTGCGTGCTGCCACTCGGACTGGACTGTGTACGTCGCCTCCACAGGGCTGAGATCTTCCCCATCATCATCTTCATCAGCCAGTCTGTCAGCAGCGCCCGTAAACTCAGGTACGGGAAACCACCCTGACGTTCCAGGAAAAAGTCCCAAATAGATCCTCAACATGCGGCCCTTCCTACACCAGCAGGTATCTGCAGCTGTGTGTCTCGTTAACGTCCTACCTTCTCTTCAGGTCGAAGCTTCATCGTCAGAGCTGGTCGGAGGAGCAGCTGCTGATGTGTTCAAGGAGCCAAGAGCCGCTGTTGGACAAGCTGCCATGTTTGTATCACCGAGTGGCTCCTGACTCCTGGTGTGACCAGGCCTCCCTGCTCACCAGGATACGCACCGTCATCTGGGAGGAGCAGAAGAAGATTGTGTGGGTGGAGCCTGACCTGTGGTAAAACCGGAAAAAGTAGGAATTTTCATTTCTTCTTATGCTTGTTATTACAAATATTTGTAAAGTATGTATCTGTGATACTTCAAACGTAACATATTGAAATAAATACTCAAGTAATGTACTATATTGTAGTCCTGATGAGGTACTACAAGTAGTACCTTGATTGTTGTACGCCTTTTGATGAAAATTATTGCAAAAAACATCCATCTTCTTCCGCTTAATCAGGTCCGGGTCATGGGGGGGCAGCAGTCTCAGTCAGGAAGTCCAGTCTTCCAGATCTCTGGGACCGCCGTCTCCTAGCTTTTTACCCAATTCAGAACCACACCCCCATTTTTGAAGCTAAAACACCCATAAAAATCATTTATTATGATATGTTATGATGAGATAAGATATGATGCTTGTGTTTAACCAATGGTAGCTCCGCCCCTGCTTATAATTTCCAAGGAATCTCACAGAATCCTGGAAGGCCGACGGAAAAAAACGGAATATAACGTTTTTTAGCAGAATTTTAGCATTGAGTTAATGCCCTTTTTTTCCACAAAAACACACTCAATGCTTTTAAAAGAAGTGTAAAAAATGTAAAAAAAAAAAAACTCACTTAAAATTTTTTAAAAATAAAAAAATCAAGCATAATTTGGGGAAAACATTTAGCGGTATTGTCAGTTAGCATAGTGTGTTAGCGCTTCTGCTTGGTCATGTGATCTTGGGATATCGAGCTCATCCTCCACAAATAGAGATGGTACAGCCCCTAAACCTGACCCCCCCCCCCCAAACCAGGTCTGGTTGGACAAGGACCGAATGGCGCGTTCGCATTCTACACCAGGACCATTTCCGTGACCAATAAGCACCGTGAGCCCGGGAGTTCAGGTCCACGATGGCCGTCCCCTGCAGCAACTCCAGACCAGAACAAAACTCGCAATTCAGAACAGATTTTTAATCGTTGATTGATGTCTGATTTGGCGACTCTTATTACAGAAGGGAATTAAACCAACGTCGACGTGAACGTGATCCACCGCTGCTCATTCCGTGCTCTCATTGGTCGGCTTTAGCGTCCGTGTACTCCGCCAGCGATCGGACCGCCTTCCAGAGGCATCCCTGGTATTTGGGCAGGTCGGCCCACACACGGTGAAGGATTTTGCTGACTTTGTGCACTCGCTCCATCTCGCTCTGCAGAGTCGCTTCCAGTGGAGCGGAAGCCGCCGGAGTGCCGTCCATCATTTCGTGAATTCTCTTTGACTTCCTCTGAAATTCTTCCTGGAAACACAAACGTAGATACGCGTAGATACGCGTCAGGTAGGGTGGATTTCAGGTGGCGTCTCACGAGCTCTGAGGCTTTACACGAGCAATAGGAGACCACAAAGCACACGTAGACCAGTTGGGCCTCCAGGACCTCCAAATAGGAGCACCCCTGGTCGTATACTACTGCATGTAGTGTACGGTAGTGTAGTGTGCAAGAGGCTACTGTGTACACCTCTTGGGGTGTAGCAGGTCTTACATAACCTGGAGTCCTCCAAGCCAGGTATGTGGGCTGGGATTCTTTTTTTTTTTTTTACAATTAAAAAATATAAACATTAATTTAATTACAATTAAAAAAAATTATAAATAAATAAATTAAATATTAAATGTAATTTATTTATTTTATTTATAAAATTATTATTTATTAATAATAAATAATAATAATTATTATTATTAATAAATTATATTATAAAAATTATATTATTTATTAAATAAATAAATACATAAATAAATATAAATAAAAAATGATTAAAATTAAAACAAATGTTTATTTTAAAATGTTTTTATATTTAATTTTTATTATATATTTTTTACAATTAAAAAATTAAATATTTAATTAATATGTAATATATTAACAGTTGTAATATTTAGGTTATTAATATTTAATATATATGAATAATAATAATATATTAATTAATTATATTATTATATATATTATTATATTTATTTTTTTACAATTAAAAAATAAAAAAAATAAAAAAAATAATTTTACATTTTTTTAAACTTTTATTTATTTATTTATTTATGTAATAATTGTTTTAATTTAATCCAACATTAATATGCCAGACGACTTACATGGGCCTCCTGGAGTTCCCTGATCTCCTGGGAATGCTCTTTCACCAGCTGGAATAAACAAACTGATGTCAGATAGTTGCGCAACAATTCCCCCGTGCCCGGATGCCCGCTCCCAGTACCTTCTGCGTTTCCTTGATCCTCCGCCGCAATCCATCGTTCATGAGATTTAGCTCGCCCTTGGTTGTTATCTTTTTGGTACTGCGAGCCAGCATCTGGTTTCGCTCCACGATGTTTCCTCTCCTTTCCACCACCGCCAGACTCTCCCGGTTGAGCTGCTCTCGCTGCTTTAGTAGCTGGTGGAGCCAACGCTGGAGGATGAACAAATACACAAAATATCCTACTGGGAACCAAAGTGGTGGGGTCATGGTGGGGGTTTTACGGGGTTTTAGCAGGTCTTACATAACCCGGAGTCCTCCGAGCCAGGCATGTGGGCTGGGATAGTCCTGCCTAGATCTGATTAATGATTAATTAACAGCACGACAAATTAAAATGAACTTGATCATTTTGCCGTTTGTTTTCCTTTCGCTCTTGACCACACAGGCTGGATGACAAGAGGCTTCATTGAACCCTCCTATCAGTCGTTCGGTCTCTTGTCCAAGTGGGGGGAGGCGGGGCGCTACTGCCACACACGCTAGCAACCCCGACTCTCACTCCGTTGTGATTGGTCAAACTCCCTCCGCTCGCTGTATGCACGCCCATATTAGGACGTCTGGGCTGCGTTGACGTCAGTTACCTTAGCATCCATATGGCTAGCCCATTGTCTGTTATCCAAAACAAAGATGATGCATTTCGATGTAGTTTTAAAAACACAAAACAATTCTCTACCTCCATACGATGGACGTCATCCTTCATGATCTGGATGTCTCCCTGACCCTCCTCCACCACTAAACGCGTCTCCTTCATCAGATGGGTCTTCTTTTCCCACAGCATGATCTGACGCCTGCGATGAAGGACATGAAGGCGTAAACTGGAAGCTGTGGAAGCTTTGTGTTTTGGGTGACAAAACTGACTCAGTCTCCACCAGACTGCCGAGAAGGTTCTCCTTAGCTTCCTGGGTCTTCTCCAGTTTCATCTCCATCTCCACGGACTCCCGCTCCGCATCCTAAACAGGAGACGTTGCGGACGGTTAGCGTTTGGCGACAAGCGATGGAAAGCGGAAGTGTCGGCGTGCCTTAAGTTTGTGAAGGAACTTGGTTTCCATGATCATGTTCTCCTGCTCCAAAGCGTAGCGCAGCTGAGCGTTCTTGCTCAGAAGAGTGTTGAGCTTCAGCAGGTCTCGCTGAAGTATCTTATTGGTCTTCTCCACGTCGCTCTCCTCACGGTGCAAGACCTCTAACTGACCTTGAAGTGAGTTTTTACCAGGAATTAGGAGTTGAAGGCAGCGTAGATCTACTGGTTTTCATGACAGAAAGGACGTACTTTCCAGGTAGATCTTCCTCTGACGGACCATAGTCAGCTTGGCTTGTAGTTTGTTATATTCCTGGGTGTGGTCCTGTATCTCCAGCGTTAGCCCCACCAGCGTTCCTTGATGCTTCAGCCACTGCTGCTGATCATTCTGGATTTTCTCCGATAACTTGTCAATCTCGGACTTGATTCTGTCTACCTTAATTTGCAGAGGGCTGAGGTCTTCATGCTGGGAACACAAACAATTTGTCACTTAAATGTTTCATATCATCAAATACTTTTCAATATTAGTCAGTGACAACACAACTGAACACAAGATGCAGTTTTTATATTTGAGGTAGAAAAAAACTACTACTGTGTGAAAAAGCGATTGCCCCCATCCAGAAAGAAATAATTGAGATCCGTATAAAGCCATTTCTAAAGCTTTGGGCCTCCAGCAAACCACAACGAGAGCCAGTTGCAGTTAGCAACACAACCAAGCATGGGATACAATGAATCATACTAAAGAGGAAGCAATCTGTTGACAAAATATCCTGTATATTAACATGCTTGGATTGACTGGCGGTGTACCACAGGGGTCAATACTGGAACCAGAGTTTTTATTATCCACAAATGGTGAAAACATCAAATCCCCAGAACATTCCCAGAAGTGGTCAGCCAACCAAAATGACCCCAGGAACACAGCGAGCACTCATCCAAGAGGTCACAAAAGACCCCACAAAAACATCCAAAGAACAGCACTTGCCTCAGTTAAGGCCAGTGTTCGTGACTCCACAATGAGTAAGACACTGAGCAGAAATGGTCTGCATGGCAGAATTCCAGGACCAAAACCACCGCTGAACAAAAACGCTTTGTCGTAAAAGTAAAGCCATTTCAGAAAAAGAACATCACAGCAAAATATGGCGGTGGTAGTGTGATGGTCGGGGGCCGTTTCGCTGCTTCATGACCTGGAAGAATTCTGCAGTCTACCAAAAAATCCTGAAGGGGACTGCCCGGCGATCTGTTGGTGACCTCAAGCTGAAACCACCTTGGGTTCTCCAGCAGGAGGGCAATGATCCAAAACACACCAGCAAGTCCACCTCTGATTGGCTGACGAAAAACCAAATGTAGACTTTGGAGTGGGTTGGGGTTAGGGTTAGGGTTAAGGGTTTGTCCCTTAATATTAAAATTGCGTCTTTTGTGTTGTTTCCATTGACCAACACTTTTCACACTACTGTACAAATTATTGTACATATTATACATATATTATACTAACAATATATCTGTAAAATATTCTACATTTAAAAAATTTAAATTCTTACCCCAGTCCGAGCTGCGATGAGTTCAATTTTTTTGTTCATGTTTGCGATGGTGGTCTGTTTCTGTGAGATGAGTATATCGATGGAGGAACTGTTGGCCTGGTTGGACGTGACCACCTTGTTGTACTTTGTGACCTCCATATCCAGCTCCTTCTGAGTTCGGACCAAGTTCTCCAGTTTCTCGTTGATCACGTTGCTCTGCAGGGCAGCTGCCATGACTGAACTCTCCAAATGCCACAGCTGGTAGACCTAATCCGAGACAGGGAATGAAGAACATGATTCCGATGGCCCGGGTACCTGACATTTTTACAACGATAATGTTGCCAATAATATGACAATAAATGCCTGTCAAAGTGGATCACAAAATCTGATACGGAAACCTCTCCATGTGTGTTGAGTCATGTATGGCAACCCAACACCTTGGGTTGCCAACATTTAGGGTTGCCGACATCTAGGGTTGCCAAGACCTTGGGTTGCCAACATTTAGGGTTGGCGACACCTAGGGTTGGCGACACCTAGGGTTGGCGACACCTAGGGTTGGCGACACCTTGGGTTGGCGACACCTTGGGTTGGCGACACCTTGGGTTGGCGACACCTTGGGTTGGCGACACCTTGGGTTGCCGACACCTAGGGTTGCCGACACCTAGGGTTGCCGACACCTAGGGTTGCCGACACCTAGGGTTGCCGACACCTAGGGTTGCCGACACCTAGGGTTGCCGACACCTAGGGTTGCCGACAACTAGGGTTGCCGACACCTAGGGTTGCCGACACCTTGGGTTGGCGACACCTAGGGTTGCCGACACCTTGGGTTGGCGACATCTAGGGTTGCCGACATCTAGGGTTGCCGACACCTAGGGTTGGCGACACCTAGGGTTGGCGACACCTAGGGTTGGCGACACCTAGGGTTGGCGACATCTACGATTGGCGACATCTAGGGTTGCCGACATCTAGGGTTACCGACACCTAGGGTTGCCGACACCTAGGGTTGCCGACATCTAGGGTTGCCAACCTCTAGGGTTGCCAACAACCCTACATGACTCTGGTCATCACTACAACGCATCCAACGTCGACTGCTTAACACTTTGCAAACCCCAAGAGAAGAAGTTGTGACCTTGACTTACCTTCTTCTTCTTGATCGCAGCCTTCTTGCTGGTGAGACGCTGGTAGTACTGGGAAGCCTTGGTGTCCATGAGCTTCTGCAGCATTTGAGTCGTGATATGGTCCTCCAACTCCAGATGCTTGTTACTGTTCTTCTCCAGCTTTCTCTTCTGGTCGGTCAGCACAGCTTGAAGACCGTTGTCCTCCTAAGATCAACAACAACACCAAGACTTAGCTTCTTGAGTCCTTCTTGGTGTTCTTTCGGTGGAACTGGAAGAGTTGACAAGGAAGTCTGGGCTTCCCAACTGAGAGTCCAAACCCAAGACCCAGACCAAGATTTGAGACTTGCCTATTTAAGTTCTCGTGCTTAGAATTTTCCGAATAGACGCACTCTGGGAAGTCTAGTCTACCTTAGTCAGGTCCGCAACGGTGCGCTCCGTCTCCCCGAGAGCACGCATGTGGGTGCTGTACTGGTTCTGCAGAGCTTCGTGCTGAGTCTGCTTCTGAGTGATCATCTTCTTGGAGACGTCGCAGTCCATCTGGGCACAGTTGAGCAGCATGGTCAAGGTCTCGCTCCTCTCCTGCAGCTCAGCGATGGATTTCTTGTTGCCTTCGATCTCTCGGTCCAGCACGATCACTTGATGTTCGGCCAGCCTGTGAGGAACGGAGTGAAAAATAGGAATGGATTTTACTGCATCCGTGTTTTGCTATCCGGAACAAATCCATTGGATTGCCATTTCTTAAGGGAAAACTGGATAAGTTTAGTCTGGAATGGATTCATGATGCTAACCTAGGTTCCACTGTACTATTTGTACAACGTAGTTGACTAAATGAACTGATTGGAGTTGACAGATTGCAACAGTTTCTCTGCACCGTGCTGCTTGTACGGAATGTTTGGAAGTCATTCCTCACCGTACGGCTTCCCGTATTGCACCAAATTCTTCATCTTGCCTCCTCATATTCATCAGGCTGCTGTTCCACTGCTGCAGGAGCTGTTTCTGTGCCATCGCCAGAGATTCCATTTGCATTTCAGCCTGAACACACACGCATTCACACACACATCAGGGGGGTATTTTTATTTTGGGTATGTTTTTATGATTCCTACTTTCCATTTTATGATATCACAATAACTGCTCTGAAAATGACCATGAAAACAACAAAAAAATGTGTATGAAAAAACATGGCTGTCCTTTATGGTCAGTTACAAATAAACTCCATCCATCCATCCATCCATGTTGTTCAGTAGATACCTCAGAAAGAGCCTCTTGGGTCGCATGCGTTGTCTCCGCCTGTGCGTTGGTCTGGGCTTCATATATGCCCATCTGCTGTGTTAGTCTGTCCAAATCCTTGGTAAGACGTTCTACGTACATGTCCTGTTGGCACAGCAGGTTTTACACAATGTTCCATCAACAATCATAGCGGTTATTGTTTGTATACAGTGGAACCCCGGAACCAGACCGGTTTGGTAGTCCTTGACTTGGAATTCAAGAGGGTCATCTGATGAAAAGTGGTAGTTCTGTTAGCATGTATTAGCTTCCATTGGTAGTTCTGTTAGCATGTATTAGCTTCCATCGGTAGTTCTGTTAGCATGTATTAGCTTCCATCGCTAGTTCTGTTTGTATGTATTAGCTTCCATCGGTAGTTTTGTTAGCATGTATTAGCTTCCATCGGTAGTTATGTTAGCATGTATTAGCTTCTATCAGTAGTTGTGTTAGCATGTATTAGCTTCCATCGGTAGTTCTGTTTGCATGTATTAGCTTCTATCAGTAGTTGTGTTAGCATGTATTAGCTTCTATCAGTAGTTCTGTTAGCATGTATTAGCTTCCATCGATAGTTCTGTTAGCATGTATTAGCTTCCATCAGTAGTTCTGTTAGCATGTATTAGCTTCCATCAGTAGTTGTTTGTATATATTCGCTTCCATCGGTAGTTCTGTTAGCATGTATTAGCTTCCATCGGTAGTTATGTTAGTATGTATTAGCTTCCATCAGTAGTTCTGTTAGCATGTATTAGCTTCCATCGGTAGTTATGTTAGCATGTATTAGCTTCCATCAGTAGTTCTGTTAGCATGTATTAGCTTCCATCGGTAGTTATGTTAGTATGTATTAGCTTCCATCAGTAGTTCTGTTAGCATGTAGCATGTAAGTGTTTTTATGAGTGTCACAGGAGACTGAACCTGACAGACCCTGAACAGAATAAGCTGTATAAGAAAATGATACTTCTTGTAAGTGGTACTTTTAATCCGAATGAACAACCTCATGGGATGGACTGTGGTCCGGGGGGGGGGGGGTTCGTCTGTGTGTATATTATTTGAACCTGTGCACCTGCTTGAGTTTGTCGTCTTCAGCCACAGACTTGTCGGTCCTTGCTTTGCGTGTAGCACCCTTAGTGGCTTTTACGTTGGACTGCAGAAGTTCAGTGGCTTCTTGTGTGAAGACGACGTGCAGCTGCAGTTTTTCCAGCTCAGTCTGGAGCTTGGCCACTGTGCAAACAAAGGCATGAGTAAAAGAGCCTTGCTGAAATATCTACATGACTTGCATTGTTAGCTAGCTCACACTAACTCATTTTCTCTCATTAGACCACACAGAAGGGCAATGTGTTCATTTTTCACATAAGGATTGGGAATGATGGGCAACATTTCCAAAAAGTGATGTTTTCCTTGAAGTGATTGGGTCTCACCGTCGGCCTTGGTCTTGGTACTCTGACTGGCAGTACTGGAATGGCAAGCCTTCATTGCCACCAGTTGATCCTGGGCCTCCCGATGTTTGCTTTCAGCCAAGACCTTGGACTGTTGTTGGTCCTCGAGCCTGATCTGGACTGTTTTTAGTCTTTGTTGTTCCGTGAACAGCTTTACAAATATTTCGTCTGTTTGGTTTGATTCAGTCTTCTCGTTGCCCGTCTACAGAAGTAGTAGAAAGAAAGAGTTCTTGAAATATGTTTACACAAGAACCCAACAAAACAAACAAAAATGCGTCTCACGTCTTCTTGGAGTTGAATGGTCAGCCTCTCGAGTTCTGTAAGGATTTGATGCTTTAGTGCAGCTTGCATCTTTGCCATCGTGGGCTGTCAAAAAAATCACATAAGTTCTGTTAGCATGTATTAGCTTCCGTCGGTAGTTCTGTTAGCATGTATTAGCTTCCATCAGTAGTTGTGTTAGCATGTATTAGCTTCCATCGGTAGTTCTGTTATCATGTATTAGCGTCCATCAGTAGTTCTGTTAGCATGTATTAGCTTCCATCAGTAGTTCTGTTAGCATGTATTAGCTTCCATCAGTAGTTCTGTTAGCATGTATTAGCTTCCATCGGTAGTTCTGTTAGCATGTATTAGCCTCCATCAGTAGTTCTGTTAGCATGTATTAGCCTCCATTGGTAGTTCTGTTAGCATGTATTAGCTTCCATCGGTAGTTCTGTTAGCATGTATTAGCTTCTATCAGTAGATGTGTGTGCATGTATTAGCTTCTATTAGTAGTTCTGTTAGCATGTATTAGCATTAGCATGTATTAGCTTCTATCAGTAGTTGTGTTGGCATGTATTAGCTTCATCAATAGTTGTGTTAGCATGTCTTCGCTTCTATCAGTAGTTGTGTTAGCATGTATTAGATTCCATTGATAGTTGTGTTAGCATGTATTAGCTTCAATCAGTAGTTGTGTTAGCATGTATTAGCTTCATCAGTAGTTGTGTTAGCATGTATTAGCTTCTATCAGTAGTTGTGTTAGCATGTATTAGCTTCTATCAGTAGTTGTGTTAGCATGTATTAGATTCCATTGATAGTTGTGTTAGCATGTATTAGCTTCAATCAGTAGTTGTGTTAGCATGTATTAGCTTCATCAGTAGTTGTGTTAGCATGTATTAGCTTCTATCAGTAGTTGTGTTAGCATGTATTAGCTTCCATTGATAGTTGTGTTAGCATGTATTAGCTTCAATCAGTAGTTGTGTTAGCATGTATTAGCTTCATCAGTAGTTGTGTTAGCATGTATTAGCTTCTATCAGTAGTTGTGTTAGCATGTATTAGCTTCCGTAACAAATACTGAAGTAAAAAGTACGCACATGATCAGCATCAAGAACAACAAATTCTTCCTCCTCGTTGGTATCAGTAACTGACTCCACATCTTCTTTTTCCTCAATTAAGTCCGATAGCGGTCTTGGTGGCAGGACTCTGGGAAGAGTTTCTTCTTTTTCCTCAATTAAGTCTGAAAGTGGTCTTGGTGTCAGGACTCTGGGAAGGGTTTCTTCTTTTTCCTCTATTAAGTCTGAAAGTGGTCTTGGTGTCAGGACTCTGGGAAGGGTTTCTTCTTTTTCCTCTATTAAGTCCGAAAGTGGTCTTGGTGTCAGGACTCTGGGAAGGGTTTCTTCTTTTTCCTCTATTAAGTCCGAAAGTGGTCTTGGTGTCAGGACTCTGGGAAGGGTTTCCTGCTCTGAAACAGAAAATAACATTTCAGTAGCTTGGAAAAAGTCAGTAATGAATAGATTGTTACTAAACACACCAGTAATGAATAGATCATCACTAAACACACCAGTCTGTATGGTTGCTGCAGCTTCCTCATCAGCACCAACGTCCTCATCAGCATGAGGCTGTGGCATCAAATCACCTGCTGGTTCTAATCCCGGCTCATCCTATGAGAAGAATAGCAAAGAAACAACATGCAAACTGATCAACTTCAATGCCTCCAAAAGTATTTTATTTACAACAACTAACAGTTGGAAGAATACTGAAGGAAAAAAAACGACTCACATGTTGATCATCAACAACAGCAACCTCGTTCAGGTCCATGACTGGCTCCTCGTCTTTATTTTCCTCAACTAAATTTGGAGGCGGGGGTGATGACAGTGGTTCAGGAATGGTTTCCTGCTCTGAAATAGAAAATGAAAAATGTTAGCGTCTCGGATGAAATCTTTATTAAAAGGTCATTACTAAACATCACCAGTCTGTATGGTTGCTGCAGCTTCCTCATCAGCACCAACGTCCTCATCAGCATGAGGCTGTGGGATCAAATCACCTGCTGGTTCTGATCCCGGCTCATCCTATGAGAAGAATAGCAAAGAAACAACATGCAAACTGACCAACTTCAATGAACGTATTAGCTTCCATTGGTAGTTCTGTTAGCATGTATTAGCTTCCATCAGTACTTCTGTTAGCATGTATTAGCTTCCATCAGTACTTCTGTTAGCATGTATTAGCTTCCATCAGAAGTTGTGTTAGCATGTATTAGCGTCCATCGGTAGTTCTGTTAGCATGTATTAGCGTCCATCGGTAGTTCTGTTAGCATGTATTAGCTTCCGCCAGTAGTTGTGTTAGCATGTGTTAGCTTCCATCAGTAGTTGTGTTAGCATGTGTTAGCTTCCATTGGTAGTTCTGTTAGCATGTATTAGCTTCCATCAGTAGTTGTTAGCATGTATTAGCTTCCATCAGTAGTTGTGTTAGCATGTATTAGCTTCTATCAGTAGTTCTGTTAGCATGTATTAGCTTCTATCAGTAATTCTGTTAGCATGTATTAGCTTCTATCAGTAGTTGTGTTAGCATGTATTAGCTTTGGTAACAAATGCTCAAGGAAAAACTACACACATGTTCAGCATCAAGAACGACAAATTCCTCCTCCTCATTGGGTTTGGTAATTGCCTCCTCATCTTCTTCTTCCTCAACTACGTCTGAGAGTGGGCCTGGTGATGATCCTTGGGGAATGCCTTCCTGCTCTGAAACAGAAAATACCATTTTATTTAGTGGCTTGGACTTGATGAAGACTTGATGAAGAGGTCATTGTTAAACAGACCGGCATCTATGCTTATTGCAGCTTCCTCATCAGCATTGAGGTCGTCAGCATCAAGGTCGTCAAGGTCATGAGGCTGCGGGATCAAATCACCCGCAGGTTCTAATCCCGGCTCATCCTGAGAGAACAACGGAACAACAACTGATCAACTTGAATGCACCCATTAGCTTCCAAAAGCAGTTCTAGGACTCAAAGGTCAACTAGACTAGAAAAGACCATTAAGAGGTCCAGATCTGTCCTGGAAGTCCTCTGGAACAGGTGGAGGAGGTGGGCAAGGGGGAGGGGTGGTGAAAGCCAAGCTGTCCTCCATGATGAACAAAGTCCCCCACCCCTCCAATATTGGATATTGCAGGTCTTTAAATATGCTCCTGTGCAATAATTGTGCAATAAACTGTGCAATAAATCGTATTTGTATTATCCTGTTTTTGCAGATACACCATAAAGTACAGACAGTAAACCGTTAATCCGTAAAATCCAACAAAAACACCAACAAGTCATGTACCTGAGGTGAAGGGGCCACATTTTCTTCAAGGTCGTTTGCGGCTTCGTTATTTTCATCCTGCTGCTCTTCACTTATTTCCTTTTCTACCTCCACTTCCTCCTCCCCACCTTCTGGCTGCTGGTCTTCCTCTTTCTCCATTGGGACTGAAAAGAAGGCGTACATTCCCAACAAGGGACATGGTTGTTATGATGTCATGTGACTATTTTTAACCATATATGGCGTAGCTTCCTGGTCAGGCTTTTTGGTGGAGACGATTCAGTTGTCATTATAAATTTACTGTGTAAACAAATACAGTAGTAGGTAGTACAGTAGGGAGTACTCATTAATGACAGTGTTGGCATCATAGAATGTAAAGCCATGACTAATATAAAGTGTATAAAAGTGCTTACCCGTCTCTTCTGTGCTGGTTGTCTTTAAAACTTCCTGTTTGTAATCACTAGCCAACGACCAAGTGACCTAAAACACAACAGTGAATTTACAAACTAGTGGCGTTAGAAAGAGTGACATCATAAAGGACAGTCCCCTTTACTCGTTCATGACTCGGAGTCGTCACATGTCACGCACACACCGAGCTAGTGCCATCAAAAACACCCACCCACCTAATTCTCATTAGGTTACAATTTTTCCTACTAATATTTTGACTTTATACTTGGAAAATTACTGCGGATTTTTGAACCACTCATCCGCCGTGCAGCCCATATTACAGACAAAAGATGCTAATTTTTAATAAAACATACAAACCCTACATTACTCCAGCCCTGTGATTGGCTGGCCACCAGTCCGGGGTGTACCCCGCCTCTCGCCCCAAGACAGCTGGGATAGGCTCCAGCACCCCCTGCGACCCTTGTGAGGATAAGTGGTAGAAAACGAATGAATGAATGTCTTTAATATTTCAACAATACGCTATGTTATTTTTTTCTCAATTTCCGTTATTCTAATTCTCATTAGATTACATTTTTTCCTACTAATATTTTGACTTTATTCTTAAAATTACTGCAGATTTTGCAGTATGTGTTTATTTTTAAAACTTTCTTTTTAAAATGTATTTTTGGAATGTGTCGTGGGCCAATAAAAAACAAGCCGTGGGCCATAATTGGCCCCTACGCTGCATATTGAACACCAATTTAGCTTTATTCAGTATTTGCTATTGTTTTAATGTGAAGCTTTCCAGCTCATATTATCATCCATTATGACGCCAGAAACATATTTTTGTATATTTTTGAACATATTTAAACATATTTACTGTAGTTATTCCTGATCTGCCCAAGCGGTCTGGACCCCCCGGGATGCAAACACGGAAAGACACACAATCTGCACCCAAAGGCAACAATCCAGTGTTTACATGTCGGCTTCAGTAGCAGTTTGTCGTGGATGTTTTCGCTTCAGTTTGTCAGCTCTGTGGGGAGAAGGAAAAAAAAAGCCGGAAGGGAAAAAAAAAAATCTGAGGAAAAATGTGCTGCTCAGTGAATATTCTTATTTTTCCAGGTGGTTGTATTCTCAGGGCATCGAATGGATCGATCGCAGCCTCGGCTACTATGTTGGTGAGGAAGCTTTACTTTGCATTCTCACATCTCATCTGGTACACCTGCCTTCCCACATGTGGGTTGCCAGATAGCACAAAGCAGCCTGGAGGAGGTCTGAGGTTCTTGGCTTGTGTAGCGCTGCCATGCTGGGCCTACTTATCATCTCCACGTGACGTCGGCCTGAGGAGATGCCTTCCTGGCATTGGCTTGCTTATTAGCCTGCTTTTGCCCTATTTCCGTATTTTACAGACTATAAGTTGCACTTTTTTTCATAGGTTGGCTGTTCCTGCCACTTATACTCCAGAGCGACTTATACATTAAAAAAAGTGTTTATGTTACATAAACACTGGGAACCTTTTGTGTTCATGATTATTTTTAGTGTAGCTGAATAAGCATTGTGTTAGCATATCTTACACCTATTCAGCCTGTTCTCTATTATTATTATTATTTTTACAACTTGCCTTCCAAGAGGACCTAATGTCTGTTTTGGTCAAGTAGTTTTCCAGTGCGACTTATGTGTGTTTTTTTCTACCTAATTATGCATTTTTGGCCTGGTGCAACTTATAGTCCAGTGTGACTTATATATGTTTTTCTCTACTTAATTATGCATTTTTGGCCTTGTGTGATTTAAACTCCGGTGCGACTTATGTATGTTTTTTTCTACCTAAATTGCTATTTTTCTAGATTGCTAATATATTGTCATGTTTTTTTAATTATTTTTGTTCATTTCTCATGACATCCTACTAACCAAGGTTCCGCTGTACTTATTTATCGTTCATTTACCAAACAAACAAACAAAACGGCGGAAAGCCCGTACCCGAGGCTGGAACAAACAAAGATGACTGCCGTGAACTTCCAGCCAACACAAGCATGCTGATGGAGGGAATATTTGACTTATGCAACAGCATGAATGGAAAACAGTTGCGTAATGGCACTTACCGTACCTAAGCACAAGGTTCCATTGCGACTTTTGCACGGCAAATAAACACTGTGTGCGTGTCCATGGTACATCCGTGTTGTGTTTATGTAAGACTCCACGGAACAAGCAGACCTGCATTCCCTCCTGGTCTGTATTTGTTAGCTTCCTGCTTGTTTCTCGTGGGATGGAGGATTAGCCCAAGATGGGACGTAAGGGGGCGTTGTCTCCAGCTGGAGGTCCATTGTTTGGTTTGACGAGCGTTCATGACATTTGATCTAGAATGAAGCGGCACACCTGAAGCAGGGGTGGAAGACCTCCATCTTGGAGATGTTGTTTCCATGTGAGTGTTGCCCCTCCACCACCTGGAGGGGTTGTATGCTTTGAAAATCCTGTGGTACAGAATGAGGAAGACAATCCACGATGACTTGACGTATATATACCCTCAGGATTTATCCTTCCTCTCTGAACAATAACAACACTTCAGATCTCATAAGATGACTACACAAACAGTTGGCCATTTGTTTCCAGCATTATTGGTTAAACAACTAAACATTTGTCTTTACATATCAATCTAGTGACAATTTCCACAGCCAATGTATACATTTCACACATCTTTAGTACAATACTATCAGCAACACATTTCACATATTGCATTTAGCCTACTTAATGCTATTCACCATACATTACGGAGTGCTAGCATTAGCCGTTAGCCATTTCACATGTGCTCAAATGCTCTACAAAACATTTATAACAAACCACTTTGCAGTCAGCTGTTTACTTTAGCAACTTTCTACACTCTTTACAGTCGTTTGCATAAATTATTTCTACTTTATACTGACCTGTGGTACAGAATGAGGAAGACAATCCACGATGACTTGACGTATATTCACTCTCAGGATTTATTCTTCCTCTGTGGTTTTGTCACCTACTCTATACCACCGTCGCTGCTAGCACCCTCTAGTGGACCTTGCGGTATTACACCCAAACGCCAACAATGGAAATTTGGTTATTTTAGACACAAACATATAAAAAATAGTAGGGTGTCTTTTTTTCTTTTACAACTAAATTTTATATGTATGACATGAACTATTATTACTCTTACAAGCTTTATACATTTTAAACTGTTATTTAAAAAACATGTTACATTATCTTTTATGTACCTTACATGAGCTATGGTTCTGATGGCATCGAACTGGAATTCGAATACAGGCCTCCTTAAACACATTATTCCACATTATTCCTCCCCAACATCAGCAACCAGCTTCCTGTCCGTGAAGTATTGAAGTCACTGATAATGACTTCCTGTCCCCACTGAGAGGAGGAAGCTTTGCCGTGGTTCAAATCCTCTCAGACAAAAAAACCAAATCAGTCTGCCGCCCGCAGCAATCCGGGGACCACTCTGTGTTCGCACTGGAAGATGATCCTGTAAATCGGTGGTCTCCGGGGGCTTTTTGAGTGCTGCTCCGGGGAGCGGAGGGAGTGGAAGGGGGGTTGGAAGAACGTGACGACGGCGTCTGGGGATTGAAGGAAAGGCGTTAATGTCCCCAAATTGGAGCCAAAATGTTATATGAGTATTGGTTCCGCCCCCCTAAAAGGCACCAAGCCATTAAGTCAATACAGGAGAGATTACCTGCAAATGGAGGCGGGCTGTCGGCTCTGACAGACTTAAGACCAGGACTGTGCAGACTTTCCACCCAGGGCTGAACACAGAAAAACTGAAGGATGGTTTTTAGCTAGTCTTAGCTAGCTTAGATAGATTCCACTTTCCTTGCTATCCTTTCTCCATAGCTGGAATGTCCTGGTGGAATCCTTCCCGTGCTTTTCCACAGCGCAACGGACAGAAATCTAGAATAAATTCAAAATGTGAGATTTCAGGAGATTTGCCACCAGCTGCTTATAAATATCCGCCTTGTGGTTTTTCCACAGATGTGTGATTGATATTGCGTATCGATCAAGATACTGGAGGCGGGCAAGGAAGGGGAACAAAGAGCTCTGGCGGAGGTTTTGTGGGACTTGGGGAGGTTTGCCACCAGCTGCTTATAATTATCTGCCTTGTGGTTTTTCACAGATGTGTGATTGATATTGATGTCATTGCGTATTGATCAAGATACTGGAGGCGGGCAAACAGCTCTGGCGGCGGTTGGTGATTGGTAACTACGTAAATGTACCATCTATTAATATTGAATTGAACTGAATTACAGTAGCGGTCCGAGTTCGATTCCACCCTCGGCTATCTCTGTGTGGAGTTTGCATGTTCTCCCTGTGCATGCGTGGGTTTTCTCCGGGTACTCCGGTTTCCTCCCACATTCCAAAAACATGCTAGGTTAATTAGCTAACTCCAAATTGTCCATCGGTATGAATGTGAGTGTGAATGGTTGTTTGTCTATATGTGCCGTGGGATTGGCTGGCCACCAGTCCAGGGTGGACCCCACGTCTCGCCCGAAGACAGCTGGGATAGGCTCCAGCACCCCCGCAACCCTCGTGAGGATAAGCGGCAGAAAATGAATCAATGAATGAATTAGGGCTGCACGGTGGTCAAGTGGTTAGCGCATAGACCTCGCAGCTAGGAAACCCGAGTTCAATTCCACCCTCGGCCATCTCTGTGTGGAGTTTGCATGTTCTTTTTTTCCCGTTTTTTCCGGGTATTCCGGTTTCCTCCCACATTCCAAAAACATGCTAGGTTAATTAGCTAACTCCAAATTGTCCATAGGTATGAATGTGAGTGTGAATGGTTGTTTGTCTATATGTGCCCTGTGATTGGCTGGCCACCAGTCCAGGGTGGACCCCGCCTTTTGCCCAAAGACAGCTGGGATAGGCTCCAGCACCCCCGCAACCCTTGTGAGGATAAGCGGTAGAAAATGAATGAATGGAATGAACCAATAATATGAGTTATTTTGGGGTTTAGGATGGTACTTATGTAAATATGATGATGTGTTGATGAAATGAGCAAGTGATGAATAAAATCAGTAAAACGATGTCGTCTCTTTAAACGTTTCCCTGCGCATGCGTGGGTGCGCTGAGGAACAGTTGATGAATAATTGTATCTTTTATGAGGTCATGTGTGGGTTAACCGCAGCATCAGTAAAACCTTTTTATGTTTATGTGCGTATGAGGGACACGGAGAGGTGGGGCGGCGCCCCTGCGGCGGGGTTGCAGAGACCGCTGTGGTGTTGCTCTTTAATTATCAATTACGGCGGCCCCCCCATCATCCTGCATGCGCCGAGTGGGGGTGCGGAGGCGTATGCCGAGGTGATAATGAATACAGAGCTTCCATTAGGCCTGGAACCGGGGCTCACCGTCTGGAGCTGGGGAGTCAGCGAGGGGGGGGGGGGGACAGGCTGGTGTGCTAATGAAACAGACGGCACCTCAAGACAAAAGAAAAGCCCCCCCATCCTTTCTTCCTTCGCTCACCTTTAGTATCTTTAGTACCACCAGCCCATTTTCATGACATATTTTTCTTGCTCATTCCGCATCCCGTACGTATTCCCGACCGGAATACATCAAACGATAACAAGCCAATCAGAAACATCCGCAGGGGGGCTGCACATTCAGTCTTGGGAGGGGTCAGCGTTTTAAAGTACATCATCATATCATGACATGAGGATGTATGAATATAAACGTTTGAATTGGAATGAACAACATTTCCGTCTTGTAATGGTTTGCAGCATTTCCAGAAAAAAAAAATAAATACACATCGGAATGCAGAGCTTTCGTTTGTCCGGTAAAGAAAATACAAACGAAACAGCTCAAAATTGTGTGTGTTCACGCGTACTGTCTGTTAAATGTTTGCAGCATTTCCAGAAATGCCATGGAAATGCCATTTCCATGCATACTGTCTGTTAAATGTTTGCAGAAATGCTGCAAAGCCATTTCCATGCGTACTGTCTGTTACACAACATTTTCTTCTTATAATGGTTTGCAGCATTTCCAGAAATTAAAAAAAAAATACACATCGGAATGCAGAGCTTTCGTTTGTCCGGTAAAAAAAAATACAAACAAAACAGCGCTAAAAATGGTGTGTGTTCATATGTACTGTCTGTTAAATGTCTGCAAACATTTAACAGACAGTACGCATGGAAATGGCTTTGCAGCGTTTCTGGAAATGCTGCAAACGTTTAACAGACTGTACGCATGGAAATGGCTTTGCAGCATTTCCGGAAATGCTGCAAACATTTAACAGACAGTACGCATGGAAATGGCTTTAAAGCATTTCCGGAAATGCTGCAAACTTTTAACAGACAGTACGCATGGAAATGGCTTTGCAGCATTTCTGGAAATGCTGCAAACATTTAACAGACAGTACGCATGGAAATGGCTTTGCAGCAATTCTGGAAATGACAAAAATAAAATGAAAAATTTTAAAAATACATTTTTTGAATTGTTTTATGCGTGTAAAAGTCATATCTTAAAGCTATAAAACATATTTTGGCATTCTGGAACAGATTAATTGGGTTTACATTATTTTTCATGGAAAAATTGATTGGGTTCAGGTCCGTTTTGGCTCCATTGGGCCAATGTAGAATGAATGAATGACGCTAACCAAGGTTCCACTGTAAACCAAGAGCCTTACCAATGGAATAACATTCAAGGCCGTCTTTATCGGCCATTTCTCCACTTGGTGCATCGATTAGCATGTCCTCCTCCCATCACCCACTTGGATCTCATCCACGCGGCCTCCACCCCTTCTCGCAAGGGCAGACCAAAATACCCCCTCCACCCTGTCTTTATCTCAGAAAATAGATGCTCATGCTAGCCAAAGCGCCTGCGGAAAGCCTGGATGGGCTTTCACGGAAGTAATAGGCAGACAGGGGGGGGGGGCAATTTGGTCCATGATTTGGTCCATGTGTCTTTCAGGAAATTGCTTCTTACGGGGCGGCAGGTATTCTTGCACTCAAGTGGAAGGGCGAGAAACCTCCACCCACACTTTGGCTATTTGGGAATATTACTGTCAGTCAGCGTGAAGATCCGTCTTCAGACTTCGGCAAAGATGTGAGATATGATTTTATCCATATTTAAACCTATAAAGTCATGCTGTAACACAGATTAATGCCATTCAACGACTGGTTTTCTTGCCTTTTTGTGATCTTTACTAAATTCATCACACAGCAACTTAACAGGCCTCAGATATACCTCAGAAATATATGAAAATGTACCAATACAAGTTACAACCATTAACAGTTTTCCCATAAGCCGTTGTATCTGAGTAACACATTAATTGGGGTACTGCAATGACGTCAACCTCCCTCTGGGCTCCGGGTCCTCTGGCTCCCTCTGGTGGTGAACATCCACTAGTTTCTGTGGGAATTGTGGGAAAACTTTCAAATGTTTGATTTTTTAAAATTTGAAACTTGTATTGGTACATGTTTGTATATTTCCAAGGTACTACAATCACAAGCTACCAGTGCACTGGAGGTCATTTTATATAAATGAGTGTAAAAGTCCGGTTCAGTGTCGCCATGGATCTCAGAACACTTTACTAAATTCATCACACAGCAACTTAACAGGCCTCAGGTATACCTCAGAAATATACGAAAATTTACCAATACAAGTTACAACCATTTAAATTTTTCCCATAAGCCATTGTATCTTAGTAAGGCATTAATTGGGGTACTGCAATGACGTCAACCTCCCTCTGGGTTCTGGGTCCTCTGGCTCCCTCTGATGGTGGACAGCTGCAGTACTGCAGCATCATTCACTAGTGTCTGTGGGAATTGTGGGAAAATTTAAAAATTTGGGATTTTTTTTTCCATTTGAAACTTGTATTGGTACATGTTTGTATATTTCCAAGGTAATATACCAAGTTGCCTGCAGAAGATGCAAACGGAAAATAGGAACGGATCAAATTAATGCAAATAAAAGACAACTATAGTGACGTGAAGAACTATTTTGACCAAAATATTTTTTTTGAAGTCAGGTAAAATAATTCTAATGTATATAAATATTTCAGTTTGGTCATTCCCCCCAAATAAATGAACAGACTGATTCCCGCTGACAGACAGCTGTTCCTCCCTCGACACACACACACATTCCCAGGAGAATAAATATGCAATCAAGCGTGCTCATAAATATCCATGACACGCTTCCCGCCTCCCACCGCCGCTCGTACTTAAAAAGGTGCTGACGTCCTCGCCACTCCACTTTCAAAACCAGCCACATTTTAGCCAATAAACACATTACATTGTCTAATTAAAGCAATTAGTCCTTCCCTGCGCATTAGCCTCTAATAGCTTTCAGGCAATTAGTCGTTCCTTCTGACTCGCTGTGTTTCCAGCCTCAGACGCGAGCTCGGACCTCCTCAGCGACGCTTCCTGCTAGCTCGGGCTAATCACCTCATCCGTCATCAGGCTTAATGACGTCTTGCTTAAATCGCTACTCTGTTGGTCCGGAAAACGTCCACATAAATAAAAATGTTTATACGCATAGGAATGGCTTCACATGATGAAAAAAGACAGTAAATATTTTGTTAAAATTGTTAGGAATAACAGGACTGTGGTGGGGGGGGGGCAAAGTGGGGCGGTCCATCTACGTTCCCACCTCCGCCTGTGAAGAAGATGATGTAATGTCTGTTTTGGTCAAGTAGTAGTCAAATAAATTACCCATAAAAAATGTGACTTATGTAGGTTTTTTTTCTACCTATTTTTATTTTTATTTTTATTTTTATTTTTATTTTTATTTTTATTTTTATTTTTATTTTTATTTTTATTTTTATTTTTATTTTTATTTTTATTTTTATTTTTATTTTTATTTTTATTTTTATTTTTATTTTTATTTTATTTTTATTTTTATTTTTATTTTTATTTTTATTTTTATTTTTATTTTTATTTTTATTTTTATTTTTATTTTTATTTTTATTTTTATCCTCCCTTTTTGGCCTTGTGCGACTTATACTCAGGAACTACATATAGTCCAGAAAATACAATATTTATATTTATTCTGAACAGCACCTGCCACTTTTTATATTTATATTCTTATTCCTTATTTTATTTTTCCCTTATTTTTATTTTATTTCTATTTTTTCTGCAATACAATGACATTAAAGGCGATTCTGATTCTTCTGATAAGGTGAGAAACTTGGAGTAGAAGCTCTGCTACTCATTTGTTTTGTTTACGTATTAAAGAAAGGCAAATTATTACCTTTGTGACTATGAACAATTATTAAAAATTTAATAATTTTTTTCTTATTTTTCGTAAAAACCTCCTGAAACACAGATATAATTTGACGGCAGGTGCTTTTTGTCAGCATGTATCGTGTGTGGGAGGGGGGGGCGGGGGGGGGGTTACCAGACCCCTGACCTTTCCATGTCCTGATAGCGTCCCCGGGGACAGAGGGCGGGGCGGGGGGGCTGTCAGGGGATGGAGGGGGAGGAGAATCTGGAGGTCTTTGTGGTGGAGTTCTTAATAAAATGGCTACAGGCTGTCATGGCGTTTCCTAAAGTAAAGCAGCTGCTTCGACTCAAATCCAAACCACGACATAAAAATGCATCTAAATATGATGACGTTTCCTTCGCGTCGTTCATGTAAAGCCCACGCCTCACAGACAACCCTGCCCCCGCCGCCTCCCCATCACACATCCAGCAATGGTGGATCCATCAGCATCGCCAGTTCATCATTTAGTCATCCGCCATCTTTTTATTCCATCCTAACCTGTCCGTCACCCGGCTGCATTTGTGTCCTTGTGTGTGTGTGTGTGTGTGTGTGTGTGTGTGTGTGTGTTTACATCTATTTTAACCCATACAACGCCAGGCTGGCATGTTTGACTTCTTCTCCAATCCTTATGTGAGACATCAGCATGTCTTTCTCTTTTCTGTGTTCTAAAGATATAAAAACAGATAAAAAGAGACACCTAAGAACACACGTAATGGAACGCACCTATTCCGTATATGAAGCCTTCTGGGAAAAAAAACTCCCAAAAGCGCCAATAATGCTCTATTGAGATCATGTGACCTGCAAATGAACCAAGCAACGTGGTTACTTTTAAGGTTGTCCAATGATTCAAAATTTGAATCAAATGAATCAGACTCTTCAAATGAACTCGTTCAATCACCATCCGATTCATCCAATTGTGGAATTGCGTCTTCCTCCCTTTTTGCCTCTAAAAAAAAAAAAAAAATTTTTTTAAAATAAAATAAAATTTAAAAAAATCCCCAAAAATCCCAAATATATAAAATACATTAAATAAATAAATAAAAAATAAAAAATCAATTAATTAGTCTATTATTATTACTATCATCATTATTCTTCTTTTGATTATTACTACTACTAATAGTAGTAGTAGGCTAGTATTAGCCTAGCCTGCTTTTGCCCCATTGTATGAAATTTGTCAGGGATTTTTTTTTGTTAAAAAAAAAATCAATAAGAAATTTTTTAGGAAAAAACGTTCAAATGACGCCACTGGTCAAACATGTGTGAAAATGTCCCTAGGATGCGTAACTTTCTCACTTCCTACTTCCTGTCATGTGTGATTTTTCCATTCACATGATCTCTGTGCTCTTATCAAACGTCCTTCTGACACCTTGTGGACGTTTTTGAATTGCTCTGAAGTGAAATGCATGAGTGGAGAGTTGCATCATCACCAACATTGTCTTTGGCGTTGAATGAGGTCAAGACAAATCTTTGTGTTTTTATTCCAAGTAGCAATATCTTAGCTTTTTCTGACGACATTATGCGGTTGTGTTTGTTGCATTTCTGCAATGAGCCACAGAAGGCCCCTGGGCCACACTTTGGACACCCATGTACGTTTGGCTTAGCCAGGAGTGTGTAATGTGTCTGTGGGGTTGCATTACGGAGGGGTTGATGCAGTCAACTTTCAATAGTTGACACTCTGATTGACTTCCAGCCGCCATGTTCTCCCAAAAGAGAAATCTCGCCATGTTTTAGGATGCTGTTTTTAACCATGAAAAACCACGTTTGGCTTTCAAACGAGTACGTATCGAGGGATTACCGCATACAAGCGTTCAACTCGCCAGCCCAAACATTGAAGCCGTCCGTGCAGACCCTCCTCCCCACCCGCCGTGGGTCCCCGGGCTCTCATTGCCGCTCATTAGCCTTGTCATGTTCATGCTAGGAATTAAATGATATCAGTGGTGCATCCCCACGCATCAGCAAACTCCTCCTCCTCCTCCTCCTCCTACTCCTCCTACTCCTCCTCCATGGCTGCAGGGACTGCCCCCGGGTGTCGCTCTGCACCCTCATTGTTCCAAGCATTAATGGTGGCTCGCTGAGGCACCGTCGTTTAACCTCGAAGAACCCAAACCCATTTGATAACGGCCTATTATTAGACAAAGAATATATATTCATATCCAAGCAAACTGTATTGATTTTTAGCCCAAATCCAGCATAAAAATGGCTAAATGAAGTCAAATAGGAATTCAGTATAAATGTGGCCCCCCCGGCTGTTTTTTATTTGGCACATGGTACGTTCTAAAAATGCAACAATGGGAAAAAAGCTTGAATTTTAGAAAAATAAAGTGCTATAATATTGCCATGATATTGCCATGATATTGCCATGATATTGCCATGATATTGCCATAATATTGCCATGATATTGCCATAATATTGCCATAATATTGCCATAATATTGCTATAATATTGCCATAATATTGCTATAATATTGCCATAATATTGCTATAATATTGCCATAATATTGCTATAATATTGCCATAATATTGCTATAATATTGCCATAATATTGCCATAATATGGCCATAATATTGTTATAATATTGCCATAATATTGCCATAATATTGCCCTATCCTCCCTATCCTCCCTATCCTCCCTATCCTCCCTATCCTCCTTATCCTCCCTATCCTCCCTATCCTCCCTATCCTCCCTATCCTCCCTATCCTCCCTATCCTCCCTATCCTCCCTATCCTCCCTATCCTCCCTATCCTCCCTATCCTCCTCAGCCTCAGAATCAAATATTGTTATAATATTGCCATAATATAGCTATAATATTGCCATAATATTGCTATAATATTGCCATAAAATTGCTACAATATTGTCATAATATTGCCATAATATTGCCATAATATTGCCATAATATTGCCATAATATTGCCATAATATTGCCATAATATTGCCCTATCCTCCCTATCCTCCCTATCCTGCCTATCCTCCCTATCCTCCCTATCCTCCCTATCCTCCCTATCCTCCCTATCCTGCCTATCCTCCCTATCCTCCCTATCCTCCCTATCCTGCCTATCCTCCCTATCCTCCCTATCCTCCCTATCCTCCCTATCCTCCCTATCCTCCCTATCCTCCCTATCCTCCCTATCCTCCCTATCCTCCCTATCCTCCCTATCCTCCCTATCCTGCCTATCCTCCCTATCCTCCCTATCCTCCCTATCCTCCCTATCCTCCCTATCCTCCCTATCCTCCCTATCCTCCCTATCCTGCCTATCCTCCCTATCCTCCCTATCCTCCCTATCCTCCCTATCCTCCCTATCCTCCCTATCCTCCCTATCCTCCCTATCCTGCATATCCTCCCTATCCTGCCTATCCTCCCTATCCTCCCTATCCTCCCTATCCTCCCTATCCTCCCTATCCTCCCTATCCTCCCTATCCTGCCTATCCTCCCTATCCTCCCTATCCTCCCTATCCTCCCTATCCTCCCTATCCTCCCTATCCTCCCTATCCTCCGTATCCTCCCTATCCTCCTATCCTCCCTATCCTCCCTATCGTCCTCAGCCTCGGAATGAAATGTAATTTGTGTCAGGTGGTCTGGTGCTAATTTTGCCCTAATGCTCCAAATGGCAGCTCTTATGTGCGTTTATCTCTTTGACTCCCAATGAAAGTCAAGCGTACGTAATTCTAAAACCTCCCAGTCAATCTAATACAATTCCTCTCACTCTAATGTGTCGGGAAAAAAAATACCAGGCTATACAATACTTTCCTCGCTCTGCTCATCTCCCGACTCACCCCCCCACCCCCCCATCCATTTACGCCTGTCAAGATGATGTTTGAAAGGAAAAAAAGGCAGTTTGAAGCAGTATGAAGCCTAAATCAGTTGGTCAGCCAGGAGAAGAACAATAGCGTTAACAATAAAGTTGTCATTTTGGAACATTATAAAGCCATAATGTTACAAGAATAAAGTTGAAAGAGTTGGAAAAATAATAAATAAAGTCAAAATATTAAGAACAAAATTCGTATTTCAACAAGAAAAAAAGAAAATAAAGTCATAGCATTATGAGGAAAAATAACATCATTTTTGTCACATGAGGTTAAAATATTAACGGTAAAATATGTACTCAAATGATGAGAAATTAAACTTTTAATTATTTGGGGGAGTAAAGTCATACGGGAATTAAAAGTAAAAGAAAAAGTAAAACAAAGTAAAAAATATTATGCGAATAAAGTTATACCTGCAAGAATGTGAATTGATATAATATTGCTATAATATTACCATAATATTGCTATAATATTGCCATAATATTTCCATAATATTACTATAATATTGCCATAACATTGCTATAATATTGCCATAATATTGCTCCAATATTGCCATAATATTGCCATAATATTGCTATAATATTGCCATAATATTGCTATAATATTGCCATAATATTTCCATTATATTACTATAATATTGCCATAACATTGCTATAATATTGCCATAATATTGCTCCAATATTGCCATAATATTGCCATAATATTGCTATAATATTGCATAATATTTCCATAATATTACTATAATATTGCCATAACATTGCTATAATATTGCTATAATATTGCCATAATATTGCTATATTATTGCCATAATATTTCCATAATATTACTATAATATTTCCATAATATTACTATAATATTGCCATAACATTGCTATAATATTGATATAATATTTACATAATACTTACATAATATTACCATAATATTGCTATGATATTGCCATAATATTGCTATAATATTCCCATAATATTGCCACAATATTGCCAATATATATATATTTTTTTTTTCATTGTACATTTTTTCAATGTAATGTAAATCTCTTGTACGGGCCCTGCGATTGGTTATAGTTTAGTATAGTTTATAGTTGGTTATAGTTTTGGTATATAGTTTTTTGCATTTATTTGACGCTAAAAGAAGCACAGCAACATCCGGCTGGGTGGGAGGGATGGTGGGGGGGGGGGGGGGGGCAAGCACACAAACACACAAACAATCCCCCCCCCCCACTGTGGAGCCAACCAAGGGCAGAGAAAAGCTGTGTTCACTTGGCAGCTAAGTGGCTCAGCAACATTATGGACTAGCTCACCGTGGCAACCTGCAAAATTCCACCGCCTCTCCTCTTCAGTCCTCCATTTCTCTCCCTCTCTACCATCCCCCACTCCAAACAGGAGCAGGAAAAAAAAGGATGAAAATCCTCTCCCTCCCAGGCGCCGCTTGACGGTGACGCTGGGAGAGTCGTTTTGAGGCAACGAGCCAGAAAACGCCGAGAGGTCACTGGCGTTCGTTCACGAGACATCGCGCCGTCACGTTTGAAATGCATGGCAGCCTTATCAAAACACACTCCAGCTTCTTTTGTTCTAGATGATATCACGATACCATCCCTCGCGATATCACACTTCCATTATTGCTCCTTCACTAGATCACCGTTTTCCTGGAATTGGTCGTGGGATTCCGGATGTTTTGGCCCCTTCTTAATGTCATTAGTCAGTGACAACACAACTGTACAAGCGTGCAGGCCACACAGCTGGGAGACCCGCGTTCGATTCCACCCTTGGCCATCTCTGTGTGGAGTTTGCATGTACTCCGGTTTCCTCCCACATTCCAAAAACATGCTAGGTTAATTAGCCATTCCAAATTGTCCATAGGTATGAATGTGAGTGTGAATGGTTGTTTGTCTATATGAGCCCTGTGATTGGCTGGCCACCAGTCCAGGGTGGACCCCGCCTCTCACTCCAAGACAGCTGGGATAGGCTCCAGCATACTCGTAATGCTAGCATAAGCGGCATAGAAAATGTATGGAATGTTACAATGTTATTATTGTAAAATTGCAATTTTATTCTCATTTTTTAAATTATATTATTGTAGTTTTTTGCATCTACTTCACAAGTGTTCTTCCTGTAATATTTTAACTTTTACTGATTTTCCAAAAATTTGTTTTTTCTCACATCACACGTTAAAAAAGTCCTCTTTGTAATATTGTAATATTTAAATTTTATGCTACATTTTCTAGCATAATTATATATTTTTGTGTTATTCTTCTAAAATCTTCTAAAATCTTGTAAAAGCCGTATTTTATTATTTTAATACATTTCTATTATTTTCATTCCTGTAACATAGTTGCATTTTTGCTGTTGCTGTTTTTTTCTTGCTACATTTTATAACGTGGGGAAAAAACGCACTTTGGACACCTCTAATGTATCGATACGGCAAAGTGTAAATATAATTTATGCTTATATCAACGTTGAAAATGTCTCAGTTCAACGGAAACATTTGGAAACAAGCAGAGAGTGTTTTTTTGGGACAGTAAGTTCAAGTTCAAATCGCTCTCGGTGGTGGTTCCGAATATTCCCGCAGCCCCTGAAAGCATCATCTAAATGACCCCGCCCCCCCGTCATAGCTGTTTGGTGTCACAAGGAAGGCTATTTCCACCAAGTGCTTTCTGGCCGCGAATCGCCGCCGTCCGACGTAGCGAGTCTCTGAGGGCCAAGCGGGGGAAGGACGGTTGACGCGGAAGACGAAGGTGGAAGGCGGCGAGGGGATTTATATTTATGAATCCAAGATAAGGCGTACAGAACGAAGCTGAAGAAAACGGGAGCAGCTACACTTCCGTGTGGAAATGGAGCTTCCCGCCGCGGGAGAGCAGGTCTTTGCGGTGGAGAGCATCGAGAAGAAGCGCAGCCGGAAGGTTTGACAAATGGACTACAAATCTTGTGTACTTCTTAGACGACACGACACGTTTTATTCGGCTCACTGTGCTTCGTCTGTCCGTTCACAGGGCAGGCTCGAATATCTGGTCAAGTGGCGTGGATGGTCCCCAAAGTAAGTGAGCCATAAATCACTATCACTTTTGAAGGAAGACACAGGTGTTGAAGTCAAGGCCCGGGGGCCACAAGCGGCTTTCTTCTTTACATTTACGGCACCCGGAATAGCACGTTTTCCATCACATTTATTTCCATTTAGGTCGGAAGTTCTACCTTAATTAACACCTAAATTACTCACTCTGTACAAAGAAAACACGAAGAACATGGAAGCTACCATAATAAAAATATCAAATAAGTCTTTAGTATTTGGGGCATCAATAATGGGGGCACGACACCGCCTAGTGACCCAGTGATCAGACCATGGAGCATTTCACTTTCACTTTCTTATTCTGTGGAACACTGCCCGTCATTAAGACATTTACTGTTCCCGGGTTCTGGCTTGGGGGTGTTCTATGACGACTCGGGGGTGCCAAGACCATACCCAGATCGGGGGTACCGGATGAGAAACCACTTGAGAAAATTACAACGGAAATATGCTAATAATTTCGACAATGTTGCACTCTTTGCGTATATCCTAGCGGCCCCGCCTCCACCCACAGAGACAAAGATTATGACTGACAAGAGGGCTCACTCTGTTCACGCCGTTGTTTTTATAACAAAGGTGCTGATGCACAGACTGAACCTCTTCCTGCCAGTTTCCTGAGTTCTTATGAATTCTTATCACGTTTTGATGTGGCGAGATCCGGTGACACCCCGAGTGCATACCCAATGCCGCACATCCACCGCTGTGATAATGGAGGATGACTGTTGACTTTCTCCTCAAACAGGTACAACACGTGGGAACCCGAGGAGAACATTCTGGACCCCAGGCTGCTGGATGCTTTTGAAGAAAGGTACGTACGTACGTGAACCTGAGCCAACGGGTTCAAACCTGTCCACTTCTCAGGGCGATACTTGGCGATGTGTGTCACTCATCCGCTGTTGGCAGCATGAAGCAAACATTGTGTCCATAACATAATCCCGTGGGATGGTGTGTCTGGTATTCAACACCAGGATTGGATTAGGATTCAAACTGGTGTCGTCAGAAGGTCAGGGAAGGGAAGACATACCAGACCAAAGGGCGCCGTGTCCTTTTGTCACATGACGACATGAAGGTATCACGCTGGATTGAGGGCTGCCTGGTGACCACATAGTGCACCGGTGTCAATGTCCACTTGTCCACTGTGTCCTCTATGTCCTCTGGCCTATGTGTCCTCTATCCACTGTGTCCGCTGTCCTCTGTGTCTTCCGTCCTCTGTCCACTGTGTCTACTTTCCTCTGTGTCCACTGTCCTCTGTGTCCTCCATGTCTTCTGTCCACTGTGTCCTCTGTCCACTGTGTCTTGTGTCCTCTGTCCTGTGTGTCCTCTGTCCAATGTGTCCTCTGTTTTCTGTCCTCTGTGTCCTCCATGTCTTCTGTCCACTGTGTCCTCTGTCCACTGTGTCTTGTGTCCTCTGTCCTGTGTGTTCTCTGTCCACTGTGTCCACTGTGTCCTCTGTCCACTGTGTCCTCTGTCCATTGTGTCCACTGTGTTTTCTGTCCACTGTGTCCTCTGTGTCCTCCATTTCCTCTGTCCACTGTGTCCTCTGTCCACTGTGTCTTGTGTCCTCTGTCCTGTGTGTTCTCTGTCCACTCTGTCCACTGTGTTTTCTGTCCACTGTGTTTTCTGTCCACTGTGTCCTCTGTCCATTGTGTCCTCTGTCCAATGTGTCCACTGTTCACTGTGTCCTCTGTGTCCTCTCTGTCCACTGTGTCCTCCATGTCTTCTGTCCACTGTGTCCTCTGTCCACTGTGTATTGTGTCCTCTGTCCATTGTGTCCACTGTGTTTTCTGTCCACTGTGTCCTCTGTGTCCTCCATTTCCTCTGTCCACTGTGTCCTCTGTCCACTGTGTCTTGTGTCCTCTGTCCTGTGTGTTCTCTGTCCACTGTGTTTTCTGTCCACTGTGTTTTCTGTCCACTGTGTCCTCTGTCCATTGTGTCCTCTGTCCAATGTGTCCACTGTTCACTGTGTCCTCTGTGTCCTCTCTGTCCACTGTGTCCTCTGTGTCCTCCATGTCTTCTGTCCACTGTGTCCTCTGTCCACTGTGTCTTGTGTCCTCTGTCCTGTGTGTCCTCGGTCCTCTGTCCACTGTGTTTTCTGTCCACTGTGTCCTCTGTGTCCTCTGTGTCCTCTGTCCAATGTGTCCACTGTGTCCTCTGTGTTTTCTGTCCACTGTCCTCTGTCCTGTGTGTCCTCTGTCCAATGTGTCCACTGTTCACTGTGTCCTCTGTGTCCTCTCTGTTGACTGTGTCCTCCGTCGACTGTGTCCACTGTGTCCACTGTGTCCTCTGTGTCCTGTCCACTGTGTCCCCACAGTTGTCTTCCACAACGTATGTTTTCTTCATATAATCCCTAATTATGTCCGATTTGCTCCCTTTCCAATGCAGTATCAGTGTTTTCTTCCTTTATATAATTGGGGTGACACAACCCCCCCCCCCCCCCCGCCCCCCCCCCCCCACATCTGGCCTTTCATATTATGACAGGTATTTGTTTTGACTTTGTGTCTTACTTTAAAGTCATTTGTGAAAGTTTATGAAAAAGTGTTTTCCCCTTCATGAGTTCTCTCTTTTTTGTTGCATGTTTGTCACATAAAGTTTCAGATCATCAAATCCAATCCAAAGCCGCACGGCTCTGATTGATAAGGTGTTCCTGTAAGGACACACTTGGTGTTGGAACCGTCAACCTCAGCCTTCCGCTTAGGCTGTCTGTGCTTTGCCTTCAACCTTTCATCCACGGGTGGAACGTTCAAGGACAACCCCAACTCCCTGGCCGTCTCTTTCAGCAATTCCCCGCTTCTTTCTCGCGCTGTCGTGCTGAAAGAGACATTTTATTGAAACTAATTGCACGTCTCTCCGGGGAGCCCAATTGTCCCGATGCCGGACTAGGAAAACACACCACGTCGCCGTAATTAGACGTGGGGGAGGGCACTCACATCACTTCTGTCTGCAGTATTGAGTTACTGCCGTCCAGTGAATACGGAGACTTTGGGGGGGGGGGGGGTCAACAAGAGGCTCCTGGATATTTTCACTAAATAAGTTATTATGGGAGGACCACACTCGTTGACAGCCTGGCTTTGCAGATCACTACGCCACTTTAACCCCGCCTTCTTTGTGTACGTTGTGTTGTCAGGCAACAGGAACTTCTGTCAATGTAAGACGGTTCCACTCGTTTGTCTTTACAGGGAACGCCACGAGCAGCTCATGGGGTATCGTAAGAGAGGACCAAAGCCCAAGACCCTTCTGGTCCAGGTAGGATTGCAGCGCTTTGACTATCGATGACATCGACACAAGAACTGCATGTCGATGCGCCTTCACTTGGAATTAGTGGTGGGCAAAACCGTTCATTTCAGCGAACAGGATCGTTCATTTCGGTCAGTCATGTCGTGTCGAGTCAGTTTGTTCGCATTTGTTCCGACTCAAACCCTCACCAGCTAGTGCTGTGTCGGTCATGAACAAACCGGCCGGCGGACTGAACGGGTATTTTATGTGCGGTTCATTTGTTCACAAAAAAGAACTAGTTCTTTTGACCTGTTGTTCACGAACGCCACACCACTACTCAGAATCAAAACATGGCGGCGGTAACAAGTTTCAGTGAGTCCGGCCAGAAGAAAAGATTTCGCAATTATTGTTATTGTTGTTATTATACTTTATTGATATGGGCAGATCATTTAGAAATATATATTTTTATTAATCTGTGCATGTGTTTGTGGTTTTATGTTTTCAGGGACTAATCGGGACTTTCAGGGATTAATCGAAAAACTATTTTCTAGATTAATCGATTACAGAAATAACTGTTTAATAAAGATATGCAGATATGCATCGTTTTTCTGTCCTTGTTAGACCAAGTTTGTGCTGCATAATTTTGTACTTTCTTAAAAGTAATGTTAACCTTGCCTGGTCTCGTGACACCACCTGATGTACTAGCATGTGTTCTTCTATGTGTTCTTGTCCAGGTTCCTTCTTTTGCCCGGAGATCTCATGTCCTTGCTGACCTTCACGAGTCCTCCCAGGATGAAGACCGCTGTCACAAGACCGGCTCCGTTCAGAAGTACCATCTGAACCGCAATAAGCATCATCAGTACCATCCTCTGAGCCGGGACGACCAGACCGAGCGGCACACCAACGCCAAGAACGTGTACTATCGGCTCAGCACGAAGAAGCGCCGCCATTTCCAACCGGGCCTGAACTCACCCGGGTCCAGGGACGTCAACAAAGGGTACAACTTTCCGCCTGTGCTGCAGCAAAAATGGTTCCAGGACAAGACCTCGGGTGTCCTCACCAAAGTCAAGGACATCACCATGGAGCTGAAGAAGCTCCCAGCAGACCTCAACGGTCATAAAGAGCCGGAGAAGGCAAAGCAGAAGCATCATAACGTTGTCAGTGATGGGAAATTAAAGATAGTAAAAAACAAAAATAAAAATGGACGCATCGTTATTGTCATGAGCAAATACATGGAAAACGGAATGCAAGCGGAAACGGTTCATAGCTCAGAAGCCCAATCTGGTGAGGAACCGTCACAAGGAACACACAACACGGAACGTCACCTCCAGAAGATGAAGCTGGTCAGAGAACTTGGCCTCATTAGCGGATTTGCAAAAACGGAACAAGCCGCCTCCGATTGGGGATTTACAGGAGAGTGCTCCCAAAAAAAGGAGCAGTCTGCCAAAACGGAGAATTCTGGAATGGAAACGGATCAACATGTTGAGGTCAGAGGTCAAACGGATCAGCCTTTCCATCTGACAACCGAGCCTAATCGAGTCTCTTTGCCTCTGGACGCCGGAGCGACCTCCTTCACGGACAGGAAAAGTTTTCCGGGATTAAAGCGACACCTTCCCGACGCTGGCAGCGAACGCCACGGCGGCACCAAGAGGTTTGGGACCGTTTCCCGTATGGCGTCCTCGCACACGGAGCAAAATGGCTGCGAATACGCCGCTCAAGAACAGCCCATTGACTTGAGCATCATCAAGCCCAAGCCTGCGGCGAGCCAGCCGGAACCGCATGGACAGGAAGCGTCGCGGGAACGCACGCCGCCGCCGGAGGAACAAAGTGAAAGTGAAAACACCGCAAACGCAGACGCTCTTAAGCCTTTCCATGGGAATATCATTATCACGGACATTACCGCAAACTGCCTCACGGTTACCTTCAAGGAGTATGTGACGCTTTAACTGGGTTAATTGAGTTAACTAGATTAACTGGACCTCCACGCACGTTTTCAAAAGGCAACTTTTTTTGGCCTTTGAACCTCCAGCCAGGGTGAAGATCTTCAAAAAGTCCAACCGCCTTCTGCGTTTTGTGTATGGACTTGTATCATAATCATAAGGGTGACCCCACAACTTCATCACTTCCGAACCGATACCGATATCGATCCGATATCGGCTCCGTTCAAACCTACTTTGAGTTCAGTAGCGTCGAAAATGCTTGAGGTTGGTATGAGGAGAACGACCCATCCACAATCCTGAACACGTCTTTCTCTTGTCTGTGCGTTCTAAAGATTAAAAACGGATATAAAAAGAGGCAGCTAAGAATGCACGTAATGGGACGCACCCATTCCTTCTGGAGTAAAACTTCAACATTGCTCCACTTAGATTATGTCCGTCCATCCTTCTTATGCCGCTAATCCTCACAAGGGTCACAAGGCAGGGTCCATCCTGGACTGGTCTCTGAAATTTCGAGTGGCCAATCAACCGTTTTTTAACGACAGAACACAAGCTAGTAAGTTATTGAGTTGGGGGGGGGGGGGGTTCCTGCAGTAGAAGATCATATAAAACCTGTTTTTATAAGCTTAATAAAGCTGAATAAATAGTACTCTACACTGGTCACTAGGTGGCAGTAATGGTGGCTGACACACAAGCACCAGGCTACTGATGCCCGCAACAACAGGATTTTATTGCAGGTTTGAATGATCCCAGGCACAACAGTCCCTAATCCGAGTCACTGTTGACTTAACTTTCTGTCTAAAACAGGGGTGGGCAAACTACGGCCCGGGGGCCACATGCGGTCCATCAAGTGTTTGAATCCGGCCCGGCAGAATAATAAAATGTTTGCAAAAAGTCGACTTTCTGATTTCACATGTGAGTTTTAGACTCAAGCGGCGGCTGCTATGCTAACATGCTAACAAGCTGTGGGTTCGGAGTCCATGTGGAATTAGTTTTGCAGCGGCGCCGAGAGCATTCTCCGCGTGATAACGGTCACAAATCTATACGCCAGATGAGCCGCGGAATCCATCTGCTTCAGACCACCAGCTGGGTGATCTATCGTGCGGCCTTCCACACATCTGGTCAGGTCAGACAGTGATCAACGATGAGCTTTTCCTAACTATGCACATACTACGTAGTATATACTAGGGGTGTCACAACATGATATTTTAACTATATTGCAATATACTTATTTCATTTTCAATACGGGACGCTCTGCTGTGCTCTGTGTGTATGCAAGCAGCCCCGCCTCCGCCCGCTAAGACAAAGACATTGTATGACTAACAAAAGTGCACATTCTGTAGCAAGTGGCTGAAAACAATGCACAGAGTGAACTCTCTTCCTGTTTGTTTGGAGACAAGAGACCAAGAAAACAAATTAAGTTCATTTTCATTTACTGCGGAATTGATTCAGGAGACATTTTGTTTGCTGAAGGACTTGAATCTAGCGAGATCTTGTGACACTTACTCCTTCGTAATGTGTCGCGTTTGAGCAGTAAAAAGCATCCCAGCACCGCCTCGGCTATACAGAGTTTTTGTGTGCTAAGTAAACATCTTTTGTGGTAATAAAATGTTTGCAAAAAGTCGACTTCCTGATTTCAGATGTGAGTTTTAGACTTAGTCTTACATGGCGGCCTCTATGCTAACATTGTGGTCAGATAGATTGAATATGCGTTCTAGTTGCATTACCGAATATCGATATAAATATATACTGAAATATCCATATTGTCAGTTCCAGCTCTTCATGCTCTGGAATCCATTTTGATTTTTTTTCGCAATTTTGAATTTTTGTCTCCTAATTTTGCCTCTTGATCTCATACAAATTAAGATGTTGTTTTTTTCCAAATCAGGTTGCAGAAAAAAATATAAGAAAAATAAGTCACAATATTATGCGAAAATATAGCAGTAAAAAAGTGGAAATTGAAAAAAAAATATTTCATGACAATAAAGGTAAAATATGAGAAAAAAGTTGCAATTCAGCGCTAAAAAACTTCTAATATGAAAAAAAATAAGATTGAAAAAATACATAATTTTAGTAGCATAGAGACTTTTTTTAGAGTTGAAGTCTTGTGAGAAACATTTATTAATTCATTCATTTTCTACCGCCTATCCTCACGAGGGTAGCCGGCGTGCTGGAGAGGAAATATGAATATGAATATGGATATGAATATGAGTATATGAAATAGGCATAAGCTGAATTTGCAAAGTATGCATCATAAAGGAAATCACTGGTATCGCACGTGACTCATGAGGACACAAAGTGCCATCCATACAGGAGACTTGGAGGAGGGGTTGTCACGTGACGGTCATGTGACCACCCAAGGCTGTGGCTTCCCAAGATGGCGGTCTGTCAGGTAAACTAGCATATTTTTATGGCAACTAAAGCTCGTTTTTTAAAAACTATTCGAATCCCATACCAGGGCGTCGTGTGTTACATTAGACCTTATGTAGTTTGTGGAGACATCCATCATTATTTTATTCAATTGTCAGTGAAATTAGAGGAATAAAAACGTGTGATGTCGTTATTTCAAATGAAATAATTCAAAAGCGATGTGCTTTATTGATATTTTGCTGTGGCTCAACAAAAGCGCGGGTGTAGATAAAATGGCTGCCCTCTAGTCTGTGCTGCCCAAGAGGGAAAAAAGACGCCTCGCAGCAGCTGCAACCGGATCACTATTTCATGTTTGTAGGCCAAACAGCTGCTGGTCCGATGAAGAAACGACGCTTCTTCATGGTCCTAATCATGAGATAAAAAGTCGAAATTATGAGATCCAAACTTTGCACTTGCCCCGTCGTTTGGGTCATTTAACTCGTAATTATGACTTAATCTCATTATGACTTAATCTCATAATTCTTTTTATCTCGTGGTTAAGATTTGTTATCTCATAATTTCGACGTTCTAACTCTCATAGTTAGGACTTTTTAATCTCGTAATTTCGATTTTTCGTCATAACTACTTTATGTCCTAATTATGATTTACCTCGTAATTGTGACTTTAATCTCCAATTTCGTTTTTTAAATCTCATATTTATGATTTATCTCCTAATTTCGACTTTTAGTGTCATATACATGACCTTTTTCTCAAGATTTCGACTTTTTGTAATATTATAATTAATACAATGAAGTCATAATTATGACTTAATTATGTGGTATTTCATAATTATGACTTAATTCCCAATGTTAAATCCCATAAATATGAATTTAGCTCATAATTTTGACGTTTTTACCTCTTGACTTTTTGTCTCATAATTTCAACTTCGTATTCAACAATTATGACTTATGTCATAATAGGGACTTTTTATGTCGTGATTTTGACTTTTTTAAATCTCGTAATTATGACATTTAGCTCATAACTATGAATTTATCTAATAATTTTGACTTTTTGTCTCCTAATTTGTACTCTTTACACCATAATTATGATATTTTATCTGGTAAATTCGACTCTGTGTCGTATTCATTCATTTTTTTTATCTTGAAATTCGACTTTTTCTCATGCTTTCACTTTTTTGTCTCATAATTAGGACTTTTCAGAGAATTATGACTTTTTAGAGAATGTGAAAAGTGAAGGATTTGGGGGCCAGTTTGGTATTTTGTTTCTAAAAAGCTAAACTCAATCCAACAACCTAAAATGTCCAGAGAAAAAAAATCATATTCTATCCAGGAAGATGTTGCCACTTTAACCAAAGTAAAATTGTCATCTTTGACAAATGATGTTGGGGAAAAAAGGAACATGCATGCAATAAAGATATTGTAAAGATAATGTAAAGATATTCATAACACGAAAGGAAAATGTACAAAGATTATTTTAATATTAGTTGAAACATTTTGAAAATTAGAAATAAAACGGGGAGGGAAAAAGAGCGAAGATGATAGGGAAGTTTGGAAAATTAATATTTTTTCACGTCCAACGTCATCATCAGTACAGAAAAAACGTAAATATGTTTCAATAATTCACCTCTCGGATGCTGTATTTTCCGTTTTTTGCTTCTATATTTTTAGTATCTATGCAGTCAGCTACATAAATAGTATTTATATGCAGTATGTGCTGTTGTTCGTTTGATCGTTTTTTATTTTTAACGTCTGAAACTTGAATGTCCTCACTGCGGGTGTAATTGACAACAAAATAAATAGTAACTCATTATTTTACAAATAAATGCCGCATAAAGAAAATACGAAAAGCCTTTCCAGGCGTACTTTATATATTGTTTAAAATGTTTATCATATATAAATCCAACTGTCCTTCCGGTCGCCTGCTTTACGTTTACTTATATTGACAGCACATTAATATGCAATTTAATTCATGTTTGTTCGGAGTGTAAAATGATGTGAACGATGATGGAAACACGGCACCAAACAACAGAAACGCCGTAATTTCATATATGGGCTCAGTGAAAATAGACGTTTCAATCATAACCGTAAAAATCGGTTTAGTTTTGTTTCGTAAAAGCATGTTTATTAATTAATAAGACGTTCTCAAGCAATGAAGCAGCGAAATAGATCCAACATGGCCCCGGCCCCTTATTTAACAGGCGGGCTAATAACTAAGGGGCGGGGCTTAAAAAAACAACAACACCCATTGGACCGGGCGTTCGCATATGTGTCGACGTATGAAGACGTCGACCAATCAGCGTTGTCACGTACTGCGGTGCCCATGGCAACGAAACGCTGACGTATTCTTCTCGACCGAGGGAGTATTATGGTCTGTCGGGAATTCAGAGTAGCTGGGTCTGGAGGTGGAGGCAAAGATCTGCCTCGCTAGCGCTAGGAAGCTAACGGTAGGTCGCACTGGAGTAAACATGGAGCTGTCTGCCGTCGGGGAAAGGGTGTTCGCCGCCGAGTCTATCATCAAACGTAGGATAAGGAAGGTATGTCGACGAGGTGAACACACACCGATCTGACAACCTTAACCGATCAGATTGTTTGAATTGCTTTGGACTGCGAGCTAACCATGTGACGTTTGTGTTTGTAACGGCACGCAGGGGAAGATCGAGTACCTCGTCAAATGGAAAGGCTGGTCTCCCAAGTAAGTCCGTACTACGTTAGCCAACACCTAGCTACACCGCCGTCCTCCATGCAGCTCAGGCTACCGCCACGCCGTGCAGTCGACCCCTCGCTTCCCCAATGAATCCTCTTTTTTCGCCTCTTTCAGATACAGCACATGGGAACCGGAGGAGAACATTCTAGACGTCCGCCTGTTTGCCGCCTTTGAGCAGAGGTACGTGACCCCTGCTCGTGAGCGGAAACTTCACCGTAAAATGTCGTCATTCGCACTTTGCCCGGCTGACATTTCACCCCCGTTACCGAACAGAGAACGCGAAAGGGAGCTGTACGGGCCCAAGAAGAGAGGCCCGAAACCCAAGACGTTTCTGCTCAAGGTAAATGGAAATGTACTTTATTACGTCAATGTGTCTGACGCCTGCCTCACGTGGGTTCCTCACGCGCTTCAATGGCAGGTGCTGCTAATGTTGCTAAGTGTTATTAGCATAACAATGTGACGTTTTCTTGCTCGTTCAACCACATATGATTTTATTCAAGAAATACGTCTGTCTCTTAAACATTTCTTAACACAATAAAATAGCATTTTATTTTTTTGCTCACATTTTAACGTGAAACATTACAGAAATCCTAGTGTTAAGACATTCATAATATAAAGGTTGTATGTATTTTAATCTATTTTCTAGACAGTGCCAGCTGCCCTTTTGATAATTTCTATATCAGACATCAAAACTCCATTATTACTGAATAATACTATTGGAATGTTAACAAGTAAACTTCCCTCCTTTTCATCAAATAGTTAGCTAGCCAATTCTGCAAAGGAAACACTTATTATTAGATTATTATTACAATTAGACACTTACTCAGCTGTAAAATTGTCGTTTTTCCTAAGAAATATGTGCATTTGATGTCAAAAAATATGATATGGTTGTCAGGATAATACATTTAAAAATAGATGGCTTTCATAGCTCTCTGGGCCAAAACAGTCCCGATCCCTGTCTTAAGTGTTGACTTGCTTAAAGATGAAAACTTGCATGTTTTTACCATTTTAAATTTCCTGAAAATAATTACTCGTATTGAGTATTTTGTAGTAAAGTCGTCAATAACGCTAAAATCAGCGAGATATCCAATATCCCAGAGCTGTATGTGAAAAGTGAGTCGTCAGTCGTTGGTTTGCTGACCTGAAGTTGACCTTGGTGTAAATTGCAGCATGTCTTGGTGAGCAGGGTCAGTGGAAGTTCAGAGGTGAACGCTGGGTCCAGAAAGGAACTTGCTCCTCTAATTGTCTCGTTTTATTGCGCCGTCATGAACTTTATTGCACTTTTCAAGCTTTCAAGTCCTCCGCGCTGCAAATTTAAACTCAAGTACAATGACAACACACAAGACATTTGTGACGCTTTGACCTGCATGGCTTTCTCATAGGCTCAGGCCAAAGGCTCCGCCAAGTCTTATGAGTTGAGGCATGAAGCAGTGCGAGGAATGCACATCGCCTACCAGACCCCAGAGCCTGCTGTGACCCCGAGGGCCAGAGAGGGCCTGCGAGCTGTCGTTCCCACCATTTTCCCACCCAGCGCTGTTAACCGAGGAGACGCCGTACACGTTGGGGCGCTGGCACTGCCCCTTGAGCACCGCCAGGCCCTGCGGCAACCCAACACTGGCAAGAGAGGCCCAAAGCCCTTGCAGTCTCTGCATTCCAGCAAGAGAAAAACCGAGGAGCATGCCGGAAACAGGCCTCACAAGTTGCTGAACGTTCAGAACGGTGAAGGTAGGAGGTCGTTTTGCCACAAATACCCTGAGAACCACGGCCATAAACTCCATCATAATCGTCATCATCATCATCATCGGTCGCACAAGTGGGGAATGAGCGCTGGGGGGGCCTACAAGCAGCCCTACTCCCACCGCGACGCACACAGGACTAAGAACTGCTACCTGGCACCCGAACACTCCTCGCAGCAGCACCCGCCCGTGGAGAAGCCTTACTTCCTGGACAGGCCTTCCCCGACCCGGCTCGATGACGACTTGGACCAAGTGACGTGGCGGCCTGCTCTGCGCAGCGTGGAGCAGGTCCTGGTGACGGATGTCACCACCAACTTGCTGACTGTCACCATCAAGGAGAGCAGCACCTCCAAAGGCTTCTTCAAGGACAAGAGATGACGTGGAAGGATTCAGCATCATCCGGTGTCGGGACTCAAACCTTTTCTTCTGAGGACCCTGTAAAGTTGAAGGATTTGATACTTTTTGTACATTTAAAGATGCTAAAAGCAATAAGCAATTCAATGTAGGTACTAAGCTATCTGAACAAAACATTCTAGATTTGTCTTATGAAGCCAATTAGTTTGTTATCAGTTATCATTTCTATGTTTAGAATATGTTGAAGGCTGATTTTTTTTAAAAGGCCCCTGGGCTGCACTTTGGACACCCTGGTGTATTATATACATAAAAGCAGAATATGTCATGTACATAGATATATTTGTACATACAGGTTAATGTACTTACCACAATTTTACATCAGGATTTATTTTTCAAAATTGGACTAAAATGAAAATCTAATGTTTTTCATCCCTTCTTTGTGTTGGTATAGTTTGCTATAATTTAAAATGTTTACACTGTTTCCTAACGGCTTCCTTTTTTGAGGATCTTTCAAAATAAAATGTCCCTACAATTTGTGATGAAAAGTTTGAATCTTTTTTTTAAAGTCTGGATATGCAATATACATTCATTAGACTAACAAAAAAATCTTAAATTACATCATTCTTAAAGGTTTTGTTTTCAAAAGTATAGCTATCATTAAAATGAACGATATATATGTGTATGATTGTAATGTAAATTAAATGTCCAGACTTTCGCAGATGCCGAATATTAAAAAGACCCAAACATTTGTAAATTGTATGAAAATCCTAACTACACTTTTTTTGTACTAACTGCTATTTTACACAATGTGCTTTTACGAGGTTTTTCAATAAAAAAAAACATTTCTTCTGGTTCATATTTTAATTGGAGACTCGCTTTGTCGTGTGACGTCATCACATAAACGCCTTGCAGGGGAATTAAGGTAACATTTGGATTGATTTTGTGAATAAGTCATGTTTACAAATAACTGGTGTTTCCGCACTGTTTGGGACAGGCCTGTTTCTTTTTAAAGTCAACTCGTGCGCTTATGAAATAATCGGATAAATCATTTCGTTCCAATAAAATGTTTATTAACCAAATGTATTGACCACATAAAATAATTAGTTGACGCACGCTGTATTCTAAGATGCCGGTAAATATGTAACACATACACATATTCGTCATATATAGAACTAACTACAAAGGCATGCATTGTGACAAACTAACGCCTTTAAAGATATCATTTCCTGTCGTCACACATTTCGGGGTCCGTTTTTCTTTTGCCATCATTTTGGTCGCGTTGGTCGTTCGTCTGCAAAGATAAGAGAAACAAATCGAAATATTAAAATGTTGAATCATATCATATATTGACATGCAAACTGTGTTCTACGTAACTTTGAGCTGGACTTGAACTCGTCAAGTCCCCCACGTGATGTGGAGGAAACGTTCTGGGAGTGCTTGTCACGTGACCACAGCAAGCCATGGCTGCTGTCTAAAATCAGTTCTACCCACGGAGGGCCGAGGGAGAGAGTCTTAACGCAGTTGTGGATCACCCACAATGCATTGCAGGGGTGCAGCAAGAACAATACATCCACGGGGTGGCGGTAATGAACATCAAATAAGAAGATGCATCGACTTTGACTACTTTTACAGTGGCAACAATTTATAAACAAACAAACCTATAACGACAACTACAGTAAAAATTAATAACACGACATTTAAACAAACAACCCAACCTTTTGAATTACTTAAAACATTTTCCAGAAGTGAAAACATAACGCTTATTATTATTATTACTATTTGTAAGAAGCAGTATAGCGCGAGACCTAATGGGTGCGTTCCATTTCTACTCCCACATCACTCAGCAAGTGACCTCTGCATGACGTCATCAATAATATCATACCAGGTGCACGGGGCACGTCAACGAGGGCAAATCAAACTCCTATTGGAACGCAGCCTGTGGCTCGGCTGTCCCAAAATGCTAGCGTGTCTGGTAAGCTAGCTCATTTATTATTTGCCAGTGAACATTTTAACAAATATGAAGATTTAATGGAAAACAGCACTTGTTTTTGGAATTTTTGCCCATCCTACACAATTGAGTTTTTCTCTTTTCTGTGCTTTGTAAAGATATAAAAACATAACCAAGCTACAGCGAAATTGTTGTTGTTGTTGGCGTAGTGACACCTCGCCACACCACAACAGCTAGCTGCTAATGCTACATATTCTTACATATACATCTTACATTGTTGTTGTGTGTATGCATTCAACGTGTATTTGACGAGGACCTTCGTGATGATGCTCATCACCATCAGACAGGGTATCCGTAGTTCCTGTCACAGCGCGGGTAGCAGTGAGGGTTGAGCCAGTGCTCCATGTTGGTCTCCTGTGCCCTCTGGTCCAGAGCCTGCATGTGGATCATGTGCTCCTGAGGATCCAAAGAAGACAAATAAACCTCATTCATTATCACAAGACAGCAGATGAATGAGAAAAATTTGGGGGAGTCAAAAGTGAAGCAATTCCCAAAGTAGATCCGCACCCTCATTGGCTCATCAGGATGTCCCGCCTTCCTCGGCCTTTCCTGCCTCTTGCTACGGAGGAGCTGCTTAGCGAAGCTCTCCTTGATGATGGGGTTGGCATCTAAGGGGGAGAGATACGAAACAACACATCACATTTTTACCTCTTGAACCGGGGGGGCGTCAACAAAGTGTGGCTGGTTTTTTCTCTAATCAGCCCGTGGCACAAGGAAACAGAAAAAAACTGCAAAAATGTGAAAATCTGCACTAATTTTGCAAGAATAAAGTCAAACGATTAAGAGTTACAAAAGAAAAAGTTTTCTAAATTTGTCAAAATATTATGGGAATAATAGTTAAGAAGAACATTTACGAAAAAACATGAAAAAACAGCAGTAAAAATGGGGGGAAAATATCAAAAACTGAAGTTGATAATCCATTGCCTTGGTTAATGTCATTAATCCGTTCTAAAAGGTTCGACTCAAACCAAAACAGACTCTAACCAAGGCAAATTTTCCCATAGAAAATGATTGTCCATTCCAAAACACCCAAAAATGTTTACACAAAACATTTTATTTACAATAATTCTACTTTTATAGTTTTAAATTGATGAAAAAATGGACAAATTAGTTTACAACTGAACATTTAACTTCACTTTGACCTACTTTTGTTGCAAAAAAAACCAGAACCATCAATCGCTCAAGTCTCCCAAGATTTTCATTGACTGCCAGATTTGGAGGGAATTTTGTGGTATCAAAGTAGTTCAAAGGAGAAAAGGTAGTTGATGGAGTACTCTTGCTAGTACACGGTCTCACAGAAAGTCAGATTTTTTTCAAAAGTCATTACAAAGATGCGTATTTTCCTCATTTGGGTGTTAAAAAAAATACTTGAGCATTGCAAAGGGAGCCACGACAAAGAGGCTGAAGAGCCACATGCGGCTCTGGAGCCGTGGGTTGCTGACCCCTGCCCTAGGGACAGTAAACAAGCGGGCAAATGCAAGGCAAGGCAAAGTTTGAATGTTTACTGAAAAATGCACTAACCGGGGCGGATGTTAACCGAGGTACCAATGTATTATGTATGCATATCTTTACAAAATATCATATCTTTACAAAATACCAAAGTGTTAAAGCTTCATCCTTTCATTTTCCACATTCATGCCCTAAAGTTTGTAGTCATATCAGTTTTTATTTTCATAATCTGGAACTTGGCTCAATTCTTGTTTGTTGCCTAATCCAGATGGTGTTCCTCTCACTGGAACCCGTGTTCCCGTGGGGATGGGGGGTAAGGAGGGGGGGGGGGTGGTGGTGGACTGTTTGCTGAAAAGTAACAACGTGTCCATTCTTCCTCCTCACTCCCCAGTGAGCCAGGCCATGCAGGAAAACATCTGGCAACGTGGCAAAAACACCAAGTACCTGTGAAAACTGCTATTTGCTTTTCAGCAAAGTCAGGACAAACTATTTGCTGCTCTTTGCTCTTCAACTACGTATAAAATAGACATGGACTTTACTGCAAATGTAGAATTAATACAATATACAAATATATATTAGTCTTCAATCAGTCCAGCGTGCAAATAAAATATCTATTTGAGTGTATAAACGACATGTTGGTTCCTACCTGCGGTGATGGTCAGAAGGACCACACACACCAGAAACACCAGCAGCGTCTTCATCTTCACCAACGTCTTCCAACTCCGGGATCTTTACTGGAGTCCTGGAGGGGTGAAGGGAGAACATCGCCTCCTCTTCCTCCTCCTCCTCTGCTGTGCCTCCTCCAAAATAGTGCAATCATAGCTCATATTAGTGTCATATAAAATACATCGCTATGCGTTATTACAAGTTTTTTACATATTTATATTACTTGCATATTTTTATGCATATTTTGCATCACTTTTGCATTTCCTCGAAAAGTGGGGTTTGTTAGTGTGCTTTATTTTCGCTCACTTTGTATCACTGCACAAGGCCAATTGTTGTGTGAGTGTTTACATGAACTGTAGAAGAAATATGAGAAGAAACGTCTCGAAAAATCTCCAGTAGATTGTTATGTAACAATGCTAACCCCAACCCTAAACCCAACCCTAATGCTAACGCTAGCCCCAACCCCAACTCTAATGCTAATGCTAACGCTAACCCCAACCCTAAACCCAACCCTAATGCTAACGCTAGCCCCAACCCCAACTCTAATGCTAATGCTAACGCTAACCCCAACCCTAAACCCAACCCTAATGCTAACGCTAGCCCCAACCCCAACTCTAATGCTAATGCTTATGCTAACCCCAACCCTAAACCCAACCCTAATGCTAACGCTAGCCCCAACCCCAACTCTAATGCTAATGCTAACGCTAACCCCAACCCTAAACCCAACCCTAATGCTAACGCTAGCCCCAACCCCAACTCTAATGCTAATGCTAATGCTAACCCCAACCCTAAACCCAACCCTAATGCTAACGCTAGCCCCAACCCCAACTCTAATGCTAATGCTAACGCTAACCCCAACCCTAAACCCAACCCTAATGCTAACGCTAGCCCCAACCCCAACTCTAATGCTAATGCTAACGCTAACCCCAACCCTAAACCCAACCCTAATGCTAACGCTAGCCCCAACCCCAACTCTAATGCTAATGCTTATGCTAACCCCAACCCTAAACCCAACCCTAATGCTAACGCTAGCCCCAACCCCAACTCTAATGCTAATGCTAACGCTAACCCCAACCCTAAACCCAACCCTAATGCTAACGCTAGCCCCAACCCCAACTCTAATGCTAATGCTAACGCTAACCCCAACCCTAAACCCAACCCTAATGCTAACGCTAGCCCCAACCCCAACTCTAATGCTAATGCTAACGCTAACCCCAACCCTAAACCCAACCCTAATGCTAACGCTAGCCCCAACCCCAACTCTAATGCTAATGCTAACGCTAACCCCAACCCTAAACCCAACCCTAATGCTAACGCTAGCCCCAACCCCAACTCTAATGCTAATGCTAACGCTAACCCCAACCCTAAACCCAACCCTAATGCTAACGCTAGCCCCAACCCCAACTCTAATGCTAATGCTTATGCTAACCCCAACCCTAAACCCAACCCTAATGCTAACGCTAGCCCCAACCCCAACTCTAATGCTAATGCTAACGCTAACCCCAACCCTAAACCCAACCCTAATGCTAACGCTAGCCCCAACCCCAACTCTAATGCTAATGCTTATGCTAACCCCAACCCTAATGCACTTTTCTGGTCAAAAAACAAAAAAAAAAACTCACACTCACGCTTCAAGGACCTAAGAAGCACCCAAAATTGGCATAAAATGCCAGAGTTTGAATTTGGTGATTTTTGACAAAAAACGTAAGGGGTTAGTATGTCGTTTTTTTTTTTTTCATTTTTTTCAACTTGCTGTCAATGCACTAACCCCTAACCCTAACCTTAAATCCAATCCTAATGCTAACGCTAGCCCCAACCCCAACCCTAACCCCAACGCTAACCCTAACCCCAACCCCAACCCCAATCTTAACCCAACCCTATAACCTCAACCCTAACCCTGATAACCACTCTATATATTTTCATTTGAAAGCTGTGGAGAACATACATGTCATTTGTTATTGTGTACTGCCATCTAGTGGTCACTTTAACTTATTACAACAACACAAATCTTTGATTAAAATGAGAGTAGAGTCGACTCAGGATGTCGCCCTAAACGGGCTCCTAACATTGGACACTTTTACTAAATATCCCCCCATGACACGTGACACTTGGTACAGCTTATCTACTGGAAACCTCCCCGAACTCGGCCGCAAGCTTTCAACGCTACCAAGCCCGTACCTGACCCGAACCATCTAACCCTAACCTGAACCCTCTAACCCCAACACTAACCCCATAACACTAGTGGTTCAGGTACTTCCTACCAGACCTGATACATAGAAGCCATCTGTGTTGACAATTTAGCAACACGGTAGCTATATTTAGCAAGTCGGGGGGCGCATTAAAAATGAAAGACAGAAAGTGTTTCTTGCATCATACATTTATTCTGTCATAAATACGTACAAGCGGCCAACAAAAGTAAAGCCTCCTACCATGACCAAGACCAAGACCAAGACCAAGACCATGACCAAGACCAAGACCAAGACCATGACCAAGACCATGACCATGACCATGACCATGACCATGACCAAGCCCAAGACCAAGACCAAGACCATGACCATGACCATGACCATGACCAAGACCATGATCAAGACCAAGACCAAGACCAAGACCATGACCATGATCAAGACCAAGACCATGACCAAGACCATGACCAAGACCAAGACCATGACCAAGACCAAGACCAAGACCAAGACCAAGACCATGATCAAGACCAAGACCAAGACCAAGACCAAGACCATGACCAAGACCAAGACCAAGACCATGACCAAGACCAAGACCAAGACCAAGACCAAGACCAAGACCAAGACCAAGACCAAGACGAAGACGAAGACGAAGACGAAGACGAAGACGAAGACGAAGACGAAGACGAAGACGAAGACGAAGACCATGACCATGATCAAGACCAAGACCAAGACCAAGACCAAGACCAAGACCAAGACCAAGACCAAGACCATGACCATGACCATGACCATGACCATGACCATGACCATGACCAAGACCAAGACCAAGACCAAGACCAAGACCATGATCAAGACCAAGACCAAGACCAAGACCAAGACCAAGACCAAGACCAAGACCATGACCAAGACCAAGACCAAGACCAAGACCAAGACCAAGACCAAGACCAAGACCAAGACCAAGACCAAGACCAAGACCAAGACCAAGACCAAGACCAAGACCAAGACCAAGACCAAGACCAAGACCATGACCATGACCATGACCATGACCATGACCATGACCATGACCAAGACCAAGACCAAGACCAAGACCACGAAAGCTGCATAAACCCCCCCATAATGCAACCCAACCCCCGATCAGCAACAGATCCATAAGCCTGGCAACGCCTCACCTTATTTGGGCGTGTCCATCATGGCTTCCAACCTTACTGGCATGACTGGAAAATCCCACCTGACATGTTTTCCACACGGGGGGGGCATCATGAGGCTTCGGTGGACCAATGGAGCTTCAGGGTTCAGGGTTATTGTTAGACGGTACCTTCAGGGTCCCATGAGGACTCGGGACAGACCCGATGAAGAACAAACCCACAGCCCTTCTTGGATGGTGGTGCTGGTTTTATTTGTCATCATACGCTGGAGCATATCACAATAAAATATGAAATGACATGAATATTTCATAGTGGAGCACTACAGCATTCAGGAAGCTGCCTGTCAATCATCTTTCCAGCCAATGGAACGCACGTGATTGGTGAGCCGGTGCGAGGCGTGCGCGTGTGAGAGTGAAGTTACGTCAGCAAGTGCGTTTGTGAAGACACCGAGGGACAAAGGATGTAAGTTGAGGCGGCGGTCGCCATGGTAACAACACGTAGCCGGGACACAAAGCCCGCCCTCTTCGCCGTGGCGGTCTCTAGAAGGCCGGCGCCACCGGTCTGTGTTGTTGCGTGAGCTTCTGGGGGTCCAGGGTTTCGGTGAAGGGCGGGGCCTGGTAGGGCTTGGTGGTCACGATGGTGGCGCCGTTGGCGATGGGGTAGGGCGTGGCACGGGCGTGGCCGGGGGCGGGGTCCAGGTGTTGCCATGTAAACAGGTTGGCGTGGGAGCCCGACAGAAAGCGACGGAGCGCGCTCAGAGTCAGAACCGCCTGTTGGTTGGCACGGCGCATTAGCGTGTTAGCATTAGCTCGTTAGCATACTGATGAGTACCACTGGTACTAAAGATACGCACCCACGTGAGAATGGAGAAGAAGCAGAACGCGATGGTCGCCCGGGCGGCGTCGGAGCCTTGCGACAGCGGCAGCTCATCGGGAGACGTCGCCTGCCACTGATTGGCCAGGAAGCAGAAGCCGACGAACCACAGGAAGCTGGCGAGGCCTGAGGGGGCGGGACCAAGAGGAAGCACCTCGTCAATAAATACGATTTGGAGCTAACGTCTTGTATACAAAATTCAAAAACAAATTGATGGCTATTAGGCTTACGGAACACATCACAGCATATCATAGCAACCCACTTATGTCATTAGCATAGGCAAATTAGAAAATGCTATCACATTGAAAACTTTCAAACCATTATCAACATTATTCGATAATCCTAATCAATCTTGCCCAAAAACGTTTTTAATATAATCGACGTTCTTTGATTGAGTTAAAATCCGTAGCGCAAAGGCGATGATATCAACTGCCGTTTTTGACGAGCAAAAGCTAAACTGGTAGCACGCACGATAGTCGGGATAATCTCCATCTGAAAAATGTCAAGATTTTTGACAGAATAAGAATTCTTTGATCGAGTTAGAAACCGTTAAGAACGGGCGATGATATCAACCGCCATTTTGTTAGCTCGCTGTTAGCATGTACCTTGGTTTGGACAATAGTATGAGTTGAAGTACTAATCCCGATCCATCTTCTTGCCGAAGAAGTGTCGGAGTTTTGCTAGTGTTCCATTTTTGAAGTGTTCTTTGATCAGGTTAGAAAGGGGCGATGATATCGACCGCCATTTTGTTAGCTCACTGTTAGCACGTACCTTGTTTTGGACGATAATGTGAGTTCGGTCTTCTTGCTAAAGAAGTCTGGGATTTTTGCTAGTGTTTTTTTTATTTTTGAAGTGTTCTTTGATCAGGTTAGAAAGGGACGATGATATCGACCGCCATTTTGTTAGCTCACTGTTAGCATGTACCTTGTTTTGGACGATAATGTGAGTTTCATCTTCTTGCTAAAGAAGTCTAGGATTTTTGCTAGTGTTTTTTATTTTTGAAGTGTTCTTTGATCAGGTTAGAACGGGGTTAAGATATCAACCGCCATTTTGTTAGCTCGCTGTTAGCACGTACCTTGTTTTGGACGATAATGTGAGTTGAAGTAATAATCCCGATCCATCTTCTTGCTGAAGAAGTCTAGGAGTTTTGCTAGTGTTTTTTATTTTTGAAGTGTTCTTTGATCAGGTTAGAATGGGGTTATGATATCAACCGCCATTTTGTTAGCTCACTGTTAGCATGTACCTTGGTTTGGACGATAATGTGAGTTCGATCTTCTTGCTAAAGAAGTCTAGGATTTTTGCTAGTGTTTTTTATTTTTGAAGTGTTCTTTGATCAGGTTAGAAAGAGGCGATTATATCAACCGCCATTTTGTTAGCTCGCTGTTAGCACGTACCTTGTTTTGGACGATAATGTGAGTTGAAGTAATAATCCCGATCCATCTTCTTGCTGAAGAAGTCTAGGAGTTTTGCTAGTGTTTTTTATTTTTGAAGTGTTCTTTGATCAGGTTAGAAAGGGACGATGATATCGACCGCCATTTTGTTAGCTCACTGTTAGCACGTACCTTGTTTTGGACGATAATGTGAGTTTCATCTTCTTGCTAAAGAAGTCTAGGATTTTTGCTAGTGTTTTTTTTATTTTTGAAGTGTTCTTTGATCAGGTTAGAAAGGGGAGATGATATCGACCGCCATTTTGTTAGCTCGCTGTTAGCATGTACCTTGGTTTGGACAATAGTATGAGTTGAAGTACTAATCCCGATCCATCTTCTTGCCGAAGAAGTGTCGGAGTTTTGCTAGTGTTCCATTTTTGAAGTGTTCTTTGATCAGGTTAGAACGGGGTTATGATATCAACCGCCATTTTGTTAGCTCACTGTTAGCACATACCTAGGTTTGGATGATTAAGTTATTCCGATGTTTATTATTATGTTTATTTTGTACCCGAGAAGACGAGGTCGAGCAGAACGGCGCGTCGTCGGTCCCTCAGGCTGCTCAAGGAGGGAAAGTAAGCGTCCAGGATGAGGAAGAAGATGCTGCCCAGAAAACAGGCCACGCCCACGGTGATGCCGTAGTTGCAGGCGTCGGCGTTGTTGTTGAAGACGCAGAGCAAGCGCTCGCTGCCAATGTTGATGTAGCCCTCGTTGACGATGCAGCTGAACACCACGATGGAGAAGACCTGCGGGAGGAAAAAAAAACAGTTGTCTGACTTTAGTGGGCGGGGCTTATGAAAGTACACGATAACAAACACACTCACTGCATACCTCCATTTAAAAAGTGTCATTTTAACACTAACATTAATATTATTCATCTTTAATACTACTTATTATCAAAAGTCCAATATTTTTAAAAGGATAAGCATTCTTTGATCGATGATATCGACTGCCGTTTTGTCACAGAATAACATGAAGTGCAAACACTTAACTGTTAGCATGCTAATTCGGATGACAGCACAAATTGAAGTGATAATCCCAATCTGAAAAAGTCCAACACTTTTAATAGAATAAGCATTTTTTTGATCGATGATATCGACTGCCGTTTTGTCACAGAATAACATGAAGTGCAAACGCTTAACTGTTAGCATGCTATTTCGGATGATAACAAAAATTGAATTGATAATGCCAATCTGAAAAAGTCCAAGACTTTTAATAGAATAGGAATTCTTTGATCGATGATATCGACTTCCGTTTTGTCACATAATAACATGAAGTGCAAACTCTTAACTGTTAGCATGCTATTTCGAATGATAGCAAAAAAATTGAAGTGATAATCCCTATCCAAAAAAGTCCAAGATTTTTGATAGACTAAGCATCCTTTGCTCGATGATATCGACTGCCGTTTTGTCACAGAATAACATGAAGTGCAAACACTTAACTGTTAGCATGCTAATTCGGATGACAGCACAAATTGAAGTGATAATCCCAATCTGAAAAAGTCCAACACTTTTAATAGAATAAACATTTTTTGATAGATGATATCGACTGCCGTTGTGTCACAGAATAACATAAAGTGCAAACACTTAACTGTTAGCATGCTAATTCGGATGACAGCACAAATTGAAGTGATAATCCCAATCTGAAAAAGTCCAACACTTTTAATAGAATAAGCATTCTTTGATCGATGATATTGACTGCCGTTTTGTCACAGGATAACATGAAGTGCAAACTCTTAACTGTTAGCATGCTAATTCGGATGATAGCAAAAAAAATTGAAGTGATAATCCCAATCCGAAAAAGTCCAAGATTTTTAATAGAATAAGCATTCTTTGATCGATGATATCGACTGCCGTTTTGTCACATGATAACGTAAAGTGCAAACGCTTAGACGTTAACATGCACGATATTTCGGACGATGGTGCAAGTTAAATATTACTTACTAATATTTAATTTTACAGACAGTGATTGATATTTTAGATGAACTGAATATCTCATAAACATTACAAATATTATGAAGAAATGACCAAATAATTCACTGTAATAATAATAATAATAATATAATATGATAATAACAATATTTTTGTCATATATAATATATCATATATATCATATAATGATAATAATATACTATAATATCATAATAAAATTATTATTATTATTATTATTATTAACATTTTCACTTTTTTCAAAATAAGTACTGAAATAATTTTTTAATAATTTTTAAATTTTTATTTATTTTTTACCAGCTATTTATCAGTCCAAATAACAATAATGGGGCATTTCATTCAACTGGAACTGCCACTGAATAATGAAGTAATTCACGCTTTTCCAATTAGAATTCCCGTTGCTCCCCGTCCGTGAACGCCACATCTGGAGACAAAAGAGGCTTTCAGGGCTACAAAATAAGCGCGTTTGCTAATCGATAGTCCAAGACGCCCCATAAATGGCAGTGAAATGCTCCTTTCACGCAGCATCGTGACGGTACGGAGACAAAGACAGGATCCACGCATGATGCAGGCCTCCTCCGCGGGACCAAGAGCAACATTGCAGATGCTCACCCACGACAGCAGCCTCAAGACGGTCCGAGGATGCGTGAAGAAAGCGACCGGGTCGAAGGCGATGTTCCCGGCTTTGGCGGCTCCGTAGGCGGCCGCTGGCTCCATCGCAGCCCTCTCCTCCCCGCTTTAGCGCTGCTGGCGTCGTCCTTTGACCGCGGAGAGAAGCAGACGAGGCGGCCACAGAGCAGCTGGATGCAGCCTCCTCTTCATCCTCCTCATACTCCTCCTGCGGGGTCGCTGTGACGTCACTCCGAAACCCTTTTGGCTTCGGTTGGTCTGGATTCATATCCATTTGTCTAATAATTACAGCACTTGTTGATTTCATGAATGCAGCCAAAATATTGTTAAGAAAACATAAAATTAAATAAATAGAATATAATAAATATAATTAATGTAGTTTAATAAATATAATTAAATAAAGTTTTTTTCATTTCAAGTCAAACTACCATAATAATAATTTTATATAGTTGTGTTGTCATTGATGAATATTTACATTTGTTTGATGATGTGATGTGTGAAGTGTGACAAAAAATGCAAAAAAAACACTTTTTCAAGATTTTCTTCTGATATAATAATAATAATAAAAAATATATATATAATTAATATAATTTAATAAATATAATTAAATAAAGTTTTTTCATTTCAAGCCAAATTACCATAATAATAATTTAATTTAGTTGTGTTGTCATTGATGAATATTTACATTTGTTTGATGATGTGACGTGTAAAGTGTGACAAAAAAATGCGAAAAACACTTTTTCAAGATTTTCTTCTGATATAATAATAAATAATAAAAAAATTATGAAGAATATCTAATTAAATAAATATAATTAAATAAATATATTTTATATAATTTAATAAATATAATTAAATAAAGTTTTTTTCATTTCAAGTCAAATTACCATAATAATAATTTTATTTAATTGTGGTCATTTTCAAGTGTGACAAAAAAATATGCATATTTCAATTCAAGATTTTTTTCTGATATAATAATAAATAATAAATAATCATAATGAATGGCATACTAATAATGAATAAAAAACAATAAAAAAATAATAATAAATAATAATAAAAATAAAATACAAAGTATTTAAAACTCACTGTTTTGATGTTTATTGTTTTTTTTTAACATAAATCTATAAAGCTTAAAGCTCATCTTTGGTCGCGTTGGATTTCTTCTTCTCCTCTTCGGCTTTCAAGGCCTCCCTGTACTTCCTCCTGTCGTCATCCTCCTTTTTTTAAAAAAGGTTTATTTTTAGCCACAAGGTTTTCTGTCATCGCGTCTCCCCTCTTCTTACCTTTATTCTGTCTTTTTTGGCTTTCTCCATCTCTCGATAGACGAAGTCAAGCAAGTCCTTCAGCTTCCTCTCGCCCGTGTAAATCAGCGCCTGTTGGGAAAACCATGTGACTTTGGCCTGAGACGATCCCGGTCGTGAACGTAGCGGGGACCGACACGTCATACTCGCTCAGCGTGAAGCGCCGGGAAGAGCCAGAACGACGGGTAGGCCCTCTGCACCGACATGTTGATGTCATTGGCCGAGGCATCCATGCGAGCGACGACCACATCGTCACGCTCCTCCAAGGCCCGGGCCAGCTCCTCCCACAGCGGGAAGACGCCGCGGGACTCTGGACTGTAAGGAACGTCTGAAATACATTCAACATCAATTTCATCAGGCTTCGCTACGCATCTTAATCCGCACGTGTCTACGTCATAAAACGCCATATTGGTGCACACATACATCTGTAAGGACCAGGACCCAATCATTCAAAACAGAAATCACAATTACTCAATGTTACTCATCTTACAAAAAAAACACAAAACTCATCATACAGCAGCTTAACACCTCAAAAGTATACCTGAGAATTTTTTTTATGGAAAATTACAATTCCTTTTAAAATTCATTCACACATTCATTGGAGGACAAGAGCCATAGAAAACGAACGGATGGCACTGCAATGCTGCCTATGTCCACCAGAGGGAGGCTGACGTGATTGCAGCAATGATGAACTAATGAATGCATTGCTCGGGCACAATGCATTATGGGAAAACTTTTTAAAAGAGTTGTTTTCCATTATGGCGGCATGGCGGTCGAGTGGTTAGCGCGCAGACCTCACAGCTAGGAGACCAGGGTTCAATTCCACCCTCGGCGTGTGGAGTTTGCATGTTCTCCCCGTGCATGCGTGGGTTTTCTCCGGGTACTCCGGTTTCCTCCCACATTCCAAAAACATGCTAGGTTAATTAGCCACTCCAAATTGTCCATAGGTATGAATGTGAGTGTGAATGGTTGTTTGTCTATATGTGCCCTGTGATTGGCTGGCCACCAGTCCAGGGTGGACCCCGCCCTTTTGCTCGAAGACAGCTGGGATAGGCTCCAGCACCCCCGCGACCCTCGTGAGGAAAAGCAGTAGAAAATGAACGAATTAATGTTTTCCCTATTTTGAACTCATATTGGTACATGTTTGTGTACTTGTAAGGTATTTGCTAATACTGGACTTTTAAAATCCAGAGTCCCGGAGCTGTGTCCCAGTACTTTTGTCCGTGTAGTATAATATTACCATGAATACTTTTCTGTACTTACAAAACAAGACAAAAACAGTCTTGTCGGGATGGAAGGCCACTTCCTCAAAAGTACTTCCTACTAACTCCTTCACTGGACGTTTGTCCCATCCTTCTGGTATCGGCTCGCTCTGCATCTTTGGCTGTCACACACACACACACATACACATGCACACACACACACACACACACACACCAGAACATTAGTTCCCATGACATGTACTTCTCTACATGAAGTTACCGTACCTTGGCTTTGCCGTCCAAGTAGGACTGGCAGAAGGTCTTGATGGTGTCCGCATCCAGCGTGTCAGAGGGCAGGTGGTAGGTCACATGATCCGTCAGGTTGACCAATCGCACCAGAGGGGCCTCGAAGTCTCGGACGCGGAAGTACTCCATCAGGCGGCCGTTACGCGGCTCAAAGACGTTCACCAGGACGAACAAAATCTGAGCACCGGAAAAAAGGAATGTTGGTGTGTGTGTGTGTGTGTGTACATGTGTGTGTGTGTGTGTGTGTGCACGTCGCCCTACCTTCATCCTGAAGGCCTCGGCGGCATGATGGAATTCTGAGTAAAGTTCTTGGAAATCCGCCGAGCTTTTGTTGACAAAAAGGAGGGCGTGGTTCAAAACGGGCGACGACAAAAGCCGAGACGCCGTCTGCATCGCAAACATTTTATAATAAAAATATGACCTAAAAATATCAAATACACATTCAATGCAATACCATGGAAGTAAATATGTACAATAAATATCCATACAAATATAATCAATGGTTATTCATTGTGTCAGAATTGTGCTGCCCCCAGGTGGATGTGTGTTGAAGTGCACCCTTCATCCGACACATTACCGTTCCCGAATATTCCGTAACTGGATCCATCTGGTAGACGGTGACAAACGTGATGAGGTCCTCAGCGGGGGTCTGAGGGGTCATCTGGAAAACCTGGACCAGCTCCGACCGTTTAAAAAGCAGCACGGCATCAAACGTGACGCCATATTTGCTGATGACGTCACTGTTTTGCGTCAATTCAAAGCTAACGTCTGGGAGGTTCACTGCAGCCGCGTAAAACGCCTGGACGCACTCACCGGTCAGGTCCTACACACACACACACACACACACACACACACACACACACAACACACACACAACAGTGTTACGCAACTGTGACAACGAGCCAATAGCAAGTAAAGAAAACGTTTTTACCGTAAAGAATCCGATCACTCGCGGCTCCTCGGAGCTCACCGATTGGCTCAGATCGGCGATGACGAGGTCGGCAGCAGACCCCGCCCTCCTTTTCAACCACGTCACAATAGAGGCGGAGCTCTGCGGAACTTTTTATTATCACAGATTGATTATAAAAACACTCGTTATAACGTTCAAAGCAGCAATAATTGGACAGGGAGGGGCTGTCATTTCCTCAATATGAAAACTCTCATTTAGGAAAGTTACATTCGGAACTGTAATAATGATTTGGGGTGCATGAGAAAGTGGAAAGGATCAAGGTACGTATGTCTTTATAAACAACATATTTATATGTCCGACACCATCTGTCACCATCAACAACAATTTATTTTACATATTTTCTTCAAATTTGAGGCTGCACGGTGGACGAGTGGTTAGCGCTAGGAGACCTGATTTCAAGACAGCTAGGATAGGTTCCAGCACCGCCCGTAACACTCGTGAGGATAAGCGGTAGAAAATGAATGAATGAATGAATGAAGGAATGAATTAAGGAATGAATGAATGAAGGAATGAAGGAATTAATAAATGAAGGAATGAATGAAGGAATGAATGAAGGAGTAAAGGAATGAATGAAAGAATGAATGAATGAATGAATGAATGAATGAATGAATGAAGGAAGGAAGGTAGGAAGGAAGGAAGGAAGGAAGGAAGGAAGGAAGGACGGAAGGAATGCAGGAATGAATGAATGAAGGAACGAATGAATGAATGAATGAAGGAATGAAGGAATGAAGGAATGGAGGAAGGAATGAATGAAGGAATGAATGAATGAATGAAAGAAGGAAGGAAGGAAGGAAGGAAGGAAGGAAGGAAGGAAGGAAGTAAGGAAGGAAGGAAGGAAGGAAGGAAGGAAGGAAGGAAGGAAGGAAGGAAGGAAGGAAGGAAGGAAGGAAGGAAGGAAGGAAGGAAGGAAGGAAGGAAGGAATGAATGAGTGAATGAATGAAGGAAGGAATGAAGGAATGAGTGAATGAATGAATGAAGGAATGAATGAATGAATGAAGGAATGAAGGAAGGAAGGAAGGAATGGAGGAAGGAATGAATGAAGGAATGAAGGAATGAATGAATGAATGAATGAATGAATGAATGAACGAATGAATGAATGAATGAATGAAGGAGTAAAGGAATGAATGAAAGAATGAAGGAAGGAAGGAAGGAAGGAAGGAATGCAGGAATGAATGAACGAAGGAATGAATGAATGAAGGAATGAAGGAATGAAGGAATGGAGGAATGAATGAATGAATGAAAGAAGGAAGGAAGGAAGGAAGGAAGGAAGGAATTAGTGTAGGAATGAATGAATGAATGAATGAATGAATGAATGAATGAAAGAAGGAAGGAAGGAAGGAAGGAAGGAATTAGTGTAGGAATGAATGAATGAATGAATGAATGAATGAATGAATGAAAGAAGGAAGGAAGGAAGGAAGGAAGGAAGGAAGGAAGGAAGGAATTAGTGTAGGAATGAATGAACGTGGGTTTTCTCCGGGTACTCCGGTTTCCTCCCACATTCCAAAAACATGCTAGGTTAATTAGCCACTCCAAATTGTCCATAGGTATGAATGTGAGTGGGAATGGTTGAGGAATAATAATAATAATAATTAATATTAATAATAAGGAAATAATCAATAAATAAATAATGTCATTTTAGTAGCTTGAGTTGAAATATACAAAAATATATATATTTTAAAAAGTTACTATGGACCGTGTGTATACGTGTATAGGAGTTTATGGCTAATATCGACTTACAAGGCACTCGGTTCCAAGGCTAGCATAGCATAAATAATATATATTCATAATTGGACTCACCAGGGCAGGGAACGGCGTTGTGTTTATCCCCAAAAAGGAAAAGTCGGATGTTCGGGGCCGATATTGCGTTAAGTTCTTTTGCCAGGTCCTTGTCTTTGGTCACGTCCACCGAGGCCAGTTTGACCTCCGACCCCTGAAGATCTGCGGCAGCTTTTTGAAACACTTCAGACAAACGGTGCGTGTCTCCGGACAGTGGAGCGTCTGCACAGTCGGGAACACCAGATAAGACGAAATACGTTTTGTCGAGTTTTCAGCAAACCCGACAAACTTTACGTGTTTTTGTTGACATCAAAGACTACGTATGTCGCTAAACCGGCCTGGGAACACCTTGGGATCTGCTGAGACCGGAGATCTGGGAAAAACGGCGGGAGGCTCTCCCTTAGAGATACGGTGAGAAACATCTTAAGGGACCAGATGAGGTTGTTCGGGAATCTGGTCTGGATTCCTCAAGGCTTATGAAGAAGAGGAACTCGGTTTGGACGCCGGACCGTGGTTGGATAGCTAAATATTCTCTCCAGTGCTGGCATTGCAATGGCTAGCCTGGTGGCTCCTGCCCTGCTAAAAGGGCCAGATGCTAATATTACGTGCTAACGTATCGAGACGGAACCGACTTCCATCAATGATAATTCAACCCGAGCTTTCCATCAAGACCACCCCCGACACTGTACGACTTCCGGTTCCCGAGATACGGACCTTTATTGCCAATTGCGCCCCCTTCCGGTGCTCACAGGAAGTCGGAAGTGGTCCCAAACGAAAGCCTGTGCCCACTTATGGGGGAGGGGGCGATCGGCCTCGGGAAAAATGCCGAAGGACGTACCGTTCTCGAGTTATTTGGTTTTGGTACAAGCTACCAAAACCTCCTTCTTGACTATACCTAACTCTAACCCTACCACTATGTCGCCATCTGGTGGTCAATTAAATGTACTGCAGGCGAATACCACCACCTGCTGGTCATTCCTATGTACTGCAACTCCGACCATGCAATGTCAATGGAGGACGCGTTTTTCGCCTATTACTCCACAACGGAAGCTCGTATCGAGACGGAACCAATTTCCGTCACTAAAACTTCGACCCCGAGCTTTCCATCGAGACCACCCCCGACACTGTACGACTTCCAGTTCCCGAGATACGGACCTTTATTGCCAATTGCGCCCCCTTCCGATGCTCACAGGAAGTCGGAAGCGGTCCCAAACGAAAGCCTGTGCCCAAAATGCAGAAACTTACAGAAATGCACCAAAAGCTGTTTGTATTTCTTCAGCGCTGTGTTGAAATTCGCCTTCTCCAACCGTAAAACTCCATCCTCCTCCGGCAGGGATTTAGCCTCGCGGTCCTCGTGGCCGCTAGCCACAAACACGCACAAACAGAAGGCCGTCAAGACCCCCAGCAGCGACGGTCTCGCCATGTCGCTTCAGTCGACTGAAAGGAGTGTGTAGAAGTAAACGCCGAGATGGGAGTGGCTGATGAGGTGTGTAACAAAGCGTGAATGTCTTTGTTATCGCACGACTTGTAGCTTATTAACTTTGCTATCTCAACGCGGCGGCGGTGTTGCCGTTGGATGTTGGTCATATCAACGACATGGCTAATAACACCCAATGCACTTTGGCTAATGCCTAATGCGCTTGCACGGGGGAAAAGTGGAGATCCAAAAGCAGGAAGACTTTGCTAACCTGTTTTTCTACCGTTTTGCAGAAATGTCTTATTTTGAAATTTGGGAAACTATAACCAATCTGTATTTCTGACTTCCTGTTCATTTATTAGCCACTTAAACCAGAAGCAATTTGATATTATGCTAGTTGTATAACGCTAGCTCAACAATGTAGCTTCATCAACAGACTTTCAACGTTATTCGTGTTGAAATCACAAACAATCAATGAGTAAAAGCATATAAATTATATTTATATATTGTATTGATGTAGATATTACATATGTCGGTACAAAAAAAAGATGTTTATTAGCCACCTAAACCAGAAGCAATTTGATGTTATGCTAGCTGTATAACGCTAGCTCAACAATATAGCTTCAATAACAGACATTTAACGTTAAACCACATCTTAGTTTCGTGTTGAAATCACAAACAACCGACGAGTAAAAGCATATAAATTATATTTATATATTGTATTGATGTAGATATTATATATGTCAATACAAAAAAAGATGTCTGGCATTTCTGTGTCCACGCTAGCAAAACAAGCTAGCTGCCTCTTCATCAACGAACATTCCAAACAAAACCATTGTTTACTGTTGAAATAAAGTAAATATGTTTTATGTTCATTTTAATGTTTATTTTTATGCTGCATTGAATGATCCTTATTCTTATTTTATATGCTTTATTTATAAATAATACAAATAAAAACAATTGTTACCTCCATCAAGCGCAGCATTTCATGCTAGGTGTTAGTAATGTTAACAGGCTAACTTTAGCAAACTAGCATTTCATGCTATTTTCCTGGGTGGTAGCATGCTAATTAATATTAGCATAGTATTATTTTTGCCATTTTCATGGGTAGACACGTACCCAATCACCACTGTCATGCCAGGTATGTTAGCATGTTAGCATGTTAGCCTTTTTTTTTACCGTAGGCAGACAATTCATCAACATCTGCATTCATTTCTGTTCTAATGAATAAATTTTTCATCAGCAAAAGGTCCATTGCATTTCTAAATACAAAGTGTTCGATTCCCCAAGCTGCTGCAGGGGATCTGTAATGGGACGGGCGCCACGTTAGCGATAGTGTGTATGCAGATGCGCGTTGCAGAGCGGACAGTAGTGATCGTAAAGCCAAAGGCTGGGAATCAGGAACGGAATCAGACAAAACCCACAAAATAACCTGAAACAAAGACAACAAATCAAAACGTTTAGACGGCAAAGCACTTGGCTTGGCAGATGCTGAAAAAATGGCCGCCACCTTACCCGCAGAAAGCGATGATTATGCATAAGATGTAGGCCAGCGACGAGGGACTCCGTCTGATTTTGGTGGTGACCACGTGCTGACATCGGGAACAGCGGACACGACCGGGCGTATCCAGCAGCCCCGTGACGGCGATGACTTGGACTTGCTGCGGTTGGGACACCACCACCGTTTGGCTCACGTTGACGTGAGGTCTCGTATTCACTGGAATCCGCACAGACGCAAAACGGCAACCGTGGACATGCGAGGACATCGGGGAAGAAACTTGTAAAACCGCTATCATGCTAACGTTAGCATATTAGCATTGCTAGCATGCTAACATTAGCAAAGTAACATTTTTACTTTTATGTTCAATGCGAGACACTTATAAAAACTTACCGCTATCATGCAAACATTAGCATGTTAGCATTGCTAGCATGCTAACATTATCAAAGTAACATTTTTACTTTTATTTTATTTCATAGCTAGACACTTATGAAAACCTACCACTATTATGCTAACGTTAGCATGTTAGCATTGCTAGCATGCTAACATTAGCACAGTTACATCTTTACTTTTATTTTATTTTCATAGCTAGACACTTATAAAAACTTACCGCTATCATGCTAACGTTAGCATATTAACACTGCTAGCATGCTAACATTAACAAGTAACATTTTTTTATTTTCATAGCTAGACACTTATGAAAACTTACCACTATCATGCTAACGTTAGCATGTTAGCATTGCTAGCATGCTAACATTAGCAAAGTAACATTTTTACATTTATTTTTATTTTCACTGCTAGACACTTATAAAAACTTACTGCTAAAATGCTAACGTTAGCAAGTTAATATTGCTAGCATGCTAACATTAGCACAGTTATTTTACTTTTATTTTATTTTCATACCTAGACCCTTATAAAAGCTTACCATTATCATGCTAATGTTAGCATTGCTAGCATGCTAATATTAGCAAAGTAACATTTTTACTTTTATTTTATTTTCATAGCTAGACACTTATAAAAACTTACCATTATCATACTAATGTTAGCATGTTAGCATTGCTAGCATGCTAACATTAGCAAAGTAACATTTTTACTTTTATTTTATTTTCATAGCCAGACACTTATAAAAACTTACCACTATCATGCTAGGAGTTAGCATGCTAACATTAGTATGTTAATGTGGCCCCTCCACAAATGACATTATGGACTGAGTGGGGTTACGTACCGAACGTCGGTTGATGGACGATGACATTGGCGGTCGGCGAGGTGGGCAGACTCAAGACAGGAAAAGGATCGGGCTGCACAATGAGCGCTAAACGGGACAGACGCGCGTCATGAGGACTCGCCAGGACATCAATGGTAAAGACCATCTGCAAAGTTGCTCTCTTACTGGTCGCTTCATAGGAGGGCGGGGCCACTGAGAGCGGCGCGGCATGAACAGAGCGGCTGGCAGGAACGATGATCGTGGAGGCGTTCAAAGACGGCTGGGTTGTGGCCTCGTCATACGATGGAGGGTCCATTAGCGGGACATCCAGTCAGACAGGAAGCTGCTAAGGCGGAGAAGGTTTTTAGTTCCGGTTTAAAAACACATGAACTCCACCCTTTCTTGAATGAATTTAATGTCATTAACATTTTTTTGTTTTTTACTTTTATTTTTATTTTCATAGCTAGACACTTAATAAAAACTTACCACTATCATGCTAACATTAGCATGTTAGCATTGCTAGCATTGCATTTGCATCCACAGCATTGTATTGCATTTTTTAGACACTTTTAAAAACTTACCACTATCATGCTAACATTAGCATGTTAGCATTGGTAGCATGCTAACATTAGCGAAGTAAAATTTTTACTTTTATTTTAATTTTCATAGCTAGACACTTATAAAACCTTTACACTTTCATGATATCGTTAGCATGTTAGCATTGCTAGCATGCTAACATTTTTACATTCATTTATTTTTTCACAGCTAGACACTTATGAAACCTTACCATTATCATGTTAACGTTAGCATGTTAGCATTGCTAGCATGCAAACATTAGCAAAGTGACAGTTTTACTTTTATTTTTATTTTCAATGCCAGACACTTCAAAACTTACCACTATTATGCTAACGTTAGCATGTTAGCATTGCTAGCATGCTAACATTAGCAAAGTGACATCTTTACTTTTTATTTTTATTTTCAATGCTAGACACTTCAAAACTTACCACTATTATGCTAACGTTAGCATGTTAGCATTGCTAGCATGCTAAAATTAGCAAAGTAGCAATTTCACTTTTATTTTTATTTTCATAGCTGGAATACAAAAGAGGGTCCATTAGCGGGACATCCAGTCGGACAGGAAGGTTTTTAGTTCCGGTTTAAAAAGTAATTAACATTTTTTCGTTAGCAGCTTCCTTGATTCAGGTAATTGGGACAAAAAAACAACTGGGATGAGAATCAGCACCTCCGAGTCTTGGGTAGTGACTGAAAGAACAAAATGGCGGTTACACGCGGGACAGTTTGGAGACCACTATGTCTCTCAACCGGCCTGGGAACGCATCGGATCTGCTGGGAGGAGCTGGACAAAGTAGCAGGTTAGTAGGAAGTCCGGACTTCTCAGTTAAGGCTGCTGACCTCGTGACCCGATGTCATACGAGCAGAAGAAGATGAACGGATGGAAGTAAGTGAAGATTCCGATAAAATTCCGATGGGCCGATCAACTAGCCATGGATTTTCACCAATTGGGAAAATGAAACCTGAATATGATTTGCCTAATAATGGTTGACGCTACAAACTAAGTCGTTGTTGATATGTTTTCAACTAACTCTATCTAACTCTATCTACCATGAGATAGAAGAAGACTGTGTAGCTAAAGCATATAAAGATCCGACACTAATATTGGAATTATTTCTAATCCTATCCAATAAAAGAACAAATCCAGACATTCCGAGCTCTCGACTCAAAAGTGGTGGACATTCCTATGGACTTCCAAAAATGTGATACGGAAAAGTCTTACCTTGGACAAAGGAGGAGGCCGAGTGACTGGGAAAGGAAGCAGTTGGTTGTTGGCAATAGCCGACCGTGACGTCACATCCCAGCCAGTCGGACCTGTTCCCTCACCTCTGGAATTTGGCACCATTGTTTTTCCCACAGGCCACACACACACACACACACACACACACACTTAAGCATCTATGGTGTTCGTCATCCAAAAGCAACATTCTTGTTTTTGTTTTGGTTCTCCCACACAACCGTAGACTATAAGGTTGGGAATCATCTAAATAGATCTAAGGCAGGTGTGGCACCGACCAATCAGGATTTTACTGGTTTGTTGTTGTTTTTTTACTGGTTCCAGGATGCGTTCCATCGCTAAAATCCATCGTTAAAATATGCGGAAAATACGAGAAACTATTAAAGCGAGAGGGCACCACGAAAAAGACGATTTAGTTTCTCAGCGAAGATGGGAAGGTTGGCAAGTATGGGTTTGATGGCGCTATCTGCAAGTATGTAAGAAAGTATAATAAACGTAAACAGCACACGGATGTTACAAATAAATTAATATATTAGCTTTGTTAGCTTTGTTAGCACTTGGTAATACCAAAACCAAACTTATGTTATATTGTTTTGGTTTTTTTACCAATCACTTATGCAGATATACAATTGGATCGATACTCTCAAATGGTAATACCGATGGTATTTTGGTATCGCTCCAGCCATCACCATGGCCATGAAGTACTTGTACTTCTTAATGACACATTACCTTAATTAGTTCATGACTAAAGACTCCATCGGCTCATTTTAAAAGAACTTTATGGAAGAAAATGTGGAAGTGGTTCTTCTCAATTATCGTCTATCATGCCCCCCCCCCCAGGTTGAAATACTAAAGAAACTTTTAATATTTATTCATTCATCTGTACTGTACAAGTGTGTCCTTTCTGCTGTTAGCAAACAACATGATTTTAGTTTTATTTAGGTTCAAGGACAATCTATTATCATTACATTTTTTTAGTTTTCGTCTGTACTCCCTCCGGAACAAAAAGCAATGGTATCATCCGCAAATAATACCAGCTTTAAGTCTTTTGTACAAGTTGAACAGTTTTGGTCCCAGTATTGACCCCTGGGGAACTCCACACATAATATATGAACTTGCAGGGTTATAGTAGTATATTGTAGTATATAGTAGAGTTATCGGGGGCATACTGTGGCATTCAAACCTTTACCGGGCGAGACCCAAGGACTCGGACTCGGTGATGATTCTCATCCCAGCCGCTGCACACTCGGGTGGATGTGAACCGATCCAGTGAGAGCTGAAGATCACGGTCCGACAAAGCCAGCTGGATCACATCACCTGCAAAAACCCACAGAGACCCAATCCTCCAGCTATCAAACCGGATCCCCTTAACAAGTTCTGTCCGTCAACAGAATCGGGGACAAATCGGGGGTAGCCCTGGTTGAGTCTAACCCCCACTGGGGAGTCGGACCTATTGCTGGTAAAGCAGCCCAAAGTCTGATACTGGTCATACAGGAAGTGAACTAGTAATAATTATTATTATTTTTCCAGGTGGCATTTGGGATTTAAGGGATCTTAATGAAGTTGAAGTTCAAACGTTTCCTAACTTTCAATATCTCATTAAACTTGTAAGACTGTGGTACACAAAGCGGAAGTAACCAATGGCGATGTTCTTCCTGCAGCAGCTGAGGAACCCGTCGTATTTGTGGGAATATTAAAATGGAAAATGCTGAAATGGCTAAATCTTTTCAAATTAAAAGACAAATTAAAAAAAGAAGAAAAACAAAGAAAAAGTGTTAATTTATTTGTCATATTCCAGGTAGTGACACATTTCAAGTTTTTTTTGTGTTGCTGGGGTGAAAAAAACCCAAAAACCAAACCAAAGAAAAGAAAAGGTCATCACAGCTCAGTTTTCCTGGACTTGCTGTTGTTGGCGTTCTCCTCCACTTCCTGTGGGAGTTGGACACATTAGGGTTGGTTTGTAATGGAGGGAAGGGAAACCATCAGGATACACACCATTCCAGCTTTCCCATCCTTATTGTCTCCATCATCGTCGTCGTCATCATCATCATCATCATCATCATCGCCGTTATCATCGTCTTCCTCTGGCAAAACTCCACCGTTGTCCAAAAACTTGGACAATGTCTCCAGGTCACGGTTTCCCCCGTAGTCCACCACCTGCAGGACAGGAAGAGAACAGGACATGCATTACGGGGGGTGGGGGGCAGGGTCACGATCCGAGCGTCATAGTCCCCCCCCCCCCCCCCCTGAATAAATATTGATTAAAAAATCAGAATTTAAAAATTACAAAAAAGTATTTTTGGACCAAGAATGAGATCATTTTCAGGGAGGCAAAGCTGAATGATGAATATGCTAGGATGCCACTGATCTACTGATCCCCTGATCCACTGATCCCCTGATCTACAGATCCGCTGATCCACTGTTCCCCTGATCCACTGAACCACTGATCTACTGATCCTCTGATCCACTGATATACAGATCCCCTGATCCACTGTTCCCCTGATCCACTGATCTACAGATCCCCTGATCCACTGTTCCCCCGATCCACTGTTCCCCCGATCCACTGATCCATTGATCTACTGATCCTCTGATATACAGATCCTCTGATATACAGATCCCCTGATCCACTGATCCCCTGATCAACAGATTCCCTGATCCACTGTTCCCCTGATCCACTGAACCACTGAACCACTGATCCCCTGATCTACAGATCCGCTGATCCACTGTTCCCCTGATCCACTGAACCACTGATCTACTGATCCTCTGATCCACTGATATACAGATCCCCTGATCCACTGTTCCCCTGATCCACTGATCTACAGATCCCCTGATCCACTGTTCCCCCGATCCACTGTTCCCCCGATCCACTGAACCACTGATCCATTGATCTACTGATCCTCTGATATACAGATCCTCTGATATACAGATCCCCTGATCCACTGATCCCCTGATCAACAGATTCCCTGATCCACTGTTCCCCTGATCCACTGAACCACTGAACCACTGGTCCCCTGGTCTACAGATCCCCTGATCCACTGTTCCCCTGATCCACTGAACCACTGATCCACTGATATACAGATCCCCTGATCCACTGATCCCCTGAGCCACTGATCCCCTGATCCACTAATCCCCTGATCCACTGTCCCCCTGATCCACTGAACCACTGATCCACTGATATACAGATCCCCTGATCCACTGATCCCCTGATCAAAAGATCCACTGTTCCCCTGATCCACTGAACCACTGATCCCCTGGTCTACAGATCCCCTGATCCACTGTTCCCCTGATCCACTGATCCACTGATATACAGATCCCCTGATCCACTGATCCCCTGAGCCACTGATCCCCTGATCCACTAATCCCCTGATCCACTGATCCCCTGATCCCCTGATCCCATTGTCTGCGTGTTCCTACGTCTTTGCCGCCGGCCGGGAAGTATTTGAGCGTGGGGAATCCGTTGACGGCAACCGATTCCACTTCGTTGGCGGTGGCATCCATCTTGGCGATGATGATGTCGTCGCGGTCGGCGTACTTCTCCGCCAGCTGTTCCCAGATGGGGGCCAGCTGCTTGCAGTGTCCGCACCACGGAGCATCTGTAGGAAGACACGCCCATCGTCTTCATCCGTTCATTCCTTCCTGTTTTTGTTTGCTGAATTTGATGGTTTAAATAACAAACTGGCTCGGTCGTGCTAATGCTAATGCTAATGCTAATAGACTCTAATGTCTACTAGGACCGTGTTGCCTTCTGTCATTGCTAGCGCCACACCAGGACAGTGCGGAGGATCAACTAAGTCACTTACAAAACTCCACAAAGACGTTCTTGGTTGGGTCCAGAGCGACTGACTCGAAATTCTTCCCCACCAGGACTTTAACGGGTTCCTCGTTCCAGTCATCAGGGACGTCCTGACTGCGGTAGTACGGCTGCGTTACAAAACAAGACGGGTTACAAACGACGCCATGTCACATGACGCGAGTAAGCGTGCCTGCGTCACCTTGGCCGTGCCATCCAGGACGTCCTGACACAAGCGTGGCAGCGAGCTCACGAGATCCTCCGAGTCGACGGTGAACTTCTTCCCCGCGTCCATGTTCATCAGGCGGGCCGTGGGGGCCTGGGCCGCCGACACGCCGAAATAGTCCAGCACAAACGACAGCGGGAGCGTGACGTCGATGGTGATGAACAGCATCTGGGGAAAAAGGCAACATGGCGTCTTAGATGGGTGGGATCTCCAAGGGTCTTCAGCCAACCCAAGAACATCGAAAACGTGAAATAATGTTGGATTTCTTAGTGGTTTCCTCCACTTGGCCCCAGTTTTCAGGGGGTCAAGGCTAAGATTGGGATTCAGGCTTGGTCTTCTGTGCCTAGACCTTCGGTTCATACAAGTCGTGACCGGACTAGGTGACAAAGGGCAGTCCAACCCCCCCACTGCCGCTGGCAATGTTGAACAAGCTCTGACGCCGGTCATCCAAGGGGCCAACCCCTGAACTAGATGGTCCGGTACCCCAGAATCCCACAGGATTCCTCGTTTCTAAAAGTATTCAAGACAATTGGTACACATGAAATATATTTGGAAACTCAGTGGCACGGCGGTCTAGTGGTTAGCACGCAGACCTCACAGCTAGGAGACCGGTGTTCAATTCCACCCTCGGCCATCTCTGTGTGGAGTTTGCACGTTCTCCTCGTGCATGTGTGGGTTTTGTCCGGGTACTCTGGTTTTTACTCCCACATTCCAAAAACATGCTAGGTTAATTAGCCAGGGTGAGTGTGAATGGTTGTTTGTCTATATGTGCTCTGTGATTGGCTGGCCACCAGTCCAGGGTGAATGAATGAACTTGGTAAACCATTCCGAGTCTCCATTCATGGTTCCGTAAACCTGGAACCTTCTCTGAACCTTCCAAACATGTCCATCTTCATCCTGGTTTCTTCTGACCCCGACTGGTTTGAACGGTGCAAAGATCTGACAAAGCGACTTGGAGAACTTACCTTGCCCTTAAAGGTCTTGGCGATGGTCCTGACTTGGTCTACCAGGTCTTTGTGGCTGTCCACGGTGGAGTTGATGAAGAGCAAACAGTGAAAGCGAATGCTGGATGAGAAGATGTTCTCTCCTGTCTGAGCGGACATGAGACACGATGGCGTTAGAACGATGGCGCTAGAACGATGGCGTTAGAACGATGGCGTTAGAACGATGGCGTTAGAACGATGGCGTTAGAACGATGGCGTTAGAACGATGGCGCTAGAACGATGGCGTTAGAACGATGGCGCTAGAACGATGGCGTTAGAACGATGGCGCTCATGTTCATGTTGCCGTTTGCGTTCACCTCCTCGGTGAAGGGGATGATGAGCTCCAAGCTGTTCTCTTTGATGAAGCTGCTCAGGTTGCTCCTGTCCAACTTTCCGTCCTCCGGCAGCACGAAGTCCGCTCTGCCGTCATCAAACTAGCCGACAAAAACACGGAAAGGTTTCATGGCGGACAACAACTCCAGAGGAAAACCAGCAACGCGGAGCACCCCCCAAACCTTCTTGAAGAGCACCACTGTGTCGGACTTCAACTCATACTTCTGGAAAACCTCCGGAGATGTCGTGACGGCGAACTCGGTGTTGAGCATCTCCATGGCGACCTCGGAGAACTCCTTGGCATTCTGGCTTTCCGGCGACTGAACGGGAAGGGGAGAGCATTAAGGAAGCTCGTTAGATCAGCAGCGGTCGTGGTCGGGACATGCGGTTCCATGCGGGACGTACCTGGAAGAATCCCACCACCGACACGTTGTGGAAATCGATGAAGTGGGCGGCAGACTTGGCTGAGTCCAGCATGGCAGGACCCGGGCCTGTTCGACGCTTCAACCACTGGATTATTCCCGACACCGTCCTCTTACCTGGACACAAATTACGCTAACGTAACCCATAGAGTCAAAACGAGTCAAAACGAGTCAAAACGAGTCAAAACGAGTCAAAATCAAAACGAGTCAAAACGAGTCAAAACGAGTCAAAACGAGTCAAAACGAGTCAAAACGAGTCAAAACGAGTCAAAACTAAAAGCCTTCTATGACTCAAATGGAAGAACATGCTAGCTACTTATCAATAGCTAGCTTATAGCATCAGTTCTTTAAAGGTCAGTATTATGGTATTTGTCACCAGATGCTTTAAATAAGCTTCTATGCTGTTTTGCGCGTCACTTTACTTTAATATGTGTAGCGAAGCCTGCAGTACCTCACTGTATACATTATTTCATTATTACATTATTAGTTCAAATTTGCGTAAATATACACCTCTCGTGTATATCATAAATACATATCTCCATCAAAGACAAAGACGTTAGCAACAATAGCATAGCATAGCTATTTGCTGAAAAAAACAAACAATATCAAACGTACAGCATCTGTATGTATAGCATGAATACAGATCTCCATCACAGGAACAAAGACAAACGTTAGCAATGCTAGCGTAGCAGTGGGAGCTAAAGTGCTAACATTTTAACAGCAACTTAATGCTAGGTTAGCCTATTTGCTGTCACACAAAAACGTCCACGTTTGAAGACGTCACGCCAAAAACCTCAACCTACTTCACCGGTTTTCGGTTCTATGACCTTCGAAGATACAAAATGTTGCTAGCTTGTGTGGAACCGCTAGCGTCAAACGCGGCTGGAATTTGCATAAATACACGCCCTTCGTGTATGTCATAAATACATATCTCGAGACATTAGCAACAATAGCATAGCGTAGCTATTCGCTGAAGAAAAACAAAACAATATCAAACGTCAAATGTTAGCGATGCTAGCGTAGCTGTGGGAGCTAAAGCGCTAACATTTTAACAGCAACTTAATGCTAGGTTAGCCTATTTTGTGAAGAAACGATGATAGTCTGTAGATAACTGATGGTCAGTTGACGTAGCTTTACTTTAAGATGTGTAGCGAAGCCTGCCATGGTGGCTGTGTTATATATTATATACACGGGGCGGGGCAATTCAAACAGTGAATGTCGTAAAGTCGTACGTAACGTTCATTAAATAAAGTTTTGGATCGTCATCTAAAGCCGATGGTGCGCACTTCAAACAGACGTTGTTGATCCAGTAGATTAGCTCCAGGCTAACAAAGGGCAAACAAACATAACCATCGTACGTCACTCTGTCGGCTAAACGGGCGTTTTTTTCCCACTTTTACCCGTGAAGTCTACGGGCTGCTGGCGGTCGCCGTTGAGGAAAAGCTTCAGGACGGGAAAACTGCCGACGCCAAACTCTTGGGCCAACTCCTTCTCCTCGATGGCGTCCACTTTGGCCAAGCGTATGTCCGCTTCGTCCAGCTTCAGCTTTTTTGCAGCTTGAGCGTAGACGGGCGCCAGCTTCTTGCAGTGGCCGCACCATGGAGCATCTGCACACGCACACACACACACGTGCACACGCACACACACACACAGGTCAGGTGAACTCGGCCTCATTCCAACACGTTTTTAGGTTTCGGTGAACAAGTTGCTGATAAACTTGGGAGACGTGGGAGAGTTGAAGCCGGCAACATCTGGCGTGGACGTCACATGATGACCTCCATTACCATTTAGATAACAAATACATTTTCATTTATTGATGTTTTCTTTTATTATTCATGTTGATTTTATTGGGCTGTTTTTGTTATTTCTCATGTCAATCATTTCCTATCATTAATTCTCTAAAAAATATGCACCAGAATGTTTTATTTTTATATTTTATTTGATTTTAAAGATTTAAAAAAAATATTTAAAGAATATCTCATATCATTGACAGCCTGGGGAGCATTTTTTAAATGTATATTATATTACATTTTTAGCCCTTAATACACTTAATTCATTTACAATCTGTATTTTTATTTCATTTTAAGTTGAATTCAGCCCCGCCCCACACTAAAAAAAAATATATTTTTTTCTAAAAATTCTAAAAATATATATACTTGGCTTATCAGAAATGGAAGTTCATGAATTGATCATTTTTATGTCATTTTTTTGTCATCTGTATATCAAATCTTAGAGGGATTTTCTTCTCAGTCACTCAATTTTGGAGCGAAATTGAATTCCTAAGAGACTTTGGGAATTTTTACGGAATTCATTTTAATTTCATTTGATCTAGTTAATTATTTCTAATTAATTCTATATTTTTTAAATTATTTTCTATTATTTTTTAAAAATGTAAAAACTCTACTCACAGAATTCCACCAGTAAAAACTTGGTCTGGTTGAGCGCGTTGGCGAAGTTGTTGGCGTGTAGAACCATCACGTCTTTCTCCTCCTTGATTTCCGTCGTCTTCTCCTCCTCGGCCTCGACCTCGTCCGCGTCCTGGGGCTCGTCCTCTCCGGCCCCCTCCGGGGTGGCCCGGCCGCCGTAGGCCCACAGCAGCAGCATCACGCCCACCGTGCTCGCCAACCACCACGTCTTCATGTCTGCTTCCAGCTGCTTCCTGCGCTCGGGCGTGGACGTCTCGCACTTTTTGTGTGCCAACAAAGACTCACAAGAACGAGACAACAACGTGTGTCAGAATCCTACTGGTACTCACCTGTGGGCCAATCACACGCTGAGCCTGCAGGGCGTTTTTGATCCGGCCTTCGCCAATGAAAAGACGCCCTGTCAGCTTCCACATCAGGAAAACAGGACGGTTGAGGTGGCGGGACTCAGGAATTCATCACACGTACGTCTAATTAACTTCTGACTCCGCCCTTTTCTTTTATTTCATCGTTGATGTCGTTACTCCGACTTGGCCTGCAGCCTTTTGACACTCTTTCCACTTTCCTAAAATGGCTTTTTCTTTAGCGGGAAAAAAAGGAAAAAGTGACAAGAGATACATTTTATCCTCAACTAGCTTGACCCATCTGTTGCTTCCGTGATAAAGTAAACACCCGCGACCTTTTTCCCACGTTGCCGTGGCTAACAGTCAATCTTCTTACGGGACGAGTCACCTTCAATATACTTTGGAGTACATTCAAGTGTGTATTCTATTGTATAGCAGTACAAAGGACGTATACAGTGGGTTATTGTACTTAATAACTAGCAAAACAGCACCAGACCGTCACACTACCACCACCATATTTTACTCATGCCAAAATGTACCGGGACACACACCTCCCAAAAAAGAGTCTTTTTCCAAAAGTCATTAAAGTGACCTTAACTGACCTTAACTGAGGCAATTGTTATTGTGGGGTCTTTCGTGACCCCCGTCTCGTCACTTTTGCTTGGCCCGGCCAGTTCCATGTTTTTGTCATTTGTGGATAATGTCTCTCACTGTGGTTGGCTGGAGTCCCAAAGTTTTAGAAAGTTTTTTTTTTATTCACACAAGGTCATGTAGCTTTGGATTTTTTTCTCTTAATAATAAAAATTGTCATTAAAAATCATAATTTTGTATTCAGCTTTGACTGCATTGACTAATGATTATTATCCAGCATACAGAAGATATGGTATAGACATATACATATATGTTCTGTATATGTTTGATTAAGTTTAACTTATTTTTAAAATACATGTTATAAAATTAAAATATTTGTTAAAAAATGTAAATCAAATTTAAAATTGAAATAAAAAAAATTGGGTTTGCAATATTTTTCTATTTGCCATAAGCGAGTCTAACATGCGTCCATCTCCATTCCCAGGATGGACGGTGCGTTCAATGGTCCATATTAGACTCGTGCGTCAGAGTGTGGGTGAGTTCGGGGTCCCAGTGGGCCAACAGGTCGCTAAAGTCGGGGGGGGAGTGGTCCAGGGTGTGTGTAAGCAGGCTGTACTGCAGGTGGGTGTGCTCGCCCCCCGGGGGGGCCGGCTGGGTCCAGAAGCTGAGCGGCAGCCGTCTCTTGTTCATGGGGGGGCCCTGACCGGGACCCTTGCGGTCAAAGAGCTCTGCCAAGGGGCCCAGACCGGACCCCCGCTGGTCCGGGTGAGACCCAGGTGGGGCGTCTTCCCGCTCTTCCGGACCTGCGGACCCGGCGAGTCTCAGCAGGTCGTCGTAGTAACGCAGACGGCCGCCGGCGGTGATGGACACGCTGTCGTCGTAGATGTCGCATGTCTCCTGGTCGCCGTGACGACGGCCGAAGTATCTCTGGACGTCTCGACTGATGAGGTCGGCGAACTTCAGCAGCTGCTTGGTGACGTCCAAAACGTTCTGGGGAACTTCATCCAAACATTCCTCCTCTTCTTCCTCCACCTCTTCATCCTCTTCGTTGTCCGTCTCCTCTGGCCTCCCGACCTCCTGCTCCTCCTCCTGGGATGGAGAACGCTGCAAGATGATGGGCAGGCACTCCAGAGCGGGCGTCTGGACCAGGAAGCTCCTCATGATACCTGTCGCCATGACGCTTGCTTGGAAGTCAAGCAGAAGACCGACCAGGGAGTCTTGCTGAGCTTCTGGCCACTGTGAGATCCTTGCCAGCTTCTGGAGAGCTTTTGGTGGACTTCCGGCGAGCTCCTGGCCAACTTCTGGTGGATTTCTGGCGAGCTCCTGGCAAAGCTTTCATGTGCTTCAGGCGAGCTTCACTGGTGCTTCTGGTGAGTTTCTAGTCAACTTCTGAAGAGCTTTTGGTGGACTTGTGGCGACCTTTTCCTGCGCTTCTGGTCAACTTCTGGTGGACGTTTGACAAGCTTCTTGAGGTGGACTTCTGGCAAGCTCCTGGCAAACCTTTCAAGTGCTTCTGGTGAGTTTCTAGTCAGCTTCTGGTGGACTTCTGCTGAGAATTTGTGGTGAACCCCTGACAAGCCTCCCCAGTCCTTCTAGTTGCTCGTCAGCTTCTGGTGAGCTTCTGGTGGACTTTAGCCACACTTCTCCTCCTTCTGAGTGAGCTTCTGACAAGGTTCTGGTGGACTTCTGCGCTTCTGCTGAGGCAAGCATCGGGCCTGCGGTGTTTATATGCACCCCGGCCTGCGTGCACGTCGCAGGAAGTCCAAATATTTGCGTTGGTCAAACACTCTTGGTTTGCTTTATCGCCAAGCAACCCAGGAGGGGGTCCACAGCTAATGGACCTTCTGCCAGGAGATGATGGAGAGTTGTCACACACACACAGCTGATGGGGGTAGTTAAAGGATAAAAGAGGAGAAAATCGGATTTCACGCCGTTTTGACTTCTAAAGAACATCGACTTCTAAATAAAGAAAGCCAATAAAGTCACTCAGGAGATCCTGTTAGCGTTAGGATGAAGGCTCTCGTTTCCTACACCCAAAAACGCCTCACTTTTTAACTTGAATCATCATGCAAAAAAGTGGAATTATTATTATTGTATTATATTATAACAATACAAGCAGTTGATGTTTTTTTAAATACAAGGATATTGACAGTTACTATGGTAACCATTATGTCACTGTATGGTCATATCACCTCCTACTTAGGTACATGACAAAAAATAAAAAATACAAAAAATTAATAAAAAATACAAAAATTAATAAAATAAATAAACACGTGACAAAAGATACAACATATAAAAAAAATAAAAAATATAAAAATTTATAAAATTAAAAAAACAAAAAACTTATTAAAAATTAAATAATTAAAAATTATATTAGGAAAACAGGAAGTGAACAAATGTAACAGTTACAGATTGTAAAAGTACCAGATGGAGGGGTCGGATTTAATAAGCTTTGCTTCTTCCTACTCCTTTTGGACATGTGGAACTGGGAACTGATTATGGGATGCACTCAATTGTAATCTGATGCATGTTCAAATGATATAAAACCATTACCATTATTATTATTATTTTTAAACAAAATAATTGACTACTATTCAGTTTTATTCAACACAAAAAATGTTTGTAAAATCCATGCCAGGTCCTTATATCGTGCTCAGACTGTGTTCTAGTTTATTTGTAGCACATTAATGTGCGCATGCGCGTGTGTGCGTTATCTCCACCTTCCACCATGGCCTGCCCGCCATCAGTATCCAGGCTTCTGTGTTGATTCAAGGGCGAAAGATCAATAGCGGCAATATGTCAGCACTCCACCGTCTGATCATAAATTACACGCACTTTTAGGCACACAAGCACTACGTGTACACACACACGCACACACATAAACACACATACGCCATGTTTTCCATCACTTTAGAAGGCTTTATGTACCAACACAATGTTTGGGCGCTAGCGGCTATAGCTAGCTCTTATATATAGTAGCTAGCTAATAGCTAGCACTGCACACAAATGGGTGGACTTTCTCTGTTGTCTGTGCTATTAGTTTTCCAACATACACCACACGGTGGCGCTGTTATAAAGCCCATAATGACCAAGCCAGCACTTACATGTGTCAAAGTTGAAACAATGTAGCAAGATTGGTTGAGAAAAAACATGGCCGCCACCGAGCCAAACGTCTTTGCTAGGACACATAACTAATTGTACACAAGTCTTTGAGCAGTTGTGTCGTAATGATAAAACTTTTACGGATGTGTATTGCATGTATGCCAGTGTGTGGGTGTAGCATTTAGCATTTAGACCCACAACCCACCAGGGATGCCGTTTAGTCAAAAGAAATAAATAACTCACCTGCAACATGCATGATGTCCAGCAGAGGTACAAATGTACGATTCGTTTTCTACCGCTTATCCTCACCAGGGGGGATGCTGGAGCCTATCCCAGCTGTCCGGGGTCCACCCTGGACTGGTCGCCAGCCAATCACAATTTGGAGTGGCCATTTAAGCTAGAAGAGATGGGATTTTTGACTCTTTGAGGGGAGCCGGATCTTGGTGAGCCGTTCCTTTCAAAGAGCCGTTCAAAAAACTGGCTCATCTTTATATTGATTAAGTTTTAAGTCACAGTGCACCACGTGGTGTGATGCTATTTGGAAATCTAATAAGGGGAGGAGGGGATGGGGGGGGTGGTTCCCAGTTGAGACTCGGTTCCCATTGTACATGTTAACGAGCCGTTCAAAAGAACCGGTTCATTTATGAACATCACAACACTAGCATGTTTTTGGAATGTTGCAGGAAACCAGAGTACCTGGAGAAAAACCCGCTGGGACAACACACATAGAAGGCAGAGGGTGGAATCAAACTCGGGTCTCCGAGCTGTGAGGCCTGCACGCCAACCACTGCTCCACTGTGCAGCCACTTGTCCAAACTAAATAAAAGGAAGGAAGCAGAACGAAGCACGGTGGTTATTTGTTATTTCTGTCTGCATAATTACTCTCCTTTAATATTTATAACTGTAATTATAATTCAAACGCAATGATGACATTTGATGAAAAAACAGGAGAATGTTCAAGTACAAAACCTGGTTTTAATTTTCTATGATCAAAACTGCAAAACATCTAGAAAAATATACAACAAATGTTCACAACATTTAACGTTTGAAAATGGCAACATAAAAGAAAAGGAATATTCACATTTTCCCCATTATTGATAAAAGAACATTCGTGTGGAGTTCTGGTATATATCGTCGATTTATATGTTTGCAATAATCGGGCGTGGCCAAGGTCGTTCAAACGTCGCCGCAGTAGCCCGAGTCGTTGGAGAGCTGCGAGTTGGAGCTGCGGTTGGAGGAGGAGTTCCAAATGTCCAGGTTCATGTGCGGCCCGAACGGGTTGAAGCTGGAGTACTGGATGGCGCCGCACGCCGCCTCCCCCTCGCGGCCCAGAGGGGAGCGGGGGGGCGTGACGGCGGACACGGGCGACATGGGGGCCGAGCGCTCATGCTGGAAGTGGCCCGGGTGGTAGGGGGCGCTCTGCGGCGTCCAGATGGAGCCGAAGAGGCTGGACATGGGCGAGAGGCTGCGGGTGCCTGAGAAGTACGGCTGGGGGGGGAGAAAATGGCGGAATTATTTCCTCACCGGCGAAACATTTCACTTCACCTATCCCGTATCGTGAGCGCCACCTTGGTGCCGACGCAGGCCGCCGAGTCCCAGGCGGAGGGCGACTCTTGAGGATGCTGCTCGCTCCAGCTGGGCTGGCTGGCGGGGACGGTCTGGACCTCCTGGTGGGGAAACCCCGCCGGGAAAGCTGCGTTTCCTGCGGGAATATCACAGCACCCGACATGCTCAATTCCGACGCCGCTTTAAGTGAGGAAGGTGGAAGAAAAGCGAGATCGTACCGATGTAGCTGCCTTCCTCGCAGTAGGCGTAAGGACCGGAGCAGGGACTGTTGGCGCTTCTCCACACCAACCTGCAGCAATCAGGCACATCATACAAAAGGCTTCGCTACACATCTTCAAATGTTTTATTTTTTTTTTTAAATCAAAAAATAAAAATAATAATATTTTAAAAATTAAATCAAAAATATTAAAATGAATACAAAAATAATTTCAATATATTGTTTTATATCTTCAAATGTTTGATCCGCCAGTTGGCTAACCTAGCGTGATGCTGCTGCTAAAATGCAATGTTAGCACTTTAGCATCGCATCGCTATGCTAATGCTCCTTTATGCTACCATGCTGGACATCATATTTTATTAGTATACATCATATTATTATATATTACACACAAACAGTGTAGCTACGGCTTGTATGTCCAAAGGGAATAGAAAAGTGCGGCCTGAGGGCCATTTGTGGCACGCTGCTGGTTTTTAAAGGCCCTTGGTGTATTGTAAAAGAACGTTAATCAGGAAAACTAAAAAAAAAAAGGCAAACATGGAAGAAAAGAACAGCAAGAACATCAAAATATTCTGAGAATAAAGCTATAAGATAAGAGATAAAAGTGGCAATCTTACGAGAAAAAAAGGTATTCCAGACGTGTTGACGCCGTGATTCTGCCAGTGGAAATACGAATAAAGTTATTACCCGTTGTACGACCTGGGTGACGCCGGCTGGGGGATGAAGGGCAGCGCTTCAGGGGTGTTGTATCTGAACTCGTTGGTGAGCGGCACAGAGGGGGCCGACCACGTCTCCTCGGGCAGGTAGTGAGCTGTCAGGTCTGAGGGAGGGGGACGGGGGGCAAAGCTCAAGTCAAAAAGGTACACACAAACACTGAAGGATGCTGGGACGATGGAGATGGGCGGCGTATTTACCCGTGCTCCGCTCCACTCCCGCGGCGACGGCGGCGAAGCTCGGGGCGAAGCTGGACCCGGCCGGATCTGGACTTTGGCACTGGTCTTTGTGGTAAGAGCTGATGGAGCACAACATTAAAAGATGGGGTCGCTATTTCCAACCAATCAAGTCATGGCTTTTCACCAACAATGATGTGGAGTGCATGAGAAAGTGGCAAGGAGGGCACCGAGCATGTTGCACAACACAGCGACAGAACGGATGTTGTAATAACAGTAAGAGTAGGCTGCAGAGTCGGCATGAGCGACACTTTAAAGCGAATACAGAGCTAAAGATAAAGCTGCTGGATGCCGGCACCGTGTGGATGACTACATCAGGAGGTCGCCTACAGCCACAGCTGTCAGAGACCGAAAAAGAAGCGCACTTTTACCTGAGGGTTTTGCAGTTGGACTGGTAGGGGTCTCGCTCTGCCGTGTAGATGCTGTACTGTGTGGGGTCCCCTGCAAAATCAACAGGAACAAAAGATGGCTGTGTAAAAAAAAAAAAAAAACCTGAAGTACTACTTCAAATGGGAAAGGTTGTACTTTTTCTAGATGAGGTAGTGCAGGCGTGTCGGCCCTCCTTGTCGCCTTCCACGCTGCTGGCGCTGCTCCAGCTGCCCCAGCTCCCCCTGCTGGCCCTCACGCTGCCGGAGGAGCCGCCCGAGTCCGAGCCCGACTCGCACGCCGCGCCCCCGCGCCGGTCCGTGGCGTACTTGCGGCGACTGCGGGCGGGACACACGCCTGCCAGACACCACCAGATTAGCAACACCGTGAATGCCAATGTCGTGATGGCGCTTTGTCGGTGACGTCTCAAATGGTCCCAACCTGGGACCCCCCAACTCAGGACCCCCAACGGCGACCCGTTCTTATTCAAACCATTTTTAGTTGGATTATTTCTGACTCATTTACTTCAGTCACTTTATTTTGTTTTACACGTCAAACATTTGTATTTTTATTTTTTTTTACACTTAAGTAATTTTTAAACTTTGATTACAATATTTTCATAATTTTTTTTATTTAACACATTTGTATTATTTAAAAAATGATTTTTAAATAATACATTTGTATTAATAACATTTTTTTAAATAATTTTTTTATAATACATTTGTATTCAAAAAAGTTTTATACACATTTAAGTCATCGCTCCTAAGTCATTTTTAAATTTTGATTACATTTTTTTTATACATTTGTATTATTTCAATGTTTTTTAAATAAAATATTTTTTTATACATTTGTATTATTTAAAATTTTTGTGATTTTTTTTTTAAATAATACATTTGTATTATTTAAAAAAAAAGGTTTTTACACATTTAAGTTATCACTCCTTTTTTCCCGCTTTTATTGTCATTTTTTTAACTGCTTCCTACCCCCCCCGTGTTATTTCCCATAAAAAGCAGGCTGCCATCAGCAAAGTAGGAGTCAGGCCTTCCACAACGATAATGATCAATGCTGTCATTGAGAAAGGTTTGCCCACCGTTCGGTCTGACAGGGTTGTCGGCACACTGTCCGGGCTTGGGCGCTTCGGATGCGGCGGGGGCGTTGCAGCAGCGGTTCCTGTTGCGGGACACGGCGAGGTTATTCCGCTCCGCTGCGTTCCAGTCGGGTTCCAGTCGTTCCCTCTCTGGAAGTGCTGGAACTTTCTGCTCGGGAGCGCTTCGGGGGAGGAGTTACGATAAAAATGATTTGAAAAATGGCGGTGGATGGATTAACCTGGCTTTTGTTTTGAAATGCTGACGTCAAAATGGAAAAGGTGTCCTACCTGGAGACGCCGTCGGTCTTCCTGCGACTCCTCTTTCCCTTATTATTATTATTAGTATTGGTACTACTCGATGTATCCACACTTGCTGCTTTCTTTTTCTGGGCTTTGCCATCTTCCCTTGACTGCAGGGGGAAGAACAGCAGGACATGACGCGCTACACGCATGGCATCTGTAAAGCTGACATTTCTGGTGTTGCTGTATGCATGTAAGCATTCTATAAATTCCATAAATGTTCATTCATTTAATTGGAACGGGTACAGGATCGGTTCCGCACCGGTTTACAACCTTCTAAATACAGTTTTTAACATGATTAGAGCCCTCTAGATATGAAATAACACCCCTATGGTCAGCTTTACTCTGCTATTATCAAATATAGCAGACCAATACTACAATAAGTAAGTAGTATGTGCTATACAGTACTATTTTCTGACTGGAGTAATATGATACATGAAAAATAATATGATAAATAATAAATACATTTGTATTTTTAAAAAATTAATAATTTTTTAAATAATATGATAAATAATACAAATGTATTATTTGAAAAAAATATTAAATAATACAAATGTATTATTTAAAAAATATATTTTATTTAAAAACATTTAAATAATACAAATGTATTATTTAAAAAAACTTTTTTTTTTTAAATAATACAAATGTGTTAAAGTTTTTTTAAAAAATGAAACTATTGTAATAAGTAATATGTTTTGATTCATGGAGAAATCGACAGAAAAATATACAGAAAAATCAAAGGTTGCGGGGACCATTTTGGCATGTTTAACAAGCCATGACGCCGTTTTATATTTAAAGAAATATGTCATCCTTCATCAATCTCAACATTTCAGGTGAAAATGAGCTCACCTCCGTCTCGGAGCTGGTCCGCAGCTCACAGCGGATCATGGTGGGCTCGTAGCGCCCGGTGCGAGTCATCTCCGCAGAATTGCACGGCAGCAGGCCCGGTGGAGGTCCCGGACTGAGCCTGCCATTTTGTGGCGAACCAGCAGGCATTTCCACAGGAAACATAACCACTGCTGGCGCTTTATCCTCCACGGCTGATTTGAAGTCTGCGTCTTTATCCGTCAACTCGCCGTCCGTGAAGGCTGGTTTGTTGTTGTTGTTGTTGTTGCAGATGTCGGGATCCGGGGTGAGCGGCGGCCCCGGTATCAGGTCCTCGTGGTCGTCGTCCACGGCTGCGGCACCGGGCGGCGCCGAGGCCGGGGTGAGCTTGTAGTTGCTGTAATAGAGCGAAACCTTGTGCTTCTTTTGGGGCTGGGAGGCGCCGCCGGAGGAGCCCTTCTTGGAGGACGGGGGACGCTGGGCGGGGCTGTTTGACAGAGCCGGGGAGCCACGCCCCTTTCCTTTGTCGGAGGTGTGGCAGGTGTCCACGTAGCTCTTACAGCTACCTTTGGTTTTGCTGCAAAAAGAGCAAATGTGAGCAACTTCAACTATTTTTCAAATGCTTTTTGCGTGTTCTGCATACTTGATGCCGTTGGGGGTGATGTTGACGGGGCCCTTGTCCCGGGACAGGTTGGGGGTGTGGTTATGTCTGACTGCAGGCATGGAGAACTCGTTGAGGATGTACTGGGCTTGGTGGAAGGCCATCAGACACACACCAAACAGGGACACACTGTGCAGAAATACAAATAAGCGTTAAAAAAAACCTCCCATCGTTTAACACATCGTTGCTAGGCTAACTGCTACCAACCAGGTGAAGATGAGCGTGACTACCCAGAAGGACTCCTCCCAGCTGGGGCCGGGGACCACCTGGGCGCACAGGGGCAGCATATGGTGGGGCAGCGTCACGTTGAGGGTGAACGTGAAGGAGGTGCCGCGCGACGTCACCAGGACCAGGTCCCGGATGACCCAGGATGAGGTGAAGTCCGGAGTGAATCTAAAGAGAATTATAAAACATTATATTATTAAAAATGATATCGCAGAGGGTGCAAAGTGTGGCTCGTGGGCCACTTGCGGCTTTCGACCGGCAACTTACGCGATGGTGATCTCGGAGGAGGTGGTGTGCTCCAAGCTGAAGGAGTGACACTGCAGCACCTCGAAGCCAAAGCCCTGACACTTGTAACCGTTGATATTCATGGACGCCACCGTCAGCGGCAGCTCTCCGGCGTTCTCCACCTTGAACGTCTTGCGGATGGCGAAGAGCGGCTTGTTGTGGCGCACGCCTGACGGAGGGACGATGGACTCGGTTAGTCGCTCGTGGCGACGATTTTAAAGAGTGCATCGCAAACTCCAGCCTCACCGTCGCGACACTCCATCAGAGTGGACTGGGGCACATTGAAGCGCAGGGAGGCCCCCGGCCCGGGTAGCTTGCCCCCGACTCTGAGCAGCTCCTTGGCCCCGTGGCCCTTCACCGTCACCATGTCAAACACCGTCAGGTTGTTTCTGGAAAAAAAAAAATATATACATATATCTTTAATAAAGTAGAAAATAATAATAATTATAAAACATATGTGTATAATAATAATAAATATAAATTGTAAAAAAAATATTTTTTTTTATACAAAACTAAATAATAAAACTATATTTTTAAATGAACTTTAAAATGCTTTCCCATATTTGGTTAATTTATTAATTTAACAATTAATTAATAAAAAATATTAAGAAATGTATGTATTCAGAACAACATAGTTTTGAAAATAAAAAAATAATATTTAAATTTTTTTTAATTAAAAATAAATATTGAAATAAATAAAATGCTTTCAAAAAATAAGTTCAATATTTTGTTTTAAATTAAATAAAAAATGCTTAGTTTGCACCCCATATTTTGGTTTACAAAAATACAAATGGGAAAATAAAAATCACAAAATAAAAAAATGATAATACAAATATTGTTAAAAATTACATTAAAAATGTTACGTTTGAACCCCATATTGTGGTTATTTGACAAAACTAAATAAATAATAATTATAAAATAAATAAATAAAAACATTTTAAAAATTGTATTAAAAAATGCCTTAGTGCTTTTACAACATTGGTTCTGTTGCTGCTGTGTAGCGCAATAGCTGGTTAAGAAATGATCACATGGTGAAAGAAGGCTAATTTGTTCATGTGACATACGAGTTTCCAATAAAGAAGTTCCTTCAATTTAGGAAGTGTGTGCTACTGTTGCGTACCTGACGATGAGGATGGTGGTGGTGGGTTTGTGTTCGGAGGGAGTAAAAACCACGGCCACCTCTCGGGACTCCCACGGCTGTAGCAGCAGACGTAGGACCCCCTCCCCCTTCAGGGCTTCCACGTTCTCGCTCGCCTGTGCACGAAATATTCACACAGTTCTCAGGGAAGGCAGTGATGATGTCACAAAGAGGAACCACTTTTTACTCACGCTGGGGGGCGCGGGCAACAGGGAGAACTCTGCCGTGCTGATATTGACCGCGAGGGGGCTGATATTAAACCTGCCGATGGTCAAAATTAAAGAATAAAATACGACACCAAATTAATCATTAGAATCATTCTCCATGTCTCTGGATGATGATACCATTTGGTGAGAAGGTCCAGAGCCCCCAGGGGGTCAGGATACAAGGAGAGAATCTGGATCTCCACGGAAACCACAGAGGAGGAGGGGTTCTTCAGCAGAAACGTTTTCACCTGAAAGCCCGCCGGCATCGTGTTCAGCAACAGGACGCGGCATAAACGGCGCCGTCAACAATGTCGCTCACCTTGCTTTCGTTGATCGGCGTAGCGCCAAAATCCAGGGGGGAGGACGTCTCCACGGACAGTCTGGGCCACCTGGGAAGTGAAATTGGTGTTAATTAGTCGTAATTACCGGACAAGAGTAGAGCAGATATTTTTCCTCCAGTTCCTAGCTAACATGGAACATTTTCAGCTTGAAACAAGATTTCAACCAGAGCATTTTAAAATGTATTAAAAATTATTTTTTGGTTTTATTTTGTTGAAATAGAGTTTCCTGACAAAGTCAAAAAGCCTTGATGCAATAAACATTGTTATGTGATTCTTTTTATGCATTAAAATGTAAAACGGGTCGGTGCCGACCCTAACACAAGAGGAGGGTTAAACACCGTGTGTCTTCTTCCGGAAACCTTCGGGTACCCGTTTTTGGGGTGACTGACCTGCAAGGTAGTTTGTCTTTGTGGTTCCGCCACCGAGAGCAGAGCTCGGTCGCCAGCTTGCTGTCCACCGTCCAGGACGAGCGAGAGAAGTCTGGCAGGAGCGTGCGCTGCCACTCTGAGCGACCTTGATGTAATAATATCAAAAATGATCATTACGTTTAAACTTGGGTCATTTTTATGTCTCACCTGTTTCGGACAACTTGAGCAAACAGGGACGCTGACACTCTCCTTCGGATTCAAACACCAAATCTCCCTGCTGAGACAATAAACAGTTAGCAGTAATTGGTGGCACCGAGAGTCAACCGTACTTGTTTTTGTTTTTTATACCTCGACGGGAGTGGCGTGGAAGTACATGGGAATGTGCATGGCAGCGCCCAGCTTGGTGTGCAGACTCAGCGTGAAGGAGTGGCTGGCGGGAAGCGCCCGACGGAAGAGCTGGAGGGACAGGATGTGCCAGCAGCCCCGGGGAACCGTCAGCGGGCCGTGGAAGTTCACCACCTGGCAGGCAGAGGGCAGCAGAGATGTCAAATAACTTATTGTTATGACGGTGAACAGAAAGTAAAAGTAAAAGTAGTTAGGTGCGTGTGGCGCAGAAATATGCAGCTACGCGGCGCTCCGTTGAGGAAGGACGATGTCACTTAGCCAACGTAGCTTACGTGCCCGGTCTGAGCCCTCAAAATGCCGCAACCATGACGAAGACAGTATATTTGAACATGTGGAAAGATCTCCTATGAAATGGACAGTGATAACTAAGCAGTGGAGAGACACTTCCTCGTCTCTCCCTTCCTTGCAACGCCCCTTCCAATGTGAAAGTAAAAAGCAAGTTGTCTTTTTCTCATAATTAACATTTTTTCATTCATTTTCTATGCCGCTTTTCTTCACCGGAGTCACAAGGGTTCACACAGAGATGTCTGTGTGGACAATATTTATATTTCCGTCATGTGTACAGTGTGCGTAGAACTTGGAACCAAGGTGAGGTTTTGGCGTGCGTGCCTGCGTACGTGGCGGCCTCGGTGCATACCTTCATAACTCCATGCAGCTTCTGCGAAAGGCGTGCAGCCGTCACCGTGAGCGGCAAAGCAAAGGGGTTTGTCAGCCACAGCTCCACCTGCTGTGTCGTTTTTTGTTTCACTTGGAAAAGGCTGGGAAGATCCTCGGTGCTCCACCTGCGGGGAGATGTTCAAACAAGCCGAATGGCGTATTTCATCAAGCCAATATCACTCTCTACTTTGTCCTGTTGAAGTTTAAATCACCTGTGCGTGATATGTAACCCGGCAAAGTTGTGGGTGGTCTGGTTCCCTAAGACCTTTAAACTGATATGACTAACGCATTTGCTTCCGTGGCCTGGCATGGAACCTGAAACAAAAAACGTCGATGAATACGCCACATTGGACAACACGATATGCGGTGGCGGTAGAGGGAATGTACCCCTGCAGGTCAGGGTAGCCACTTCTGTGAAGTTCTTTGCTTCCGATCTCAGAAGAACTCTGTTAAACTGCAGATTGGCATCCACTTTGGATAAAAGCTGCATGTCCTGGGATTAAATAAATAAATAAAAATACACCCACTCATCCATATTTCTATTTATAACACAGATAAGAACTCACCTTAACGTAGAGTCTTTTGCTTCCGGAATTTTGCATATAAATTCCTAGTTTTGGTTCCCCTGCATTACAAAGAACATAAACGATGTAACACTGTGGGTACACGGTGATAAACGTGAATGCCATGACAGACCACCACCTCCTGCAGTCTGCCCGCCCACGGGGACCACCAGCAGCAGCAAGATGTGCTCAATGACGTAAGGCTTGAGCTTGTCCAGGTCGGCGGGCTGGTCGCCGCGCGCCGACAGATTAATCTGAAGACTGAGGCGCTCCTCGCTCTGGAGGCAAGACCCCTGGAGGAGGCGAGGTGCAACTTATCAATTAAGCAGATGACGATGCCGGGAGTGAGCCAAACACAGCGATTCTGACTCAGTGAAGAGACGTTAAGAGGGGGTCTGTATCAAGCGTAATACTCGCATAAAAGAATCCCAATTAGCTTTTTTCTTCCATAACAGCAAAAAAAAACAAGTACATAACATAATATTTACACATCCAATGTACTGAAAACAACCAAAAATACCTGAGAATTGATGAAAAAACTCTTGGGAAGGCTGCACTCCAGGAGTAGACCCAGTATGGTGATGTTGGACACATCTTCCTGTGGAATCAAACACACGATTGGCCATTCGTTACAGTCTCCAGGCCAGTTAGGACAAAATTTGTGTGAGGCATACCCCATTAGTTACGAGTGTCACACCACACCACACACAGCAACACAATAGGAGGATAACAACAGACAATACACTACCAACGTATAATGCTGAATATTAACCAAACACTAAGTGAGCTCTAACCATTTGATTTCCAGCCTTTTTTTTTTTTTAACAAAAACTCTCTCGCAAAGCACTCTGGGAAACAGAGCCTTTGTTCACACGTGAGTGCAGTACTTGGCTGCAACCAGCAGGGGCACTGTTTATTTTATCTCTGATAGTCAAGCAAACATAATTGGTTGGTAACATATTTTTAAAATGTATCTACAGTAATTGATCCTTTATTGTAGTTAATGGGTCACATTGGTAACTGAAAAGAAACCCTTGGATTACTGTATTTAATTTCTTTTTAATGAATAAAATATATAAGATAAGATATGCCGTTATTCGTCCCTCAGTGGGGAAATTTGCATAGCAGAGCAGCAAGAGTACAGAATCAGTTAAGCAGTACAAAATACACAATATAGAAAAATAAACAATATAAACAACCCAAGTATTAACAAAATCAACAGTTTTACCCAGAGTTATGTACAAATACAGTATGCAGATAATATGAAACGAGATGAGATATATGACCAGCCTATGCGCTGAGATCTTTCTAGTGAGTTAATATGATGCATTATAAAGATACTTCACACAGAACATAATATATTGCATTTAGAGCCTTAATATTAATACTAAATGTGTTATATTGTATTTTAAGCAAGTGTTAATTTTCTCCATTGCCCACTTGGGCTATTAGACAAATCTCCCTTCCTGGGGGTTATTTGTGCAGACAGAAGCGTCGACACTCGGTTGCGACTGACAGCACACTTCCTGTTGCACGGTCGGAAAACTTCTCACACACTTTCACCGCCTTGACTCAGTCGCGGGGGCGTTGCGGGCTTGACTTCGTCGGCGTGGCTAAGTATAGACACATGCGTACGACTGCACGGGTTATCTACTGAAAGTGAGCGCCTGTGCGCCGCACGTCGACACCGTGTGGACTTTGCCGCTGCGATGAGTCAGCCCAGCTGCTGACTTGACAATAATTTGGTGCATTTTTGGTGTTGCGTCACTGCACAAAGCTTCGCTGTGCCGTGTGCAAAACATGATCTTGCATATTGGTAGAGGCGTACCTGAGTTTGGGTCAACTTAATGCTCTGGATGTGAGGGAATATTAGCAGGCTATCCTTTCTTTGGACAGACTTTATTGAGCCCTGGTGAACTCCCACACCAAAGACCTGGAAAAAAACAAAAACAAAACACAATCACTTTCATTATAACATACAAAGTCAAAAGACACCCTTAATTATAAAAAGTTTCATTCAAAAACTGCATTTTGTGTTCTGTTGTGTTGTCATCTGAAATGTTTTCCCACCACTGTATATCATTCTCGATTAGAATTTTCGGTTCATAAAATACAGCAAATGAGGATTCATCGTGATTAATTAATTGACATTTTTAATCATTTGACAGCCCCAATAATTTCCATGGCAACTACAAAACAGAAGTCATTTCTTAACGAACTTCGCCCTGATCCACCCACATTGAAAATGTCACATCATTTATTTCGGTTTCCGACTGCACGTGTGCAGGAGACCGCTTTTGCTGCTGGGCTCATTGGCAAATGCAAACATGGGTGGCTGGAACGTTTACACGTCTGAAGCGCCGGGAGGCGTCTGCACGACTCGGCGAGTGCGCCCAACAAATTGACTTGTGCTTTCGTTTTTTAAAGGCTCGACAACCCTCTTTGTTACCTTTTTTTCCCCATCAATCACCCCTGCATTTACACTGCAACGTCAAGTTGCACTCTGAGCGACAGCCACCGGCAAATATTAATAGAAAATGTCGGCCGCATGAAACTTCAAACAGCGAGGAAACCTGTTGAAGCGGATCAACGGGACTAAATGAAAGCCCTGAGAAGAACCAGAGTGTTTGTTTGTTATGCATGGAAATATGTTCATCTACTGCGTTTACGACTGTACACAAGCATGTGGCTTTATTAGAGGAATCGCTTGTTTTCACAGCGATACGCTCGAGTACTTCGAGAACACAGTGTTATCTCACATTGGAAATCATGCAAATGCAATGAATCTGTTTTAGACACACAAAAATAGCAACCAAAAACACATTTTATGAAGATATACATAAGGAAAACAATGTATAAATGATGAGTGTCAAGCAAGGGTGTCCAAAGTGCGGCCCGGGAACAATTTGTGTGAGGCATACCCCATTAGTTGTGAGTGTCACCACACCACACACAATGAATTACACACAAAGCAGCACAATAGGAGGATAAAAACAGACAATACACTAGCAACGTATAACGCTGTGTAAATAAGTTATGTTTTCCGAGATAATTTCCGCTCCAGGTTGAGCGTTTTTTTTGGTTAACAACCAAACTTTTTGCTAAAATTTTGCCTTGCATTTGCCAGCTTGTTAAGAATGTGAATGTGTTTATTTTGTTAATTGGTGGTTTGTTAATTGGTGTGGGGGGCTACTTTGTACAAACATAACAAACATGTATGCTAACCTGGGATAAACGTGCTCTCACATGTGCTGAAAATCTATATTTTTAAAAAGGTACTGACCTGATATGAAAGCAGCCCGTGGGCCGACGTGTTTATAAATAAGGTGTTTTCTACATTGCCCTCCTCGGATGGGAGGAAAATTAGTTTAAAAGATGTTTTCCCTCTCGGTGGGATCACCTGGGGACGAAAACAAAGTGTCATTCCAAGGCAGAGGATCCGTAGAGCATTTTGGCAACTCTTGGCCACACGTACTCGTCTGTGAAAGGAGGGTATGTGAAAGTGCCTGCTGGATGTAAACATGGACAGCAGCGTCACAGGGACTTCCGGGCTGGGGTTATGTATATATATGCTTTCAGCTCTCGGCAGCCCCAGCGGCCTGCAAAGAAAGGTGGATCCAGGGTCGTGAAGAAGGCGGAGCTTCACTTGAGTACGGATCAACAGGTTATGACAAGATTCATATTGATTTTACGGTATTTACTTTGACTTTAAAGAAGATTGTTCCTCAAAGAGTTCATGCATTGTCAACCAAAACAAACACCAGGATGTCTAATTAGGCCCGGCCGTCTGCGATTTAGGTACCGGGGCATTTCTGGTATTTCATTGACTTCACGTGCATCGTCCCTTTTAAAGAGCAGAAAACGTATTTGACTTACTGATTTCCGAATTCTAACGCTGCAGGCTGAAAACGCAACGGCCTCCCATTCTCCAGATCATACAGAGGGGAGCTGTTGGAGAGAAGAACATGATTCGTTACATCGATGGCAGACACCAGGATCTGTGAGAATCAGCCATAAATCCTAAGATGGGTGGTTCCTAAACTTTTTACATGAACATCCCAAAGAATACGACAACCTGTGCTGCCGCCCCACTGGATTGTCACACACGCACCCTTGAGCAGCATCAACAGGGCACTAGCTAGCCACTGGGAACGATTATCAACACCTCAGCAAATCATACGTACATGAAAGCCATCTAGTTTATGTTATTATGGATTGTGTAAAACTAAGGCAGGAACAACATCAAAATAAAATCACAAAATCAATACAGAGCCGCCATCCACAAACGGGAGCCTGAAGTTCGCCAGAAATATGCACACTGGCACCCAACAATAACCTCACCTTTATGCATTCCCACATAAAAGCTCATTTTTCTAATAAAATGATGGCCCATATTTTTAAAATGTAAATCCATCTATCCATCTACTGTACATGAAATTGATTTAGTTTCACATCAAATTGTTCTGCTTTTAAAATACATAAATGGTCATATCACCTCGTACTTTGGTATGTGACAAAAAATAAAAAAATACAAAAAAAAAATGAAAAAAAAAATAAAATAAATAAAAATAAATTTTATTAAAAAGGCAGGAAGTGAACAAATGTAACAGTTACTGATTGTAAAAGTACCAGATGGAGGCATAGGATTTTTAAGGCTTTGCTTCTTCCTACTCCTTTTGGACATGTGGAACTGTGATTATGGGATGCACTCAATTGTAATCTGATGCATGTTCAAATGAAATTAAACCATTACGATATATTTTATCTTTTATCCAGTGTTAACCCATGTATAGAAATGAACAGCCTATCACAAAGATGTACACCCCTATCCTGTTTAAACATTGCATGTACAGTATATAGATATTCCATTAAAAGCAGTGTCTTCTTGGCTACATAAGCTGCAGCCTGTTCTACTATAAGTGCACCTAAAAGCCAGGGGACTACCTCCACCCACACACACACACACACACACACACACACACACACACACACGGCAGGGTAAGCCAAAAATAAATGACATGTAATCCCGGGAAGCCAGTGGCCACACTTTGAAGCGTCACCGGGATCTAATTTGTGAGAGGGTGCGCGATATCCAGTGCTAATGACATTTGGGATGCGACACATCATTTGCGCATCAATGGGGCTGACTTAAATCAACCGTGGAGCAGCCGTCCACCATTGTCACAGGAAAGGTGATGTAAAGGCTAACAAGAGCACCAACTGTCAAATCACTTCTCTGAAGACGTTTAAACACATTTTTTCTCATGACCCATGAACAAAAAGTGCCAGTGCATTGCCGCTCGGCCGAGAAAACGACAGCAGGAAACGAAGCATATGATAAAAGTGCTTTACAGCCAACACGTGGCCCGGAGGGTATTTGGATTTGACGAGGTAGTCCTGCACAAGAGATTTATGATCGCAATAATAATTAGCAAACTCACATGCTTTCTCAGTGCCTCTGCAACGCAAGATATGTTGACAGGTAAGGTTCTTCTTTTGTTTTGCCACACCTGCCTGACTATGAGAGGGGGAGTTTTTAAGCCATGCCGCATGACCTAGCATACATACGTGGGACAAGCAAACCTCTCCCACTAGTGGAGGTAAATACTTCATGAATGAAAGGCAGAGTACAGAGCATTTAGTAGTACTAAAGCATTTAGTCAGCACTTCCTGCTAACTCACGGCATGCAGCTGCACGGTTTCCTTACTGGCACTTCCTTAAACTGAGACCGAGCAGTCCAAACATGGTTAGAAATGCACACGGGGAGGGGCTGCCCGTGTCTCCATGTCTATGCACCTCCGTATTCTCTCTAATGTAGCTAAAGAAGCCCAAGACGTCGTCTGAAGACACTCTGCTAGGACCATCCGCAAACACCAGTCAAAGATCATCCATACGACAGGAGCGCTCTGCGGTTTGGAAAAGTTAGCTGCATAAAAGCTGCTGTTTTTCAGGACTGTAAAAATGTCAAAATTTCCTATATGACATGTTTGTCATAATGAAAGTCAAATATTTTGTATATGAGAGGCTTGTTGGGTACATTTTAATAAGTGTATACAGTGGTGTCTTGGTTAACAACATTATGCCCTTCCAGAAGGTCCGACTGAAACCAAAACAGACTCTAACCAAAGCAAATTGTCCCGATGAAATTACAGTATTTTCCGCACCAGATAAGACGTAGTCTCAATTATGGGGTCTATTTCTATACCTAAAACCTGCATAAGTATTATTGGCGAACGCCAATAATGATATCCTGTATGACTTTAAGGCTAACATAACTGACATTGAATATTAACAAGTTATGTTTTCCGAGATAAAGACCAGTTGTGTTAATTAGCAGTGTTACCTCAGTTAATGTCCACTCCAGGTTGAGAATTTTTTGGTTAACAACCAAACTTTTTGCTAAAATTTTGCCTTAAATTTGCCAGCTTAAGAATGTGAATGCGTTTATTTTACAGTATTTTGTTAATTGGTGGTTTCGTGTGGTGGTTTTTTCCCTTTAACAAAACTCGGCAAAAGTGATGTTACATTTTCGGTCCAGTCACAATTATCGTTGCATCATTTTCTGCATGTAAAGCAATAATTATTCTCGATTAAAATGCACTTTGTGTTAATATTTTTGGGTGTCTGGACCATATGAATTAGATTTACACTGCTTTGGTTGGAGCTCGTTTTGGTTTGAGTTAGACATTCTGGAACAGATTAATGATGTTAACCAAGGCACCACTGCATATTGAAGGGAAAGTTGGGCGTACTTTAGAGTGGTCGGTGCCATCTTGCAAAAGCAAATGTGTTCTCAATTCTTCACGCGGTCTACTGAAGAGCTGGGCAATTTGGACATCATCATTGTCGGAGTCAGTCTAGTTGTCAGGTGACTGATCAGCATTGATGCCGGCCCTCGCCAAAAGCTCGGACAACAGTTAGAGCAGATACCTGAGCCGGACCATGAGCGGCCTAGCTCACCCAGCACCGCCGCACATCCATTGCTCTCACTCCGGTCTCCGTCAAGAGGGCGGAGAGGGTGGAGCCATGTGACTCACTCTCCACTCCACTGTTGGGAAATGTCTCAAAAACTGGAAAGAAGACTCCTGTACCAAATATTATTATTACATAATCCTGTCGTCTGCACTTTTACAACTTGTATGACCTTCAAGGCTAATATAACTGCCATCGAATATTAATATGTTTTCCGAGATAAAGACTAGCTGTGTTAATTAGCAGTGTTACCTCGGTTAATGTCCGCCCCAGGTTGAGCGTTTTTTTTGGTTAACAACCAAACTTTTTGCTGAAATTTTCCCTTGCATTTGCCAGCTTGTTAAGAAAGTGAATATGATGTGAATGTGTTTATTTTATGGTATTTTGTTAATTGGTGGGTTTTTTTCCCCTTTAACAAAACTCGGTAAAAGTGATGTTACATTTTCTGTCCAGTCATAATTATCGTTTTCTGCATGTAAATCTATAATTATTCTCTATTAAAATGCACTTTGTGTTAACATTTTTGGGTGTTAATATTTGCTTTGGTTGGAGCCCGTTTTGGTTTGAGTTAGACATTCTGAAACAGATTAATGATGTTAACCAAGGCACCACTGGATATTGACAGGAAAGTTGGACGTACTTTAGAGTGGTCAGTGCCATCTTGCGAAAGCAATTTTTAAATTCAAGTCATTTTAAATTCTTCATTAACACAAATGAGGCTGAATCTGTATCAAGAGAGAATATTACCAAGACGCTGCTACGTGTGTGTGAAGAAAAAGTTCCCTAAAATGTAATGTCATTTTTTCCCCGGGTGCCTCTACTGGGGGAGTTGGAGTAATATTTACCCTCCTTTCAGCCCATGAGCAAGCATACCGCCGTGCTGCAGTCCAAGGGTTCTGTCCACCGCCCCGGCACAAAAATAACACGTTATGTTTGGCGCTATTTGATCCCCTCTGGATCTAACTCAAATAACGGCAATGTTTGCGGCGACCTCGACCGCACTCCTGTAGAGAGGGTTAGGATCAGAGAGGAGCTTGGGGGGGGGGGGGGGGTCAGCTGGTCCTCCACACGTGTGAGACAACAACTTGCACAGCGCTAACTGACACCACGTGCCAGGCCGTTAGCAGCTTCTCTGCCGCCGCCGCCGCCGCCACCGCCGTGGCAAGGCACGGTCATGCTCCGAGCAAATATTTGTTTTGAATCAAGCAATCCTCGTCAGGCTGTCAGACGATAACCTGGAAAGTTTCATTCACGGCCCAAACTCCGAAACTATGGAGCTCAATGACCAAGAAAAACATGCACTAGCTAGGAGCGAAGAGACTGGTTGAATGACAGGAGGGTTCACTCTGCTATAGAACAATCATGACCAGGTGTTGAGACAGATGCACAGAGTGAGCCCTCTCGTCACCCAGCATGGTTGCAGGAGAGCGACAAACTTCAAACTGGAAACGGCGTACTTCAGAGTCTGGTACTGGTTTGGCTCCGAGACAGACGGCAGGCCCCGCCAAGTGGCTGATAACCCGGGCGCGAGAGCCCTTACGCTACCCGGAACTCTGGGGGTCTGCAAGGTCGACAAGCCTGTGCAAAGCCTCCTTGGCTTCTCACCTCCCCTGAGATAAAAATACAAGAGCTGCCACAATGCTGAGCAACGTTTGAACGAAGTCAAAGTCTACTCCATGGCTCACAAGTACCCCAGGTAGGGAGGGACGTGTGTTCTGTTTTCAAAATAAACCGTTTTCTGGTCTTCCATTGCGTCTCTTTACGCATATTGTACTAGCATAGAGTGTGTACTTGTAAGAGTAAATACAATTTAATTAATTTTTGCAATACATCACTGGACAATTTCGACCATTATTATTATTTATTATTTCTCTTCACGCACAAAAGCCTCAACAAACCTGCTCTTATTTTGAAGGTGGGAAGTTTGTTGTGTGTGTTTTGAGAGTGTTTGTTGACGGTTAAGACAAACTGGGAGCAAGAGCAAACTTGCCGCTGTCCTTATTTTAGTCAGAACTCGCACGCCGCCAGCGGGAATGCTAAAACGCTGGTTTGCATCAATAAGCGGTAAAACACGAGGGAAATACTTCCCTACGCAAATGTTCCTTCTCCTCACCATGACATCATTTCATTCACACCGAGTCAGCCGGATTCCGCATTTAACAGTAGACTCTGTTTTGACTGGCCGGTGCTGCCAAACGTATGAGAAAATCCCAACTATGCCTCGTGGGATACATTGTGATGCTCAATACCGCCACAAAATGTTGATGTATTCATGAAAGTGTTTTCCTTGCAGGAGAGTTTTCCAAACAAAAAGCAGCTGGGAAAGACGGACCTCGCCTCAGTTTTCTTTCAAAGAGTTCTAAAATTAGTCTGGAATTCGGTTCTGTGCCTCTCTCTTACCCACGGCCCCGGACTCTCATCACTACAGCCCCCCCCTCCCCCGTCGCCCAGCCAGCCACCAATATAAACAACATAGCATGAATACAGAGGAAGACGTCTAAAAGGCCTCTTCACAAAGGCCAATTACACCAAACCACACGTCGGTGGTTTATTTCACGTGTCAGCCCTTTTCCCGGCGGCGCATTCAATACATCCGTCGACGGCGGCGCCTTAAGAGGGTTCAAATGACAGCCTGTTTTTCTACAGCGTGGCATTCTTGGGAGGGAGGTGAGCAGGTAGGCTGCATTGTTACCACGGAGATGTTAACCGTGGAAAGGATGCACGGGAGAGGCGCCGTCTGGGCTCCTGCCCTCGGTCACATGACTCGCTGCAAACTTTTCAATGGAAGTCAGGTGGCGGGGAGGTTTGAGCCAACAGGGACTGGCGCTTTGCAAACATCTGCGAATGTGTGACGATCATAAACGGGCGACAGTGCCTGTGTTGGACACCGAAGCCCGGCAAAGGTAAACAAAAGGTAAACAAAAACAAAACGTACCTTTCTTCCAGCGGAAGACCGTCTTTTCTGGGCCCCTTGTCCAACTGCAAAGAAGAGAAATGTCAACACAAGCTGCAAACGTGACAACCAAATGGTAACACAGTCAAACAGTTTTAGTTGGAAACTTAACTTGGCTTTCATCCACCGTGTCATCTGACGTACGATATTGCGCGGAACTAACTAGTCCGCTTGCCATGTTCTGTTCTGTGGGCGAGTGGCCAAACATAGTGCATTGCATGATGCTGACTCAGCGTCCGTGCATTTATTGAGTGTGACTGCTAAATAAGCCACCATGGGGCCAAAGTTGCGAGTCCCAGCAGTTCTATAAAGAAGGTAAGGAAACACTGACCCACCCGTTCCCATGCCACAGCCAGAAATATTGAGCGATACCAGTCAAGTTATTTGGTTCCAGGTCCATTTAGTGGCCGAGCTGAACCTCTGCTTTCTTTCATATCGTAGAAACGGTATGCCGCAATATAAAAAAACACTGGTTTTAGTATAAGACTATAAACCAGCCCGTGCCTCCACGCGAGGTTTGAGCAAGCGAGGTGTGCAAAGTGGCCGTCAATTTCAACACAACACCGCAAACACTCTGGTCGACTGTGACCTGAGATAATGCACGACGGATGCAATACTTCCTGATTAGATTCCAGCTTTTAGGAAGACCGTATTGATGGCGCTTTTGTGCTTTGGGAACCGCCTGTATCGTACGTGAAGCAATATGGGAGGACAAACAGAACAAAAACTGTTAAAACTGTTAAAAACCTGCATTCTACCAACAGGTAAAAAGTCAAAAGTGGCAGTCGTTTAGGGGGCCCAACAGTCCATGAAGCATAACGATGACAACACGTGTCGATACAAAGACTACGGCGATTTGAAGCTAGCATCAAATCCAAATTAACTGCAAGTTCTTCTAAAGTGACGGTCCCTGGCATGATTCACCAACTGTAATTGTAGTAAATAAAGTACTATTAACTATTAACACTAAAAACACAGCAGAAGATACAGAGCAGCCGTAACTAGCCTGCGCTCAGGCGGCACCATCTCGAAACATGAGACCTCCGCATCAATTCCAGTCTATATCCATATGAACCATATGCTCAGTTTTCGATATCGTGCTTATAAGAAATAGATATTTGAAAAATATGAATTTATTACCCAGCCCTACTCTCAACTAAAGCAGAGGAAACAAACGCTTCTCCAGGCGGATGGTATGTTTTTCATCAAAATAGTATCCATGCCAAAACCATGTGTTGCTGCTGGATGTTTACAGTATTAGTATTAGTACTGAATAGTATCCATGCCAAAACCATGTGTTGCTGCTGGATGTTTACAGTATTAGTACTGAATAGTATCCGTGCCAAAACCATGTGTTGCTGCTGGATGTTTACAGTATTAGTATTAGTACTGAATAGTATCCATGCCAAAACCATGTGTTGCTGCTGGATGTTTACAGTATTAATATTGAATAGTATACATGCCAAAACCATGTGTTGCTGCTGGATGTTTACAGTATTAGTATTAGTACTGAATAGTATCCATGCCAAAACCATGTGTTGCTGCTGGATGTTTACAGTTTCCCAGTGAAACTGTACGTTTGCCATCTTCCCCAAAAGAGGAAGGTTTAGAACCAATTGCCACAGAACAGTACATCTTATAGCAACATCTTTTGACAGCGATATGTACTGTACATGTTTATGGGCGACGGTGGTGAAATATACAATATATCAGGATATAAAGACCCATTTAGGTTCATTAAGACGCCGATTTAAAACAATAATTGAAGGATTGGCAACACGAGACGTACGAGAGCACACATCTTGCCCCTCAGCGCCAACATCTGTGCTACTGTATCCATGCCATGACGGTTAAGTTGCCCGACTTTGACAAATTTGTGATTTTTAAACCATGGCGCCGAAATACTAAATACTACCTCATTTATGGAACAAAAACTACAAAGTCACACAACTGCAACTTGAACGTGAATGCATGTGTTCAGCCTAGAAACTCCGTGTAATTCCGTGTAACTCCGAGTATAGGAGGTAAGGCCCTTTCAGGTGACATGACAGTCAGCTGTCTATCAACGCCCTTCGCTGCATTCTGTCTTGCATAATCACATCCACACGGGCGTGTTTAGTGTTTAGTATCACTTTGCAATTCTTACACTCAAAATGCAAGAAACACTAGCGTGGACACATTAGGTACAGCCGCACAAAATAAAAGGGAGAGCATGCAAATACATTGTATACACAATGTTTCAACAGTCAACCGAGATGTCACGTCAAAGTCATGTTTTGTGCAATAATGTCATTAAAATTGTCCTATTGTCCACTAACAAACTACAATGACAATAAAGCACATTATTAAATGCACACACCGTCTGATGCAGCCTGGCCATGTGCCCACCACAATGGGCCCACCACAGTGGGCCCCTGCTTGTGTGTACAACGGAAGATGTGCAGCAGCCGCGTGGGAGCAGTCTCGCCACTTCCAGTCATAGCTTTGCATCAGCATCATTTGCATGTAACGTGAACATTTGCTAAATTGTCAACAGAGTCAAACGGAGACAAAAGAGTGGCGGGGTAAGGAGTGGATGCCTCCAAGTGAACAATGGATCGATGCATGAAACATGTGCGTGCCTCCACGGAGGCCTCGGTATATATTATAAAAATATAAATTTAAATAAAAGGCAACGATTATTTCTTTACCTGAAGTGGGACTAACGTGTCTGCATCCTCCGGCTGCCAGACCTCGACCACGCTGGTGGACATTTGGCTCAGAGCTATGAATGACAACACACATGTAAAGATACATTGTTTTTTTTATTTTATGTACATGCATTAATTTATCAGGTATTAAATAATCAAGTTGTCCCCGTGTAATAATAAAAGTGCGAATAAACAAGGAAGCGTAGAAATGTCTTGGCATGGTTTGACAAAGGCTAGCAAGAAGGCGTGCTAGCACGGCTAGCAAGAAGAAGCTAGCTCGGCGGCTAGCAAACTTGTTTACAAAAAACTCTCTCATTTTAGCCGCTAAAGCACATTATGATCGATTTTTTCGCACAATCGAGAGATTAAAGAGAGTATAAGGTAACCGAAAAGCCACAGGGAAGTCGTGTTTGTGCTCAACAGCGGCACTAGCATGGCTAGCCGACGTTAGCATACTTTCACGAAAATGCCCTAAAAAAAACAAACAGTGAGAAGCTAATTGCAGATAAATCTTAAAGAAGACAAACCCGCGTGTGTTTAGTGTACATTTTCCACGCCATTAAAAGCATACCATGGTGAGGGGGAGGGGGGTGCTGTCAAATAAATAAACCTAAGTTGACAATTAGTGCGCACTGTTAATAAGAAGAACAAACCTTGTCTCTGGGCTCCCCCATGTTGGACGCAGGGTAGTAATAACTGCAGTATTCCTAATAGTACGTTGATCCACGTCTTCCTGTGACAGTAGCTCCCTTGCTGGAAGTCCTGCGGCCCCGCCATGCTCTTGCCTCGCCTTGTGTTTCCCCACAGCCACCGCCGCCGCCTCGGTGCTTCTTTCTCTCGGCAAGTGGCCACAGCGGTAACAGCAGCCGCTAGGAGGGGAAGCAGGAGGAGGAGCCGCCTCCTCTGCCTCCCGGTGTTGCCGACTCCTCAGTAAGAACAGCAGCTATTGGCTGTCCCGATGGCGCTACCGTCTAATTTGCATAACCGAATAAAAACACTATGTCCGGATATTGTTTCGGATCAACATGGTTCGATTCCACCCTCGGCCATCTCTGTGTGGAGTTTGCATGTTTTTCTCCGGGTACTCTGGTTTCCTCCCACATTCCAAAAACATGCTAGGTTAATTGGCGACTACAAATTTTCCAAAGAAATTGTAAATTGTTTTGTCTATATGTGCCCTGTACAGCAATTCCAATGTTAAAAATAAAAAAAAAAAAATTCCAACATTAAAAATGTCTCAAATGTAAGGCATTCGCGTGACACATTCAAAGATGTGATGGTATGTAGTATTAGACACTGGCCACTAGGTGTCACTAGTAAGTTTACTGTAATGCTGGGCCAGACACACAAGCACCAGACTTGATCCCTGAAACAACAGGCTTTTATTGCATCCATCCATCGATCCATTTTCCTCCGCTTAACCGGGTCCTGGTCTTTTACTGCACCTTTGCAATAAATAATCCCTGATGCGGGCTAACCTGCACTGAGCTAAAACACAATTCTTAACCCCTGATGTCACTTCCTGTCCGCGCCACAGGAAGACACATTCTTTTTTTCTTTTCTTATGTCTACTATATTGGGTAATGGAAGTGTAAAGGTAACTATAGGGGTGTTAGTTCATGTCTAGAGGTCTCTAATCGTTTCTACAGTATGCTGTGACCATGAAAATATGGGATTTGACCTTGTGTTTTGTCGTCCTGACTTTTGCGAGCTGCCGTACTGCAAGCGAGAGCGTTGAGGCGCGCTGGCTGGATGGAGTCAGCAGATTGAGCGTGAAGACAGGTCGGGCAGGTACGCACATGAACATACACGCGTGTTACACTGGGTGGGTGTGTCCAAACAAACTCGCACTCAGGCATTTAATGTTTCTCCCATGACCCCGCTTTTTCAACAAACATGGCCGCTAACTGCTCTGAAAGTGTCATCCTGACAGACAGACAGCAAAGCGGAAACACACCAAGTGGGACTCGAACAGAGAAAAACAGAGAAGACGAGCACCTTGAGATGGAAATGGACAAAGCAGACAGCCTTGCCTCGCAGGGGTTTAGTGAGTCAACGCTCCAGGGATCCGTTCGGCATCTCCACTCCCAGGAGGAAAACCAAGAAAGTAGTCATCATTGGGGACGTGTCTTGACAGCGTTGACCCCCCCCCACCCCCCCATATAGAAACACAGCATGCTTGCTGGTGATATACCAACATGGTTGTGGTTTGCTACTCCCAACTAGACCCAACATTTGACAAACAGTAAAAGTGGTCAAATCAGCAGCAATTTTACAAGAATAAAATCTAAATATATATATATATAATATAATATATATAATATAATATATAATAATAATATATATATAATATAATAATTATACTTTTTAAACTTTAAAAAAAATCTTGCTAAATTATATTTTTAGAATGTACGCCAGGCCAATTAATAAAAAAAAAATATATATATATTTAATATACATATATTATATATATAATAATTATTATATATAATATATGTAAATTAAATATGTATATATATATTATTTTTTTTTGGCCTGGCGTACATAAAAATATAGTTTGACAAGAATTTTTTTTTAAGTTTAAAAATGGAAAAATAAGCAGCATTTTCAGAAAAACAAAATTAAAAAAATTGAGTCTAATGATAAGTCATAATTTCCAGAAAACACTGATATGACGAGGGAAACAAACCAAAAATGTGTTGAAAAAAAACAAGTCTAAGCGGAACTGTAGGGGTGCTAGTTCAATTCTAAAGGGCTCTAAGAATGTTAATGTCACTAAAACAGCTAAAATTTTACGAGAAACAAGAAATTGTAATATTATGAGGACAACTGAAATGTATATAAAATGGGAATAAAATAAAAATATTATGGGAATAAAGTCATATGAGAAAAAGAAGGTTATTTAAGAACACATGCTTTTATAGGAAAGAGACTCATGCGGCATTTGAAGCAAAAAATGAGTTGAAACCTTCAAAAAAAAAAAAAAAAAAAAAAAAAAGAAGGTGGAGCACACAGATGTGGATTCCTCTCCATCATCAGCATGGAGAACTGTTCTTAGGGCCAACAGGTGTACAAAATGCTTTTCACCGCCCCAAACCACTAATGGACGATCTGCATCGCTTCCGCTTACAGCAAAGTCAAATAACCGGCCGATGGAATCCATCTGGCAACCAACTCAGGTGGCATTTACAGGAAACGAAGAAAAACAAAGAAAAAAAAAAGTCACTCCATGTAGTCGAAGTCCTCAGGGATCCCGAAGGCTTCATCGATGCGGCTGTCGTCAAACGCAAACTTTTTCTTCGTCCACGACTTTATGGCGAAAACATTGTCTGGAAAGACACATGAACGTGTTTGCCACTGCACTCCACTGACGGACCAGGTGTGATTGGGCGGCCATTTTTACACCTGAGCGGGATGTGAACTTGGAAAGGGAGCGCCTGTGTGGTCCTGAGAGTTAAATACGGCCATCTAAAACTTGTCTGCTTGGAGGTTTGCGGTCTAGCATCATAATTGTGCTCTCCCGTCGTTGCATAAGGTTTTTGTTTTGTGTGTTTAAATGAAGAATAATTGCAATAATTGCACGATCGTTTAAAAAAATGGCTTACCTGTCCACCTGGAAACCGCGTCCTTGGCCACAAGGTTTGATTTTCCTGTAAAATGACAAAATGAGAGAAAATGTCAGCCTTTAAATCTGGATTGATTAAAAAAAAATTCCACAATTGCTATAATTTCTTCTTTTTGTTGACAATTTTCCCATTGAAAATGAATGGGCAATTTCGTTGATGCCCCCTACTGGTGGGATATCATTTTCCATTTTCCATACTGCTTATTCTGCTTATCTCTGTGTGGACAATGGCTCTCACTGTGGTTGGCTGGAGTCCCAAAGCTTTAGAAACGGCTGCTGGATCCCAAGTTATGTTTCATCGGGGAGTGTAAAATTAGAAAATGTCAGCCTTTAAATCCAGATTGACAAAAAAACATTCCCACAATTGCTATAAATTTCTTCTTTTTGTTGACAATTTTCCCATTGAAAATGAATGGGCAATTTTGTTGATGCCCCCTACTGGTGGGATATCATTTTCCATACTGCTTATTCTGCTTATCGCTGTGTGGACGATGGCTCTCACTGTGGTTGGCTGGAGTCCCAAAGCTTTAGAAACGGCTGCTGGATCATCGGGGAGTGCAGTCACTTTTAGATTGGATTTTTTTCTGCCCTTCGGAATAAAACCTTTCACGGAAAAACTGCATTTTGTGTTCAGTTGTGCTGTCATTGATTAATATTTCAATTTGTTTACGTGTGATAAACATGCAGTAAAATCAGAAATCAAACACTGTAAAAAACAATGTGTTATTGTCATCAATAGTTCCGATTTTTATCTTTACTTAGTGCCTTTTTCCCTTAATGTTGTCCTTTTTTAAGTTACATTTTAGTGCTGAAATGATGCAGCTAGCTTAGAAGAAGCGGCGTTTGTGTTGCCTTGCATCATGCTAGGCTTCAGCTTGTGTTGCTTCAAGTACTCACTCATCTGCTCCACAACTTCCGGGTCACATTCCTTATACTTGTCCAACTCGGTCTGCAGCTGAGCTCGCTCGTCTTTCAGAACCTGGAGCTCCTTCAGCAGGGCGCTCCTCTCCTCCTACATCAACACACACACTTAGCACACTTAGCACACTTAGCACACTTAGCACACTTAGCCCGGAAGCCCAGCATCCACGCTGAGCAAAACAATACGTTTCCTACCGTGTCCTCACGTCCTTCTTTGGCTTTTCCGATTCCAGTCCGTAGACAACTTTCACGCTGCTTGGCGTCCGAGACCTTTGGGCGTACAGAGTCTCGTATCAGACCTAATATTTTTATTTCATTCAATATTGTTGTTTTTATTCGCATCAGTATGTCTGATTTATTACAATATTATTTCTATAAATTATTTATATTTTACAATTTAATATTTGAATTTATCTGAGAAATAACGGCCAGCAGTTTGCTGCTTTTTAGGCCTCACTTAATTTTTTTTTTGAAAATGTAAGAATTATATTTACATTTATTATTCAGCTGTCAGTTAATTGTTATAATTAAGATTTTTAACAAGACATTTTTTAAACAATAATTATTATTCATTTAAATAATTAAAGTACAAAAAATACTTATATTAAACAATTTTAATATTATTGTTAAACAATTATTGGTATTAAAATTTTTATTAAACACTCATGATTTTATTATTAATTATAGGATTTTTATTAAACAATATTACTGATATTTGAATCATTTAAGATGAATAAGTCCTTTAAAAATAATGAATATTAAATAATTACTTATTCATAAATGAAAATAATTACAACTAATATTTCAATAATTTTAATAAATAAGTACTGATAAGTCAGTACTTATTCAACTTAAATTATTGAAATACAAGTCATAGTTATTATGAAATAATATTTGAATATAATATTTATTTAAAATTTGGTAATTATGACTAATCTTATGACTAAATTTAAGATGAATAAGTACTTAAAAATATATATTAACATGAAGTACCACAATAATTATTACTACTTATGTTAAATGATTTAAATAGAAGTCACGATTATTGTTGAATTAAAAAATATATATTGTTTCATAACTATTAAAATTTTAAATAAAAAAAATAAAATAAAATAAGAAAAATACTGATGTACTTATCTAAAATGATTTAAATATTAATACATATATTTTTTTCCAGCCCTGACAAGAAATGTCGTCATTCCCACTTAGTTGACCCTCCGATGGATTATTGACAGCAGCCCGTTCCAGCAACGATCTGGCCGGGCCTGCCGTAGCAGCGCCCTGCAATGGAGGCGTTGAGCGAGGCGAACGTGTCGGACGCCACGTGCGTCGCTGACGGCGTGGCCACCTGCTTCTGCAGCTCTTCCAGTCTGAGCTGGCGAGTTTGCAAAGCCTTGCTGGGGAACGCCCAGTAGTAGTTGGACGTGCCCACTTGCTCGCAGTCCACCATGTTGTCGTCCACCAGGCCCTTCAGCACCTCCTTCACCGTCATGCGGACTGAAAGCAGCACAAGGGCGCTGTTAGCTTCAAGGCAGCAACAAGTTGTAGAAATATTTACAACTTTTTACAACATATTATAACATTTCCAATTCATTTCCAAAAATTCCAATTCTATTTGATACTGTTTCTTTCCCATATTATGACTTATATTAAAAGAGAGCATTTTTTTATTTTTTATTGTAAATGTTCTTCTCGTAATCATAACTGACTTGACTTTATTCTCGCAACATTGGAACTTTTCCGCTACCTCATTTCCCAAAAATAACTTAATATTTCATGACTAAAATGACATAATTTTGCCTAATAACAACTTTTTTCTTGTTAAAATACTCAGAATATTTGGACTTTCTTCTTGTAATATGACTGCTGTTGCTTCTGTTTTTTAGTTTTCTTGTTAAAAATCTAATCTTAGCATGCGACGCGGGCCAATGAACCACCAAATGGTTTCAGACCCCCCCACCCCCCGGTTTAAAACACCAAAGCCAAACAGTCTTCTCAACGTTGCAGAGTGAGAGAATGTAGCCCAGCGAGAATGACGTCTTGCAGAGTGTCAGCGGTGAAACATGACACTCATACGTGGCCGTGCACCCCCCCCCCCCCCACAAAAAAAAAAACACCCGCACACAAAAAAACACTGGCAGAATCACAGGCCGGACTATGAGACTAGTGGCATGGCATGTGGAGAAAATACCAACGGGATTAAAGAACATGTTTTTGTCCCATTTCCTCTTTCAGAGTCTCAACTTTCTGTCTTTTTTCAGCAGGAAACGTCCACCCTCCCCCCCCTCTCCCCTCCGTTATGAAGTAACTCCATCATGCCCATGTCAGGAGGTCACAAACATGTGCTTTTCATCAGCCATCCAGAAACAGTCATTTCTAACACGTTATTGCTGTGTCCAATCAAGGCCGTGTTCACTCAAACACACTTTCTCTCTGCTGGGTCACACGTGTGAACTCCAAAGCCTCCGCCGGGCGCCGTATTTCCCCCCCCATATTGTGATTTCCACCATAAATATTAGTCCTATATTTATTTGATCGACATATTTAGATTCCTTGTATGATTCTTATCATAGTATCCAGAATTATTCCATGATCTGGATCAGTCTTTCATATTTTGTAGAATCTGTTGGAAACTGTATTTTATATATTAGCATGCCAATACCTAGGATAATAGTGTCTAGCTATGAAAATGGCAAAAAAATGCTAATATGCTAATGTTAGCATGCTAAGACCTGACATGATAGTGCTGAGTGTCCATATACGTGTCTACCCGTTAAAACAGTTAAAAATGGTACTATGCAAATATTAGCATGCTAGCAATACTAACATGCTAGCATTAGCTTCTACTAGTTTACGCTAAGGTTAGAATTTTGCATTGCTAACACCTAGCATGAAATGTCTTGACATTTGACAATATTTTGTGGAGTTTTATGCACAAATGCCAAAAACGCACCTGTGTCACCATATTAAAGAATATTTTTTTAAAAATATATATATTTTTTTATTTTAAACTGGCACATCAACATTACGAAGTTGGATGTAGTTTGGGGAACTCCTGCCTTCATAAATACACACTAATGCAATATTTATTGTTGTTTGTTCCTGCAAACTGTGCCTCAGTTAGCGTTCTTCCTGTTCTTTACATTTCCATGCACATTTAGGTAGCATAATAAAGGCCCAACTGCACCCTCTGCTGGTTGTTACCAAGTAGTGACAGCCAGGCTGGAATAAAATCGCTCCAACCAGCAGGAAGGATGAAAATATTTAAAAAATATATATTAGTGTATATATAGTTTTTAAGCAGTTGACCTTGAATCATCATAACTCACCTATCCCCTTTGTCTTCGGTGCAATCTTCTCTATGTCTTTGAGCTGAAACACATCCTTCTACAGGACCAAACACAATGACAACTATAATATTTATTCACATAAATTCCCCGGGCTATTTTTGTATAACTTACGGTTTCGTGGAAAATCTCCATCATGCGGCTTCTCTTCTCCTCCAAACTTAGTCCTTTCTTTTTGGACTTGAACAGAATGGATGAATACAATCAATAGAGGAAAAACAGAATATTCCCAAATAAACTCCCTAATAATCATTTGTATCTACTTCACTTAATCATATCTACTAATCCAGTGTAGTGTTGAACACATCTGTAAATAGTAAAACTACTCTTAATTCAATTCAATGTGAAATCTTTTAACTAGTAAATTACGACACATCTCTTTGCTTTGGGGCGAGTTACGACATAGCGCGCCCACTTACGACAAATCCCTCCAGTACCGTATTCTCATTTGACATTTGCCAAATTTATATGAAAATTTAAACTGCCTTTTAAAGTAATAGCTCGTAATTTATTATATTATGAATTTCATAATATATCTAATAGAAGCAAGAGACGTGAGAGGTCTTCAATAAACTTCGACGTAAACAAGTCGATGGGACCGACATGGACGAGGCTCGCCTCAAGAGCAACAGCGATATAAATGTTAAAATAGCTTACCATTATGTTGGATTGGCAGTCCGTAAAAGTCTTCTAACACTAGTTAAGCGCCAAACTACGTGTAAAAAAGGAGAATACTTGTGTTGTAGACTCTTTCGTCCACCCCAAATTAGAATCGAGTGGCAAGAGGCTTGAATTCCCCGCCTAGGACTGTCAAGCTAATGTTGAGTTTGCTTTTGCTAAGTGTTGAGTTTAGGTATCTCCCGTTTCGATTTGCATACATTCTTTCTGAAAATGTCTGTAAGCATTTAGATATAAGTATATATAAATATAAATAATATATATATTTAGATATACATATAAATGATTTTATCCCGCTCATACATGCTTTAAAATACCCAAATCAAGTCTTGTTATACGATGTCCGATGGCAATGAAGGCAGCATGCGGTTAATAGTTCAGCTTTATGAGTTTTACTGACCTCTAGTGGTCGTAAGAGGAATCCGCTGAACTAGTCATCAATTTATATCTATTTAGGAAACAGAAAAATACATTTAATATGTATGTACCGCTTTCAATTACCTGTTTAGAAACATTGATTGCAATAAATTGAAAACATGTTTTTTGTGTTGAATAGTAAAAAAAAACACAAAGTTATTTTTCCCCAGTGGGTACTTTAATTCCATTTGACATTACAAATATAGACAATACACTGGAAAACAAATAACTTAACAGGAATGTGTAAAAAAAAAAATTGGAAATGTCACAAAGTCTAACTAATCGACCAGTAATCTGTGCATCTACATATTTAAGTAAGTACAACTTGTTAGTAGTGTCTCAAAGATGTAAGAGCACGTAGATGTGATGCTTCATCAAAGTCTGCACGGCAGCAAAGGAATGCAATTGACCGAGAAGTCAAAGTGTGGGCCAAAAACGGAAAAAAAAGCATGGATGATTTGATCTTTAAAATCACACCCAGTGCATGAAAACATAAGTTTGCATGTGTCGGGCAAACTACACAGCAGTGTTGTTTTTCTAACACAATGAAAGCGCACTTTAGTGAGGAAAAAGTGGCATTGACGTGTCATTTGAAAACATTGACTGCGACAGCGCTTCTTTAGGGAATAATGTCTGTTTTGTTAGCAAAACCTGCATGCTTGTACCTTTTAGTAGGTGTAGCATTGAACAAAATACATAACAATCTGCAATATTGTGTTTAAGAAGCTAAAATCAGGCTTCAATTGCAGCTACAGGCAGCTTGTTGCAGGCTGCTTAAAGCCTGAAAGCCATGCCCAGTTTAGCATTATTCGTCTTGTGTGTTGGACATGCATTTTTCCTAGCTGTGAGTAACACTTTCTACTCTTTTTAATGATCACTTCTAAGTATGTTATCACTAGAAATGAAGTGTGAGCCGTGGGCACATTTGGAGGTCTTGTTAAGACATTTCATGTAGATGACAATGAGGGTCGTGACTTAAATACCCACTACAACACAAGTACAAAACTACCAAGGGGTATTAGGGTCACAATGAAAAAGAATGCAAAAATAAAGAAGCAATTTCATAAGGAAAAAAATATATTCTTTTAATTCAAAATTTTTTTTGTATTTTGAAATGTTGATTTTGCAATTTTAAACATTTTTCTCAAAAAACTTTATTATTTTAATTTTCCCAACTTGTATTACATTTTTAGGGAACATACACATTGTTCATATTTTTTGTCTTACATTAAAATGTTTTTCAATTCAACAATTTCCCTTTTTTTCATTATTTAATTTTTTCCTAATTTGTATTAAATATTTAGGGCACATACAAATTGTATTTTTTCTTATAATTTAAAAACATTGTTTTAGCAATTTTATTACTTTTCCCTCAAAACATAATTTATTCTCATTGTTGTATTTTTTCCAAATTTGTATTTCTGCCTCTTGCGCCAAGTCAGCTGGGATAGGCTCCAGCATACCTCTGCATTACTAGTGAGGATAGGCGGCATACAAAAAGGATGGATGGGTGGAATTTGTATTTGATTTTTTATTTGGCATAAATACTATTTTACTATTTATTTGTGTGTATTCAGCACAGATACTCCTTCGTGCAATACTACTTTGCCTCAATTATTGTTACCATGCATTGGAGACTAATTAATTTCATTGCATTAAGCCATATTTACCTCTTATGTCATGGAATGTGTACGTAATTGAGAGTAAAAACTGAAACGCAAACATCATCCGTGTCTAAATGCTCACACAAAAGAAGCCGAAGGTGAAGCTGAGTGTGTACTCTCTAGTATAGTGTGGTGTAGTATCGGGGCTACTGCAGGTAGCGGTAGACTTTGAAACAGTGGTTTCCCGAATCGGCCACCACCACATGTCCGTCGGAGGTGAGCGCCAGACCCTGAGGGCCGTAGAGCGGGTCGGCTGACGTGTTGATGTAGGACAGGAACGAACCGCTGCCATCAAACACCTGAAATAAAAACGTCATGGCATGGCATGACGTGATTGGACGTTTACTGTCGAAGTGTGTTAAACTGAAAACAATCTTACGAAAAAATGAAACTAACTCATTTTTGGAATGTTGCCCATCATTCCCAATCCTTGTGTGAAACATGAACAGATATTTCTTTTCCCTTTTCTGTGTTTTATAACACCGGAAAAGTAGTTAATTTCAGCTAGCTTACAATGCTGTCATTGGGAATCAACTATTTGGACTGTAAAAAAAATCTCGACCAATCTGACATCCATGCTGTGATCATGGATTAACACGTACATCCGTAACCCGAATTTATTTCCTTATTTCGAACGACACAGGAAGGCTGTGAACGATAAATCGATGTGACTGGATATCCGCGTTGACAAGGGAGAGATCGGTAAAATACCGAAGCGAATCAGTAGAATACGAAATAAATCCTTGGACGAATGGATTGTAGAGACATTCACCGGTTATCGCGAGACTGGCAACGGTATCTAGCGTAACAAACGCAAATTTCTTTCCCTTTTCTGTGCTTTATAACACCGGAAAACTAGTTAATTTCAGCTAGCTTACAATGCTGTCATTGGGAATCAACTATTTTGACTGTGAGGAACTGTAAAAAAAAAAAAAAATCTCGACCAATCTTTCATGGTTTGACATCCATTTTTGGACAAATGGATTGTCGAGACATTCACCGGTTATCGCGAGACTGGCAACGGTATCTAGCGTAACAAACAAAACGATTTCCATCCCGACTACGCAGGAAGCTAAATAGCTCGTGGAGATCTGCGTTTTCTCAGCGTGGTCATCATTTCTGTTCGGTTTGGTTCCCTGACCTGAATCCTGCTGTTCCCCCAGTCTGCCACGATGATGTTCCCGTTCACGTCCACCGCCACTCCCGTGGGGGCATTGAACTGACCGTTACCCTCGCCGTTGGATCCGAACTTCAACAGGAACTCCCCGTCTGTGTTGAAGACCTACACAACGACAAACGGTTGGACTCCCAGCTTTAGCGGGAAAAATGAGCGGAATATAAGTCAGACATGTTCCCTTACCTTGACTGAGTGGTTGTGGAAATCTGTGATGATGATTTCATTCTTGTTGTTGACGGCGGCAAAGTGGGGACCTGCGTGGAATTAGGGGTGGAAGAAAATATAATTTGGGCGATATATTGCGATACTTTGTTCTAAAAAGTATGATATGGATATTTTTAGGCATTTATCATAGACCAGGGGTGCTCACACTTTTTCAGCATGCGAGCTACTTTTAAAATGACCGAGTCAAAATGATCTACCCACTACAAAAATGCAAAACATCTATTTATTTTCAAATGTATTGAGGATTATTTGTACGTACAATGTATGTTGATGTACCTTACATAACCAAATGAGCCAATATTGCAAAACACACATAATTAACTATTAACATTTTTTGTAATTACCTGAGTTTACTTTGATGACTTGCACTGAATTGAATCAGCCAGGGATGCATAGTCCAGACAGTAGCTGCTGATAGCCAGGTTAGCCAGGTTAGCCAGGTTAGCCAGGTTAGCCAGGTTAGCCAGGTTAGCCAGGTTAGCCAGGTTAGCCAGGCAAACGCACTTCGAAAAAGACATTGTGAAAAAAAAGTCCACCTCCCATTCCGTATGGAAGTGATATGTTTTTGCCTTTTTACTTGGTCCAGCTCCTTCACTCATTTTAGTGACCATAAACTTTAGCGAGGGCTTAAAATCTGACGCAATTCGCCGACTAGCTTAGCACTTTGCATCGTTGTTTACGCATGAGCGGTGACCTAAAGGTCAAAATTCAGTTGTCATCTGATTGGTTGTCCTGTATGTCAATCAAGTAACGGGGCTGGATGATAGGCTGACATCGTAAGTTCTGCTGCACTTAGAGACGTTGTTTGATTTGATTGGTCACCCGAAGGGCAACATTCAGTTGTCATCTGATTGGTTGTCCTGTATGTCAATCAAGTAACGAGGCTGGATGATAGGCTGACATCGTAAGTTCTGCTGCACTTAGAGACGTTGTTTGATTTGATTGGTCACCCGAAGGGCAACATTCAGTTGTCATCTGAATGGCTGCCCTGTATATCAATCAAGTGACGGCATTGATGCTAGGATATTTTTTTAATGTCACTCCGCGATCGACCGGTAGGTCGCGATCGACTTAATGAGCACCCCTGCCCTATTGTATCAGGTTTTAGCATGCTAACAGTTTTCCTGACTGTTAATACTAAAAATACCACAAAATCACCTTAACTAACTGTATCATGCAGTATTTTTTGCGTTCAACTACTCGCCTTTCCTGATCCATCTTACTAATTATTTGGTGAGTAGCAATTTTATTTGATTTAGCCGCTAGCTACGTTTTCCGAGATACTACGTTAATGTGTGTTGACACCTGCATGTTGATTAACATGTTTTTAACATGTGCCTTTAACTATATGTAATCACATGACTGTTTATGCCTTAATTAATTTAGTTTATTAAAATGTATAAATAATTCAAACTAAATAGTAATTTAATTGTAAAATACTGTGAAAGTAGTTTTAAAAACCAGTTCATGAACAGTACAAATCCTTGCTTATAACCGGTGCTGCTCAATGCTAACGAGGCAGCTAACGACTTGTGGCAAGTTCCCACAACCGGTACGCGGTCCAATGCCTACTTGTTTACTACAACATCGGTTTCTGTTGCTGCGTACCTGCAAACTGCTTGTCGCCGTTGCCGCGGTTACCAAACTTGGTAACCAGCTTGCCGTTGACCTGAAAAACGAAGATGCAGCAGGCCTTGTTGTCCACCACGATCACGTGACCGTTTCTGTCCACCGACACGCCTTTGGGACCCATCAGCTTCCCTGAGCCGATCTTGTTCTGGAGAAACACCAAAACGCTGGTTTCAGATCCAAGGTGATGCAGACAGGAAGTTCCTAAACTCTTTGCGGGTCGACAGGGCAGGAATCTAAGTTGGGAAGCCTGAAGCTTCCAGGTGTTCGAACAATTCAAGTCCGCAGTGGGGACACCAAGGTTTTCCCAGGACAGCTGAGACACATAATCCCACTAGTGTCCAGGTCTGATGAGGGGTCCCCTCCCGGTTGGGCATGCCTGGAACACCTCGGATGACCGGAAACTCTTTCTCGGTTGTCCGAGATCAGTCCGTGGTCTTGCACTTGAGGCTAGGAACTTAGGGGTTCTTACTTTGATTTCCGGCTAGCTCTGGTTTGGTGGGGACGTGGGGGAACAACATCTCCACCTGGGGTAGGTTCACGCTACCTTGTACCTGAGACATAAACTCACCTTAAACTTGCCTTCACTGGAAAAGATGCTGACCCATTTGTTGTCGTAGTCCGCGATAATGATGTCACCGCTCGGATGGACGGCCACCCCGGTGGGTCGTTGCATCTGGCCGGGGGTTCTGCCCCGGACTCCAAAACGAGCTCTGAAAAGGCCCTCGTTGGAGAAAATCTGAAAAAAAAAAAAAAACCAAACGGGGAAATTCAACTCTGCGGTTTTTGTGGTCCAAGAATGTGATCTTACCTGCACGCACTGGTTGTTGCTGTCTGCGATCAACACTTTGCCAGGAGAGGCGGCCACGCCCTGAAGGTTTGTGAACTCGCCTTTGTTTCGCCCTTTCGTGCCTGGAGAGCAGGAATTTGGAGACTTAGTATTATGAACGCTGGAAAACAACTTTTACATCGGTGGTGTATAAATGCTATTCCTGGTTCTTTGGAATCAACGAGGAATGATGGGTGTACAACGTATATACAGCAGTTATATTGGATAATATGGATGTAAAGTTGACTATAGGGGTGTTATAGCATGTCTACAGGGCTCTAGTCATCTTCATTCATTCATTTTCTACTGCTTATCCTCACAAGGGTCGCGGGGGTGCTGGAGCCTATCCCAGCTGTCTTTGGGTGAGAGGCGGGGTACACCCTGGACTGGTGGCCAGCCAATCCCAGGGCACGTATAGACAAACAACCATTCACACTCACATTCATACCTATGGACAATTTGGAGTGGCTAATTAACCTAGCATGTTTTTGGAATGTGGGAGGAAGCCGGAGAACCCGGAGAAAATTCACGCATGCTCTGGGAGAACATGCAAACTCCACACAGAGATGGCCGAGGGTGGAATTGAACCCGCCGTACCGCCCCGCAGTTGTTGAAGAGTTGTTTATTAATTAAAATTAAAATTAAAATTAAAATTAAAATTAAAATTAAAATTAAAATTAAAATTAAAATTAAAATTAAAATTAAAATTAAAATTAAAATTAAAATTAAAATTAAAATTAAAATTAAAATTAAAATTAAAATTAAAATTAAAATTAACAAAAATAAAAAACTTAAATTATATTAGGAAAGCAGGAAGTGAATTAAATTAAAATGCATGTGCTTCATAACGTTGCTAAAAATAAAAATAAAAATAAAAATAAAAATAAAAATAAAAATAAAAATAAAAATAAAAATAAAAATAAAAATAAAAATAAAAATAAAAATAAAAATAAAAATAAAAATAAAAATAAAAATAAAAATAAAAATTTAAAACTTAAATTATATTAGGAAAGCAGGAAGTGAACAAATAACAGTAACAGTACGGTATTTTAGTTGCATACCCTTTGATTGTAAATTATCTTGAATGTTTCCAGAAATGTCCGGTTGATAAAAACACGACCTTCACCTTGTCTTTGATGTTACGTGATCTCGCTACTTTGGATCAGAGCTGAATTAGTCAAAGATAGTCATAGTACCTATCCTGAAGATGAGATCGTCCTCGATGGGGTTCTCTTTCCTCCTGCCGGTGCTGTACATGCTGGACGGCCTCTTGATGGCCCTCTGTTTGACGTGTCCGCTGCCCGGCGATTTCAGCCTCTTCTTGACCCCGTCCGAGGCCGCCGACACGTCGGGAGACTTGGTGGCCTTGGTCCTGAAGGGGCTGCCTTTAATGTGCTGCTCATAGAGGCGTAGCGACAAGCTGAAGGTCCCCTCTTTGGGGACGGTGAACAGGTACTCATAGGTGCCGTTCTTGTTGTCCACGATCTCCCCGTCGCCTTTGCTCCCGTCCGCCGAGGAGATGTCGGCCGTGAGGACAGCGTTGCCCATTTTGCAAAGTCCTCCATCTTTGTCCTTGGTGGTGATGGTGACGGAGGTGGGCGCCCCCACCACGCAGTGCCGCAAGCCCTCGCCGCTCGCCACCGTCTCGGACGCCACGGCGTTAGTGGTCACGACGGTGCCCACGTTGTGGATGGACTTCTTCAGGCCCTCCGTCTCGATATGGAAGTCCAGCTGGTGGTTCTCTCCGGGCAGCAGGGGGAGCTCTCTCGCCGAGAGCTCAGCCAGACGCTCGCTCATCTGCTTCTTCACCAGGAGGACCTCGGCCTCGCTGCCGTGGCTCAGGGCCTGCTCGGTGAAGCTGCAGCTGCTGTTGATGCCCTCCTGACCCTGCAGGAGGCTGTCCAGCTGCGCTTGAAGAACCTGCGGGGGGCGGACACCAGGGGGCAGAAGGTACAAACAAATTATGAAGATACTTTTAGAACCAAACCTTTAAAGATCTTTTGGAGAGCACTAATCCATAGGTAGACCTACTTTAACTCTAAAATGAATCAAAGACCAGCATTGTTTATGAGCGCGACTGCAACAGTTTTCTGTCATGGAGGAGGTGCTAACACATGATGACCTCACCAAGGATTACCAAACCCTCAGCGCTGGCACGCATTCTACAAAGCAGTCCAAAAAACCGCCGAGTGACATCATGCAAGCCAAAGGAGCCAAGCAAACTCACGTGGATCTGCATATCAAATTCCTCATCCGGTTCTCCGGCTGATGCCATGTACTTATCTCACATCCCCCCCAGAAGACCTACTAAAGTCCCGGTCAATGCATGCTAGACGTGGTCCCTCGCTGAACATGACATGACACACCCTGAGTGCGTGACGCCGTACACTGGCCCCCCCCCCGTCTATCTGCAAGCAGATGCAATATCATCTGACTCCACCCTCCTTCCAGCCTGCAGGCCTCTGGCAGACTCTGACTGCAGCATGTGATGAAGAACCGCCTCCGAGGGGGCCCAACGACGCAACCGAATGATTGGATGTCTACTGAAAAGGGGGGAGGTGGGGGACCAACTCAGGCCAGACCAGGACATCCCTCTTTTTATGGCCTCTTATTCCAATGTCGGACTGGGCCACTTGCTAATGGTAATGGTAATGGTTAATGGTAATGGTAATGGTAATGGTTTTATTTCATTTGAACATGCATCAGATTCCAATTGAGTGCATCCCATAATCAGTTCCCAGTTCCAAAAGGAGTAGGAAGAAGCAAAGCTTATTAAATCCTACCCCTCCATCTGGTACTTTTACAATCATTAACTGTTACATTTGTTCACTTCCTGCTTTCCTAATATATATTTTTTATTTTTATTTTCTACCTAATATCACTACAATTTTACAAAAATTTTGAAAAATGTCTAAAAAAATAAAAAAAATTTTATATCTATGTTATTTTTGTCATGTATGGAAATATGAGGTGATATGAGCATCCAATGCCATAATGGGTACCATAGTAAGTGTCAATATAGTGATATATATAGCACATCATGACTGGTTATAAAAATATAAACTTTAAAAAACAGCAAAAATAGAACACTCATCAAGAAAAAAATAAGTAAAATTATGATTAATTATTAAGTCCAAATATGATGGGAATAAAGTTATTTTAATTTACTTAAATAATTATTGTAATTAAAATTGTACAAGAAGAAAGTTGAAATAGTTGGAACATTTAAAAAAATAACAGAAACATATTTTTAAATGTCATTTAATGAGAATAAAATCAAAATATTTGTTAAAAAAAAGTTATTAAAAAATAAAGTAAAAATATTATTGTTTTTTTTAATGTTTAAGTATTGGATGACATTTTTAGCTAATTGGTTAATTTTAGCCTTATGCATTATTTTAGCTGTTTGAAGATGAACTATATCAGCCAGATGAAAGAAGATGATTGGCTAAGGTGGTCCTTTACCTTCTGCTTGAGACCGAAGTTGACCTCCAGCTCCATGAGCAAGACGCTCTTGCGCACGTTGAGCGTCTTCTGCAGCTCGTGGAAGGCGGCATGGATGTCCTCCTCGATGGAGCTCTTCTGGCCGGTCAGCCGCTGCAGGATCTCGGACAGAGTCAGCAGGGCGGCGTCGATCTCAGGTAGCCTGGAGCGGAGTCGTAACAAGTGAAGTGGTGACAGTCGACTAAAATGGGAGGATTGTTCTAGAAGGATCCGCTTGAGATGTTTTGTTGTTTTTTTATTGCACATATTAATTATAATTTTAGGGGCGGTAGTGTTGAGCATGTGACACAACAAGGAAATGATGGACTTTAAGGAGGGAAGGTTGATGTGGACCACCATGGCCGTAGTACCTCCTCTTGACTGCATCCAGCTGGTTCTGTAAGGAGGCCTTGTGTTGCTCCACCACGTCCTTCAGAGGCACGGTGGGATGTTCTCCGTGCTCGCCGCTCGTACACTCCTGGCACATGGCGGTCTCGCATGGCGGACAGTAGAACTCCATCACCTAGAGCAGCGCAGAAGAGGTAATGGTATTATAACACGGCGCCACCTATCTAGCGGTACTGATCTTGTGGTCTATGTACATTTCCGCCATGGTTGGGGCAGGAGAGTAGCTGCCCCGCCGTCACCGTGGTGATGTCGTTGAGGACGGTGGCTTCCTGGCCGCAGCTGCCCGGCGAGCGCTGCAGGACGTCCATCAGGTTGGTGATGAAGAAGTTGTTCTGTAAGGCGGCCACACCCTTCTCGGGCAAGATGGACGTCTGGCGACACACTGGGCACGACAGCGTCAGGCTGTGGGCCGGGATGTAGTTCTGCAGGCACCTGAGCAAGGAAGGACAGGAAGGACCTGAAGCACCAGTCTTCTATAGTCGGTAACATGCTAGCCCCTAGCATGCTAGCATTGCTAGTATATTTATATATAGTAAATATATAAGTAAGATTTTATGAATGAAAATGGTTACAATTCTTGTACGCTGAGGCTAGCAATGCTAAAAATGCTCCAGCAATCTGTTAGCTGTTAGCATGGTAACGCCTTGCATAATAGCGCTAAAATTGATGATATAAGAAAAGGGCTGAAATGCTAACTCTTAACGTGGTAAAACATAGCATGCTCTATACATCCATATGAGTTCATACATAATGCCATGCTAACACTAGAAGTGCTATCATGCTAACTGTTAGCATGCTAAAACCTAGCTTGTGTCTAAGCAAGTTTAGACAAGTTTAAAATAGCTACGAGATGTTAACTGTTAAGATGGTAACGTCGACAATAATAGCGTAAGTATCAATATGTTTACACCTACGAAAATGGCTGAAAAAATTCATGTTAACGTTAGCATGCTAACACCTAGCATAATAACAGCATTTATGTTAGTTTGTAACTATGAAAATGGCCAAAAAGCTAACATGCTAACTGTTAATATGGTAAAACCCAGCACGATAGCGCAATGCATCTCTGAGTTTATACATAATGACATGCTAACAGTAGCAATGCGAGCATGCTACCTTGCACCTAGCTTGTGTCTAAGCAGGTTTAGACCTAGGAAAATGGCTCTAGCAATCTTAACATGCTAACCGTTAGCATGGTAACACTTAACATAATAACCATAAGTATCAAAATGTTTACACCTATGAAAATGTATAAAAATGCTAATATGGTAACGTTAGAATGCTAGCACCTGACATACCACTATTATTTATGTTAGTCTATGACAATGAAAATGACAAAAATGCTAACTGTTAACATGTCACAACCTAGCATGATAGCTCTATTACTGTTCATATATGAGTTTATACATAATGGCATAATTAGCATAGTAAAACTCGCAATGTTGGCATGCTAAATCTTGCTCCTAGCGCTAAGTATGTTTATGCATTTTATAAACATTTTTAAAAATGCACTAGCAATCCTAACATTGTAATTGTTAGCTTGGTAGCACCTAGCATGATGGCCCTAAGTATCATAGTCTGTACTGTACATGCATACTGTACATGCATGCACATGATAGGACAGGCTGTGAAAGCATGGATCCTATCCAATGGGATTCTGCAGACGCCACCAGAGAGCGAGAGAAATCCCAGCATGCCTTTTGTTGAACACAAACAAAGGATTTGTCCAACAGATACATTGGCGCTAACCGCGCCGTGCACAAACACAACACGAGTCTGTCAAAGTCACATATCAGCGAGGCGGTGGGCGGGATCAGTTGTCTGATTGGCTCTATTCAACCCCCACCCAGGCCGCTCACCTCTCACAGAAGGTGTGCAAGCAAGGCAGCACTTTGGGGTTGTGGTAGCGGTCCAGACATATGCTGCAGATCAGGAACTGCTTGTCGATCTGGTGCACCACAGGGCTGGGAATGGTGGAGCCGTCGCTGGCCATCCTAAAGGTGGGACGCGGCAGCCCCTCGGCCTCCTCGCCTGCAGCCTGCACGACAGAAGCCGGTCAGACATTTACACGGCCGGTGCAGAGAATGTGGTGCAAAACCCTCCCGACAGCCAATAAGCACATTTCAGACATTAAACTTAGATATTAGATATCATGAAAACAACAATTAAAATGTCAATGAATGAATGATTAACGTATTCCGTTCAATCTCCAACATCGTCTACAATAAAAATAAGCTGTTCATTTACTGTGGTCATATTCAAGGAAAAATTAATGACCAAATACTGTAAATATACATATTAAAATTCATTAAAAAATGTCCATATATACAGTAAGTACATTATCTAATTCAGTTTTAAAAATGGAATAAAAGTGGTCATGAAATAAATACATAATTAAATTAATTATTACGTCAAATATAAATTAATAAACCCAACATGCAATAAATATATACTCAAAATCATTCAAAAAGGGTTTTATTTTTAATAATGATTATTTATTTAACAATTAATTAATATTGTTTTATTTTTAAATGACATTAAATTAAATTTAGCTCAATAAATCCAACATGCAATAAATACATAAATTAGATTCAGGGAAAAAAATTAAACAAGTGATCATAAAATAAATACATAATTAAATTGATTAAATAAATACATGAGTAAATCCAACATGCAATAAATATGAATAAAATAAATATGAATAGAAATTAATTTTTTTTATTTTTAATAATAATCATTTATTTAACCATTAATTTTTTTTATTTTTAAATTACATGAAATAAAATTTTGCTCAATAAATCCAACATGCAATAAATACATAAATTAAATAGATTTAGGAAAAAAGTAAACAAGTGATCATAAAATAAATACACAATTAAGTTGATGAAATAAATACAGTAGTAATTCCAACATGCGATAAATATAAATAAAATAAATATGAATAAAAATTCAGTTCATTGTGAAAAATGTGAATAAATAAATCCATAAAAAATTGGTTACAAAATAAAACTATATTTAAGTTGATAGAAATATGTCATTAAATAAAATCCTAATTAATGCATCAACATGGAATAATCAGACTCAAATTAATTTTAAAAAATGGACTAAATAAATACAAAACTAAATAAATACACGAAACAAATGAATCCATCATGCAATAAAAAAAACCGCCACCATAATAATCAAGGGTGTACCTAATGTTGAGGGCTGCTAGAGCAACCGCCAGGCAGGATGTTGCTCTTGAGAAGCACTTTCATGGCCTAATAAATATTGGATGAGCGAGGAGAAGGCAGGCCGGTCTGCAGAGAGGAGAGCCAATCTCCAGAAATAAACACGTACCCACAATGCAGCAGTCAGTGCGTCCTTTCATCAAGTGACTTTTGTTATCTGGCTGACTGTGAAAGTATGTCAACGGCTTTGCACGTTGAAGTGAACGGCGCCACGGAACGAGGCCGCGCGGGAGCCTCAAGGGAACCCGGGTGAACTCCTTCCCCCTTACGTCCCGTTGGGGCCTTTCTTGTCAAGCATCCTGCGTGGAATATCCATGTGGTCATTGACAAAGCCCCCGGGGCAGAGCTGCTTCCAATTACGGCTGGAATACGGTGATGTCATGCAATGATGTCGTCCGCAAGTCATCTGGCTCGTGTCAACGTCTCTGCAGCGGCGGCGGCTAAACCACGGCCGCACTACAGCATCGCAAAACCGATTCATGGCTTTCACCATGCACCCAAAAGGTGTTTTAGGCCTGGAGGTGTCATTGAAACACCTCCATATATTTATTTTTAAATCAAAATGTCATACTTCTTTATTCCCACAGTTTCCCCTGCCTGTCTTCCTATTTGCAAACAATAACAATGCTAATAAAAACGTGATGTTACACAGCAGAGTTGGACGTTTACCAGAATAAAATGATAAACTGAGGAGAATGAAGTCGTAAATTGACGAGAAAAAAGTTGGATATTTGTGACTTTTCTCTTCAATTTTATTCTTAAAATATCAGATTATTATTTTCTTCCTAATGTGCTCCCCTTTTTGTCATAAATAATGGTAAATAATGTAAAATAACAACAGGGTTAAATCACCGTTGCTGTAGTACACTGCTGATGCGAATCTCATACGGCTTCATGGCACAAAATTTAAAAAAAATAGCTTTTGTATATATATAATTTTTTTATTTAATATATATTATTTTTATATAGTATATAAATTTAAATTTTATATATATATATAAACTAATACTTGAAATATTTATATATTTATAAATATATATTTAAAAAATGTACACTTTTTATAGATTAGAAATTGAAATTGTAATAGAAATTGTAATTTAATATATATTATTGTATTTTATATAAATTTAATATATATACATATATATAAACTAATACTTGAAATATTTATATTTTATAAATATATATTTTAAAAATGTACACTTTTTATAGATATAAAAGTTTGAATTTAATATATATTATTGTATATTATATAAATTTAAATGTAATATATATTTAAACTAATACTTGAAATATTTATAAATATATATTTAAAAAATGTACACTTTTTATAGATATAAAAATTTGAATTTAATATATATTATTGTACATTATATAAATTTAAATTTAATATATATATATAAACTAATACTTGAAATATTTATATATTTATAAATATATATTTAAAAATTTACATTTAATATATATTATTGTATATTATATAATTTAAATTTAATATATATATATATAAACTAATACTTGAAATATTAAAAAAAAAACGAAGTACAAGTGTTAGCTTCACTGTTGCCCCCTGAGGCAGAAAATGGTATTGTGTAGAAAAAATGCCAACAATTGAAGCATTTCTAAGAAAACTCCTGAAAAAATCTATTTTGCGTCTTTATCAAACATCAATATCAATTCTATGAAAATACTAAAATACATCAAGCAGCATCCATAAAGACCCACAGCTAAAAGTGAAAGAAAGAAAGTTGTTTTCAATCCTACAGTATGACTACTCCATCACCTCGAGTATTCAAGTATAGAGTACATAATCGCGTACGTGTACGGTACACGGCATCATCACGTACCTGCAGAGTTGAGGCGGACAAAGCAGAGCTTGATGTGCTAGAACGCTTCCATCATCACAACACAACGCTGTGCACTGCTGGCACTCCCGCCTCTTACATAATCCCATCCGCCCGTCTGCAGCTACAGCCATCCCTGCATGCTGGACGCCGCTGTCAGCGTGACCTCACAAACAGGAAGTGAGGTCACGGCCCTGACACACAACAACGACGCAGCATCTTGTGTGTGTGTGTGTGTGTGTGTGTGTGCGGTTCTCACAGTGAGGCATCAACAGGCGTCCCGGCATCAGCAAAGAAGATCCTTGAGGGATGAAATAGTCCTGCAGCCCAATCACATGACTCGCCGAGGAGGACCAGCCTCCTCCCTCTCCTCACATCGCTTGCATTCTTTGCTCGCCCCGTCACCTCCACTCAACTCCCTCATCCCTCCTCCCTCATCCCTCCTCAAGGAAATGTCTGCAAGGAGCATGTGCAGCATGGTGGGAGGGAGGGGGGGCGAATGAGGGCCTGGCAGATGGATTCAGGACCCCCCTCCAACCCCCCAACGCCCACACGGAGACACAACGGGATGCTCGGGTGCTGACTCATCGTGCATGCGCATAACGTACCAAATGTGTACAAAATGATGTAACTTATATTTCCCATGTTGGGAGCAGACTGGCGTGTAGCTTTATTTCAAGATGTGTAGTGAAGCCTACTTTACGTCAGCGTTACTTCACCATGGCGAAGGATGTCACTCGAAACATCAATGGCTTGAAAATAAACACCTCTGATGTCAAATAACGCTAACGTCACCCATAACGCTCGGAATTGTACAGCTAGCATAGCAATGTGGGCCGACACGACATGTTAACAGGCTAGGTTAGCTTATTTGCTGAAGAAAAACAAGTCTTACAACTCGGGTAGCGTCATTTTAAGATGTGTAGCGAAGCCTGTCTTTACGGAGTTGTATTATGTTTAAAAACGCCTTTAAAGTCCTGCAACACAAGAGACGTGACGCACAACCTCAACGTACGCCACGAGCATTCGGTCCTAGCTCGTAAATAAATACGGTTTAGTGTTTGAGGTCATACAATTTAAACGGCGGTCATGATGTTCAGAATTGTACGCCTGTAAAGTATAACTACAAATACTCATTTTGGGAAACGTACGCTACAAACACCCGTCGTGAATGAAGTCGGACATTAGCAATGCTAGCGTAGCTCTGTGAGCGAGCTGACATGCTAACATTACATTTTGACAGTAGCATCATGCTAGGTTAGCCCATTAACCTAATTAAAAAACAATACAATCACCGTCTGGAGCTGATTTGGCGGACAGCTTGATTTAAGAACGTGTAGTGAAGCCTATTTCATGTCACTTGTTGTATTTTAACAGCAACATCATGCTAGGTTAGCTTGCTTGCTGAAAAAACATGTCTGTAGCTGACTGGTGGATAGTTGACAGCAGCTACAGGATGTTTTTACTAGCCTATGGGGACTACTATGGGGAAAGCATATTATAATAACTTGACTTTTATGAAGATAAATCCTATATTTAATATTTAGTGGCGTGTAGCTATACAGTAACCAGGTCCTGAGATTACTATGGCACAAGCCTCCGCCCCCAAAATGACTGATCTTGAACTCATCTAATCTAAAGCGTCCACCGGGGGGACAGGAAGACGAGGTCTGCTAGCCAGCCCACTTCCGGTTTGATATTCTTTCCTCTCAACGTGACATTTTGTCCTCACCAGGCGATCGCTGGACGCGCTACGTCAGCCACCCGCTTCTGGCGACACGAGATAAGACGACGGCGAGCGTCACGTGCTGACGTCTGGTCTGCTAATGCTAAATGTGCTAGCGAGACAGACCCGCCATTATGCACGTCGTCTGCTAAATGAGGCTATAAGAACCTTTACAAAATACATAATAATAATAACGTATTGTAATGACTCTTAGGGGTATTTGGTGTAATGTGTTGTTTGTTGTACTTGCGCATGTGTTGCCACGGAGAGATATGTTCCGGGGTTGGGAAGGAAAAGGATGACGGACAGGAAGTGAGGCAGAACCCGGATGTTAGAGAGCTGTAGGCGCGACAGAAGCCCTTGTTAGGAATCATTGTTCTTTGGACCTTAATTAAAAAACGACTGTTGTTCCGCTCGTCTGGTCTGGAGTCTCTGCGCTTAATCATTCAAGGCAGACTCCAGTCATGGAAGCTCGGCTTCCTCATAACATCTTTCCGGTGCTACTAAACTACGTCACTTCCTTGTACAGTACCTTACAAAATAAGAGCCTATACAGACCAAGTAAAGCTCTTTCCACACTAACTAACTTACTACCTGGCCTCGGTTCAGCACGCATCAAGCAGCTTTAAGCTCACTCATCACGGCGACAGTTTTAGCTCAGCGCCATTGACGCCAACTTACGCTCGAAGGCGACAAGGTCACTCTGGAGTCACACCGGAAATAACGCCCGAGTGTTTTCCGGTCGCCACACAAAAACAAACAATAAAATAAGATGAACATGTATACAGTACAGATATTTCCAGAAAATACAGTCACGAGAATAACAAATTATGTTAGTATTGGAAAATGCTAAAGAAAGATATCACTTAATAGCAACAATAAAATAAAAAAAATGAAAACGGGCACAATAGTCAAAGAAATATAGTAGTAGTAGTAGTTGGGGGGGTGATAATAGATCCTAAAACATAAATAAAGATGTATGAACACTGCATAAAAAACATAGAAGAGAACTGAAGAGGTTGCATCTGAAAACGGTGTAGCCCAGGCTAACCCCGCCCACCTTACGGACAAAGCTGTCACCATGGCAACGCTACAATACAACCCCCCCAGCCCCTCCCTTCCGCTTTCAAAGAGAGAAAGAAAACTTATTAGCATTTCTTTCCGTGAATGATCGTGAATGCTTTTATTTTGGAGCTCTAAAGGACCACCTGATTGGCATGCGGGACACATGCACGTGCTGCCCGCTTACTTTTTATTTTACCAACACCATGTCTCATCATCAACATCATCGTCATAGTACACCTTCCCCCCCGGCATCCAACACAGATAAACTGATGAACATACTAGTACACATGCTGGTACTACACACATACAAGTACACATACTGCTGTACTCTTACACATACTAGAAATACAACTCCTCATGGTACGTAACATGCCAGCTACACGTGGTACTGGAACAAATTACTGCATGTACCACTCCACATCATGACGTGTGTGTGTGTACCTACATGATGCGGTTGTGTGTGTGTGTGTGTGTGTGTGTGTACCCACATGACTTGGTTGTCCCTGTGGAGGGCGGGGTGGGGGTGGGGGTGGGGGTGACAGCGTTTGAGCTTGGGCATCCAATTCTAAAGAAGTAAAACACAGAGAGGTGAGGTTCCTTGAGTACATGTCTTGTACTACTGTAGTGCTCCTAAAGGCTTAAAGGTCAAACATACTCCAAAGAAATACTGCATGTACTATAGAATGAAATACATACAGTCATACTAATACAATATTTACTAATAGAAGACTTACTGTTTGTCTTGTCCAGTACCCACCGGAGGAACAGTGTAGTCTTGTATTATCCAACATGTTACTGTATTGCAGTAGCCAACATATTATTGTATTGCAGTATTGCAGTATCCAGCATGTAAAAAGGAAAAGTCAGTGTGGCGGTGAAAGACACATTGATCTCCCAGCCTTCCTTCCTGCAGGATAAAGAAGGATTGGGAGGATCTTAATCCACTCGCTTGGACCGTGACATGGCCAATGACCGCTCATGTGACCAATGACATGGCCAATGACCACTCATGTGACCAATGACATGGCCAATGACCACTCATGTGACCAATGACATGGCCAATGACCACTCATGTGACCAATGACATGACCAATGACATGGCCAATGACCACTCATGTGACCAATGACATGACCAATGACCACTCACTTGACCAATGACACGACCACCCATATGACCAGACCACTCAGATGTCCAATGACCGACCATATGACCAATGACCACTCAAATAAACCAGTGACTTGGCCAATTACCATTCATACTGTATGCCCTATGATGTGACCAATGACACAACCAATGACCAATCCCATGACATGACCATTGACCAATCACATGACCAATGACCACTCAAAAAACCAGCGACTTGGCCAATTACCACTCGTACTGTATGCCCTATGACGTGACCAATGACCACACGCGTGACCAATGACCACTCAAATAACCAGTGACTTGGCTAATTACCACTCGTACTGTATGCCCTATGATGTGACCAATGACACGACCAATGACCAATCACATGACCAACAACATGACCAATGACCACTCGCATGACCAATGACACGACCAATGACCAATCACATGACCAACAACATGACCAATGACCACTCGCATGACCAATGACACGACCAATGACCAATCCCATGACCAAAAGCATGACCAATGACCACTCGAAATAACCAGTGACTAGGCCAATTACCACTCATACTGTATGCCCTATGACCAATGACATGGCCAACAACATGACCAATGACTACTCAGATGACTGCTGGTTTATGTACTGTATCCGATGATGTATGCCGTATATCCAGTGACCCCCCCCCCATTTGAAAGACTGCCGGGGTAATCAGGAGTCTGTCCCAGCTGAATTTCAAACTGACATTTTTTTTTGTCACAAATATTGTGATTTCCTATCCCAATATTATTGTTATGGTGAGCCACGTGTTGCATACGGTGCCGTGGGGTATTCCCAAAAGATTCCCACCCTAGACCCAGGACTTGATTGACTTCACCCAGACTCGACCTCCAGTGAAAGTGAGTTTGGAGGCCGCTATAAGAGGAACGGGCGCCATCTGGTGGCCACCTCTGGCCAACGCAAAACAGTGGACGGAGACTTTGGGCCGGTTTCTGTTACCACGTGACTTTAAGGTCCAAACCAGGGGTTCAACCTGACCTGTGGACGAGTGTGGGATGTTCAAAGTGGTCATGAGGGTGCAGATGTTTGCAAGAAATTATCAATGATATTAAAAAAATATATAAAAAAATATAAAAATTTAAAAAATCAATAAAAAAAAATGCAAAATTATTTAGGAGGGCTTAAGAACATTTTAGGGGGTGCTGAAGCCACCCTAAAATAGGCCTAATGACGCCACTGCCACATACATACACATACCATGTCCAACAGCTGGATTTACATGACAGAAACACACACACACACACACACACACACACACACACACACACACACACACACGGTCGTGCTGCCATATAAAGCTTTAATAGTCATAAAAATACTATGTCTTTCCATTATGTACAACAAAGTGACTGAGATGTTTGTAAAAAACCTGAAGGATGGACGGTGACGGTGACAATGATGCTTTAAGGCAACAGGCTGTTTGCTGCGTCGTTGCCACGGTGACGATGGCACGATGCACTTCAAAGAGAGGCAGTCGCCGGTGGGAACGTTTCGGAAGGCAACACTTCGTGCTGACCTGACAAGAAGAACCTAGCAGCAAGGAGGATCAGGGCCGCTAAAGACGCAAAGGATTATGGGAAGGAAATCCAAATATTATGGCAGTATCGCAGTACCTTTACAAGAATATTATAACAAAAAAAGTCAAAAAAATTGATAATTGAGAGAAAATACGTTGGTAATATCACAAGAAAAAAAGTTGTTATAATGGGAATAAATTCATAATTGAAAGAAATTTAATTTGTATATAAAAAGTCATAATATCATGGGAATAGAGTCATAATTTAATAATTGATAATTGATAATTGAGAGAAAATACGTTGGTAATATCACAAGAAAAAAAGTTGTTATAATAGGAATAAATTCATAATTGAAAGAAATTTAATTTGTATATAAAAAGTCATAATATCATGGGAATAGAGTCATAATTTAATAATTGATAATTGATAATTGAGAGAAAATACGTTGGTAATATCACAAGAAAAAAAGTTGGTATAATGGGAATGAATTCATAATTGAAAGAAATTTAATTTGTATATAAAAAAGTCATAATATCATGGGAATAGAGTCATAACGTAGAAGAAAAATGTATTAATATGAAATTACTGTAACATAAACCACCAAAAGCTGTTTCTGCTGAAACGCACCATTAATATAATAAGGAAAATGTTGCAATATTACCAGAATAAAGTGTAAATATGAATCTTTGAATAATAAAATCAAAAATAAAGAAAGAATAACGTTATCGTACTATCACAAACATGTTTGATCTTTATGGGGGAAAAAAAGGACTTTGAATTTTGCAGGAATATTATCATAATATCATGAAGTAACGTCTAAAAGGTCTAATTTTATTAATTTTTATTTTATTAATTTATTATCATAATCATAATATTACAAGACAAAAGTTTTGATTTCTTGAGAATAAAGCCGTAACATCAACCAAAGCTTTTTCTTTGAAAACATTTCTTAAATTAAATTTATTGGCTTCTTTTTAAGATTTTTTTCTTGTGATATTACTATGATATATATGTATATGTAGTATATATATTTGATATTGTTTTCACCAGGGCCCTAATACTCCTGCTACAACAATAACACAACAACAGGACAAACACACACACAATTATCATCATCATCGTCGTTGACCGCAACAATAAAATCGCTTTTCCAAAAGCCGAAAAAGCTCATTAAGCGTACCTAATGTTGTGTCCAGTGTAAATGCTTGATAGTGTTGAGTTTAAAGCTGCATACAGTAACAATGGCCTCGTCCTGCCAGGTCCTGCATGGGATAAATAAATGAGGCGCTACATTCACAGTGAAAATGTCCCCAAAACAAAAGAGAAATGTCCATTATTTGTCTGCCATGCTATTCGTCGCTAGCATGGGCGTTGTGCCGACACGCGCGTCTTCTCCATGACAGCATGGAGGCGTTCCCAGTCAAACATTTACAAGCTAACACACGAGGCACAAACGAGTACCGCAGTTTTGCATAACGATGGGGTATCCGAACAGAAAAATTGCCGTCAACGAGCTGACGCCGTTGGAAAAACCAGGCTAGACCCGCAACCGGCATGACCATAGACCAGTAGACCAGTTGACCAGTTGACCAGTTGACCAGTAGACCAGTATTCGTGGTGGTCGTTAACGTCTGGTCTGACTAGCGTACCAGCATACCAGAACAACAACACAACAAATGCTGGTCATGCTGGTAGCTGGTCTCCAGACCAGCTAGACCTTAGCTTTGCGTTCTCGCTCCAAAACGGGGCCGTACTTTGGACACCCCTAGCATGACGCGTTATTGTTGTTGATATCACTGAGAATCTACAGCAGTGTCGTCATCATGCAGAAGCAAACGGTAAAAGAAAAAGGCCAACGGAGACACGAAGCACGCGCGTCTAATCTAGACACGTCGCAGCGCGATATTGTCGGGATACGTTACTAATAGCTAGCGTGTACACGACAACGCGGGCGGATTTCTTCCGCAGGAACTCGTCGGGCATCAAAATCCTGAAATCAAAATCGTAATACTCACAACTAGCTTTAGCTTGTTATCACGATCGTCAGTACAATCACGATAAGAGCTACGATAACGATAAGCGCTACGATCACGATAAGCGCTACGATCACGATAAGCGCTACGATCACGATAAGCGCTACGATCACGATAAGCGCTACGATCACAATAAGCGCTACGATAACCGTCTCATCAGTTGACGACTAAAACGTATGGCGCTTCATCCCGTCTAATCTAGCGCGATATTGTCGGGATACGTTACAATAGCTAGCGTGTACACGATAACGCGGGCGGATTATTTCCGATGGAACCTGTCGGGCATCAAAATCCTGGCAGCACATCGTGATACTCACAAGTAGCTTTAGCTTGTTATCACGATCGTCAGTACGGTAACGATAAGCGCTACGACAACGATAAGCGCTACGACAACCGTCTTAACCGTCGGGCATCAAAATCCTGGCAAACATCGTAATACTCACAACTAGCTTAATCGGTACGATAACGATAAGCGCTACGATCACGATAAGCGCTACGATCACGATAAGCGCTACGATAACCGTCTCATCAGTTGACGACTACAACGTATGGCGCTTCATCCCGTCTAATCTAGACACATTGCAGCGCGATATTGTCGGGATACGTTACAATAGCTAGCGTGTACACGATAACGCGGGCGGATTACTTCCGATGGAATCTGTCGGGCATCAAAATCCTGGCAGCACATCGTGATACTCACAAGTAGCTTTAGCTTGTTATCACGATCGTCAGTACGGTAACGATAAGCGCTACGATAACAATAAGCGCTACGATAACGATAAGCGCTACGATAACTGATAAGCACTACGATAACTGATAAGCGCTACGATAACGATAAGCGCTACGACAACCGTCTTAACCGTCGGGCATCAAAATCCTGGCAAACATCGTAATACTCACAACTAGCTTAATCGGTACGATAACGATAAGCGCTACGATCACGATGAGCGCTACGATAACGATAAGCGCTACGATCACGATGAGCGCTACGACAACCGTCTTATCGGTTGATGACTAAAACGTATGGCGCTTCATACCGAAAGTCTATTTTCGCAAACAACCGTTATCCGTCTTGTTTGTCAACGCGTCAATCGTAATCGTCATCAACACAGCGGCCATGTTTCGTATTAGCGTAAGAAATGACTAAACACATTAAATACAATAATTATGATCGTTGAAATATGAAATGGTTCAATCACCTTCAGTAACAAACAATACTAACTACGGAAGCAATATCGGTTGTGTTCTATGTTACGTTTACGTTTGCGTTTTCAGAATCCGAAAGGCCAACGTCATTTAAACATCCCAAAACATCGGCCCCCCTAAGTCCGGTTTTGAGTTCCTGCAGTGGAAATCCTCCCGTTGGACGACTAAGCGGCCAAAAAGGATCGGACGCTAATCCCAAATTTGTGGATTACGTGATTGACTTTGACATAGCATAGCTTCACGGAACACAGAGACACGGAATTCCCAGTCCTGGCGTCAACCGGACGGTCCTCTGAAGACCAGAGATAACTAACGTCCGTTGTAGACCAGGTTCTTAGACTAAGTTCTTGTGGGTTTTATGCTACTTCCAGCTGGGCTTTGCAGTCTTGCTGGGTGTCACCAAGTTCTTTTTAACGTCCTCTCGTGCGGGGGGCGGAGTCTGGCTGCGGCAGGCACTTCGACTATCCGCCCTGACGCTGTGGACTCTCCGCAGTGTTGCCCCGCCGGGTCGATCTTGGCCGTTCTGAACCGTTTGTCCCGACCTGGTCTGCCGGACAGACGCCTGCCGTTTGAAAAGGGAGGGAACGTGAGAGGACGTGGACTGGGCGTCGGGGTCTTTCTTGGTCCGGGAAGACGATGCGACAGTGTTCCGCGCGAAGCTCGGGACATCGGGTGAAGTCTTGGAGGCTAGCGCCTGAGAGCTGCCGTTTTCCGAGGAAGCGGCGCTGCGGACTTGAGCCTGCGCCAGGGCCCTCATGGTGGAGCGGCACATCTTCTCCTCGGGTGCAGGTTTCTGGATGTTCCTCAGGGGTTTGGCGCTCGGTTTCCTGTGGACCGGATCGCAGGGACATCTGGAAACGCATACCTTCTGGGACTTGGACTGATCAGGAGGCAGACTGGAGTGTCGAGGAGGTCTGGAGATCCTCTCGCTACGTCCTCTTGGAGGCGTGCTTTGCTCGCCGTCTGCTTGCTTTCGACTTCCTGTCCTGGTTAGCCTGGTAATGGGCACCACTTTCCGCAAACCCTGGCTCTCGCTGCTGGTTAAGGTTCGTACGCCACCTCCGCCGGTGCCGCCGCCGCTGCCGCACTTCCTGCCGTGGCTGTTTGTACGCATCGGTTTTGAGGTTTTACTGCCTCCCTGAGGGTCTTCTACCCCAGCATGCTTCGCTACTGCGGAGTCACGGCTCTCCGCTGCCGAGGCGGCGTCCACAGATCTCGGCACAGGAAGCTGACCACTTGGCGTGGATTCATGGTCTTCGCTGCAGTCACCGGTCCTGATACCAAGTCCTTCTTTTGAGAGCGATGAGCTTTCGGCCTCAGAGGAATCGAGTGCGACGGAGCAGTCGGCTTCCGTGGAGTCCAGGACATTAAACACCGGCTTCTTATTGGACAACGGGGTGTCCAATGGCAGCGGAGTGCCACAGGTGGTTGATGAAACCGTGCTATTGTCTTCGTGGTCGTGGTCCATTTGTGGTTCCACCCCTTCTACGCCAAGTGGGTATTTATCCAGGTCCAGACGACCGGAGAGCGGACGCTGGACCTTTTCCAGGTCTGTGCCCTCAACACCTTCCTGGTCCACAAAGTCTTTGCTGTTATTGTTTGGACTGCGAAGGTCAAAACCTTGAGGACCTGAAACTAAGGTATGTTTCTCCACGCTAACGTTCATGCGGCCGCTAACCGCCGGGTTGCGACGGTCGTTTAACGAACGAGGCAGAAGGCCGCCCTCCGACACACATGCAGAACTATTGTTGTTGCATCGGTCCTCGTCGGTGTAGTGCCCGGAAGAAGAAAACCTAGCAAGAGGACTGAGAGGTTCCGTGTTTGCATGAGGAGAAGTCAATTCGCGGTCGTCGCCCCGGGTTACGATCCAAGGGGTGGTCTTTCGTTGGAGGGCGCGGCCAGACCGAGGTAGACTGTTACATTTGGAGTAGTCCTCAGACCCTCCGAACAGCTCCAGGTATCCTTGGAGTTCACGGTCCGCTATGGAGGTCAGGGTGTGGCGATGGCGCCGAGCGCTGCACGAACGTCCCAGCGGACTGTGCGGACTCTTGGACCTCTGCTGGAAGAAGTCCATGAGGCCTTCCTTGGTGAGCGTTTCCACGTCGTTCTCGCTGCTGCTCCGAGCGAATATTCCTTTGTGGTCTTCGCCCGACCACGCAAATCGTTTCTCCTCCAACTCCTTGAGGCGACGCTGCCTCGCCGCTTCTTTTTGCTCGCGGTCTGCGTTGTCCTGCACGAAAAAAGATGATAAAAAAAAGAATGCTAAACTTTCAAAACCTTCCAGGACCGACCTTGACGGCCTTCTTGAACTTGATGCAGAAGTCTTGGAAGATGCGGAAGCATTCGTCCAGCTTCAACGTGTCCTTGTCTTCGCAAAAGAAATCAATGAGGGCGTTCCCTTCTTTGCGCAGGTCCAGGCGCCGGCGCTTCAGGTCCTGGAGCGCCTCAGCCGAACTCTGACCGCAAAAAGATCCCAGACAGAGACTTCTAGTAGCCGTGATGCTGCGTTCAAAGACCTCACCGTCTATCGGCTCAGTGGCTTTCTTACATAAGCGGTGCTGACTCACCCGCAGGAAGGGTTCCCACTGCAGCAGCAACTCCGGGTCACCTTGGACCTTCTCCTCCAGGGTTTTGATGCGAACATACAAGGATGAGAACTCCACCTCGATGTTCTCCGCAGAGATCCTACAAGTCAAAACATGACATCATGGACAGGGATCACATGGGCGACCAGGATCTCGGCTTTTAGGGGGTTTGGAAATAAAGACAGGTGTGGCCTAAAATAATAATAATAATAATCACTGGACGTTAAATTACAATAACCCTCATAAATGTGGCAAAATTGAAGAAAACATTTTTGACAAAAACGAACATGGTCCACATAGAACCTGCAAAAACAACAACAATAATAATAATAATAATAATAATAATAATAATAATAATAATAATAATAATGATAATAATGATAATATAATAATAACAATAATAACGATAATAATGATAATAATAATAATGATAATAATAATAATAATAATAATAATAATGATAATAATAATAATAACAATAATAATAATAATCACTGGATGTACAATTACTGTTAAATTACAGTAACCCTCATAAATGTGGCAAAATTGAAGAAAATGTTTTTGACAAAAACGAGCATGGTCCACGTAGAACGTGCAAAAACAACAACAATAATAATAATAATAATAATGATAATAATGATAATATAATAATAACAATAATAACGATAATAATGATAATAATAATGATAATGATAATGATGATAATAATAATAATAATAATAATAATAATAATAATAATAATAATAATAATAATAATAATAATAATAATAATAATAATATAATCACTGGATGTACAATTACTGTTAAATTACAGTAACCCTCATAAATGTGGCAAAATTGAAGAAAACATTTTTGACAAAAACGAGCATGGTCCACATAGAACCCGCATATGGGTCATTGTCTAGAGTGGCCTAAAATAATAATAATAATAATAATAAAAACAATAATAATAATAATCATCATCACCATCATCATCATCATCACAAAAAAAAACGCGACAGTACCTGGCGGCACTCTGGACGTCCACAAGTTTTTCGGGAAACTTCAACAGCTTCTCGTCCTTTTTCTTGGCCTCCTAAGAGAGGAAACATGTTGGATTTGTTTGTGTGGATTTTCCATTGGGGGCAAACAGCTTGGTCCTGGTCCTTGAACGCACCACAGTTGTGTCCAGTTTATGGCCGCTTCCTACTGTAGTGTAATGTTTGTATGTTTTGCTCATCAGACAGTAGATGGATGCTGATCGGATTGGGATTGGAACATGTTATGTATGAACACTTCATACCATGGCGACAAAGTGCAGCAGGTTCATCCCAGGCTTGTTGGCTTTGGTGTCGGCCAATGAGAGAAGAGACGACAGCTTGAAGCCCACGGCGTTGCCTGCGTATCCTCCCTGCAAAAACACGTTTTCAGAGTTCAGACGTGCGGACGGCGTTCGCACCCGGAGGTGATTTTGTCTGCTTCGTACCGCGTTCATGATGTTCCCCGCCTGCAGCACCAGATGCAAGATGGCGTGAAGCTCCTCGCAGCTCATCAGCTCTGTGGGATGGATACATAAACATAAACCTGGTCCATCCACACCAGACATCCACGGTGGAAACAAGACTGATCGGGACGCGTTCCCCTCCGCGTTACCGTCACGCTACTTCACAAAGTGGGGCCCAAAGTGGGGCCCAAAGTGGGGTCCTAGTGCTGTAACGTGTTTTTTATTGGCCCCATTCTACAAATGATTTTAAAAAAACTACAAAAAAGGACAAAAATAGATACGTAAATAAATAAAATAATAATTTTACAACAATAAAATTTCATTTTTAAATTAATTGACAATATTTTCTATATAAAAAGTAGATCACATTTTTTCACAAATTAAGAATAATATTTTTTTATTCAGACATTTTTGGAAATATTTTATATTTTTGATTCATATTTTATGTCAGTTGCTATGTGTCATATTAAATACAGAACAGGGCCACAAATTTGCAAAAAATTATAATTTTTGTTTGAAAAAAAAATTATAATTTTTTTTCTATTGAAAAAAATATACACTTTTGCTAATTTGTGGTTAAAAAAACAAAACATTGATTAAACATGAGAATAAATACATCATATTATGAATAAAGAAAATGTAATAATGGCCCCCGCATGCTTTGGTTTTCCAAAAAGAATCATATTACGTAATATAGGGTGATTATTAGGTATGATGTTATCTTGTAGAATTAGGATTTTTTATCGTTAATATTAATATATACACTTTACTCCTGTGAAATTATTGCTGATTTTTGTACTTTTCTTGCTAAATGTTTTTTTAATAGAACGGACATGTGGCCTAGAATGCCCTGGAACAAATATCCCCTTTCCCCGCCTCCCTTCTGTGTCTCAGGTGACATATTCCGGATCAAATATCTAGGTCGGAGCCCACGTGAGGCCGTGCGTCACTCCTTACCTTGAGTGGCGACGCGCACCACATGGATCTCATGACTCATCACGGCGCAGGAGGGCACGAACTCCTCGCTTAGGACCATGGCCTCCATGCGAACCTCCAACCTGGACCGGAGACCACAGACCAGACATGATCACAACCTCCACGACTTTATTCCCATTATATCAGGACTTTATTCCCATTATATTACAACTTTATTCCCATTATATCAGGACTTTATTCCCATTATATCAGGACTTTATTCACATCATATCAGGACTTTATTCCCATCATATTAGGACTTTATTCCCATTATATCAGGACTTTATTCCCATTATATTACAACTTTATTCCCATTATATCAGGACTTTATTCCCATCATATCAGGACTTTATTCCCATCATATCAGGACTTTATTCCCATTATATCAGGACTTTATTCCCATTATATCAGGACTTTATTCCCATTATATGACAACTTTATTCCCATTATATCAGGACTTTATTCCCGTTATATCAGGACTTTATTCCCATTATATTACAACTTTATTCCCATCATATTAAAACTTTATTCCCATCATATTAGGACTTTATTGCCATTATATTACAACTTTATTCACATTATATGAGGACTTTATTCCCATTGTATTAGGACTTTATTCCCATCATATTAGGATGTTATTCCCATCATATTAGGACTTTAATCCCATCGCATCAGGACTTTATTCCTATTATATCAGGACTTTATTCTCACTATATTAGGACTTTATTGCCATAATATTAGGACTTTATTCCCATTGTATTAGGACTTTATTCCCATCGTATCAGGACTTTATTCCCATTGAATTAGGACTTTATTCCCATCATATCAGGACTTTATTCCCATCGTATTAGGACTTTATTCCCATTGTATTAGGACTTTATTCCCATCGTATCAGGACTTTATTCCCATTGAATTAGGACTTTATTCCCATCATATCAGGACTTTATTCCCATCGTATTAGGACTTGATTCCCATCATATTAGGACTTTATTCCCATCGTATTAGGACTTTATTCCCATTGTATCAGGACTTTATTCCCATTGTATTAGGACTTTATTCCCATCATATCAGGACTTTATTCCCATTGTATTAGGACTTTATTCCTATCGTATTAGGACTTTATTCCCATCATATTAGGATTTTATTCCCATCATGTCAGGACTTTATTCCCATCATATTAGGATTTTATTCCCATCATGTCAGGACTTTATTCCCATCATATTAGGACTTTATTCCCATCATGTCAGGACTTTATTCCCATCACGTCAGGACTTTATTCCCATCATGTCAGGACTTTATTCCCATCGTATTAGCTCTTTCGATTCCGATTCCGATTGGGCATTTCATGTATTTAATTAAACACATGAATAATAAAAATGATGTGTATTATTTCCATTTGTTTGTTTTTTCAATGACGTTCAGTCTCATTTTTCCTGTTCCTGAATTTGCATATCATCCACATGAAGGCGTGGCTAGGAATCTATGATGAATGATGATAGCCCCCCCCCCCCCAAAGAAATGCTACTATCCAGCCTGAGGAGAGGAGCGAGGCCCCCGATGGTGGGACTCACCGTGGCACCTGGATGAGGAGGTACATGAAGGAGTCCACCAGGGTCAGCTTGTCCGGGTCGCCTTTAAACGCCCGCAGCTTCTTGATCTGAAAGACAGGACTTCTTTCTTAGACGGGTGGCGTGCACGTGGGCGGGCGTGTGCACGGGTGGGCGTGCACGTGGGTGGGCGTGTGCACGGGCGGCCACCTCGTCTGCGTCGGGCAGCAGCTTGAGCAGGTCCTTGAGCAGCTCGGCGCCGTAAAGCTTCCCGTCTCCTCGCCGTACGTCTTCCACAATGGAGCGGTTGGACCTGCCGGTGGGGGGCGGAGGAGGGCACATTATGATCATTACATCAGATAGTGGGAGTGTAAAGGTGACTGTAGGGGTGCTACTTCATGTCCAGAGGGCTCCAATAATGGTAAACTGCATATTTAGAAGGTGGTAAACAGTTTTTCTATGTATTATATGTTTTATTTTCTTTTATTATGATTATTACATCAGATAGTGGGAGTGTAAAGGTGACTGTAGGGGTGCTACTTCATGTCCAGAGGGCTCCAATAATAGTAAACTGCATATTTAGAAGGTGGTAAACAGTTTTTCTATGTCTTATATGTTTTATTTTCTTTTATTATGATTATTACATCAGATAGTGGGAGTGTAAAGGTGACTGTAGGGGTGCTACTTCATGTCCAGAGGGCTCTAATAATAGTAAACTGCATATTTAGAAGGTGGTAAACAGTTTTTCTATGTCTTATATGTTTTATTTTCTTTTATTATGTTCATTATATCAGACAGTAGAAGTGTAAAGGTGACTGTAGGGGTGCTACTTCATGTCCAGAGGGCTCCAATAATGGTAAACAGTGTATTTAGAAGGTGGTAAACAGGTTTTCTATGTCTTTTTTTTTAAATTTCTTTTATTAAGATTATTATATCAGATAGCAGGAGTGTAACGGTGACTGTAGGGGTGCTACTTCATGTCCAGAGGGCTCCAATAATAGTAAACAGTATGTTTAGAAGGTGGTAAACAGGTTTTCTATGTCTTATATGTTTTGTTTTCTTTTATCCTGTTCATTATATCATATAGCAGGAGTGTAACGGTGACTGTAGGGGTGCTATGTCATGTCAAGAGGGCTCTAATAATGTAAACAGTATATTTAGAAGGTGGTAAACAGGTTTTCTATGTCTTATACGTTTTATTTTCTTTTATCATGTTCATTATATCAGATAGCAGGAGTGTAAAGGTGACTGTAGGGGTGCTAGTTCATGTCCAGAGGGCTCCAATAATGGTAAACTGCATATTTAGAAGGTGGTAAACAGGTTTTCTATGTCTTATATGTTTTATTTTCTTTCATTATGTTCATTATATCATATAGCAGGAGTGTAAAGGTGACTGTAGGGATGTTAGTTCATGTCTAGAGGGCTCTAATAATTTATAAAGAAGGAATCCTATTCCAGAAAGTCCCGTTTCACAGTCGGGTCTGGAACTAATGAACTGTGAAAAAGGAGGGATTACTGTAGACGGCTTCAATCCAAGTGATTGTTTTACTAGTAGCAGACACAGGTCCAGGTTCCAAACTTGTCCAGACCACTTATGTAAACACAAAGTCTGATTTCCTAATCTAATTCATGATTAATCTACAAAACTCCAGTAAGATCATTAAAATTTAGACCCCAAATGACTTTTAGGACGCCTTTCGACAGCAAAACTCATAACAATAACAATAACATCCCCATGGGGGTGTCACATGGTCTGGAACGGGTGGAGGACTTACCTTTTGAACTGCTTGAGGAAAATCCCCACATTCATGCCCCTCTTGGAGTCCAGGATGCTGATCTGAAACACGTGAGACAACGCAGGAAGTAGTTCTTTGGTGGGGTAGTGCGTGAACATTTATTTCAAAATAAAAGCAGGCTTCGCTACATGTCTGAAAGAAAAGCTGTGTCAAGACTCACTTCGTCTTTGCCGCTCTCTTTGAAAGATCTCGATCGGGAGACGTGACTCGCCATCCCTGCCGTCGTCGTGGTCCCCCGCCCCCCGGCCCCGCCCTCCTCCTGCTGCCCAAACAGCTCCTCCACAGACCGGACGTCGATCTGATACTGCTGCTGCCGCACCGCCATGGTCCAGATGTTGGGCTTCTCTCGAACCTTCTCCTCCGGGATGGGCTTCCAGAAGAAGCTTCGCACGCGCCGCTTCTTCCTGCCGCTGGACGCGGGTGGCGGCGGGGGAACGGCCGGTGGCGGGGGCGGCGGCGGCAAAGGGGGCGCAGGGGGAACATCGCCGAGGGAAGGGAAGCGTCCTGAAGCGGAAGACGGATCGGAGCTGCCGCTGTCGTTGGCTAAGGACGGGCCGCTCGTCACCAGCATGGCGGCGAGCGTGCGTCTGCTGACGTCGACTTTCACACCGCACGCATCACTTCACCGCCAGCAGCATCAGAACGCCGCGGCGCGGCGCTCTTCACTTCTGTTGTCCATCTCATCCAGCCGTTGGGGGTTACCTCCTGCAGGGGGAGGGCGGAGGGGGCGTGGCGGCGGCGGTGGCGGCCATGGGGCTGCAGAGGTGACAGAAAGAAGGAAGGGCGGGATTATGAGGAGCAAGTCATGTGTGTTGTCATGGACAATCATAAAACCTTTGAGGAAATTAGGGGGGGGGCGACGGATCAAAGAGGAAAGGGTGCCCCCATCAAGAAGGGGGTCTCTCAACGAGGGACGGGCCAAATCCTGTTTTTTCTGGTTTTGGAGTCCTTTGAAGTCAGTCTTGGCATGTCAAATGTTCAGACATGCTAGCTTGAGACTGAGCGTATGCTAGCTTGAGACTGAACGCATGCTAGCTTGAGACTGAAGGCATGCTAGCTTGAGACTGAAGGCATGCTAGCTTGAGACTGAAGGCATGCTAGCTTGAGACTGAAGGCATGCTAGCTTGAGATAGAACGCATGCTAGCTTGAAAATGAAGGCATGCTAGCTTGAAACTGAAGGCATGCTAGCTTGAAACTGAAGGCATGCTAGCTTGAGACGGAACGCATGCAACTTGAGTCTGAAGGCATGCTAGTTTGAAACTGAAGGCATGCTAGCTTGAGACTAAACGCATGCTAGCTTTAGACTGAACGCATGCTAGCTTGAGACAGAACGCATGCTAGCTTGAGACTGATGGCATGCTAGCTTGAGACTAAACGCATGCTAGCTTGAGACAGAACGCATGCTAGCTTGAGACTGATGGCATGCTAGCTTGAGACTAAACGCATGCTAGCTGGAGACTGAAGGCATGCTAGCATGAAACTGAGCGCATGTTAGCTTGAGACAGAACGAATGCTAGCTTGAGACTGAAGGCATGCTAGCTTGCTGGTCTCAGACGCCAATATCAGTTGCTTTGGCCAAGTGGTTAAGGCATTGGACTTTCAATTCCACTGGGGTCTCCCCATGCAGGTTCAAATCCTTTTGGACCACAAGGAACATCGGACAACCAACCGATTAATCGACCGTAAACCAGCTAGCCCAGTCCAGGGTGTACCCTGGCTCTTACCTGAAGACGGCTGGGATAGGCTCCAGCCTGCCTGTGACCTGAGTAAGGACAAGCGGTATAGAAGTGGGGTCTGAATCCCGCTGACAACGTAGACCTTAAACCATAATGGGTTTCAGTCATCTATGGTGTATAATGGAACATCTGGGATTTTGGATCTGGGAATGACCTAATCATGAACCAGACATGCTGGACCTGTTTTGGGAAGACCTGCAAAAGGGAAATCCCCCGCAAAACCAGGAAGCGTGGAAAAACACGAAGCTGTCAGAACCCACCCGACACGCCCATCATTCACCGCCACCGTGGGTCACATGATACCTGGTGGCCAAACAGAGGCTGGGAAGCTTCAATCAGCGGCCGCTAGCAATGTTGGCCAGACAAGCGGATTAAAGTATGTTTTGAATGGGGGGGGGGGTCCTCAAAGACGTATTAAGTTATTAACGTCAAATATTACATAAGCAGTTTCTGCTGATTTCTACTTCTTCTTATACGACCTTGAATGCCACGTCTTGTCAGCGTCACCCGACACCTGGCGACCTTCACTAATTAATTAAGTGCGGGTCATCCATGGCCTCATGTTGCCGCCGCCGGCAGAGCGGCGTTCCTGACGCTCATGTCTAATGCACGACCATGTGAGAAGACAAAAAATGAAGACCCCACCGTGCGGTGGGATCTTCACCCCAACTGATGATTAATGAGGAATCAATCCATGTGATATCTGCAGAGGTTCTGCACCTGTCAGTAACCCTAAACCAGATGTGGCCCCAGGGCGAGGAAGCTCCCACAGTCCCACCTTCCTCCATGAATGTGGGCTCTTTTTGTGAGGGTCCAACCGGACCGCCGCCCACCCTCCATCCGTCTTTGTGTCGGAAACCTGCTGCTGGAGGACCCCGCCCACCCCCTGTGACACCAGTCACTGATGGATGAAATGGATGAAGCAGCAACGGTCACCTGAACAACCATCCCCCCCCCCCCCCCCCACAACCCCCCTCCTCCACAAAAGGTCTCTGACATATTGTTTGGAATCACCTTCTACATTGTTCCATTGTTGAAAGCACTTTGCCCCCACCCCCCCCCCCCCCAATTTTTTTTCATTTTGTTTTATTTGTTTCTCATAAAATTACATATTTTTTCTTTTATTTCAATTCTATGCTTCAAAAAAAAATTTCTCGTTAGAATATTACTTTTTTCTTTACATTTACATTTTGACTTTATTCTTGTGAAATTGTTTTTCATTTTTTGTAAATAATTTTTTTTCTGTATTAATTTGTTAAACCTTAATAATTAATTGTAAATAAATAAATACATTTATTAATTTACAATTAATTAATAACTTTATGACTATTAATTATTGCTAAAAAATATTTATCTGTGACAATTTTCATTTTTTACATATTTTTCTTTGTCAAAAAATGTTTTTCGTTAGAATACAAATTTTTTCTCTTAACATTTTGACTTTATTCTTGTGAAAGAGTTTTTCATTTTTTTGTAAAATTTTTTTTTCTGTATTAATTTGTTTATCCTTATAATTAATTATAAATAAATAAATTAGTAGATGACAACTATTACTTAATAACTTTATGACTATTAATTATTGCTAAAAAATATTTATCTGTACATTTTTCTGTATTAATTTTTCGACATTATAATTAATAATAAATGAATTCCTTATTTGTTAATAATTATTTATAGTCACGATTGTTCGAGATAAAATAAATTAATAATAATCATCTGGTAAAATTGAGACCTTTTTGTTGTTAGAAATAGAAAAATAATCCTGAATAATTGATTGATATTTCTCGTGATATTTTTGTTCATGATGCGACATCGGTCTATTGAGATGGGTTCTGGTCTGGAGAGTCAGGAAGGGCATTGGGAATATTAAGGGCTCAAGCCAAAAATCAGCATGTGGCGAACCCGTAGTCAGAGACAAAGCCGAAAGAAACAACCAAGATGTTTCTTAAAGGGACAGGACAACAAGTAGAACCACGCCCATGTCGTCCTAAAGCGGACATACCGGCGTGCCAACGGATCGTTCCACTCAAGAGGCCCAAAACCAACACGACCTCCATCACCAGCGTGTCCCACAGGAAGGTCAAGGTTCCCGGCTCAGCACCCTGATAATCCCCTGTCGCTAACTTCCAATTTCCTGAGGGCCGGCTGCCCCCCGCAGAGCCGAGGTCTTTCAGTGACGCCGCAGGGCCAAAGAGGTGCGCTCATAAGAGGACCGGGACAATCCTCCCTCTTTGTTTCCATGGCAACGCTCGTTAGCCAGGAGCATTTTTTCCCCCCTTAGCTCCCGGCGGGTGGGCCGCCGGAACTTTTTGTTTTTGAGCTCGCCGACCACCTTCACCTCACGGCGCAGGGAATGATGACAGCGACACTTTGCTGCCGAGTTGTGACCCCCAGCGCCGTAATCGGCGCTTACGTAACGACCAAATGAACCATCAAGAACAAGGACCAGTATTATTTGAGAAATCCTGGATTAAGAGATTAATCAGAGAACTTGTAGGGTTCTATCTGCCGAGCTGGACAAGCGTGGACAAAGTTGTATTATTACCTTTGCCATGACAATAGCTTTCCATCAAAATAGCAGCCATGCCAAAATGTTGTGTTGCTGCTGGATGTTAACAGTATCCCAGTCATACTGTAAGTTTATTTTTTCCAAAAGAGGAAGCTTTAAGACTCGTCTTAAAACCCACTTTAATCTCTGGCTTTTAACTCGGAGTGAATCATATGGTCCTGTGTCTTTTAGTTCTTTCTTTTTATTTTAATTGCTTTTATTTATTTTATTTTAATTGGTTTTACTTATTTCATTTTTATTGTTTTTTTTTATTTTATTTTTTATTATTACTTTATTTTGTTTTTTTTTTTATTTTAATTGGTTTATTTTACTAGTCTGTGCAGCACTAAATTGAACTGTATTATGGAAAGCAGGAAGTGAACAAATGTAAAAGTACCAGATGGAGGGGTAGGATTTAATAAGCTTTGCTTCTTCCTACTCCTTTTGGACATGTGGAACTGGGAACTGATTATGGGATGCACTCAATTGGAATTACATTAGAATCAGAATCAGAAATGGTTTTATTGCCAGGTACGATCAAACACATACTAGGAATTTGTTTTGGTAAAGTAGGTGCAGACACATCTATTAAAAAATGAAAATACCAAATATACAGAATACAGTATAAATATATGTACACAGTCTGTTTTTTGTTTGTTATTCATGAACGTAAAGAAATAACGGTAACAAAGTCCTGGCTTGGTGTGGTTTCCAGGGATCTTAAAGCAGTTAAATTCAGCTAAATGTGGTTCCCCGATGAGGCTTGGCTGGCCCACAATCCGCGTACGTGATATAAATAGAAGGTGGCTCCATCCTTCCATCCCTGAAGATAAGTAGAACTCTCTTTTGTTCACCAATTCCTAATATATCCAATTCCTAATAAATCATATCATAAAGGTAGCGCTAGCATTTCTCAAGCTATGTTCCAATAAAACTGCGGCCTGTGTTCTGCACTCAACGTTCAACCATGGAGGTATTCCTGATGGGATGTCATAACGAGCTTGCAATTCCCTGCCGTGTACCTGTGTACATGAACACACAACTCCTCCCCCGTCCTGGAGGGCTGCAACGGCATATTTAGAAGGTCTTCTATGTCTTATATGTTTTGTTTTCTTTTATTATGTTCATTATATCAGATAGCAGGAGTGTAACAATGACTGTAGGGGTGCTAGTTCATGTCCAGAGGGCTCCAATAATGGTAAACTGCATATTTAGAAGGTCTTCTATGTCTTATATGTTTTGTTTTCTTTTATTATGTTCATTATATCAGATAGCAGGAGTGTAACGATGACTGTAGGGGTGCTAGTTCATGTCCAGAGGGCTCCAATAATGGTAAAGTGCATATTTAGAAGGTCTTCTATGTCTTATATGTTTTGTTTTCTTTTATTATGTTCATTATATCAGATAGTAAGAGTGTAAAAGTGACTGTAGGGTTGCTACGGCATGTCCAGAGGGCTCCAATAATGGTAAACAGCATATTTAGAAGGTGGTAAACAGGTTTTCTATATCTTATATGTTTTGTTTTCTTTTATTATGTTCATTGTATCAGATAGTAAGAGTGTAAAAGTGACTGTAGGGTTGCTACGGCATGTCCAGAGGGCTCCAATAATGGTAAACAGCATATTTAGAAGGTGGTAAACAGGTTTTCTATATCTTATATGTTTTGTTTTCTTTTATTATGTTCATTGTATCAGATAGTAAGAGTGTAAAAGTGACTGTAGGGTTGCTACGTCATGTCCAGAGGGCTCCAATAATGGTAAACAGCATATTTAGAAGGTGGTAAACAGGTTTTCTATATCTTATATGTTTTGTTTTCTTTTATTATGTTCATTATATCAGATAGTAAGAGTGTAACGATGACTGTAGGGTTGCTACGTCATGTCCAGAGGGCTCCAATAATGATAAACAGCATACTTAGAAGGTGGTAAACAGGTCTTCTATGTCTTATATGTTTTGTTTTCTTTTATTATGTTGATTATATCAGATAGCAAGAGTGTAACGATGACTGTAGGGGTGCTAGTTCATGTCCAGAGGGCTCCAATAATGGTAAACAGCATATTTAGAAGGTGGTAAACAGGTTTTCTATGTCTTATATGTTTTGTTTTCTTTTATTATCGAGGCTTGCAAAACACTGACTCTGTCCCGCCGCCGCTACACGGTAAGGCGGGCGAAACGCCGCGTATTTTATGGAGCACATCTTTTCCACCAAGATGGAGTTTTACACCGGCAATGTGGACCTACAATGAAAGACAACCTGCGACGGGACACCGTATCCCGGACCAAGGATCAAACCCGAGCTCCGACTCTTCTCACGTTTGTTCTTTTGTGGCGACGCCAGATCGGGTGATGTTTTGGGCCCGCGGCGAGTCGCTCGGTCTGCGCTTCCTCTGCTCGCGGACTCCCGATTGTCACTCCGGCAATGTGAGCCCAAGTCGGCTTCAGGCAAATATCCAGGCTAGCTAGCTTGCACAGCGATAAGAAAAACACGCAGGTGTGATTATAGTCAAAGGTGCTCGTGCGGGGCAGGTGCGCCGGTGCGCAGGTCGCCACGGAGACGTGATCCAGGAACGGCAAAGTGAATGCAAACATGTTTGTATGGCGCTGTGTTTGCCCCAGGGTACAAAGACACTGACATGGACACGCAACCAAACAATGACGCTCCGTTCAGCAGTACATCACCAAGAAGTACTACACTCATACTTTGTGTGCCACTTCCTGTTTAATCCACAAAGAAACCTGGACTCTTTTATGATGGGTATTGTGTCATTACAAATAAAAATGCAGTCTGATATAAAACCATGTACGCTAAATGCTGTAATTATAGCATTTAGCGTGTAGAGGCCTCGTGGTTAGCTAGCAAAATATGTTTTTTCAGATGACTAGAGCCCTGTAGACATGATATAACACCCCTATAGTCACCTTTACATCCCTATTATCCAATATAATGGCAAACTTATAAAGGGAAAAAAATAAGTCATAACAAGGGGCTGCACGGCGGTCGAGTGGTTAGTGCGCAGACCTCACAGCTAGGAGACCAGAGTTCAATTCCACCCTCGGCCATCTCTGGGTGGAGTTTGTGCATGCGTGGGTTTTCTCCGGGTGCTCCGGTTTCCTCCCACATTCCAAAAACATGCTAGGTTAATTAGCCACTCCAAATTGTCCATAGGTATGAATGTGAGTGTGAATGGTTGTTTGTCTATATGTGCCCTGTGATTGGCTGGCCACCAGTCCAGGGTGGACCCCGCCTCTCGCCTGAAGAAGACAGCTGGGATAGGCTCCAGCACACACACCCCTGCGACCCTTGTGAGGATAAGCGGTAGAAAATGAATGAATGAAGATGACTAGAGCCCTGTAGACATGATATAACACCCCTATAGTCAACTTTACATCCATATTATCCAATATAATGGTAGACTTATAAAGGGAAAATAAGTCATAACAAGATTTGTGATTGTGGGTGTTGCAATAAATAATACCCGTCAAATGCGTACTTCCTTTTTAGACCACGCCCCTCCTTTTCTTCCGGGTCATTGTTGTGTGTAAAAGAGCACAGACACTGAATGAAAAAATAGATTATTTAGCCAACCTCGCATGTCGCCACCAGCTTTGTCGGAAATCGGAAAAGTCGTTTTTGCAACCGACGACCAATTACATGACCCGATAAAATGTCATCAAATGTGTTGTTTTTCTGTTCTCGCAGAAGAAAAAGTGGAAGCGTATTTACAGTTTAACCTTGCTTAGCTATTAAGATCCCAACCTCCATGATAGTCACTCATTCATGTCACCCGGGACAAATGTTTAAGCTATTTTTTGGCCCGCACCAAGACTGGTCTTTATCCACCGCTGAGAGTTTTCGGGTGGTAAAACGGGGGGTGGGGGGGTGGGGGGTGGGTGGTCTGTAAGCCACCCGCCTCCTTTGTTACTTTTTCATTTTGAGCCGTTTGTCCGCCACCGCCGGTCAAAACTGTATTCATAAGACTGATTTCCAGGCTATAAAGTACACTCCGGTGGACCCGAGTTGGCAGCCACTATTCAGCCCCCCGACACTGATCCCACACATAAATCAAGATCCCCCACCCCCGGTATCGTACACCGTCGCATGACGTCAGAGGATTGAGTTTTCCTTGTTACTCTCAGCCTCCACAGCAACCGGGCTGACTCCAACCTCCGCCTACCGCCCCCTCCCCCGCGTGACCCGACCTACGGAGAAGTGCTTTTTTTTTTTCCTTCCACGGAGGTATTGTTCCCCACACTTGAATGGATTGGCCTCTAACTCATCTCAGCAGGCATAATAGCGTACAAAAGCCAATGGGAGGGCGGCTTCTGAAGACCCAAACAGGCACGGGCTAGCCGCAAAAATTAGGAAAAAAATAAATAAAAATAGAAAAAAATAGAAAACATTTTTGCTAAGTATTTGTTCACCAACAGTAACAATGGACGACAATAAAACAAGCCCTAACGTTGATACTATATCGAATTAAACAAAGGTTATACGAGAAGCTAGCCTCCTGATTTCGACGTATCACTACACTCTTTGACTGAAATCCTAACTTTTGTCATCTTAACTACTTTGTTTGTGATAATAGTTTGAAATTATGCAACTCAGATAAAAGTACGAATGAATTATTATCGGACAAATGAAATACAGCTAGCTAAGCGCACAAAAAAGTTATACTTTATTTCCGAAAAAATAACATCCAGCGACTCCTTGAGTAAAAAATGTTTGTAAGTGTAAAGTTCACAGCAAAAGATGACAAAAAATTAATTTATACGCAAAAAGATCGGGAAAAAACATGAATTTTTTTTCAAAAGTCAAGTGACAACATGCCCGATTTATCGATAAGTTAGCGAAGTTATCAATAAGACTAGCAAAGAAAAATTGACATTTACATAAAATGCGGTGGCACATTACCGTTAACTTCTTCGTACATTAGCCGTTTTGTCATTTTTGTCAATAAAATACGGTGACGCCTTACCACTAACTTAATTAGCCATTTGTTTACAAGTCAGGTTTACAGATTGAGTAGCAAATAAATGATAAAAATTCATACAAATATTTCCATTTCCTTGCAGTGTACTACTGACACCTCGTACGTGTGAAGGATAGCGTAAGTAGCACAGGTTTGTAGCGTTAAATACGGTGACACCTTACTACCGACTTAATTAGTTGCTAGCCGTTTGTTTACAAGTCAGGTTTACAGATTGAGTAGCAAATAAACGATGAAAAATTCATACAAATATTTCCATTTCCTTGCAGTGTACTATTGACACCTCGTCAGTAGCTTAGCGTAAGTAGCACAGGTTTGTAGCACACGTTAAAAATATGCTAACCCCTTGGTGTTGATTTCGGTAGCTTAGCTGGTCGATTACATGTTAAGTTTGAAGTCCAGTTGTGATGTTATTGATTAGTACTTATCCAGTATATGTGAATTATTGGAAATAAATCATTGTCTAGTTGTTAAATACTTGGTTAGCTGTTTGTATAAATTGCAATGTCCTTAAAATACATGTAAACTATAAATATAGCAAATATCTGACAGTAAGGACAAATTTTAGTCACTTTTAGTCACGCAATAGCCACACAAATCAAATGATTTTAAAAACAGGCTTCTCTCAATCAATAATTGTATATGTATTGTATAAATACCTGCCTAAAACCTGATAAATGCACCAACTGTTATTATACATTAATTTAAAGCTGCAGGCCACTTCCTGTGGCAACTAATCAATGGATGGATGCAGCATTAAATGAAATGAGATGGACCCGATCTACTGTTTTGATGGTGCCACTGCATTGCAGAACCTCTCACGGTGACCTTTAGTGGGCACCCAGGGTCCCCACACAGACAGCCCACTGAGTCCCGCAGACTTCCAGAAGAACCGCACATCACCCTCGGTGACGCAATGTCACTTACCCGGAGGAGGGAGAGGGCTCAGTGGAGACAAGTAGTCCGCTCCGACGCGTTATAAGATTGGCTGCTGGTCCTGGTGTGGTGCCGGTGCTGGTGCTGGTCCTGATCCTGGTGGTGCTGGCGAGGAGGAGACGTTTTCCTGGCGAGGAGGAACTGTGCGCCGTCGCAGTCTGGGTGCCTGTCCCAGCCTCAGTTGGGGGGGGGGGCGTCGCGAGAGAGAGAGAGAGCGAGCGAGAGAGAGAGTCAGGTGTGAGATGCTTGTTCCGGTTGGAGGTCACGTGAGCTTCAGCCGGGACTGTAGGCGGGAAAACAATGTAAAGTACGACATCATTATATTCATCCAAATATAAGCGTTTTTACCCTTTACTTGCGAACAACACGATAGTAAGCTAGACAACTAAATGGCTAGCTAGCCCCAGTTACTAGCGACAAACAAACAGATAGCAAGATAACTGGACAACAGCTAGCCGGAGTTACTAGCTAGTAGCTACCGACATATTCTAGCTAGCTAGCTAGCTAGCCGGCTATAGACAGGATGGTTAGCTAAGTTATTAATTAAGTTAATTAAGTTATTAACTACCTACACAAAATGATAGAGTTTCTAAATTGATAACTGAATGTATAAGTTACTAATTACACTGCTAGATAGGCATGATCCGGCTAGTTAGATATACGTCCACCATTCAATTCCCATTAAATACCTTTAGAAGATACGTATTAACGTCTTGTTACTGGTATTTAATGTAGCCAAAAAAGGTAAGTTTATTATATCTGTATGTATAGCTAATTTACACATTTCCTTCCCCACTAGGATGGTTCGTATGTACATAATAGTGTTCACGTTAGAGGTAAGTCTTAATTTTTCCTTAAAAAAAACCAAAACAATCACAATTATCTTCAAAGAGTTTATTTTCCCAAACATGTACAACATTCAGAACCCTTTTTTAAATTCAACATTTTGTTGCAATGTTGCATTTTTTAAAAAATGTGATATTACAAAGATACACTGTACTGATCCGAGACTCCAGGGGTAAACTAGGCAAATAACAAATATATACTTTATATATATATATATATATATATATTTATTTATTGTCATTTTTTCAAGAAAGTGGGAGTGCCATACAAGGTTTACACTCAAACTGTAAAAGTTGCAAACACAAAGCTTGTATGCTAGTTATAAATACTAGTGTCCAATGCGCTTGCTTTTAAAATATACATTAAAAAAGAACTTTGAACCAGAGGAGGCTGCTATTTCAAATTTACAAAAAATATTTCTCAAAGTAATGTATTTTGGTTTTCATACATTATGTCATATGTTTTTTGAATTAGTCATATGTCAACTTTACAAATAAAGACCTTGCCAACTATAATAGTTTGGAGTGTTTCAGAACTCCAATCAGGCTTTTTAAAGTGTACATTTGGTGGGTTCAATAACATCCTCATTTAGCGCAGAGGGGAAGAGAAGCTTGGGAAGTCAAGGCACATTTAGTCAAAAACCAGATCAGTCCTTCATTTTCTCTGGAATCACTTCCTTGGTTTGTACACGCCAAACGGGCAGAACAACTTAGTCCAGGCGTGTCCAAACTCTTTCCAGCAAGGGCCACATAGTGAAAGAAGTTGTATGCAGTATATTTTAGGAAGAGACTGCATATACCGGAGGTGAAATGGCCTTTTATTTGTAGAAACTTCACGTTTCAAATCAAGCGTTTTTATGAAACCTGAACTGTGTTGTGGCTTTGAAAAAAAAAGAAGCAAACTAAATTGAAATTTTGGTCCGTTTGTAATGAGCATAACCAGATTAGCGTAGCGATTAGCATAGCAGCTGCAATTATACAAGGAATGTCGCCTTGCGGTCGTATGGTTTAAGAGTTCTGGACTATTTTTCTTCCTACTATCTCTGTGCTAAGCTAAGCTTACAGACTGTGGGATTTACCTTGAGGTGGACACAGTAGATGTATGAACATCAACAATCAGTGGTTTAACAAACAAAATGGCTAAAAAAAATACCCTTGGATTATATCAACCCTTAATCTGAGATTTACACAGATAGAAACAATGGTTGTGTTACAACCTAAGAGCATCACAATGTTAGCATAGCATAGCAGCTGCAATTAAACAAGGACGCTGGCTTTGCATTCGCAGATCACCACGTGTCCCATAAACTAGTTTGAAAACATGTTGGTAAGTTTTAGGGGTGCTGGCCGAAATAGCCAAATTATGCCAATTGATATAGCCTTGTATGTGGACAGAGGTTTACGCGGAAAGAAACGCCGCCCTTTCATCTGAGAATTTCATAGCAGCGAAACTAGTGTTTGGTGTTTATTACGGTGTAAAAGCATAGCCAAGATAGCTAATTTTAGCCTAGAAACAAGGCTGTAAATCAAAACAAGGCAGCTAGCTTTGTATTCTCACAATTGTAAGTACAGTGGATTCCCGCATGTGCACAATTCGACATTTGCCACCCTGCAAATGTACCTATTTTTGATCAAAACAACTATTTTATTGGGGAAAATCCAACTTGATATTTACACCTTTACTCGCACATGCGGTGCTACCAAATTAATGATCAATCAAATGTTAATTTATCCCATTCATTCCACATTCATAGGCATTTAGAATTGGTTTATGCATGTGAAACTATAAAAACGCGTTGCACCGTGAGTGAGGGAGGCGTTTGGCTGTGCTGTGGACGTAGCCCTGGATGAATTAGGTTTGTCAAAAGTGTGCATTTTTGTGAGCATCTGTTAATTGCATTTCTTGTAATTGGTGTGCAACCCAAATGAATTGTGGGATCTACTGTACTTTGTTATTCCAGGGATCTCCTTTAGTCAAGTAGATAAACCGATAGCCAATAGCCTTGGAACAAACAGAGGTAAGTGAACTCATGGAATTGATCAGCCTTGGATTCAGATAACGTTGCATGTATCGCAAAACTTGTTTCCTTTTTATACAAACGCTTTCCCCCAACAAATTCAAAGACACAGACGGTGTCTTAAACGTAAACGACGGCCATTTTCCTCAAAATAACTCACTTTCCTCAGTGTCTAAACTTAAAAACGGAGCATCAACCGGAATGACTGTTTTCCTATTGAACACTAGGAGAACTACAGGAGGTCAGGTTGAGAAGAGAATTGTGTGGAATGTTATGAAAGTCAAAAACGAGAAATATTTGGATCCGGAGCCAACCTGTCCGCCTGGCCGGGCGACAACATTCATAATGCTGTGTTACAAAAAGGCGGTTTGTCTTTTTTCCCGTTTTTTTACTGCAGCGACTGCCGTTCAATGGATTTGTCAAAACAGCATCAAAGTGCATTTCCTATGATTGTAGTAGTGAAAATATCAATTTATAGTGCCCCTCCCCAAGAAATCCGTCCTTGGAAAGATTTACAATTGTCAACGTTTGAAAGGCCATCACGACAGGAGCGTTCAGGGGAGGGGTTGCCCCTGGGGTTTTAGTTCTAGGTTGACAAATGCTGGTCTCAGTGCTCCTCCAGCCAAGATGGCTGCTCCGCACCGGGCATTTTCAACTTGATGTGGAACTGCTGGAGCGTTTGTTCCAGCTGCTGCTGGTTGCCAGAGTAGTAGGCGGCGATGGCGTTGTGGAACAGGATCAGCTGGTTGTGCAATACCTTCACCTGTGGGAGACCGAACAAAACGTCAGGATCTGATAAGCTGGCCTTGAATGGAGAGAGAGAGAGAGAGCGAGAGAGGTGACAATCCAGTTCTTCTTTGCCGACCTTGTTCTCTTCCAGGAACTTGAGCTTGACGGAGACGTCATTTCGCATCCTCTCGTACTTCTCGCGGTAGATCTGGAACACCTGCTGCGACTGCTCGATCTTGGGCATGGTGGTGGTGTCGCGCGGTCCCAGATTGAGCTCCTCCAAGTCGGTGCGATACGCGTCGTATTCCACCCTGCCATGAGTTTACATACAAACAACTCAGAGTTGGCGTTGCTGGCTTTGTCATCGTCGCTGCCTCACATTCTAACACAAGAACCTCCACGTTGTCCTGCAAGCTTGTAGCTAAACAAGCAATGAAAATATGCTTTATGTTGTTCAATGGAACCTATTTAAGTTGACAACCCAACCATCAAGTCCTGGTCCTTCTGTGTTCTTCTAATTTATGGCACTTTATGGGTTCCAGACCCGACCACCACACCTTAACACTCATATTCCCCAGTATAGTAGGCATAAGCAAGATATAATATAGAGCATTGGGAGAGTTGTGGACGTATTTTTGCTCTAATCAACCAATCAGGACTGCAAGCTGGCCCTGAGAGACTGTTGTAGTAAATGAAGACAATTTGAGTGGACATGGACATGGACGGTCCAGTTGATGATGGCGTTATGAAAATGAAGAAATGGGTTGAAATGCTGAAAAAGTATACGGTACAGACAGTATTAGTCGACACTACCTCGCAATTTCGTATTGTTTGATGTTGATCATGGTGTCCTCAATGGTTTTGTCGACCAGAGTGTTCACACTGGAGATGAAGAAGTTGATGGCACCCAGCAGAGTCTCCCCGTTTTTGGACAAAAGCTTTTGAGTATCAGCGTTGTACCCAAACTCCTCCTGAAGTCAAATTAAAAACAAAAAAACTCTTCAAACAAGAGTCCTACCAGGACTAACCACGTTTGTAAATATGCGAGCTTACGTGAAGTTCCGGTGACTTGAGACTGAGGTCGGCGAAGGCGTCGCCAAGCTGCCTCTGCGTCTGCATGACCTGCGACAGCTGAGCAGCCAGCGTCTGGGCCAGCTTGATCACGTTCTGGTACTTCCTCTTGTTCTCCCGGAGGACTTCGATCTGGGTCTCCAGCTCCAGGTCTACAGTTTTCGAACCGCGGCCCAGCCTCTCTGACAGAATCTGCCTGGTGCACTGAAAGAGGTTCCTTTGAATGAGTTCCAACACAACGAAACAGGAAGTAGATCTGGAGGAACTGGACTGGCTTGAGTCGAAGAACAAAGCGGTTCATCGCAGGGAATATTACTTTATACGTGTTGATGCTCCACTTTCTGACCAGGTCCAGTTTCTCCATGGCCGGGTTCTTGATGTCATCTGACAGGACCAACGCTCCGCTGCTTGGCTGCGTAGTCGGAGCATCTAGAAGATGAATACAAATCATTCACTCGGCGAGTGATTTATCGGCAGATTCAGGGAGGTGGAGGGCGCTAGCGACTACTCAAAGCAAGATTGACGCTCAAGTAGCGCGAGCAATAATAGTAAAAGCCACAATCAAACAGAGCCCAGAACCTGAAACGGGGAAAAACCGTCCCTCTTAAAACTGCCAGAAAGCCCATTACACAATATCTGTCATTCTCACAACGATAAGGGACAAGTGCATCATCTCCTGTCAACCTTTACTTTTATGGGAGGGAGGGGCTTTCTTAGTAATTGTTTTTCCTTTTAATTGTGGTAATTGTTTTTAATTCTGCAAAGCACTTTGTGTTGCATGTCTTTGCAGGAAAAGTGCTCTACAAATAAAGTTGATTTGATTTGAACGTTCAGGCTTAGAGGGAAATGCTCATCATTAGCCATTGCAAAGCAGGGAACTAGAACAAGCCCAGTCTTGCTCAAAGGATGGTGAGCCATTAGGTCGGGAAAGAAGGTGAAAGGCTTGATTGGGAACAAAGAGGGGGTGAGAATCCCAAGAAAAGTATGGTAGTAGGTGTTATTTGGAAGTATCGCAGTACAACTATGTGGTCTCGGTCCGTCGCTGCGGGTACCTGTGTCCGCCTGACTTTCGCTGGAAGAGCGCGCCAGGCGGCCGGCAACAGCCGAGCTGGGGGCTACGGGTGTCACGGGGGACGCAGGGAGGCTCACGGACCCTGGGAGACACTCAGAATTAACAATCATCATGGTTCATCGTCCCCGCCTACGGAAGAGCCCGGGGTCACGCCTCACAGATGCCAATCCCCCCCCCTTGTGTTTTCTTGTGGCTGTGCCGGCGTTGCGTTGCGAGACAAAAGGCCGCCCCTTCCATCGTCAGCAACATGGAAAAGCACCATGGCAACGCTGTCTCACCTCTCCGCAGAGGGATTGTTATTAGCATTTCTAACAGGGGTACACAATGCCCATGATGAAAAGCATAGGAGGGCGACTGGATGAGGATGAGAGGAGCCTCATTAAAGTCAAATGATGTCCACCTTTAGAACTTGAAGTACAGCAGACTGGATGTGGTGAAAACTTCCTAAACATTTCTTTTTAAGTCGGATTTTGTTTTTGTTGTCGTTTTACCTTTGTATGGTCCTGATTGGATAATGCCTTCTGTCGTTGAAACAAAGTTGCTGGAAGGAACGCAAGACTCTGGAAGGTCTGCCACCCCCGACTCCCCAGGGAAAGAGTCCTACAAAACCAATCATAGTAGTCATTATCATCTCGTACTATAATCGCGCTAGCTGGAAATGCAAAAACTACAACATGCGGGTGTCCCTTGTTAGACCCAATTAGTGCAAGTATGATTCATTATTAATTGAATATCTTCATACTTATGGCATAGAAACCCTGTTTGGGACTTCCTAAATAGGATTAGGACCATTATTAGAGCCCCAAAGACATGACATAGCAGCCCTAGAGTCACCTTGACACTCAATATTATTATTATTATTCATGGTATTGTCATCACTGCAGGGATATGACAGATGGCTGCTGTTATTCTCAAACCTAATGAAAAGAAAGACGGAGAAAGAAGACAAATTCTTTAACTCAAATGTTTGGATGAAAGCAGTCAACAGACTGGCTCGGCAAGTTTTTTTTGGAACCGTTAGAGAATGTCGAGTCATTCAGAAAGGACCAGATTGAGGGGGGTAATTAGGAGATGTTGTGAGGACCTCACCCTGCGGAACACACTCGCCGGGCTCTGATCCAGGTCGCCGTTGCTGGTGACGGCGATCTCTGCTGCGGCTGAGCTCATCTGGGGTTCCTGAGCCATGGCGTTCTCCTGTGAAGAGGACAGATTCCAGTCTTTTTCATTTCAACATCCCAAGGGTGATGCCCTTTAGGGGACGAGGACTTAAGAGCCACATGTGGATGATGACGGGGGTGGGCTGCCATCTTGTGGGCGTTGCAATGTGTGGAGATGACCGCCTTGGGCTCCATGACGTCACCATACGGAGCTGTACATCAATACAATTCTAAATATCCAAATTGTCCCCAAACAGCTTCTGCTTTAAACTGGAACATGTTCCGAAAACACAGCCGACGCCCACGTTGAACAAGCATGAGTGTCGCCTTCCATCTGTTGTCATTGAAAACGATAATGGAAGTGTGACAGCTTGTCTAACGCCCTGCTAAACCTGGGAACATGGACCCCAGACTAACATCAAAATGCATGTGCATGGAATTCCGACAAAAAGTCTTCGTACGCAAGACACCCAAATATACGTACAGACGCAAATATTGAGTTAGAAAAAGTGGCTTCAACTTCCACTTCCCTCTAGAAGGTCAGTGCAGCAAACCTCATGAATTTAACTCAATCCCAGCCACATAGAATATCGTTCTATAGCGACATCAACATGGAACCTACCAAAAGAAAGATTAGACTCCGTCTTTCATCAGAAAACACAAGTTTGTTTCCACGTTTTCCCGTTCTTTAGTAATCAGCAGGAGAACATAGATACTGCTTAGTTTCAGGAAAATATCAGTTCCCGACTAGAAAAGGCAGAAAACCAGCTTTTTGTGAAAAGATTTCAAGCAGAACATTGAGTTTTGCTTTTGAGACAGCTCAAATACGTAAACAACTACACCACAACACAAAAAGGGGTTGTGTTACACCAAAATAACAACGTATTTACAAATACAACGCCATGAAGTATTTGGAACTAAGCTATGTGTGTTCTCATGTCTTTTTACCATCCGAGCGCTTATCAAATACACTTCTGTCTGTTTTTAGGGCTTCAAATTGCTCTGAAGTGAAACGCATTGGCGGAGAGTTGCATCACCACAGCTTTTTTCCGCAAAGAAACGTAACAGAGGTATAAATACGTTCTTGGGATCGGGCCTTGGGGTTCATGAAAACGTATAACTTTGAATGAGTTATTACATATGTGTATTTGTATTGTTTTATTCAGTTATCTTGAATTCCCGTGTATTCATATGCATCAAATTAAATTCAGGTTTGGGTCAATTAGTAATAAAATGGTTTCTCACAAATAAGGACAACAAAAATCTACAGTTAATCTCACTCATGGATGATTGAAATGGGCAGCATAAAACCCTGATCAGACTATCCGTAGGAAAAACTGTTGCGACTTTCCGGAAGCCACAGCATTTAAGAAACAAAAACCAAACCCCCCCTACATACTGAAATGAACAGGAAGGTCAAAGTCCCCGGTAATAAAAGCGTTTTACTTCCAGTGTGGCAACACCATAAATACTTAAAGGCTATATAACGCCTGCATGGAGGCAAGGCGGCAGCAGATGCCGACAGGTTAACTTGTCCAACCGCCCACAGGAGATAAGACGACTTTGTGCACCGTAATCCTCCCGCATGCAGAAAGTCTGACACGGCTGTCGCACGCACTTGGGGGGGTCAGCCTGCAGCGGAGACGTACGTTTTACTGGCATAATGACCGTCTCAGACTAGCATCAACTTGGGAGTCCTCAGACTGCCGGATTTCAGGTGCAGATGACTCCTCCAAGCGAAATTTGAAGAATTTCACCAATCGTAAAATAAGACATAATATAGACTCGCAAGCACTTGGGAGTGTGACCAATCACAGCAGAGGAGTAAATGAAACCGACCGTTTGGATTCTGGAAGATCTAGAAAGCTTTCTGTGTCTAAATGTATTCTTTTTTTTAAATCATGTGATTATCAGGGATGGCCGAATATTATTGGTACTGATAATTATCTACCCAATGTCAGCATAAAAATGCGATATCGGTATCAGATTTTTCTTCGATCATGAAAAACGATATTTTAAAAAATGCTGCGTACAACAAATGTGGTGTTCATTCCACCACAGGAGATACGCCATGTTACACATTGTTAGCGGCTGATATCTGTATCAGTTTTTGGTAAAAAAATAAAAAAAAAGCCTCCTACACTGACATTACCATCGACTAGCGGTGAGTGGCTATGCATTTGTTTGAATGCGTTTAGTAATCGTGTGAGGAATATTGTGGGATTAAACCTGGATTGTGTGTCGTTTCGGGTCAATTGAAGAGAGAAACGGGAGGGTTCTGGAGCTGCGTCTAATCTAACAATTAAAACAGCCACTTTTGTTTGCACATGCAACCTAAAACGGAACCTATGATAAACGCAAGACACTGTTGCTGAAAATCAACATAGATTTATCACCGCCAGATTAGCCAGCATTAACACCATTAAGACCATGGAATCATCCCCAGATAGAAGCCAAGCGTCAGCCCGTGTGACAGGACCATGCTGCCTATTTGAGGCCAGGGGTGTCCAACCTGCCGCCCGGGGGGCTTTTGTTTGTTTGTTTTTTTAATTGGCCCACAGAACATTCTAAAAATATAATTTAATAAGAAAACTTCTTATCAATCAGTAGTAGTTTTACAAAAAAATGTCAAATATTAAAGAGGAGAAAAAAAAGTTGCTAAAAATAAAGAAGTCATAATTTGATGAGAATAATTTCCTCATTTCAGTAGCATTAAGTTGAAATATTAAAGAAAGACATTCATTTTAAAGTGGGAATATTGTGGGGGAAAAAACATCAAATAAAGTTGTATTTTTTAGAAAATTATATTATGGAAAAAATTATAACATTAAGAGAGCAAGATCAAAATATGACGTTGAAATAGCTGGGGGGGTTGTAGACTTTTTTTAAAGCTGTCATTTTGGATAATAATCTCATAATATGAGGACTATTATATATGAGAAAAAATATGTTAGTAACAGAGTTGAGAAATTTAAGAAAAAAATAATAAAATGTCAATGGAAAATGAGGTTGAGAAAAAGTTACAACATTATGGGAATAAAGTCTAAATATTATGGGATTAAAGTCGCGCTATTGCAAGAAGAAATTTTACTATTTTATGTAACATTGTGGAAAAACTTATGTTATGGCAATAAAGTCAAACTATTATGGCAATAAAGTCTTATTCATGAAAATGCACGGGAAGACAGTTCAAATAGCTGGGGAAACTAAATAAAGCTTATGAAAATAAACTAGTATATAAGTTATGATAAAAAATATTTTAGTAGAGTTATTGAAATATTAAAGAAAAAATGCTTTTAAAAAGTTTTTTTAAATAAAATTGTAATTTTTGACAAAATTAGGTTGAGAAAGGTTATTATATTATGGGAATAAAGTCAAAATATTATGGCATTAAAGTCATATTATGAGAAGAAACTTTACAAAGGTTATTTAAGAAGAAAATGAAGAAGATAAGCAAAAATGAGGGAAAAAGAACAAAGTTGATATTAATAATAGGCTTTTCCACCTATATTACAAAGCTTAGATGCCATATTTTGTTTTTATATACATTTAATTTTTCAGTAAGTGGCCCCCACAGGACACCCCGGCATTAGAGTGAATTTTTTTCAGAAACAGTACGAGAATGATGACGACAACGATAAGCTGTCATGTCACACGGACCTGCAGTCTGCAGAGAACACAAGCTCGCCAAAAGCAACAAGGAACACCTTGCATGGAGGAAAGGGGTTATGGGCTCCTAGCGGAAAAGACCACCACCGCGGCAGCAACAGGAAGAGGCTCGATTTTCCCAAAGTCAAGGTAAACATCACCTTTGCTCCAGCGGCATCATCTCTGCCTTCCTCGGCCGTGTCCACGGTTCCCACAGCCTCGCCTTCATCCTTCTCTACACCCTCAACATCCTCGCCGCTGCCTACCGACATTTCCTCCGCGCCGTCAATGTCAATTTCATACAGCGCGTTGTCCCTGTCGTCCCCAGACGCGCTATCCTTGCTATCCTCAACACTTGGCTGCGGCGAGCCACCGTTCAAACTCTCCTCGGACCCGTGACAGCCCGTCTCCTGAGACTCCTCCGCTGACATCTTCCCCGAGTCTGTGTCACCACTACCCTCAGACATGCCTGGAAACAAGAGACAGGAGATTTCATGAATGGGTCCTTGTGCCTCATCATCATACCCGACGAGGCTCGCCTCGCTCCCAAGTCGTCTCAGGTTCCTTCTCGTGAAATTGCAGCTTTTTACTCATTGTACATGTTGATGTTTTTCCCTCATGTTATAACATATGTGTTATATGGTAAACTGTGGTAAAAGGCACTGTTAGCATGAATTACTTTCAGGCTGAGCAGCGACAAATATGCACGTTAGCACTCAGCAACGTCATCAAATCTTACCTTGACGCATTCCCACACAGTATCGGCATTTGGGACCAAGTATCAGGTGCATGAAAAAAAAAGGGGAACAAATACGGAATAGCGGTGTCTGTGCAGCCGGGAGAAAGTTAGATGGTGTGTTCAAGGACCATGAAACAAAGTGGCACGGGTCGCAGCTCATGACAAACATGCAAAAAGTATGCAACTTGTAAATGTATATTATTTTTTCCAATGGAATAACAGCCCATAGTTCCACAATGAGTGGACATTTACATAACATCAATGTAGTTATTTACACATTTATAATAGTTATTTGATTTTTTGTTATCATTGCACCTGAAAGTTTCCTGCAACCCGGCATCCAGTTTTTAAGACATACCTAACATAAGCAACTTTAAATTATTTCATCTATCATTTGTACCAGGCAGGGAACCAAGTAGCACAAACATCCGCCTCTATGGTTGTCATCACATTTGGCCTGTTTGCCATCACTGGAACGGTTCTGCAGATATTTGTGCTACTTTTGAGCCGTATCCCGCACTTTGCATACACCTTTGGGTAAAGTACGAGAAGGAAATTATATTTAGCACAAGAGGGAACCACTAATCCAGTTAAATGTGTGTGACTGGAGCAACATTCTGTACTTTTTGAGTGCATACTTTTTTGTGTGCGTGTTCTTCCATTTTAAAAGTACAACACGTGGAAGTTATTGTTTAATTTTTGTTTTAAGTGACACGACAAAAGCATTCAAAAAGTGCATTTTATTAACGCTTCTCCCAAGTAGTTGTTACCTCACGTCACAATCGCACCGCAGTGTAGCCGGAAGTAGCTAGCACTCACGTCATAGCATTTTTTATATCAAAGACAGGCACAAACTATATCAATAAAAGGTATCAATTAACGTTGTTTGCTACCTTAAACGCTTGCAGTGGTAACACTTTTGCTGTCAGTCGCTCACTAACCCGACTTCCGCCGATGACGTGTAGCTAGCCGCCGGCTAGTTAGCAAAAGCTAGCTAAACTGCTGCAGCGTCGCAGGCGAGTTTATCAAAAAGTTCACCCGAACATGAAACTCTTGTGTGGTCGCCGCAGTTCGCCACATATAAGTCACAATGGAACAAAATACCCCCACAAAAGTAGTTAACCATACCTGTTTGCGGATAACTTTTTAGCCGATAGTCGTAAACGGCAAACCAGGGGTCCTTCGTGGGTGTAGCAGCAGTTGCCGGGTTTTAACGCTAAATCCGCATAGATTGAATGGATTTAGCGTAGAAAGTGTCTCTCTTCTCCGGTCTGCTCAGGTCGGCGTTTAGACCCCGGAAAAAGTGATCCACGACAGCGGGCCCTTAGCTTGACATCATCTGTTGAGTACGCTCTCCCCCTGCTGTCAGCCCGTCACTATTAGTCGCTTGCAACTTTGTCCTCCTGGGGGTCCTCGGTGTATCTATTTCAGCGTTTCTTCCAACAACGCTGAACACCGACGCATACGTGTGAGCTATTCCGTCACAACTGGTTACAAATCGGCGACCTGTTCCAAGTTTTGATGCGGTTCAACGCGGCACCTCGGAAAGAACTTCATTACCCATAACCCTCAATGGTTCCGGACGTATGATGACGTCATTACGCAAGCCGAAGCCAAGTGGAGGCAGCAACAGCCGGCAGCCATATTGCTCAGTCAAGTCGGCTTCTGCACTTTGGCTGGTCTTCTTTAAAATCGCCTGCGTGCATAAGAAAAAAACCCGACATATTCCACTTGATAACCTCCACCCCCCAGCCTCCCTCCAAGCTTGGACGGCACGTTGTCTCGGATTTAGAAACAAAACCAAAATGAGTCCAACCGATGCTAAACGAGGGGCTAAACGCAGGAAGAACAAGCGGGGCGGTGGCAGTAGCTGCAGTACTGTCTGCAATAGCAGCAACGGCGTCGGCAAGGCCGGCCTTCCGTCGGCCCTCGGTTGTGCCGGAGCTCCGACACCTGCCGGCTTCCTAGCACCTGCCAGCGGAGGCAGCGGCAACGTGGGCTCCATGAACGGAGAGGTAAGGGACGGACCCAGCGGCCGGCAGAGGATGTCAAAGCGAGGACGTTATCAACGACACCAATCTGCCTGCCGTGGGCCCGAAACTGATGGGAGGAAAACAGCCGGCTAACTTGCTCCTGGGCCGTTAATGTCGACAAAAACCCACCGTGCTGCTGCCTTAAATGCCTTTTTTCACGTTTCGTCTGCTAACAAACTGCACAATTGTGGCCTTAACGCTACTGTAAACATTACAGTAGAACCGACGGGACTACCTTGCCACAGTTAGCTTAAGTTGTAAGCTATCTATTATCTACTTTATACAACACAAACACGTCATTATACACTATTGTACACTTTGGAGGGGGCGCTACTAAACAACACTTTATGTAAGAATAACATTGTCTTTCTTATTTCTTGTCACCGGAATAATCCCCAAGATAAACACTAGTGCTAGCTAATGCTAACAGCTTCACGGCCTTGTCTGTCTTTTCACTCAGTCTTTACAATGTTTAACTGCTTTTCAGTTTTTTGTGGACAAAACCCTAGATTAACATCACAAAATGGTCCAAATGCTTCATGTTACTGCAAAATAGGCTGTGTGTTACGATACAATGCAAAGAAACACACATGGGGTTCAAGATTACAGCCTGCTTTCAAAGGGTGGCAGCCCCAAAAGGTAAATATTAGGAATGATAACAAATACTGACAGTAGTGCTAGCTGCTGCACTTGCTATTGCTCCTTTTTGTTTTTTCTAGATGCAAGACAAGCTCCACCTTTTTAGAAAATGACACATTAAAGCTAGCTTTATGTACATTGTGTATATTTGCTTTTTGCTGGGGCGTCTGTTAATGTTGCCAATGCCTCGGTAAGGAAAGTAGCAATGCCCTTTTCATTCATCCATTTTCGATGCCGCTTATCCTCACTAGGGTCGTGGGTATGCTGGAGCCTATCCCAGCTGTCTTTGGGCTAGAGGCGGTGTACACCCGGGACTGGTCGGCAATGCCTTTTCTGATTTTGGCTTTTTTTTTTAAATAATGCATCGATGTCTTCCAGCTTAATTAACACTGTTGTTAACTGTCATTGATTTGCTCACACCAAAGGAACCTATAGGAAGTCTCTCCAGAAAACACTTAGCCAATCCTGACAAAGTCATATGAAAGGATCAAGATGACGTTCTCCGTTGAAGACTAATCCAGGCTTAAGAACGATTCATGCGTTTGTCGCTCGCCGCTTTTTTCTTCTGACAAGTAGTGTGAATACTCGTTTTGGCAACACAGACTATGTAGCAATCCAAACGTTCAGCTGACATGACACTCGGCAGGTCTACACGAGCTGAAACGTAGCACAGGTTAGCCAGGCTACCAGGGGAGCCCACCTATGCCACGCTAGCGTGAGCCACGGCAATCAGCCGCTGTGTGTTTTCTTGGGTTTTCTGTTGCATTAAGCGATTGCAGCGTTTTCAATTTGGAGCTTGCTCCCATTTCATAGATGTGCACATGCGTGTATGTATTTAACTTTTATGTTTGCTGTCGTCCCTCAGCTCAAAGCAAACAACAGCGTCACGCCGCAGTTCACAGAAGGACCGGTGAACGCAGACTTCTCAGGAGTCCTACAGGTGCGTTTGTTTTACGTATATTTAGTCAAGCCTTCTTACAGTAGAATGTCGTATTGGTGTTGCTTGCAAGATGAAGATTTAACCACATAGAAGCACTCGATCAAAAGTCACGTAGAATATGTTTTGTTTATTCCAGCACACTTTGTGTATATATCGGCCTTCCTCCATTCTCACTGCTGAATATCTAGATCAACAAAAATTGCAAAAATCAGCAGTAATTTTTCTCATAATAAAGAAATCTATAATCTAGAAACCTACTAGTTTATTTTTTAAAAGTTATTTTAGTAGCATGCATGTTATAGAGAGCAAAAGTTAATTAGGAGAATAAAGTGTAAATTACAAGAAGAAAATGTATTCAAAATATTTGAGGAAAATTACATATTAAAAAACGCAATGTAAGAAACAAAGTGTTTGAAAAATTGGGATATTTAAAAAAGTAAGAATATTTCGGGAGTAAAGTCCAAATATTGTGGAAGTCATAATATTACAAAAAGAGAGTTTAGAAAGATTATTTAGAGTGAAGTTGATACTAATAATCAAGACTTAATTTCATAATTAATAAAGGCTTTTTTGTCTAATCAAAGCTGAGGTATATAACTCGTATATTTACACAATATCAAAGGGGCATCCTTTGACTATGCTGGACACCACCGTTCTAGATGAACATGCTTAAACGGCATCTTCTCTTTCTCCCTGCCCTCCAAACACCCCCCCCCCCCCCCCCCCCCCCCAGACGCCGTTCACCTTCGGCTTAAACCAGCGGGCGCCGTACACGGCCGGCAACCGCTGCCTCCTGTGCCGATGCGAGCGCAGCAAAGACGCCCTCCGTCCCTCGGAGGCGGGCGGCCCCGACCAGACCGGCGCGTCGGAGGGCGGTCAGACGCCCAGCACCCTCCAGCTGCCTCTCTGGGTATGCGCCGACTGCAGGCGCACTGTGGAGAAGGAGGACCGACACCCTGCGCTGGAGCAGTCGCTGGGGGTGAGGCGCCTAAATTATATTATTCATCTATTTTGTGCTTGACAATTACCTTTTATTAAACTATTATGGAAGCAAATTGTATTAAAAATGGCTAAATGAAGTAAAATTTACAATATAAGGCAGAGACAGTACCCGGAGCAGGATGTTGAGAAACCAAAAGGTATTCTGCCAATGCTAACACGTGTCTATATTATGTCTTATTTTCTCTTATCTTTCTCTACTATATTAGGTAATAGGAGTGCAAAAGGTGACTATAGGGGTGTTATTTAATGTGTAGAGGGCTCTAACAATATTCCAAACTGTATTTAGAAGGTCATAACAGGTTTTCGGTGCTCTTACTACAAACGCGGACATTCCCGTAAAGCAGGGGCTACTGGGAGTTCCCAAGTAAGTCACAGAAAATGCATTAGTACAGCAGAATAGGACTGACTGGACAAGGAAACGCGCCATCAGAAGCACGTGTGTGTGTGTGTGGGGTCAGAGCAATGGGTGCCTTTGGGTTTCAAGTGGGCGGCACCTCCAGTCTAAGCCTTGTTGTCGGATACATCTGCCGCGCTGAAGTGAGAATGCAGTCGAGCGCTCGTCATAGAAATGTCAGACGTTCCTTGCTGATACCCCCGATGGCTTCTCGTGCGTACGCTTTCATCTTTCATGGCTTCTTCACATGAAGAGACGCTTTTTTTTTTTTTTTTTCCCCCCCGAGACCATATAGATGCTATACAGCCTTTGGAACTAATCGCAGCAAGAAATCATGTGATTCCCCCCCTAATATTTCTTTTCCTCCATGGAGCATAATGCCTCCATTCTTCTGCAATGAGATTGGAAAAAAAGATGTAACTACTTTGTTTGGATTGCCTTATAGGGGTGTCACTAGTCCATACATGAGATTTTATATATGACACTATGTCGCCATCTACTAATAGAATTTCCTCTGCGAGCATCCCCGCCTCCACCCACAGCGACAACGTTTTTAAAGATGTATAAAAACAAACAAAAGAGACATCTCATCAATGCACACACATAGGAATTGTGGTTGGTGGCTAATATCTCCCGAATAACTAAATCTGAAACACTTGTAGTCTCCGGGTGTGGCTACAAAAGTTCCAATACTGATGACGTTTTTTTTTTTTTAACTGCACAAGATGGCAGGAGCTGTACATTTGAGAGCTACGTTTTTTCCTTTTGTACTTTCTCATGCGGCCCCAAGTCATGATGAAAGCGTGTGCCATCCGCTTAACCATCCCATAATTGACAGCGCTGCGTTCTGTTTGTGTCCCAGAGCCAGGATTTCCTTCTCCACATGCCGGTGGCCAACGGAAGCCTGGGCAAGGACGCAGGCGACAGACTAACCGCCGCCGCCCCGACACCGCCCATGCTCCCGGCGCCCGACCTCGCCGCGCCCATGCCCGCTGACGCCGCGTGCGGGTGCGAAGCGTGCCACGAGAGGCGGTGCGTTCAGTGTGTGTGTGTGTGTGCGTGTGACTCGCTCTTCCAAAAAGTCACCCCACGAATGTCTCTAAACTAAAATGTCCTTGAATCGGCAGGGAGATCTCGGCCGTGTCGGAGCGGGAGTCTCAGCAGCTGCAGAACCACTGGTCGGAGGTCCGCTACCTGGTCCGCTGTATCTACCGGCAGGCCGGAACGCCACTGGCTGATGACCACGACCAGCCCCTAGAGAGGGACAAGGAGGGCATGAAGGAGTTGGTAGACAGGTAAGACTTTAGTAGACCTTGTCCAGTCGGGATCCTTGTCACACCAGGAAACTGAAACCGGTCTCTAATTATGTTTTGTTTGTTTTAAAGTGTCTGCAGCCATAATAAATATTGCCTTTACAAACATACACAAATAATAAAACTGCATGCACATAAACATATACAGCTAGCTTGCATTTTATAGCGCCCCTCTGCTATAATGAAATATAATATTTTTATATTGTAAAATTAACGTAAAAGGTTCATGGTCGCCATCCTGTCCCTCCCCGCCTTTTATTCAGACTCTGCGAGAAGGACCCTTACCAGCTGTACCAGCGTCTCGAGCAGCAGGCCCGCGAGTACGTGCTGGAGATGAAGGTGCGGCTCCTCAAGCACCTCTCTGCGGGCTCCAAGACGCCGGGACCCGCGACGGCGACGGCGGCCGCCGCGGCCCAGGGTCCCCCGCAGGCCCACCAGTTCATCTCCCTGCTGCTGGAGGAGTACCGGGCCCTCTGTCAGGCCGCGCGCACCATCAGCGGCTTCCTGCTCACCCTGGTCAGTTTGCCCCGTAGATATTAGGGGTGTCACAAGGTTTCTTATTTAGGAAAATAATAGGGTACTACATCAGGGCATGATAATACGTTACAAAAAATAGAAAACTAGACTGTTTATTGTTTGGTATGTTCTCCTCGTCTTCACTCTGTGCATCAGTTTCAGCACCTTGGCCAGTGGTAACCTGGTAGTAATCAAGTTAGTGGTTTGCAATATGTCATTCATTCATTTTCTACTGCTTTTTCCTCACGCTGTCTTGGGGCGAGAGGCGGGGTACACCGAGGGTGGGATTGAACCCGGGTCTCCTAGCTGTGAGGTCTTGTGACGCCCCCAGTAGATATCGTATCGTCTGCTCCTCTCACATTCTATCGTTCTTTTTACCCCCCACCCCCTAATCCCTGTCTGTCAGGAGAATGAGCACCTCCAGAAATTCCATGTGACGTGGGAGCTGCACAACAAGCACCTTTTCGAGAATCTGGTCTTCTCGGAACCAATTTTGCACAGCAGCTTGCCAGCACTGGTTGCACAGATCAAGTAAGTTTTTGCTGTCCACTTCAGCAGGTACTTTTGAGTAATGAACGCCGAGTGGCGAATCTTATGGAGATCCGATCCCAAGGCGGTTGACATTGATGACTGCGTTTCACAGACACGGCACCGCCTCCCACGACTCGTACAGCGAAGACATGTACCGGACCTTGCTGGAGAGCTACCAGCACCTGCAGCAGGAGATGGCGTCCGTGGCCGCCGAGTGGCAGGAGTGCGAGAAGAGGATCGACGACTATGTGGATGAGCAGGTACAAAGCGCCACCAGGAAGTATATTACCGTGTGCATGTACAGTAATCCCTCCTTTATCGCACTTGATATAGACGGAATATTCTGGTAGTTCCAGCATAGGAAACCCGTTTACCACCTTCTAAACACAAAAAGAAATAACACTCTCCTTTATACTTATTACCCAATACAGTAGTAGTAACTTCCTGTTGTGAACAATGGTGGCTATTGTGACCAGTGTAGAATACTGCATTTGTTTACAAATGCTTACGTTAGCAAAAAATACATACAATTTGCTAACAGGCGATATTCAACCACAAAGCAACAATGATTTATTAATAAATATATTTTGGAAAATCCGCGATTTGAGAGTCGAAGTAACAAGGGATTACTGTATGAAAATAAAAAGTACTTGTGGTGAGCCATACTGTCTTGTGCTTTTTGAAGTTACTCTTCAAGGTGGAGGGCCAGACTTTCACCAACCAAAGAACAGAGCAGCATAAGTCATTAGTTGGCAAAAATGTAAGCTTTCAGTTGATTTCACGCTCGCCTCAGCTGAATGTGCTTTGACCCAACTTTTGTCCGTCTCTCTTTCTCTCTCAGACTTTAAAGGCAAAACAGCGAATGCTGAAAGAAGACTGGGAGTTCTTCAAGCAGCGGCGGTACATAGAAGAGCAGGTGAGATGCAACCTCCTCTTCTCCTTCTTCTTCTTCTTGTTATTATTGTTAGAGATGGACAATAGCTTTTTTTTCAAACCAATACCGATAACTTATGTTATCAAGACCGATAGGATTTTAGTTCTACCACCTGGAGGCAAGAAGGACTCAAGCACATTAGGATTTGACCAACTAGACCTGCTCAAATACCATGACACAAAATACACAAAAGGAAAAATACACAAAATATCTACACTTTAGAGTGAAGGTTTTTGTTTTTTTTTAATTTTATTTGGGCAAATATATGAAACTTTACAGTGCATTTCTTACATCAATCAAAATATAACTTTCCATTATTTACATTTGTACTCAACTATCATATCACAAGCCCAAAAGGAGTCGGCTGAAGCAAAAGCTTATAAATGCCTACCCCCTTTTTGCAAGATATAATCATGTTCATGCCACAGTATTGTTTTCCCCTGTTATTATTATTGTTATTATCATTATTATTGTTATAATCTTTATCATTATTGTTCTTATTATCACCATTATTATAATCATCATTAATATTACCATTTTCATCATTATAGTTGTAACAATTTTTGGATTTTTTTTTTAATTATTTAATTTTCCAGACTTCATTGCTTCTTGTAGAGTGCTGTACCATTCCATCTGTTGTTTTCTGTAATGCGTTTGTTTACAAGTGATCTCAGGGGACGTTACGGCACTAAGCAGGAGCGAAAAGGAGCATTTGATTTGCTCACCCACACAAAATATGGACATCATCATTGGCGCTATCTTAAAAATCACTGGTTATCGTAGGTATTTTTAATGTGGCCCGATAAATGTCCTGCACTCCTAATTATTATTGTTAAAATACAGCAAATATTTATGTGACTTATTTATGAAATATTTTGTTGTCTTCATAGTTACCCAACAATAAGAAGCTGCCCTGTGGCGACAACTTCACAGACACCATGAGAATGCTGTCGTCACGCCTGAGCATTCCAGACTGTCCAAACTGTAATTATCGTCGGAGGTGAGCGCTCTCGTTCCTCCCGTCCAAATGCAGCAGTACATGGCTTCAACACTCGTTGACTGCGGCAGGTGCACGTGCGACGACTGCAGCCTCTCCCACATCCTGACGTGCGGCATCATGGACTCTCCCATCTCCGAGGACCTCCACATCAAGCTGCCTCTGCAAGGGGAACCCCCCCAGGACTACCTGGCCGAGGTGCACCCGCCCAGCCTCTCCTCGGGCAGCTCGGCGTCGGGCTCCAACTCCAGCTCTCCCATCACCATCCAGCAGCATCCCAGACTCATTCTGCCCACCGGGGAAAGCAACACATTGTAAGTACGCCCCCCCCGCACCCCCAGATGCTACATGCTTATGATTTGAACTGACTGTCTTTGCAAACATGCTTGCCTATCACCTCGTACTTCGGTACGAGGTACAATATTTAAAAAAAAAACAAAAAAAACACTTAAACTCTATTATGGAAAGCAGGAAGTGAACAAATGTAACAGTTAGTGATTGTAAAAGTACCAGATGGAGGGGTAGGATTTAATAAGCTTTGCTTCTTCCTACTCCTTTTGGACATGTGGAACTGGGAACGGATTATGGGATGCACTCAATTGGAATCTGATGCATGTTCAAATGAAATGAAACCATTACCATTTCCCATTGGTCCACTAGCGTCAGCGATGATGACGAAGTGCCTCCCATGCCCACCAAGTTTGGCGACATCTACCCAGTGAGCGGCTACGAGGACAACTGTGTCCCTGCGGTGAACGGGCACCACGGCGACATGAATGGCGACGGCGTAAACGTGGCACAGAAGGCAGTGGTGCGTTGTGAGCACGACACTTGTCGTTATTGTTGTTATTTCTCCTGCACATGTATACACTACACTGTACATATATCTATCAATGAACAATTCATTTGACACGTCTGTTTTTGGATAAAGGACATGATGGAAGGTAAATGTTATACTTTGTGTCTGCCACAGTCTCCTGGCATCAGCAGCAGCAGCAGCTCGTCGGAGGGCGACGACGAGGGCGGCAGACAGCAGGAGGAGCTGTCCTCCAGAAACACCACCAGTCCTCCACCCTCTTACAACCACCAACAGGTACCAGGTACATTTTGATTTCCATGGACCCTTCAAAGCCTACCACCTTTGTTGCCTCCCAAAGGTGGAGCCAGTCCAGCGAGCCTGCGAGTGCCACGTGTGCAACCAGGACCCCGCCCACTCCGCCTTGGGGCCGGCGTCGTGCCTGCCCGCGGGGCGACTCCACTTGGCGGCGCCCCCCGCCGTCGGGCACCAGTTCTTCACCGACAACAAGACGCCGCCCGCCCACCCGGCCCTGCACCTCTACCCGCACATCCACGGCCACCTGCCGCTTCACAACTTCTCCCGGCCCTTGCTGCACCCCACGCTGTACCCCCCTAGTCCGCCCCTCACGCACAGCAAGGTGAGGATGCTTGCCCGTAGGTGGGCTACGTTGCGGTTGTTTACATAAGTACAAATATGCCACAGGGGGGGCCAGAGTATCACATTTTTGTTGATTCTTCTTTCTTTCCCTAAGCCCTTGCCTCCAAACCCCACAACAAACCACTCGGCGGCCAAGCAGCCGGTCTTCAGCCCCACACTACCCGAGCACGTCTACCAGAACTGCTTCAATGGCGGTGGTGGCGGCGGCGGCGGCGGCGGCAACGGCAACTGGAACAGCTCACTGCAGTGCCTCTCGCTCAAGTTTGAGAATCTGTGGGACGCGGCCGTGATGAAGAGCTGGAATCCATCCATGCTGCTGCCCGAGGCGCTGCCAGGTGAGCACCTGAAGGGGGCGATAGTGTCGCCATCATCTGTCTTTTCATCTAGCGTGGCCGTCAGCTTGTTTGTTTTGCTTTTTCAATTTCACAACTTGACTCTATCGCGGTTTTTCAAAAATATATGAATAAATGGTTGAATATTGCATATTATTAGTTATGTTTACATATTTAAGCAAATTTTACATATACTTTGCTCTACATTAGCCGTCTTCAATGAACAGGAAGTTAAGAAAACAACAAAGAACTCCCCCCACTGTCTTATTTACCTACTCTTATATATATATTCTTATATATGTTTACTATTATCATGTCTACTATATAAAGGTGACTCGTGGTCATGTCAAGACACTTGTAAAGAGTTTTTTTAATGCTGTAACTACGAAATATTCCATTTAGGAATCCTACTTTGCGGAAATTCACTAATTATGGTGGAGTCTGGAGCCAGTTGACTACGTTGAACCAGGAATTCGGCACCACCGATGTTATTTGGGGGGGGGGGACTCCTGTTGTAATGTCACTCTTTGATTGCCACTAAACGTGCGCCCCCTTCCGCAGGTGACACGCTCGGCCCGCCCCTCGCTGACGTCCCGCTCCCCCCGACGCCCGCCTGCCCGCCGGCAGAACACCCCTCGCTCCCCGGCCCCGCGCCCCCCCCCTCCTCGTCGTCGTCGCTCTCCTCCTCGTCCTCCTGCTCCTCCTCGGACGCCAAGGAGCAGAAGAAGAGCGGCGCCAAGAAGAAGTGTCTCTACAATTTCCAAGATGCCTTCATGGAGACCAACCGGGTGGCCATGGCCACCTCGGCCTCCATGTCGTCCGTGTCCTGCACTGCCACCACTGTCCAGTCGAGTAATAACATCCCCATCCACCTTGCGTCTAAAAGCCCCAACTCTTTAGGTAATCTATGCTTGTGTAATGATGTCTTAGTGTGCCACCATAACAGGAACCTTCACGCTAGCAGGTGCTTTTTTTGGTCATATTTGTGGTTGCCTGACATTTGAGGCTTGCGTCAGTCGGTTGTTGCTAGGCGACCTTCTGTCAGCTACGCGTGTTAAAGCCCAGTGACCCTTCACACACTGATATTAACACGTTAACATGTTTTGTTGGTGTACAGGACACGTCACAGTTTGGTGTTTCACTACCACTTGGAAAGTCGTAGTCAAACCTCTGGTGACTCATATCGTCGTCGAAATGTGTCTTTCGCGTTTCCTCTTGTTGAAGTATCGTTTTGTTGCGTTGTGCTAATCGCTGTGTCTTTTGTATCGCCTCAGATGACGTGTTTCACAGCTTGGGTAAAGAGGACCACAGGCAAGCCTCTCCAGGCTTCCCCCAAAACCCCCTCCCGCCGCTCTCCGGCCCCGCACTGCCCCCGGCGCCCGCCCCGCACATCCCCGCCATGGGACCGCAGTCCTTTCCCAAAATTGCCGCGCCGGCCCCGGATTTGGGAGAAGCCCACCACCACCACCAAGGTCTGTGCCTCCCTCCGGCCGAGCCCGCCATCTCCTCCTCGGCAGACGGTCCGCTCAGCGCCCCGCCCAGCGTCTGCAGGTTGGCCCACCCGACGCCACAGCAGATCACAGATCTTTTTCTTCTAAATGTCATTGGTGTCCCCCCACCCCCCTGCCTTTAGCGATCCCGACTGCGAAGGCCACCGCTGCGAGGGGAGCAGGGTGTACGAGCACCCGCCTTACGACGGCGAGGAGAGCCAGGACGAGGACAGCTGCTCGGAGCACAGCTCGTCCACGTCCACGTCCACCAACCAGAAGGAAGGAAAATACTGCGACTGCTGCTACTGCGAGTTCTTTGGCCACGGCGGGGTAAGCCAGAACACGTTCACACCTGCAAACCTTTCTACTCGGCATCCATTCTTCGCCAGTGTGCTGGTCTTGGGTCTGACCATTCACATACATGCATCCATACATACAGTGTAAGCAAGGTTGTCCACTCATGCACACTCGGACTCCTTGGTCCATTCGCAGCCTCCAGCGGCTCCGACGAGTCGAAACTATGCAGAGATGCGGGAGAAGCTGCGCTTGCGCCTGACCAAACGCAAAGAGGAGCAACCAAAGCGGGAGGAGCAGCACCCGGTGCTGGAGCGGGATGGCGGCGTGGAGGACCACCGGCGAGTGGAGGACCTGCTGCAGTTCATCAACAGCGCCGACAGCAAACCGGCGTCCAGCTCCAAGGCGGCCAAGAGAGCGCGGCATAAACAGAAGAAGGTGAATGTCACCCTGCACCTTTTCCATTCCTAAACCGGTGTTAAATGAGTGTCTGCCTGCGTGTTTTAAGATGGAGGAGAAGGCGCGTCTGGAGGCCGAGGCTCGCGACCGGGAGGAGCAGCTGCTGCAGGAGGAGCAGCAGAGGCTGCGGCGGCAGGAAGAGGAAGAGGCGGCGCTCCAGCGGGAACTGCTCAGGCTGCAGGAGCTGCAGCAGCAGCAGCAGCAGCAACATTGCGCCACCAAGAAGAAAAAGAAAGACAAAGCCAAGGAGAACACGGCGCCCCCTCAGAACACCCCGCAGCCCCTCAAACAGACCGCCCAGAACGTCCTCGACCATCTCCAGAACGTGAAGTCGCAGCTACTCCAAAACTTCATCTGCTTGCCGGATCAGCGGGACGGCCGGTCGGAGCACAGCCCCAAACGCAGCAGCGACAGAGGCTTCTCTGCTCAGACCAACAACGCCGCCAACCTCCACCATCACCACCACCACCACGCCGACATCGGCAACAGAGTCAAGGTCAAGCAGGTGTCCAAGGGCGTCGTGTGCGAGTCCCCGCTTAAGAAGGACCCCGAATTAGCCAAGAGCTCGGAATCGGCAGCAAAACTCGCCAACGGCACCACAGAGACCAAAGCAATGCGCGCCAGGCCCGTCGAGGCGCCCGCACTTCCTCTCCCTCCCCCTCCCCCTCCTCCCGCCACCGCCGTCACGGAAAGGAACAACAGAAGTGCCAGCGGGAAGAGGCACATGAAGGAAGACCGGAGGAGTCCGCCGGTGTCCAACCCCTCCCCGTCGCCCCCCCCCTCCTCAGCAGCCGACCTGCCGCTCCGAACTGACGGAGCAGAGCACGAAACCTCCCAGCGCCGAGTCGCCGCAACCCAAAGGCAAAGCGAAGAAGAACAAGAAGAAGAAGGGGGACAAGATGAACACCTCCATAGGTTGGTATACGTCTTCTACATCAAACACTACACGCTACTAATACTGGCTACTTCTACTGCATGCATGTACTAGTACGACACATGACATCCTTTTGTTCCCTTGCGTGTCGTAAAAACGTCTTCCTTGTGTTTTAGACGACGTGTTCCTGCCCAAAGACATCGACCTGGACAGCACTGAAATGGACGAGACGGAACGCGAAGTGGAATATTTCAAAAGGTGGGTTGGCCTTTTTTAGCTCGCCTACGTCACCAAGCGAGGACATCGTCTCTGATTGGTGGAAATGCCTGACAGCATACCAAAACATTCCATGGAATTATATGAGTAATATATTTGGAGGAATTTATTATTCAAATAATACACCCTAAATATATTTATTCACAAAAAAAAAATAGAAATGTAGTACCTTACATAATAAAATATAGTCATTCAAATACAGTAATTTGACTTTTATAAATATATTTAAGTAAATGCTGTAAATTTAAAAAATATATATACATTAATATATATAATATAATACAAAGTAAATGCTGTAAAATATATATAGTATATATATTTATATATATAATAGTAATTTATATATATTTTTTACAGCATTTACTTAAATATATTTATAAGTCTAATTACTGTATTTGAATGACTATTTTATTATTTAGGTACTACATTTCTAAAAAAAAATTCCTATATACGTATATATACACAAGTTAATGACTCGTTAACGGACGTTTCCTTCCTTCCGAGGCGGAAGTCCAGTGTTTTGCTAGCGTTAGCCATTTAGCATGGAACTAGCAGGGGGAAGATTTTCAACAATGTGAGTAAAACATACTACGTACATTATAGCCATGTGATTGACCCTATTTACCATGTATTATACAATATTTTTTCATATTAAAAACATAACACGGGCCAGCTAAAATTCAAACTCTGAACCCCTGATGTCACTTCCTTCCCACACGAGAGCAAATCTGTGTCTGATATCGGCTAACAGGAGTGGAAAAGTGACTATAGGGTTGTTATTTCATGTCTAGAGGGCTCTAACGATGTTAAAAAGCATATTTGCAAACAGTTTTTCTGTTCTCCAACGACAGTAATATTGGCTTTATGAATAAGCAGCCCCATGTAACGCTGGCGTGTGCGTGTTCGTACAGGTTCTGCCTGGACTCGGCGCGGCAAACACGTCAGCGGCTCTCCATCAACTGGTCCAACTTCAGCTTGAAGAAAGCCACCTTCGCCGCGCACTGAAGTCACACACACACGCCGCCACCGCCAACCTCCCCGCCCACCTCTGTTCGCTCCCGCTGTGCCCGAATCACACCCGACGCTGCCTTGCTTCCTTCTCCTCTCGCCGCGTGGCTCCTCCCTCCGACGGGACCCGTACGGACCTGCTGAACTTTAAAAAAAAAAAAACAAAAACACACAGAGAACAGAAATGCCTGTGTTGATTTCCAGTTCCTGGCGTGCTTCTGTGCTTTTAGTGGGCCATTTCTTTCCGACTGAACAAGCCATGGTCTGAAATGAAAAGAAGTTATCAATTAAAAGCTGTATTTGACATATTGTGGCTTATTATCCCATCGCTCCCCAGCACGCCGTCTCATCCACTTTGATTAAAAAAAAAAAAAAAAAAAAAAAAAAAGGTGCTTGGTTGGTCCGCCGGTGTCCACTTCCTGCACTCCCCACCCACTACTCCTCCTCGTAGTTCCGACAGGAGGACGGCAAAATACTTGACAATGTTCTTTTTTTGTTTCTGTTTTTAGCTTCTGTTTAACAAAATGTACTGGATACTTTTTCTTTCTTTTCTTTTTTGGACGTTACGTAGCCGGCTTGTCAGAAGACTTTAAGAATGAAAGAAGAAGCCAGCGGTCATGGAGTGTCTGTTGTATTAACACTGAAGCCCCACTGGCTACTTTTAACATATTGTTAAGTAATATTGAATCATGTCTTTCTTTTTGAAAGATGGAATACACTCGTATGGCAGGATCACGTCTGCTTGTGTCCGCTCTTATTTCCTGCAGAAAATATTCCCATATGACACGACACCACCCCCATCATCAGAAACTTATTTCTTTGGTACACCTTTGCTTATCATTTAGTTGCACTTTTTGGACTTTTTTTTCCCCCCATCTTTCCCAATCTTTATGTGAACTAGCGATTAATAAGGGTTTTTATTTGGTTGGCTGCTACCAAAATAACTTGGCTGTAGCTTGGTTAGCTGAGGGAGTCTGACAGCTGTAGGAAGGAAAGACCATATATGGCCATATCCATGTACAGTATATCCACTCACATACTGTAAACGTGCCTGTCATGCTTATTCATAGGTCAGTCCATTCACACACAGTCACACATGCACACATTTGTATATCCACTCACATAATACATATCACTGTATTATGTCCAAATACAGACACACGTCATGCAAACACTTGTTCATTCACATACATATGGAGCCTGTCTGTCCATTCACACATACATATGGAGCCTGTCTGTCCATTCACACATACATATGGAGCCTGTCTGTCCATTCACACATACATATGGAGCCTGTCTGTCCATTCACACATACATACATTTGTCCATCTGTCTGTCCATTCAGGTACACACATTAGCATTTGCTCCTACTCCTCCTATGCTAGCATCTTCCATGAACCAGAAGAAGAGGAAGGTGATTGGAGTGTTGAACGTTGTGCCGCAGTGTGAAAGTACAGTACAGTGTAAGATGTAGGAAGTGATGTCATAGTAGCCACTTCCTGTTTCAAAGGTCTCTCAGCGCAAAGTCATTTATCTCCACCTTCCACAACCCCCCCCCCCCCCCCCCATATTTCATGAATGACATCAACGTGGGAAGTGGGCCACACACAGAAAAAGAAAAGGTGAAAAGCAAAAGGTTGGTGGGGGGTGCACATAATTTGACTCATTTATTTTTAGTACCTTTGAATGAATGAATGATTGATTGATTCTTTGTCAGATCACATTTTCCACAGAACAAAGAGACAAGGATACATTCAAGGATACATGCATACATACATACATACATACATACATACATACATACATACATACATACATACATACATACATACATACATACATACATGCATACAAAGATACATACATACATACATACATACAAAGATACATACATACATACATTACATATATACATGCATACAAAGATACATACATACATACATACATACATACATACATACATGCATACAAAGATACATACATACATACATACATACATTACATATATACATGCATACAAAGATACATACATACATACATACATACATACATACATACATACATACATACATACATACATACATACAAAGATACATACATACATACATACATACATTACATATATACATGCATACAAAGATACATACATACATACATACATACATACAAACAAAGATCCATACATACATACATACAAAGATACATACATACATACATACATACATACATACATGCATACATACAAAAATCCATAAATACATTCATAAGTACATACGTACGTACATACATACATACATGCATACATACATACATACATACATGCATGCATACATACATACATACATACATACATACATACATACATACATACATACATACATACATACATACATACATGCATACATGCATACATGCATACAAAGATACATACATACATACATACATACATTACATATATACATGCATACAAAGATACATACATACATACATACATACATACAAAGATACATACATACATACATACATACATACATTACATATATACATGCATACAAAGATACATACATACATACATACATACATACATACAAACAAAGATCCATACATACATACATACAAAGATACATACATACATACATACATACATACATGCATACATACAAAAATCCATAAATACATTCATAAGTACATATGTACGTACATACATACATACATACATGCATACATACATACATACATACATGCATGCATACATACATACATACATACATACATACATACATACATACATACATACATACATACATACATACATACATACATACATACATACATACATACATACATACATACATACATACATACATACATACATACATACATACAAAGATCCATAAATACATTCAAGAATACATACATACATACATACATACATACATACATACATACATACATACATACATACATACATACATACATACATACATACATACATACATACATACAAAGATACATACATACATACATACATACATACATACATACATACATACATACATACATACATACATACATACATACATACATACATACATACATACATACATACATACATTACATACATACAAAGATACATACATACATACATACATACATACATACATACATACATACATACATACATACATACATACATACATACATACATACATACATACATACATACATACATACATACATACATACAAAGATCCATATGTAACCCAGATAGAAAATAAATATAAATATTTAAGATGGAAAATAACGTTATATAAATAATATAAATATTAATTAAATTTAGTACCATGCGTACAATGTTTCGAGTTGCAACGTCATTAGGTCACATGACGGTGTCTCAGCAAGTCACGTGACGGTGCGCCGCCAATCAGTGACGTGTATAGAAATATAGTCCGGAAGGGACTACACACCGGTACCGGTAGCGGTAGCGGTGAGGGACGCATGGAGAGAACCTCTGCAGGTATTTAAAAAGTTTCGTTGTTCAAGTTTATACTTGGGGAAAATGTCTAAACATTTTACACACGTGGTCGGAATATAGGGGCCGTCCGCCGACGCAACGCTGCACTAAAAAGAGCAGTGTTCGATCACACCTATGGAATTGGTGGGTGTTGACATTTCATTGCTAAACGGCATTAGCACCGTTTATTAGTACCTTTTGTATGTCAGCCTGCTCAATTGATTAATTGGATTATAAGATTAATACTAGTTTGATTATAATGAATAATACATAAGTGAGTAGAATGAGTAGAAGTGAGTAGAATGTGTGCACATGAATTGACGTCTGCTGGTCCTATTTGACATAGGCCATAGGCCATAGGCCAGGTTTGATGGCAAGCTAGGAACCCTGCATTGAGGCAACACGCCTGGAAGCTGGAAGCTGGAAGCTGGAAGCTGGAAGCTGGAAGCTGGAAGCTGGAAGCTGGAAGCTGGAAGCTGGAAGCTGGAAGCTGGAAGCTGGAAGCTGGAAGCTGGAAGCTGGAAGCTGGAAGCTGGAAGCTGGAAGCCCAGATTCACCCACCTGCTCTGCTCTGCTCTGACCGGGCTGGTAGGAGGCTTTGCAGCCGTCCGTTTCCCTTTTGTCCCTCTTTGGCCTTCATAAAAACTCTTCATAAAAACTCCTTTCCTCCACTCCTGAACCTCTGGACCACTGGACTGTTGTATGTTTTGGGACTCTCAGTAGGAGATGAATGCGTTTTGTCAATTGAGCTCATTGAAATGTATTTGTAAATTAGTGTTGTGAATTTGTATTGTTCTGTTTTTTCCACTTTATAATATATATATATATATATATATATATATATATATATATATATATATATATATGGTACCACCACTGCTGCAAATTGTGTGCTCGCCTCTTTTCCATCTCACTCCCAAAGCCGAAATCTGGATTTTTCTGATTCTAGCCTGGATATTATGATTTATAATATTAATATATATTATTATATTATATATAATTAAAATTATTAAGTGTCTAAAGCTAATGTTAAATGTAATAGCGCATTGTACACGCTACACATACATCCATTCAAGAATATATATATATATATACATACATACATACAAAGGTACGTACATACATACATACATACAAGTATACATTTATACATACTACATACATTCAAGTATACATTTAAGAATACATACATACATACATACATACATACATACATACATACATACATACAAAGATCCATACATACATTCAAGAATGCATACATACATACATACATACATACATACATACATACATACATACATTCAAGAATACATACATACATGCATGCATGCATACATACGTACATACAAGTATACATTTATGCATGCATACATACATACAAGTATACATTTATACATACATACATACATACAAGTATACATTTATACATACATACAAAGATAGATAGATACATAGATACATACAAAGATAGATACATACAAAGATAGATACATAGATACATACAAAGATATATACATACATACATACAAAAATCCATACATACATACAAGTATACATTTATACATACATACATACAAAGATAGATACATACAAAGATAGATACATACATACAAGTATACATACATACATACATACATACATACAAAGATACATACAAAGATACATACATACATACAAAGATACATACATACATACATACATACATACAAGTAAAAATACAAGTATACATACATACATACATACATGTATACATACAAGTACACATACATACATACAAGTATACAGTACATACAAGTACACATACATAAATAGATAGAATATATATATATATATATGCTATAGTATATACTGGTGTATTGCGTGTACAGTAGGTGTTGAGTGTCAGGCAAACACTTGTGTTCTGTGGCCTACTTCCTGTTTGAGTCCTGTTTGAGTAGGGGATGTCCAACTTCCTGCTTCTGCGGTACTAAACCCACATTTGATTGACGCTCGTGACCCGACCTGTTGTCCTTTTATGGCCGTTAGCCAGCTAGCTTGTCCTCAATAGCTCCCTTGGAACGCCACGCCGACTCACCTCACATGTCACACGGACGGGCTTTCCCACGGTCAAACTAGCATGTAGCTTTGTGTTGCGTAACAAGAAAAACAAACTCACGTTACTGTCGCTAATTAGGCTACATTCCAGCTTCATTCATTCATCATTCCATTCAGGAAAAGGGAATTTCGTCAAGGAACAAGCAACATATCCCTAGTTAGTGTTAGTGTTTGCAAACCTTTTAAATCTGCCTAGCAACAAGCTGCCGCACTAACATGTGCGGTTGTCATGCTGTGTGTATATGTATATATGTGTATATGTATATGTGTATATATATATGTGTATATATATGTGTGTATATATATATATATATATATGTATGTATATGTATGTGTATGTATGTGTATGTATATATGTGTGTATGTGTATATGTGTGTGTATATATGTGTGTGTATGTGTATATATATGTGTATGTGTGTATATATGTATATATATATGTATATGTGTGTATATATGTATATGTGTGTATATATGTATATGTGTGTATATATGTATGTGTGTATGTGTGTATATATGTGTATATATATATATATATGTGTGTATATATATATGTATGTATGTGTATATGTGTGTATATATGTATGTATGTGTATATGTGTGTATATATATATGTATGTATGTGTATATGTGTATGTATATGTGTATATATAAGGATTCTATGTTGTGTACATAAAAGTATCCCAAATGAAATGTTAGCATTGAAATTTTATTGTTGAATAAATACAAATATCAACATATTGTATATATCATTTCAATAAATGGTTTCTATGTGAGCTTATGCATCCACGGGACTGTGCAAAAGTCTTGGGACACCATTGGATGCGTTCCACTGAGCGTGTGTGGCAACATTGACCTCCACCAAGGCCAGTAGTCCAGTTTGGTCGTCAGCAGACGACTTCCTGGTTGATGGAGGAAGTTGGGCCAGTTCATACTTCCTTAATGACACCCGTTCCTTGGACCCTGCAGTCCCTCGACAGCAAAGGAGTTGTGTATTTTTGTGTCATTGTGTGTCTTCCCGGTCGGAGACGTTTGGTGTTTTATTTTGGCGGTCTGACGCCACAGCCAGTCCTCCCAAACCACCGCGGACGAGGTCCTTCCCGATCTCATAGCGTGGCGCACTCCTCGCAGTGGTTGAGGTACTCAGCGGCGGCGTCTTCGTCGAAGGTGACGAGGCAGCGCGGGCACTGCAGGTCCGAAAGGTCCGCGTGAAAGGCGGGGCTCTGCGTCGTCGTCCACTTGCTGGCGGCGGAGGGGGAGGTGGCCGGCGGCCGCTGCGAGGACGCCCGGTGTCCGATGTGAACGTGACACAAAGGCGGCTCCCTGCTCGCCCCCTGCTGGAGATGATGGCGGTTAGCACGGCGCCATAAAGCCGCCAATGGCGTGTGGCCGCTGGCGTCACCTGCTTGTGGAGCTGCAGCTTCAGCTGGCAGATCTGCTCCTTCAGGTCCTGGATGTGACCCTGCGCTCGCTCGCGGTCCGCTCGCTCCGACTTAAAGTCCTCCGTGTAGATGACCACCTGAGGACGGACAAGAAGGTCAGAAGTAGGACACGGACTTTTCCCACAAGGTTGCTCAATAGCAATAGTTGCTCAATGAAAAAGAAAAAACTGTCATTTCATGTTGAAATATTCAGGAAAAACACGGGAAGTCACTCAAAATCATAATGTCATTTTACACTCTGGTTTCTGGAATAAAGTCTTCATACAATGGGAATAAAGTCCTAATATGATAGGACTAATGTCCTAATATGATGGGAATAACGTCCTGATAGGACGGGAATAAAGTCTTGATAGGACGGGAATGGAGTCCTGATAGGATAGGAACAAAGTACTATTATGATGGGAATAAAGTCTTCATACAATGGGAATAAAGTCCTAAAATGATAGGAATAATGTCGATGGGAATAAATAATACGATGGGAATAAAGTCTTCATAAAATGGGAACAAAGTCTTCATACAATGGGAATAAAGTCCTAAAATGATAGGAATAATGTCGATGGGAATAAATAATACGATGGGAATAAAGTCTTCATAAAATGGGAACAAAGTCTTCATACAATGGGAATAAAGTCCAAAACAATGGGAACAAAGTCCTAATATGATGGGACTAAAGTCCGGACAGGATGGGACTAAAGTCCTGATAGGATGGGAATAAAGTCCTAATACGATGGGAATAAAGTCCTAATACGATGGGAATAAAGTCCTAATATAATGAGATTAAAGTCCTACTATGATGGGAATAAAGTCCTAATACAAAGGGAATAAAGTCCTAATACAAAGGGAAACAAGTCCTGATAGGATGGGAATAAAGTCCTGATAGGACGGGAATAAAGTCCTGATAGGACGGGAATAAAGTCCTGATATGATGGGAATAAAGTCCTGATATGATGGGAATAAAGTCCTGATATGATGGGAATAAAGTCCTGATATAATGGGAATAAAGTCCTAATACAAAGGGAATAAAGTCCTGATATGATGGGAATAAAGTCCTGATATGATGGGAATAAAGTCCTGATATAATGGGAATAAAGTCCTAATACAAAGGGAATAAAGTCCTGATATGATGGGAATAAAGTCCTGATATGATGGGAATAAAGTCCTGATATAATGGGAATAAAGTCCTAATACAAAGGGAATAAAGTCCTGATATGATGGGAATAAAGTCCTGATATAATGGGAATAAAGTCCTAATATAATGGGAATAAAGTCCTTGATATAATGGGAATAAAGTCCTAATATAATGGGAATAAAGTCCTTGATGAGGTCCAAGGAGAGCAGGACAAAGCTGCCGGCGGCCCCCACCTGCTGTTCCAGGGTCTGGATGCGTTCTCGGTCTTTCCTGCGCATCTCCTCCATTTCCGTCCTGAGTCGGGCGCACTCGCTCAGCTTGTCCTCCAGCGAGTCGTTGAGTCTGGAGATCTCCTGATGAAGCAAGCCGCCGCCGCCGCCGCCGCCGCCGCCGCCGCCGCCGCCGCCGCCGCCGACCAAGCCCAGGCCAGGAAGCGTAGCCCGGTTGGCGCCGCCAGTCCTCAGGCGCCGACACAGTCCTCGGATGTAGTCCTCCCTGCTGGAGTCGTACTTCTGCCACTGGGAGTTGAGGGCCTGGACCTAGCGCCACAGGTTGGTGATGCTTTGAGGACGCAAGCTGAGGTGGGAAAAGCTTTGGATGTGGGGAGGCGGTCTTACGTAGGCCACGCGCTGCTTCAACTGATGGTTCTCCTCCTGAAGATGCCGCACTTGGGCCTTGGCGCACCTGTCAGGTGACTCTGGCAGCTGCACGGAAAAAAAGAGGAAGTGGGCTTGGACCTCAAAGTCAAACATCACAAGCGAAGAAAACATCAACACGGTCACACCCGCCGGTTTGTGTTGTGTGAGGAACGGCACGGACTCTTCAGGACCAGCCTGAATGAAGGTCACCCACCTTCTTCGCCCCTTCCTCCACGCCCGCCTCCCCGCTCTTGGGCCCGTCCATGCGGACCAGCAGCTGTCGGCACACCCTCACGGTGGCCCCCAGCTGGCCCCGCAGCTGCTGGGCCTCCTCGGCCAGTGAGGAGCACAGCACGGCCCTGGTGGCCTCGGTGCGCTCCCGGTCGCCCAGGACCGAGCGCAGCCGCTGGATCTCCCGGTCCTTCTCGTGGCCCGAGCCGCTCCTGACGTTCTCCAGCTCCAGATCTTTGTCCCGGAGCTGCGTGGTCAGTCTCTGGATCTCCTAGGGGGGCGTAATCCACAAACACACCTGGTCTGGTTTGTGCTACCATTTAGTGTGCAACACATGGCGCTACGCTGGGGGGGCCGGTGACGGGACGGACAGGAAGTGGCGTTAGGGATTATTATTTCGATCAAGTCTGGTGCTTGTGTGTCTTACCTGACATTACGGTGGATTACGGTGGCGGGATGGACAGGAAGTGGCGTTAGGGATTATTACGTCGATCCAGTCTGGTGCTTGTGCGTCTTACCTGACATTACGGTGACATTACTGACACCTAGCGGCCAGTGTAGAATACACCATGTCTTCAACGTTCATATTTTCCGACTCATGTTGAACCGCATTATTTTATCAAATAATTCAAGCGCACTCGCCAACATCGATCCTTCCTGCTACGTCTTCTTATTCTCTGCCAGATCAGCCTCATCAAAGGGGTGTTAGGAATGGAGTAATGAACCATACCGTAACAATGTACATGAACGAGTCCCGTTATAATGTGTTTATGAGCGAGGGCTCCATTGTTTGGAGACCCCTTCTCATTCAATAGCAGGCGAACCGTCTCTAAACTTTTGCCTTGGCGGAGGTCGGTGCTAATTCAAGCGAAACACGTACCTCAGCCTGTCTGGAGGCCTTGAACTCCGTCTCGTTCCTCTTCTGTTTCAGTTTGCAGATCTCCTGACACAAGCTCTCCAGCAAGGACTTGGACGGCCCGACCACCAGGGACCGGTTGTCGCCCACCGCCACGCACGTCCTCTCGTGGCCGGCCAGCCTCGCCTCGAGCTCGGCTATGATGTTGTCCTTGAGGGCCAGCTGCCTGGCCAGGAGCTCCATCTCCTGCCGGCTCTCGTGGTACAAAGTGTTGAGGGTGCTGAAGCTCCTCTTCTTGTCCGCGCCGTCGCGGTCCATGTCGGGGTTCCTTAGTCTTCCTTTCAACGGAGCTCTGACTTTCAGCAATGCGGCATTTGACGGCCCCCCGAGCCGCCCAGCCTTGACGAGTGTAGCCGGGGATGAGTGCCGGGTGTCAGCAGGTCCGCCTCGCGGCTCGTCGACGATAATATAACCGTGCGGGGATTTCCTGGGGAACTTCCCCGCGGACTTTTTGGAGATTCGTCAAAGTGAACACAGTGTGCTCTCGGAGACTCGACGTCGGCGGCCATTGTGATGTAAACTGATGTAAACCGACTAAGTTTAATCGACAACAATCAAAGAAATTAAGACACGAAACCTCTAAAAACTTCGAGCTAGCATAACAAGTTAGCAGCTAGCCCTCCATTGCCAGCACCGCTGTGGTGCATCCAAGGGTTGTCGTAAAAATAAGCTCTGGCGTCCAAGTGTTGTCGTAAAAACAATCTCAAGCGCAAAGAAGGGAAAAAATATATCAAAGCTTGACTTAAAACTTTATACTGTTGCACTCAACCCTATACGAGGAAACCCGTATGTGTTTATTACACGGAACACCAATCATTGAGTCATTGATTCGCTAATCGTGTAGTTTACTTGGTTTCCACAGGCATGCGAACGCAGCATCCCGTCAACTTTCCCAACTGGCATTTGACCTTCTTGGGTGTTGGGTCAAACCTGAAAACACTTAGAAATATTGTATGCGTCTATAAATGCTGCTGACACAACTAATAAATAAAAAAATATGGGGTGACATCCTGCCGCCCCTCATCTTCACCCCCAAAAGGCCAAAAGACCAGCCTGGGACTCCCCAAGTCTTACTGGTTTGATTGAATACTTCCTCTTCCAGTGGAGACATGTAATATCATTATGATTTATTCATAAAATTATAATAAAATACAGGATATAAGCAACAATGATCATGAATTCATGTTTAAAACGTGATGAGAACGAGAATGGCTGCCATTGCTCTGTATTCCTTTTTCTACCAGCAGGTGGCAGTGTTGGATCTTTTTTAAAAACGTCATCAACAAGCGTTCGGGTCTCTAATTTGCATAAAAAATATCAATAACAGACTTGAAATATCATGATTATCTAGCTGTACGCTGTAGTATTTACGTATATGCTTGATGATTCATTGTCTCATGCATCCCCAATCATTATTCACATCAAGAAAGGGGACTTATTATACATGCGATTTTTCCCGTCAGGCAATAACAGCCTCGCTCCAAATATTGCCTGCTTCCAATGAATGCTAAGTAAAGCTAAATAAAGGTGACAAGTGGAGTCTTTACGGTAGCGTAGGAAGGTAAAAGTTTATTACGATGCTCCAAAAACTCACTCAATAGGATTTTTTCTTTGGTAAGTTAAAGATAAGCCAATGGAAGCTTTACTGAAGGTCCAAAGTGGTAGAAATGGTACGGACCGGGGGACTCCCACGACTCATTTGGCCTCAAACGTAAAAAAAAACAACAAAAACAGGAAACAAATCATAAACTTGACGGTAAAGTTTCACGAAATATACGCTGGAGATTCTACGACACGTAAACATTTTCTTCAGCATCATTGTGTCGGTGATGATGAGCCAAAGAACAAAAATAGTGACGGTAATAAATCACAAAAATAAGCGGTAAACAAGGAATTTGGTATAAGTTCTACTTAACGCTATTTCAACCTTTTAGAACGCCAACAAATCAACAATACAACCGTCCCTCCTTTATCACTGATTTGGTTACTAAAGGCAGCATAGAAAACAAGTTTAGGACTTTTTTTTAGAGCCTTCCGGACATGAAATAACACCCCTATAGTCCAAGCACAGACTTTTTTCCAGCGCCGTTGAAGGGTTAACTGCTATTTGGGGGCTTAAAAGTTCAAGCACATATTGTTGTGCAGTTTTGTGGTCTCGCTGAGCGGCAGCGGGTGCTGCCGAGGGGTCCGCCCGCCCCCAAAGTAGAGCTCTAGGCATCCGTCAATTTCCATGCGATTTGTGGATCTTGTCCTGTTTTACCGAGCGGGACGTAAAACGTAAATGTTTGTTAGGGTTAGGGTTAGGACTCGGGCTAGCGCTCGGGCTAAAGTTTATTTGTCGTTTTTAACGTCATTTAAGTGTTTTTACCGACTTCTAGGTCGCTCCTACGTTTTAGCATCCGTTACGTCACGTGTCAATGACACGCAAATAAGCCAATGACGACATCTAGCGACCTCTAAGACAGGCGGCCAATAGGAATTGGTCTTACTGAGGCGTTGGCAACATTGGAGTTTCTTGTTTTTAGCACTGCAACTTGCGAATGCTGCGCGAGATCCTCCTGAACTCCCGCTGGCCCTTCTGCCAGCGCTTGAGCGAGGTGATGACCAGGTGGCCGCCCATCTTCTGGCCCATGACCAGGTAGGCGGCGTTGATGTCGTTCATCTCCTGGCAGACGCACTGCAGGCCGTCCTTCAACCACAGCACCGTCTTCCTCAGGTCGCGCTCGCTCACGCCGTGCAGCTTGTAGATGGTCTTGCTCTTGCTCTCCGGAACGATCTTGGTGTCGCCGTTCATGTACGAGATCTCCTTCACTTTGATTTTCAGGGCTTTTGGGGCACACAGAGGAGGAGGAGGAGGAGGAGGAGGAGGAGGAGGAGGAGGAGGAGTCAAACACCCAAAGCATTACAGACAAGATGGAGTGGCCCGTGAATGGGGGAGGAGAAACGCATGCAACCTCCACACGGGGGTGTCCAAGAGGGGGGATCCGACCCCACCTCCTGACTCAGGGGCCTACATGCTAACTACTGGCATGATCAGATGTGCCCAAAAAATAAATACATTTTTTTTTTAAACTCACCAAAGTCATTTTTACACAAGTTGTCCACAATTTCGTTGTCGTTGTCGTCCGTTTCCTTGCAGGCGTCACACACTCGGGGCACTGCGACATTGACACAATGATTGACAGGAAGAAGAAGGTAGAAGAGGTCAATGCAACACGAGAAATATTATTCATATATTTATGTGATTAGTATTTTATATAATGACGTTTTTTCTTGCAATATTTCAGTCAAACTGAGAGCTGGGGGGACGGGGGGGGTGCTGGAGCCTATCCCAGCTCACTTTGGACCATTTGTTTTGTTTCTCTAAATATTACCACTTAAAAGCCACATCATCAAAAAAAATATTAATATGTAAATATATAAATATATATATATGAATATTTCTACTTTATACTACTAAAATATAAATATTAAACATCTTTTTTTCCTGAATATTTCTACTTTATACTACTAAAATATTAATATAAAACATCTTTCAACATCTTCTTTCCTGAATATTTCTATATTTTATATTTATATGTCATTTTTTCCTAAAATTATATTTTTTTCAGTAATATTTTCTAACTTTATTTTTGTAAATTTACTGTTAATTTTAATTAATTTAATTTGATTGAGTTTGTTAAACTGGGTAGGTAGGTTCTACTGATCAAAATATTGCAATTAATACTATAAAGGAATAATAGAAATCAAATAAATCATGAAAATATTCAATACAAATAATATTGAGTGCAGAAATATAAACTGTGTTTTTGCTGAATAAAGTGTCTTTATTCTTTATACTTTCTTTATTCATTATATTTATAAATAAGAGAAATTAAATCCATAATAAATCATGATATTTGATAAACAATGCAGGCGTAAAATACTACGGAAAAGAAGTAGAAATGATGTACTTTATTCCTGTATGATCATTGAATAAGATAAATATAAATATTCGTTCAATGAATGAAAAAGATGCATGGAAGTTATTCAGTTGATGTGGAATGTACTCCGTGTACTGTATGTACTATGTACTGTAATGTATGTAGTACTCCACGAGACGCAGCACCGTACCTTCCTCGGTGACGGCCCCCGCGTCGTCGATGCCGGCGGGGGGGATGCACAGGTCGTTGTCCGGCGGGAATCGATCGCAGTCCAGCATTTTGGGCCACGGGAAGCCGAAGGCGGACATGACGGGCGCGCAGCCGCGCTTGACGCCCTCGCACAGGGAGCGGCAGGGCCGGATGGGCTCGTCCAGGTCGTCCAGGCACACCGGGGCGAAGAGCGAGCACAGGAACTTCCGGGTGTCCGGGTGGCACTGCTTCTGCACCAGCGGGATCCAGGAGGTGGCCTGCTGCAGGACCTCGCTCATGGTTTCGTGTCCCAGCAGGTTGGGCAGACGCATGTCCGCGTACTCGATGCCGCGGCACAGCAGCAGGTTGGCGGGGATGGCTTTGCAGTTCCTCTTCCGGGGGAACAAGTCCTGCTGGCCGAAGCTGTACAGTTCGTGGATGGCCTCCGCCAAGGCCAGCGGCAGCAGCCAGGACAGCGGCAAAATAAAAACCCTCATTCTGGATCGGGGACTGAAGGGTCGGACTACAGGCGGCGGGGTGTCGGCATGGATGCCGGCTCGGGACTGAGAGCCTCCTCCCTCCCTGGGGTCTCCTTCTCCTTGCTCGGGTCTGGGAGGAGCCTACCCCCGTTCCTGCTGCTGCTGCTACTTCTAGTATTGCTGCTACTTCTACTACTGCTGCTGCTACTTCTACTACTACTACTACTACTACTACTACCACGGACCAGCTAACAATGACTACTAAACCTGATGATCAGAAAGGTTGTCCAGGTTGAAGACCAGGATCCAAGATTCTAAGTCCAAATAAATAAATAAATGAATAAATAAGAAAGACAAATAAAAAAAAATAAATAAATTTGAAAAAAAATAAATTTTTAGTGATTTTTTTTTTTAGAAATTTTAGTAAAATTTTTGTGATATTAAATAGAAAATTAAAAAAAAAACAATATTATGAAAGCAGGAAGTGAACAAATGTAAGAGTTACTGATTGTAAAAGTACCAGATGGAGGGATAGGATTTAATAAGCTTTGCTTCTTCCTACTCCTTTTGGACATGTGGAACTGGAACTGATTATGGGATGCATTGCTAAAGAAATGTCAGTCCTAAAAAAAACACTGACCTTTTCCTGGTGTCCTTGAAGGCGACAACGCCAACGATGCATTTTTAATAAGCTGACATTTGTCATCTTGACTCGATGCTAACAAAGCTAGCTAAGTGTGTTGATTGGACTAAATGAAGGGAATCTTTTATGTAAACAGTCAGGAACGTCAGGAACGTCAGGAACGTCAGCGGCTCAATGGAGCGTGGATTTTCCATCATTAGGGGGATTGTGGTGGGGTCCTCTGCTGGTCTGCAGGTTGGGAAGCAGACCTCCCTTCAGCACTCTTGGAGGGACGGGGGTGAAACTAAATCCGCCCCTCCATCTCTGGCTCTCGTATGCCCGGCGACGCCCCCTCCAGGCTCCGAGAGACGACGGAGGACGGAAGTCTAGCTGGTTGTTGGAATTTGTCGCTACACGCTCGACTACACCCGAACAAGCAAGGACTCTTCCACGTGAGGACCCGTCGTCTGAGCTGGTCTAGCAGGTCAACTCTTTCCATCCTGCTTCCTGATGGTTATTCCTCCGTTTGGTTCAGAGGCGCAGCTTGTTGTTTCTTCCTTAAATGAAACAATGGAATACAATCAAAGAACGTCCAATCAGATGCTAGCTTGTACAAGTCATAATACGAGTAAACCTGCCTGGAAATAAAATATGGCTTTTGAACTCAGTTCGAACTCTTTGTGCCAGGTTTTGCCACGTGAGGTATCTGATGATACCCAAACTCTCAACTCCAGCCCTGACAAAACCCAAACCAAAAACCAATACAAACCATAACCTAACCCCAAATACAACCCAAACCCCAATACAAACACAAACCCTAACAAAAAAATCTTAACTCAAATCAAAACACAAACAAAAAACCTAACCCCAACTACAACCCAAACCCCAATACAAACACAAACCCTAACAAAAAACTCTTAACTCAAATCAAAACACAAAAAAAACCTAACCCCAACTACAACCCAAACCAAAACCCCAATACAAACCCGAACAAAACTGACTCAAACCCAAAACAAATCAAAATTCTAACCCCAACTAAAACCCAAACCCCAATACAAACCGAAAAACCTAACCACAACTACAACCAAAACCCCAATACAAACCAAAAACCTAACCCCAACAACAACCAAAACCCCAATACAAACCAAAAACACTAATCCCAACTACAACCCAAACCCCAATACAAACCTGAACAAAAAACTGACTCAAACCAAAAACAAATCAAAATTCTAACCCCAACTACAACCCAAACTAAAACCCCAATACAAACCAAAAACCTAACCCCAACAACAACCAAAACCCCAATACAAACCAAAAACCATAATCCCAACTACAACCCAAACCAAAAACCTAACCCCAACTACAACCCAAACCCAAACAAAACCCTTAACTCGAACCCCAACCCAAAGAAAAACCCAATGCCAACCAAAATAAACCCCCAACCCTAAGCCCAATTTAAACCAAAGCAAACCCCAACCTCCCCTTAATCCCCAACCAAAACAACAAAACTAATTCTCACCACCACCCAAACCCTAGTCCAAAACCAAACCCCTAAACCCTGACCCAAGACCAATCCTCTTTTTAATCCCAAACCAAGTCTAACCCTAACCCCACAAATCTAACTCCTAACAAAACCCTGACCCAAAACCCTAACTCCAATCCTATACAGTACACATCCAGTATACAGTACACATACTGCAGTATGGAGTATACAGTACAAAGTCTATACAGTTTTGAAGTAAGCTGATCCGAGGCCTGCCAGCGGGTTCTCATTACAACCGAGTGAGAAAAGGAGCTTAGTGGTCCATTTGTAGACCACGTTGACCCCCCCAACCCCAACCCCCACTTCTTTCAAGAGGCTGAACGACTGTCACAAACAATTAGACGATGCACGCCGCAGCTTGAAAACCAGCAACCATCCCGTGGGAGATCCCCAAAATCCTCTGTTCCAGGGTCAAACTGCGTCCACATAAAAACAACGGCGCGTACGAGCAATGTTTGAAGCCACGTTTCAACTTTCTTACAAGCGAGAAAAGAAACTTTAGAGACTGGATGTTGTTGACGGAGCTCCTCTCAGGACGCCAGCTGTGAAGGAGTACACGGTGCAGCGGGAATGAGCTCGTTAGCTTCAATTAGTCCCTCCATGTTGACGCTTGGCGACCGGGAGGGGGGGGGGGCTAGACAGACTTGTACACGACACGGTCACTAAGGCACATGTAGCAGGGTATTTTTAAAATGTCGTATTTCCCTCTCTCCGTTTATGAAATGTAAACGTATCCACACATTGTCGGTGTTAGCATAAATGCTAATAACAACAACAATAGCGAGGAACGCAACATTCGGAAATTTTCGCCTCTCCAAGTTCTACCGCCCAAAACCAAAATTGGGTAGTGACAAGATGGCGGGTGGGCACCAGTGTACCCAAGCAGAGATTCGAACCCAGATCCTCCTGATTGTGTGGCCAACATGCCAACCACTTAACCACCACGCGGGCCTGTAATAAAACAAATTGTTTTATTTGAAAAAAAATTGCAAAACATGACTAAACATTCAGCGAGACATTCTTGTCATGATTATTATTTTTTATGATTATTTATGATATGAAATGAAAAGTATAGGCAGTAATGTTGAAGTAAGCCGATTGGTTGGATCAAAGCATCAAACCGCCACTCAGCCAAAAGTCATGGCTGCTTTACTCTTGGAGTTTGTGTTGGCAAATAGAAAAGTCACATTCATGCTTTCATCACAGGAATGCTTGAAGAGGGGGGGGGGGGCGGACCCCCCCACCGTAATTTTAGTGCAGCAAGTGACCCGCAGTGACCCGTGGAATACCAGACATCGGCTCACGTGGAAGTAAATCTCAAAACGAATACACGTTTTTTTTTCCTCGCGATTTTAACATACTACTTTGAAGAGAAGTACAATGAAAAAATGTACAAAAATGACAATAAACTGCAATCTACTCATTATTTCTACTACTTCTGCTCTTTGTGTGTATGCTAGCGGCCTCGCCGCCACCCACAGAAACCCACAGACTGTATCACGCCGTTGTTCTATGAGGCGAGGACAACAGATACGAGTTCATTTTCCTTTACTGGAGGATGAATGAATTAATCTGTTACGGTCCCAGGCCTGGTGTTGTCTTCTGAATGGGAAGTTTGCCAGAGATCTTGAGACCTCGAAAAACAAACGGTTTCGACTCCGAAAAGGACCAGGTCTCGGATGGATGTTATGTATACATTTTCATGAACGTCAACAACATTTTAGTCTTTTTGGAGATAGAGAAGTCCATTTTTTGTCTTCATGACTTGGGGACACGCATGACATAGGCGGGGGTTTCTGGGCTAAGGTTGGAACAACTTGACCCTAAAGTTGTCGTCCAAAATGGATGGACTCCTTTTGGGAGCAGGGGGCCTTCAGCAGCACCTCGTCGTGAACCCTAAGGTCGGGACATTCATCTAACGCTGCGGTGAGGGCGGCGGGCACCCCGGCCAGACCCATCCATCACTGGGTCCCAAATAGTGAGCACCTGCCCTCCTGTCCCCCCCCCCTACCACCCCACGGCTTTCCAGAAGGGTTCAAAGGTGGCCCCGGCATGTCGTCAGCGACACTCTTAAAGTGACAGTCACAGACTAATCTATTAGGCCTCCTATTACACGCAGGTGAAAGGTCAGGGGCATTGAACATGTCAGCCATGCAAGCTAAAAAAAACACAAGCGGCGTAAAGAAAAGAGCTAAAACATGTTTTACGCCGCTGCCATATTTGACCATCTGTTTTTTATCACAGGGCCCATTTGATTGGAGCCAAATGTGACGCTGGGGGCTTCTCGATGGCTCCAAAGCTTTCTTTCACCCCCTGCCCCCCCTCGGCTACAACACACCTTCCCCCCCACCGGCCTTGGCCACGGGGGGTGGCGGTGTGAAGGGCGCCGGCTTAAGTTTCTACCATAATATTACAGTAACCCTTTTGGAGTTCAAACTGCAAGAAAACATCAATCAGACGCCATCGAAAATAAAACCCAATAAAGGCGCAATAAAAAAAAATACAATTTTTATCTTTTTATTTGATTGATTACAATGTCTATAATCTAAAAGACATCAAATCTATGCAAATATTTGCCTTAAGTTGATGTATTTTGTGCTTGTACATGTAAACAACTACAAGAAAATCAAAATAAATCAAAAATAATAAATCATTTCATGCTGGCCGTTTTCTTGCTTTTTCGACTAGATTCGACTTTTTAGATTAGACTCCTGTCTTTTTTTCCAGGGGAAAAAAAGTTTGTCGCTACCTTTTTCCGTTCTTTAGTCATCAGCAGTAGAATATAGGTAAGTTTCAGGAAAATATCAACTCCCAACTAGAAATTTTCAAGCATACCGTACCTTTCATCTGGACACAAATATTGTTTGCTCAAGTATCTAAAAGACTATCCAACACAAACAACTCAAAAATGGGTTGTTTAACATGAAAAGAACTATTTATTTACAAATATAACTATTATATAGCTAAATATAACTATTACTATGCTATTTATCACGTATCTTATACATTATTTTAAAAAAAACCTCCTGTATTATGGAAAGCAGGAAGTGAACAAATGTAAGTTACTGATTGTAAAAGTACCAGATGGAGGGGTAGGATTTAATAAGCTTTGCTTCTTCCTACTCCTTTTTGGACATGTTCAAATGAAATAAAACCATTAACATTACCATTTACTATTTCACATTTGGAAGTGAACAAGTGTGAAGTGTGTGTGTGTGTGTGTGTGTGTGTGTGCATGCGGCACCACTCACTTCCTCCTTCCTGTCATGTGATTCTTCCCTCCACATGATCCCTGCCGAGCTCTTCTGCCACCTGGTGGCCGTTTTCAAAAGTGTTATGAAGCGTTCATGCATGAGTGGAGAGTTGCATCATCACCTCTTTTTGCCTGTAGCACAAAAAAAAGAAGCATAAATACGTTTTGGGTTTATAAAAAACATTGAAGTACGTCTTTGGTATTGGATGCTAGTCTCTTCCTGTTTTTTATTCCATCAGGAGCAGCCTCTCCGTTGCTGGACTAACATCTGAAAAGCATTGGAGGCAGAAGGTAAGGAGCTCTGCCATTAATTACCTCCACCAAGGAGGTCATGCGTGCTTTGCGTGCTGCTTGTTTGCTTGGGCGTCCATCAGGAGGGATTACGCAAACGTCCAACATTCTGGTTTTTTTTTTGGAAACGGGAAAAAAAAAAATCCTAAGTGAACTTCTGGGAAGTTGGAAATATCCCACTGGGAATGTTGTGCTAAAATGTAGCTAGTACATAAGCAGTACATCTTGCCCAAAGCCCTCCTACCAGGTTGGACGCATCCAACAAGTCTTGCTAACGGGAACAAGACGACTACGGGCTGATGTGATGCTTGATGTTGTCCAGAAACCACAAAGGCCGTCTTGTTTGGAGGCGAGTTCGCTCGCCAGCAGCACAAACGTACACGAGGAGAAATAGGAGGCAGGAGAAGAGCAACACAGCTGGATTTCATTCATGGCTGCAACGTCCTCCTTCCAGCACGACTCGCTAGCTCTACCAGCCGCGAGCATCGAACGCCACCGACACGTGGAGACCACACACGCACGACAATGCCTCACTGTGCTTGTCCTCCTGTCGTATAGAAGATCTTTGACTGCTGTTTGACCAGTGGGCTATCAAAAACAGCAAAGCCCTCCTGTCACACAGACGATCTTTGACTTGGGTTTTAGTAGTAAGTCTTCAAAAACAGCAAAGCACTCCTGTCATATAGAGGACATTTAGTTAGCTAACATTTTTGAAGCATTTTGCTCCTGTCATATAGACAATCTTTGATGCCATTCTTAATATCCGCCCGCTCCTGTCATTGTGAGTGTTTTTGCCCCCAGGTCATCAACAACAGCAAAGCCCTCCTGCCATATATATGGGATCTTTGATTACTGTTTTTGCAGTCGGTCCTTAAAAACAGCCAATTGCTTCTGTCATATAGAGGATCTTTGGATACATTCTTAAAAACTAAAGCTCACTCCTGTCATTCAGACAATCTTTGACTTGTGTTTTGTAGTAAGTCTTCAAAAACAGCAAATCACTCCTGTCATGTAGAGGACATTTAGTTAGCTAACATTTTTGAAGCAGGTCCCTAAAAACAGCAGAGTGCTCCTGTCACATAGACAATCTTTGATGGGATTCTTAATATCAGCTCACTCCTGTCATTGTGAGTGTTTTTGCCCCAGGTCATCAACAACAGCAAAGCACTCCTGCCATATATATGGGATCTTTGATTACTGTTTTTGTCCCTAAAGACAGCCAATTGCTTCTGTCATATAAATGATCTTTGACGACATTCTTAAAAACATCTGATTACTCCTGTTGTTACTAGCATTTTTGCAGTCAGTCTTTAAAAATGGCAAAACATGTCATGTAGAGGATCTTTGACTTGACTTTTTGCAGCAGGTCCTTCAAAAACAGCCAAGTGCTCCTTCAAATAGAGGATCTTTGACCACATTCTTAAAAACATCATATCGCTCCTGTTATTAAAAGATCTTTGACTTGACTTTTTGCAGTTGGTGCTCAAAAACAGCAGATTACTCCTGTCGAATAGAGGATCTCTGAATAACTCCTTAAAAACAACACAGCGCTCCTGCGGGGGTGCTGCCCATGGAAACAAAAATCTGTTGTCACCACTGCTGTTGTATTTTGTGAGGCCCCTGTCAGTGCGGGGGGGCACTTAGCTGCCTCCCCCCTTACACGCCGCCCCCTGCACTCCTGTCGTAGAGGATCTTTGACTACGCCTGTACAGTATTGTGCCAGCAAATGTCAGACAGCAGATAAAAAGCTTTCGGGGCACAAAGGGGCCGTGAACTTTGTGGATTAAGCGTCTTAATGTAGTTTTTCTTTGGATTGGAAGCACTTACACTCCAGAAGTGGGGCTCTTTAGACTCGCTGTGCTGGGGAAGCCTGTTTAGCCAGCTCACCTGATCCGCTGAGAGATCTCCTCCATGGGCCTGGGAGCTGCTGCAATCACAAATGGCATGGAGGAGTGAAGAGCGGAGAAGCTGACGGAGCTGAGTCAATAAATCATAGAAAGCAGAAAAAGGCACCTCTGGGTGATGGCACGCATGGCGAGGGTCAGCGCCGCGCTGTTTATTATCTCTGCTGGAAACATCTGATGGAGACCTCCGGATCCTTCCCGGCGTTCCCTGAGGAGGAGCACATTTGCTTTGGAACCTCCAGCATCCCATCATGCTTCCATTAGAGCGCAGACTGGAAAAACAGCTTCCACTTACAGCATGCGGCCTAACACAATTTGTTTCTGATGAAGAAATATTCACGTGCCATAAAACACGTCATAACGTAACGTCGGTAGTCGGCACACGCCACGGCATGATCAACATCATTAACATTCGATTAATAATCATAATAGAATAATCGTACACAGATGAAAAAGGGTGAAAAGCAAGCACATAACGTGTTGATGAAATGCTGTGTACTCCATGATGTACTACAGTACATCTGCTACGCGTTACCTCCAACGTATATTGGACGTCAAATATGATTTGTTTTATTGCCATCCTTTTAAGAGAGCCGTATATCAAGGCCGAGGAACGACACCAAGATAAGTTGAATAGAACACGAAGGAATGCTGATTAAAAGTCAAGAACAAGAAACCTTGTAAAATTGTTGTTTTAGCTACAGTACTACATACAGTATGACTACAACGTCAAGACGACCACCGCCCCGGCCCCCAGGGGTGGTGGGGACCTGTTTGACTCTTCAGTCTGAGCCCCACCCACAAGGCGCCGGATTGTCTGTGATCCTTTTCCATGGTGAGGCGCCGGTATCCGGGGTCTGGGCGGGTACCCTTGGTCCGGGGATCACAGTCCAAGCCTTTTCTTATACTTGTATTTCTGCCTCCAGGAGGCTTGCAGTCAGTGGCCCCGAGTCAAGTCTGATACCCCCGACCCCGGTGTCCGAGACCACCGGCGAGACGGTGGGAGTCCTGATTGTGAGTGACGACAGCGAAGGGGAGAACGTGGGCGTCATGGCCGTCGGGGTGAGTCCCGTGTTCCTCGCCAACGGGGAGTAAGCATATCTGGGGTAGGAGGGCCGCCTCCCTAAGCCGGGCGCACAATGTGGTTTTCGCGGCGGTACGGTCCTGATGCCGGGCTGAGCCACGGACGTTATGAGCGGCGGCGGGTGCATGGGACCGCGGATGTCCGTTGCCAAGTCCTCGCGGCCACCTTGAAGATCCTCATCCAGGAGCATCCCTAAGTCTGTGAAGACGGAGGCCAGATTCTGGAAGCGTGGCTCCCAGTCCAGCAGGTAGTCCCAAGTGTAGCCCCCTTCCAGACGCTCATCTGGACGCAAAAGTGAGGACAGGGACTCTGAAGATGCAAGAGCTTCAGAAAGAACAACATTCTCCCTTTTTCCCTCCAGATCCCGCCCCCTTATTGTTGCAGGAAGTAGTCCCTCACTTCCTCCCTCTTGAAAGTGGTGGAGGGCTTCAGTGCTGGCCCCCCCTGAGACAAAAGTCACTGATAAAATATGTTGTGGACCTACACCAACAGACCGGCAGGACATGGTGTCCCCAGGTAAGGCCGAGTCCGGGTTCTCTGAGGGGTACTCGTTGATCCACTTGATCTCCTGGTCTTCAGCCGTCTCCCCTTCCGCTGATCCACGGCCGCTTGAGCTTGACGGGGTGTAACGGCTAGCTGCGCCACACTTGCTCACCAAGATGCTGGGTTTCATCCCCTGCAGAGAGATGGCGCAGTCCGATCGTCCAAACGAGCCGCGCTTTATGTTTGATGTCACAGAAGCAGACTTTTTTATTTTGGATCTGAGGACCAGGGTGACGAAGATGACGAGGAAGAGCAGGAATATGGCAAGTGAGACGCTCAGACTGAGCACATGTCCATCAAGAGGAACCCCGACAAGCACCTCAGCCGAGGTGGAGATGTTGACAAAAACCTGACAGGAAGTAGTCCTGGAGCCCAGTCGGGGACTACCGGCCAAAACCAGCAGTTCCAGCTCATCGTTGCCCCGCCTGCGGACTACAGGTCCTGACACATAGATAGCACCCATTGTTTTGTTAATGGAAAAGAACGGCGGTGGGTTCACGAGGGAGTACTCCACCACCCCGTCCACTCCTCCATCGTGGTCCGTGGCCATCACAAAGCCAACCGTTTCTCTGGTCTTGGCGTCTTTCGGGAAAGGGAAGCGGTATTGCTTCTGGGTGAAAACGGGACTGAACTCGTCCACGCCCTTGATGGAGATGTGCAGTCGCACCGTAGCCGTCTTGTCGCCTTTGTCCCTGGCTTCCGCCACAAAGCAGTACTCGCGCTCGTGTTCGTAATCAAACGTCTGCCTGGTATGAACGTGGCCCGTGTGGGGATCGATGGCGAACGCCTCCTTCCTGTCTCCAAAGTCAGTGAAGCAGGAGGACAGGATGGAGTAAGTAAGCCGCCCGTAGGGGCCAAGGTCGTTGTCGACAGCGTGGACTGAACATACGTGCGTAAACACGGGCAGGTTTTCCATCACAGAGCAGTTCAAAGTGGAGAACAGGAAGTAGGGACTGTTGTCGTTCTCGTCCAGAACCGTTATAAAAACCACGGTAAAAGCCACTTTGCGATCATCTTCCGATGATTCCCCGCCGTCACACGCCCGGATCGTGAGTGTGTACCCGGAGTCTTCCTCGTAGTCCAGCGAGCTGTTGACCACCAAAAGACCAGACTGAGCATCCAGCCTGAGGCGTCCTCCGCTGTCCCCCGAGACGATGTCGTAACGCAGCAAACCGTTGATTCCCAAATCCGGATCGTGGGCGCGGACCTGGACAACGCTGGCGCCCACGGGGCTGCTTTCACTGACCCGTGCGTGGTACTCGGTGCTGGAAAAGACCGGGGCGTTGTCGTTGGAGTCTGTGACGGTCACCGTGACGATGGCGGAGCTGTTCAGCGCCGGCGTTCCACGGTCGGACACGCTCACCGTGAGAAAGTAACTCTCTGTGGTCTCGTGGTCTAACGAACCGCACAGAACCAGTTTGCCAACATTTTTCATCTGATTCTCCGCTTTGACTTGGAGACAAAATGGCTTCCCCGTGTTTCCCTTCGTGATGGCGTAGTCCAAGTACGTATTCTCAGGGCTACAATCTTGGTCGGAGGCAAAGAGCGTCAAAAGCGTGGCACCGGTGGGCGTGTCCTCCGAGACGCTGACGGTGTAGACGTCCTGATGGAATAGAGGGGCGTGGTCGTTGGCGTCCACGATGAGCACATCGATGGAGGTGATGGTGGAGCGTACTGGGTCTCCGCCGTCTCGGGCTTCAACTAGAAGATGCACGCGGTTGCTGTTGGACTCCATCGGCTTGCTGGTGAAAATGGATCCTGAGAGACGGAAAACACAGCAAGGTCATCAGCTGACGAGGCGACCATTGAACACATCATCAACAGATTTCCGAAGGAACGATATTCCCATTCCAAGTAGGGTTTTATGTCTATATATAAATACAGATGATTCTAATTAACTAATAGGAGTATTGTACACGTAAAGCACTTTGTGCTACATTCTATGTATGAAAAGCGCTCTACAAATAAAGTTTGATTGATTGATTGATCATCTTGGAACACTTCCTAAAAGAAGTACCTGGTAGTATCTGCTTTTGCCAGTGAAAAAGCATCAAGAGCGAGTAGAGCTGCCAAAATAAGGAGCGGTTTTGAGTCAAAACAATGTGCATATGATATACTGTATGAGTTAGTAACACACCATTGCTCTTATTGTCATAATGACTGCCATGTGTACTGCTAGCAACGAGCCTGACCTGAGTGGCGGGAACATACAGTATTTGTTATGAATTTATTAGGATTCGCTTCAATGCCACTCCAGCTTGGCTTGATTAATAATGCCTGGCACTTTTTCCACTGCTGCTATTTGTTGTTCCTCAACTGAGGGGCCCGTGGTACTACACAGGAAGTGCCATATTGGGTTTCTTTTTGTTGATTTTTGGGTGACATTTTAACTTTAGGTACTTGAGTACTATACACAATAGAAATCCTAGGTCACAAGTGGTCATACGGGCCCCTACGGGACGAGACCTAGTCTTTAGGGACATCTTTCATTAATCAATCAATGGAGAGGTCAGGCATTTAGGGAAGCGCCATTTCCTGTTTGGAGGGGTTTTTCTTACCGGTGTCTGCGTTGATGTAAAAGCCTTGTAAAGGAGACGAAAGCAGCCTGTAGACCACCTTGCCGTTGAGTCCCGAGTCTCTGTCGGTGGCTGACACGTTCACCACGAAGGAGTCCTCTGGAACCAGTTCAGACAAGTCCACCTTGAACGAAGATATAAGCAAAAAAAACAGAAATATGATATATATATATATACACAATACCGAATCATCTACTGTGTCCCCTACCTGGTATGACACCTGTGCGAAGACCGGTGCATGGTCGTTGACGTCCAGCACTTGAACTCGGACCTCTGCGGATGTCTGGTGGAGGGAGTCGGACGCCCAGACGGTCAGGTTGTACTCAGTGTTACCCCCCTCAAAGTCCAGGTCTTTAGTCAGGGTGACGGTTCCGGTGTAGGGGTCCACGGCGAAGGGGCCGTGGGTGTAGGCGCTGTGGGAGAAGCTGTAGACGATGGTGGAGTTCAGGTCCACGTCGTTGGCCGTCACCCGGGTGACCACAGAACCTGCGGGAAGATCTGGAGCACAGCAGAAGACGTGAAGGATCGACAGCGAGAGGCTTTTTGGCTTTGAGGTCCTAGCTTACTCTCGGCCACCAGCGCAGGTTCCATGGGGGGGATGGCGGGGCTGTTGTCATTGATGTCCACCACTTGGACCCTGATGGTGGTGCTACTGCTGAGCGGAGGACTTCCTCTGTCTGTGGCCTGTACCACCAGCCTGCAGCGGGAGGACAACCGGTGGACTTTGTTGGACAGGCTTCGCTACATGTCGTTAAATGATGCCTGCCGCTGTGCAGACATGGGGGATGTAAGGCAGCTAAGGCAAACCTAGCATAATGCTACTGTTAAAATGTAATGTTAGTACTTTAGCTTACATAAGCTATGCTAATATTGCTAACGTTTGCCGTCATTTTAGCCTCATGTCCGGAAGTGACGACATCGGGTTGATTATGGTATCTATTCTGTTGGTCACGCCCACCACTGGAGGATAGGGGACACTGCGCTATAAGGTGTTAGCATACTCGTAGCATGGCGTGATCTCCCGGTCCAGCAGCGCTTTGGTAGCCAGGATCCCACGAACGGAGTCCAAAATGAAAGCGCCATTATGGTCCCCAGACACGATTGAAAAGTCCACCTCTCCGTTTATCCCGCTGTCGGCATCGGAGGCAAACACCTGCACCGGGTTCAGGAAAGACGTTCATTTTAGTCGAAGAGTTGCTAATCAACAAGACAAGATCTACCTGAAGCGACCGTAACGACCAGGCTACAGAAACACAAACCCGCCAGTGATCCGTACCTGCATGATGTAGGTGTTGCGTGCTTGCCCCTCCCACACAGCGGCCCCGTAGGCGCCCTGTTCAAACAGAGGGGCGTTGTCGTTGGAGTCCTGTAGACTGACCACCACCTTGCAGTGAGCCGTCTGCACCCCGTCGTCCGCCAGGACCACCAGCTCCATTTGAGGGCTGTCCTCAAAGTCCAGCACTTGGTCCTTCTGCACTCGGACCTCGCCTACCACATTCAGAAAATGACCCTTGGAACGTTGGCGAAATAAAAACAAGAGTATCTGCTTTTTGGAGCATGATGGAGTAGGCCTGGCAGGCCCTCTTATGGAAACAATTTTGTGTACAGTACACGGCAGCGAGATGAAGCAGATAATTTGAGCCTCTTGGCAAAAACGGAGCAGATATTTTCTGGCAAAGATGTTTTTGTGGAAAATAAAACGGCTGATTAAATGTGAAATTAGCATAGTTCAAAGCGAACGCTGCATAAGGAAGCCATCTGCGAGGGACGCTAAGGCTAGCACTGAATGTTTGCTACCTGTGTGGCGGTCGATGGAAAAGACGCCATCGCCGCCGACTATGGCGTACGATATTCCTCGTCTGCTGCTGGTCGGGTCGCTGGCATCGACAGTTGTGATCCACGTGCCTGGAACAAAGGATTTAAAAGGAGTACAACTTTGCAGAAGTTGACCTATGACAATCAGGACCAATTAACTACAATAAACAAGACAATTAATTAAGGACAGCGGTCCGACTGACCCGCCCTGATGTTCTCCTGGATAGTAGCGTTGTACACCTCGTGTGTGAACTGCAGACCCTCGGGTTGTCCTTTCAGGCGAACAAGGACCAAGCAGCTGGAGGTCAAAGCAGGAAGTCCTCTGTCTGAAACCTGTACCTGAAGCTTCCTGACGGACAACCCCGCCCTCACCCGTCGTCTGAGTGAAATTTCTCCTGACTCGCTGTTGATGTCGAAGAGGTTCTCATCATCTGAGAGGGAGAACCTGATGGTCCCATTCGCCCCCTGGTCCGTGTCCTTGGCCGTCACCGTGGTGATGACGTGGTTTGGAAGTGTCCCGCTGGAGATGAAAGCGTTGATGGGATTCCGCTCACAAACGGGCACGTTGTCGTTGACGTCCTCCACTTGCACGGTGACTGACGCGAAGGAGCTGAGCGGTCCTCGGGTGCAGCTGTCTGTCGCCATCACCCTCAGGCTGAACAAGGCCCCCCTCTCTCGGTCCAGCGCCCGCGTGGTCCGGATAACGCCCGTGGACGCCTCAACTGAGAAAGCGCCCCGGCTGCTGTCCTCTGCTAGCGAGTAGGCAACAACCCCGTTGGACGCCTCGTCGGGGTCCAGGGCGGTGACGCTCAGGACCTGGACCCCAGCTGGGAGATCCTCGCGGATGGAGGCGTGGTAGCTCCTGCGGGTGAAGGTGGGGGTGTTATCGTTGTGGTCCAGGAGAACCAGCTGGAGCTGCGTGGTGGAGCTGAGAGGGCTGCTGCCACCATCACGGGCCTGTATGGTCAGCGTGTAGTTCTGCTTGTCCTCACGGTCCAGGACCTGCATGGTCCTGAGCACGCCCGAGTGGCTGTCGATAGCGAAGACACCTCTGTAGTCATCGCCTGCACACCAAACAACAGCGACAACGTAATCAACAGACGCGGTGTTAAGGTGTTCCTTAGGGTTGCCGACCCCGCCTCGTCATGGTTCCCTCTTCCTGAAAGCGAACCCAAACAGGACATTTCCTGCCGGTCTGACCTTGTATGGAGTAGTGAATGGTGCCGTTCTCTCCTTGGTCCGGGTCGAAGGCCTGAGCAGTGTGAACCACCCCGGGGGGCAGGTTTTCCGGCAAGCTGATCTGGAAGGAGGACTGTGTGAAATCCGGGGGGTTGTCGTTGTCGTCCAGCACGGAGCAGTGCACCATGGCGGTGCCCGATAGGGGCCGGGGGCCGCTGTCCCGAGCCTGGACTGAGGATGGGAATCAAACACAAAGAAAACATTAACAATTAAAAACATTTTATGAGCAGCTGAACCTCCTTTACTTTTGGAGACATTTCATCTTTGCCTTCACTTCTTCTCCTCGTATGTAAGAATTTGTCTCCGATGGAAAGCCTAACTTGATTGTGGCGCACCTCAGGGCGATTCGGCCTTTCCTGTTATTATTTCATTATCAGGTGGAATTGTTGGCCGTGCCGCTGACTGGACTAATATTCTGATAGAACATCTGAAAGCACTTTATCCCTGCTGAATGCTTCCAATGCAGAGTCGAGAAGGGGGCGGGTGACGGTGGGAGGGGGGTCCCACCTCTGAGAGTGAACTGCTGCTGCTGCTGTTGCTCTCTGTCCAGGAAGGAGGAGGTGCTGATGAGTCCGCTGTACGGATTGATGCTGAAGAACTCGTAGCCCGGTCCAGGCAGGAGACTGTACCACACCACGGCGTTCTCCTCTGGGGAACATCATCAAGCAAATCATGAGCAAGGTATCACAAATGCCGCCTGGTATGATGGTGAAGCACAATGTAGGATCCAATCAGGCCTGATCTGCCCCCCCCCTCCACCCCGGGGAGGAAAACAGCCAGCTTATTGGCACAGGTGGCTCGGATTACAGAAATCATCATGAGACCTTTGAGATCTCCCTGAGGAGCCACCAGCTTGCTGTTCTTGGACCCTTCTCACCCTCAAGAATGTTAGAACCCCTCCTGTATCAGACCCCCACCCCACCACCAAAACAGAGACGCACTGTCAGCGGCGGGAGACGAAGTAAACGAGATTGGCGCTCGGCGTGCTAAAATAAACACGGCAGACGCGTGCGATCTGAGGTCAGGTACGATGTACGGTCTGAGTTGGACGTGTAGGGGCACCCACTGGGGTGGGGGAGGCTTGGCATATAATAATAGTAATAATAATAATAATAGTACTAATAATACTACTAATAATAATAATACAGAAATAATAAAATAAACCTAAACAATTACCTTCATTCAAAATTACATAGAAATATTACTATAACATGAAGTATGACAATAATAATGGTACGATGTTATCATATAAAAATAATAAGAATATCAGAATAATATAATATCAGAAATAAAATAATATCACACTATCATAATCATGATACAGCATATTGAAAAACTCATTTGAAACAACGTTTTTTCTCGGGTAGAAATTTAGGATTTTAGGCACACAAAATTGGAGTGGAAGTGAAATTTTTTGATGTGTCTGTTTAGCTGGAAATGACAAAAATATATTGTATATTCTGAGAATAAAGTCATAACTACGAGATGAAAATGTGCAAGAAGAACGCTTAAATACTTTGAAAATTGAAAGAAAGAGGAAATGGAAAAAAGATGTAATTTTACAAGAATTAAGTCAAATTATTAGGAGAAAAAGTCATATTCTAAGAAATAAATAAAGTGAAAATATTATGGAAGTTATGTCAAATTATTATGGAATAAGAATTTAATTTTTCACGATTTAGCGCTTCGGAGACCCTCTCGTTTGTGAAGCTCTCGATAAAAGGACACAGGATTCGTTTGAGTCCCGTTTGAGTCACTGGTGAGTCCGCCCCCTAAAACCCACCTGAATCCTGGTCAGTGGCGGACACCCTGACCACCGCTTCTCCAGGCTCCCTGTTCTCCGACACGCTGGCGACGTAGACGTCCCGACTGAAGACGGGCGTTTGGTCGTTGACGTCCACCACGTCCACCGTCAGCGTCTGGGTGGATGAGAGTGCAGGCCGGCCGTGGTCCAGGGCCCCCACCGTCAGCCGGTGGAAACGCTCCGTCTCAAAGTCCAACGGTGCTGAGAGCCGCAGGAGGCCTGCGTGAGGACAGGAGGACATCTTTTCAAATTCATAGCTTTCTTGCCCAATATTCAGTGAATTAATTCGTGAATTAATTAATTATTCAGTGACTAAACAGTACGCCAAGAACCTGTGCTTGAAGAGGATGATAGATGAAACCTTCTTTCTATCCACCCTTTATTGCGATTAAAAATGAGTTAATTATGGAGAAAATGTGATTAATCATGATGAAATATTGGAGTGGATTGACAGTCTTAGTTATTATTGTGCCTGTTGTAAAATCATTTCAACCTGCAATAAAAGGCTGTTTTTGACGTCTGCTAATTGCACCTACCAGTGTCCTCCTCCAGAGAGAATAAGCCCTCGGTATTCCCAGACAGGATGACGTAGGAGACAAGTCCATTGTCCCCTTCGTCTCCGTCCGTGGCCACAAAATGATGCACGCGACTCCCGACCGCCGCGTCCTCCATCACCTGGACCGCCTCCGTCGATACAAACGCGGGCCGCTCGTCGTTGACGTCCAGCAGAAAAACCCGAGCCGTCACTGATGTATGCCTTCGCTCATTCTGGCTCTCGGATTGGTCGCTGGCGGTCACGGTGAAGGCGTAGGCGGGGGTCATCTCGCGGTCCAACAGCGCCGCCACGGTTAAGACCCCGGTGTGAGGGTTCAATTGAAAGGGGAAGCCGGAATACCCCCACCTGCGGCCTGGGTGAAAGGTTAAGGAGTAGCGGAGGGCACTGTTAGTGTATGTCCCGTCGCCGTCCTGTGCATGAAAGGCAAACGCCGGCGAACCGATAGCGGCGTCTTCTCTTAAAGCAAAGGTCACCAGCTCATCCGGGAACCAGGGGGTGTGGTCGTTCACGTCGTCCACCGTCACAAACACCTGTACCGTCACGTTCCCCGTCCCGTACTCGTCCTTGGCAAGAACCGTGAACGTGAACTGCACAACTGACTCATAGTCCAGAGGCTGGCGGACGTAGATGTCCCCTGACTCGCTGTCAATGCCAAAGTGGACGCTCCCGTCTCCTTCTGTGATGGAATAGTGGAATTTCCCTTCACGCCAGATGCTGGCTGAGCCGATGACGGTGGCCGGCGGCGTGTCCTCTCTCACCGAGAGACATCTCACGACTGGTGACTCGGAATGTCCAAACTGGGCCTGGTCTCCATAGACCTGAAACAGACATATAAGTATTATCTACAAATCAAAATATGAAATTAAATATGTATTATATATGTATATAATATAATAGGTGCTGCTTGTTGCACAGTTATAGCAATTTATTAAAAATAGGAGGAAGAAAGCAAAAAACAAATTGAAGCATAATGAACCACAAATGTGTAGCAATGTCTCCCTCTGCTGCTCAACTTGTGCATTACATGGCGTGTTTCGCCGGTAACAGAATCTTATAGCGTTGCTTTTCACATCCTTACTAGTAGACATTTCCAATATCATTTATCATATTTATGTAATCTTAACTCCATTATATCTTAGTTCCACGTGGTTCTTCTTAACATATCTCACCATATTTTGTCAAAGAATAAAAATGGAAAATGCTGTAAATCAAAAGTACGGAGTGCACCTGAACATGAATGAGTGCAGCGTCCTCTAGCGGTGATCTCCCGCCATCACGAGCAGTCACTTTCAGGGTGTAAGCCGCTTCCACGTTGTGCTGGAAAAGTGACGTCGTTCTGATGTCGCCGCTTTTACTGTCAATCACGAAATGTCCCAAACGTTGACCTTGGACGCCAACTAAAAAAAGGAAAAGTACATTATGTGTACGCTATCGATTCAACCCATGATTGAAATGACGTACGGGTAATCAGCGTAAAAGCCACAGTTCCGTTTTCTCCCAAATCGGAGTCTTTGGCAAAGATGGTTGTCACCAACGTTCCCGACGGTACACCAGCCAATATCTGAAAATAAAGGAGATTAGAAATCTAGAAATCAGTCCGCGGAGACTGGCGTTCAGGAACCGGACCATGGTTCCTGAACATGAGTCGGTACTCGGAAGTACTGAAGAAACTGGGTCAGTGCCTGTACGGGTACAGTTTTCGGTATCCAACCCTACTAGAAATCGGGGTTTATTCTAAACATTGTCTGGACAAAAAGGTCTACCTGAACATTGCGCTCCTTGCTAGCAGGAAGGTGCGTAAACTGCGGTGCGTTGTCATTAATGTCCGTGACCAGGATATGGACTGTGGCGGTGGCGTTGAGACGAGGACTTCCCTGGTCCGTGACCATCACTTTGAGGGTGTGCTGGTTGTGCTGCTCCCGATCCAACGCCACCCAGGTGATGATCTCACCTAGTGGGCGGGGCACAGGAAGAGGAAGTTGGGCGTGCGTTCTAAACAAATAAAAAGGACGTCAGGGTGATTGTACCTGTTTTATCGTTGATGCGGAAAAACTTGCCATCCGATAGCAGGATGTGGGACAGCTGGGCGTTTTTCCCAGAGTCCTTATCCGTGGCCTTGACTTGTCCCACCAGGCCTCGGGGGGTCGGTCCCTCTGATAGCGTGAAGTAGTACGCATCCCTGCTGAATTGCGGAGTGTTGTCGTTGATATCCAGAACCAGAACGATGACCGTGGCCGTGGCGTTCATGTCCATCGCGGTGGCTAACACTCCAAAACGATATTTAGATTCCGTCTCGTAGTCCAGATTGTCCGAGAGATACAACCAACCAGTCTTGGGATGGATCCGGAAGGGAGCAGGAAGGAATGCTTCATGTTCCGCCAAGGAGTAAGTGACGGCCAAATGGGACGGGCCTCGGCTCGGGTGCGCCCTGACCTGGATGACCCTGGAGTCCTGGCGGTAACCCTCGCCTATCTCCACCTGGTAGACCAGCGTCTCGAAGGCGAGGCTATCTGAGGAAGCGGTGCGGTCCACGTTAACGGTGAGCGTCAACATGGAGCTCAGAGGAGGATCTCCTTGATCCTCGGCCACGATGTCCAGGTCGTACCTTTGCCGAGGGTCCCCCTGCAGACTTTGGTTCAAGGTGAGGGTTCCCAGGTTGGGATCGACCACAAATGCGCCACTGGAGCGCCGACCTCGGAGGCGGTACGACACCCTCCCATTGGCGCCGCTGTCGTAGTCGTGGGCGTGAGCGATGAACAGCACCGTCCCCGGGGGCGTGTTTTGGGACACCGTGATGGCGTCCCTCGGCTTCAGGAAGGCGGGGGCCACGTCGTTGACATCCGTGACGGTGATGTTGACTTGGGCGGTGCTGTAGATGGGGGAGGAGTCAGTGTAGGCCTGAAGGAAGAGCAGAGCGCAGGGCAGAGACTCGTGGTCCAGAGCTCGGACGCTGATGATCTGGCCCGACGTGGCGTGGACGCCAAACAAACCCTGAAGGTCGCCAGAGGAGATTCTGTAGGATACCGACTCGACGGAGGCTGCTGAGAAAACAAGGAACGAACTGAGTGGAAAATCCTCTGTTTGTCCATTCATGTAATCTGTTTATCTATTCACACAATGATTGTGTGTCCATTCACCTAAACACCTGTCTGCCCAAAAATGTGCACACATAAGGTTGACATTTGTCTTCCCATTTACGGAACAATGTCTGTCCATTCATTGAAATGCCTGTAATCTGTTAATCTAGTCACATAAAGATTTGTATGTCCGTTCATATAAGCATATATTCATATACACATGTCATGTAAATTTGTCTCTCCATTCATACACACTCAATCTGTCTATGTATTCACATAACCACGCCTAATGTTAACATCTGTCCATCCATTCACACACACATCGGTCTATCTATTCACATGTCAATAGTATGTAGACATAATGTATAGTATAAAGTAGTAAGTATAAAGAGAAACCTCTGTATGTCCATTCGTTCATTCATTCATTTGTTCTCTACCACTTAATATCACAAGGGTCGCGGGCGGTGCTGGAGCCTATCCCAGCTGAGGCGGGGTCCACCCTGGACTGGTGGCCAGCCAATCACAGGGCACATATAGACAAACAACCATTCACACTCACATTCATACGTATGGACAATTTGGAGTGGCTAATTAACCTAGCATGTTTTTGGAATGTGGGAGGAAACCCACGCAATGCACGGGGAGAACATGCAAACTCCACACAGAGATGGCCGAGGGCTGTGTATGTCCATTCACATACAATGTAAATCATAAGAAATGTGCACTAACTTGTGTTTCAGGTTGCCAGGATGGAGAACTGCAACTGGCCTGGTGCAACGCCATCGAGCCCTTATAGGCTTAGACACCAGCTTACCGGCGCATTAGCCGCCAAAGTGGCCACATGCTGCTGTTTCTGATTGAGGCTTTAATCTCTTCATTCATTCATTCATTCATTACACCTTAAGTGACTCGTCTACGGTGGCCAGCTTCAAGGCCAGCCTAAAGCATTCCAAGGACAACATTTAATACTCAAACAAAGAGAGTGGCAGGCTTCTTCTGTATTGTGTTTGTGTTCTAACATATTAATCATCTTTCAGTTGTCATAAAAGTTGAGTTGGGACATTTCCTGTCTGCGAGATCGTCTTTAAAGAGGATTAAAGATTAAAGTGCAGCTCTTCATGTCTGGACGAGACATCGCTTGGGTGGGTGGGATACATCGTGGTGGTCTATGCTGCTCTTTCCACAGGAGCCAAGCTTACCCTGACAGTTACTATAGTACCCATTATGTCACTGTATGGTGCATAAAAACTGTAAACTGTATTATGGAAAGCAGGAAGTGAACAAATGTAACAGTTAGTGATTGTAAAAGTACCAGATGGAGGGGTAGGATTTCATAAGCTTTGCTTCTTCCTACTCCTTTTGGACATGTGGAACTGGGAACTGATTATGGGATGCACTCAATTGGAATCTGATGCATGTTCAAATGAAATAAAACCATTACCATTACCATTACCCGTGGGACCGGTGGCCCGCACAGTCCCCACGATGGTGCCCGCGGGGGCGTCCTCGGGCACGCTGAAGTTGTAGCATGATCTCTGGAACACGGGCGGAGCCTGAGCACTGGCTAAAATGTGAACGGTCACCTCCGCCGGTCGGGGCGATCTCAAGCCGCCTCCGTCCTGCGCCGTGATGGCGAGCTTGGCGCTGGCACCCCCCAGGTGGGTGAGAGGGGACGTCAGGTAAAGCATGCCTATGTAAGAGGAGGAGACGTTAATGCCCGTTTCATGATGTTAGTATGTTTCATCATCACCAAGTGTCCATCAGGTTGTTGCTATGCCACACTCAGCCACCAGGAGGCAGATTTGTGTAATGGGCTTTGATACTTCCACCATGCAGGATTGAAGGGATCCATTGCTAATGTGAATCCATGTGTTGTGTTGCTAAGATGTGTGTTGGCTCTAAGTCGAGCATCCTGCGCCATATGTTGACGCGTCTGCGCCACTCCCTGCTGTGCAGCACCCTGACCTTAACAATCAAATGATCTGGACTTAATGCGCACTAAGTCTTTTGTTTATCCGGCAATTCCGACACTCACAACAAATGGCCGCTTCAATCCGGTTTGCGTGCTTACCCGCGTGGGGACGGACGGCAAACAAGGCGGACAGGTCTCCAGGCAGGACGGCGTAAGTGACGGTGCCGAAGCGACCAGAGTCGGCGTCGGTGGCGATGACGTTGAGGATTTCGGTGCCGGGCTGAGCGTGGTTGCCGATGCTGGTGGTGTACTCCACGGGGTTGAACACCGGAGTGTTGTCGTTGAGGTCTTCCACGTCCACGTGCACGTAGGTGTGTGCGCTCAGGCCTCCCTGAACAAGAGAAAGCTCCAAAGTGATCACAATAACAGACTTAATAATTAATAGTAATTAATAAGACTTGATAACAGTCTTAGAAAGCCTCTCGAAGCCATCAAGTGAATTTAATACCGGGTCCTCAGCAGTGACCAGGATGTCATGGGACGTCTGTCCAACGTCTCTGTCGATGTCCTGGGAGACGCACAGATCTCCAGTGTGCGGGTCCATGTGGAAGAGCTGGTTCTGGTCAGACAGAGAGTAGACCAGCGTGCCGAACTCTGGACTGTCTGCGTCTTCGGCCACAACCTACGAAAAAGGACGTACGGGTTGAAACCTCAGCGGGGGACGACTTTATGCAGTCCCGCATCATGTCAGCATTTGGGACAGTGTCCCGATCTGATATTGACATCCCATAATGGTTTGATAACAGCAAAGAAACACCTAAAATCTCTTACCACGTGCATAAATCATGCTAACAGATAAGATCAATATCTGGATCAGCCGATGCTGAAGACTACAATACCAGCATCTTATATTTTACAGAACATGGTAATGGTTTTATTACATTTGAACACGCATCAGATTACAATTGAGTGCATCCCATAATCAGTTCCCAGTTCCACATGTCCAAAAGGAGTAGGAAGAAACAAAGCTTATTAAATCCTACCCCTCCATCTGGTACTTTTACAATCAGTAACCGTTACATTTGTTCACTTCCTGTTTTCCTAATATAATTTTTTTTTTAATTTTTTGAATTTAATTTGATTAATTTTTATTATTTTTATTTTATTTAATTTTTTAATTTAATTTTATTAATTTTCATTATTTTTATTTTATTTAATTTTTATTTATTTATTTTTTGTCACGTACGGAAGTACTCGGTGATATGAGCATCCAATGCCATAATGGGTACCATAGTGCGTGTCAATATAGTGATATATATAGCACATCATGACTGGTTCAAGACTCTTCATCCTTGTATTTAGCAAACATCAACTGCTTGTATTGTTTCTTGAATTGGCTCATCGTTGTGCATTGTTTGATTTCCTTACTCAATCCATTCCATAGTTTGATTCCACATACTGAAATGCTATGGCTAGCATAACGTAGTCCTAGCATAGAAGTGTTTCAGATTTAGTTCTTCCCTGAGATCATATTTCTCTCCATCTTGCTGTAACGCATCAACATTTTGTACGGGTGACCAATGGACAAAAACAAACATGGCCGCCGTCAAGCAAAACAAGTCCTTACTTGTAAAAAGCAGCTTCCAGGTGGACTGTGCTCGGGGACGCTCACGTTGTAGAGTCGCTGCGGGAACACGGGCTCGTTGTCGTTGACATCCTCCAGGAGCAGGGTGACGGTAGCCGTGGACGACAGAGCCGGTTCCCCTTGGTCCGCCGCCACCACCAGAAACCGCACCTCCGCCTGGATCTCCCTGTCCAGGGGTCCTGCTGTGGTGACCAGACCGGACCAGGCGTCGATGCTCACCAGGCTGTCCCGGTCCGACTTGAAGATGGAGTAGTTGATGTCTGCGTTGACGCCTTGGTCGTTGTCCTGAGCCTGCATCCGGATGACGGAAGTCCCCTTTGGAGCATCTTCTGTGATGCGGACAATGAAGACGTCCTCCACGAAGACAGGGGGGCAATCGTTGGCGTCAGACACCTTAATGACAAGGACCGTCTCACTGCTCAGAGGGGGGCTCCCTAGATCGGAGGCATGGACCTTCAGTTGGTAAAGATCCCGGTCTTCCCTGTCCAGCTCTGCGTCCACACACAAAGCAAACAGGAAGTCATCAGTCTGCTTCAAGGTGAACTTCCCATCGCCGCCCTGGAGGGCCACAGAGACCCTCTCTCCATGGAGGTCCGGGTCTGACACGGAAATCCTTGCAACGTAGTCTCCTATCCCAGCATCCTCCGACACCACAGCCTCGCCCGTCTCGCTGAGGAACAGGACGCTGATGGAGGGGCTGTGGTCGTTGACGTTTAGCACCTTCACCACCACAAACGTCCTGCTGGACTCCGGTTGTGCGCCGTTGTCTCTGGCGGTGACCATCAGCTCGTGGAAACCTTGCTCTTCAAAATCCAGCGCTTTGCTGAGATGAACCACTCCGGTGGTTTGATTGACAGAGAAGAAGTGGTTGGGGTCACTTTGCCGCCGGTTGATCTCGTAGGTGATTCTGGCATTGTTTCCAAGGTCCGGGTCGGTGGCGTGGACCCGGCACACAGACGATCCCATCGGAGCATTTTCTGATACGAATGCACGATACTCAGTCTGGTTGAACACGGGCGGGTTGTCGTTCTCGTCCGAGATGAGGATGTTGACCCGAAGTGTCCCGGTCCGGGCTGGGATGCCGCCATCGAAGGCCTCAATGGTCAGGGAGTACAAATCCCGAGCTTCTCTGTCGACTTTGCTCACGAGGACCAAATCCAGACCGAGATGGTCTGCAGTAGCACCACCTCGCTGCTCCAGTTGAAAGGTGTCCCCCATCTCAGACTCTCGGATTCTGTACCCTTGGGTACCAAAGTCACCCTCATCCTGATCCCGAGCTCCTTCGAGGTGAAAACGGCTCCCGGGTGGACTCAGCTCCGACACTTCCAAGTCCACCTCCTCCGAGGGGAACGCCGGAGAATGATCGTTGACATCCTCCACCTCCAGCCTCACTCTGATCATCTCCCCTGTGAGGGTGGCCGCCACAAAGTCGTACCGCCCCCTGGTCTCGCGGTCCAGGACCACTGCCGTGGAGATGATCCCGGTGTCCGGGTCGATTTCCAGGTCTCGGAAGACGTATGAGTCCCGGCTTTCCGAGATGAAGAAGCCGGTGCTGGGACCGCTCAGACCTGCCGCCAGGTCCCCGACGATGGTTTTAGCGGGTAGGCCTTCTTTGACGGACAGCGTCAGGTTGAACAGGTGGGCGAGTGAGTGGGCGAGGGAGTGGGCGTAAAGCAGCGCCAGGACCAGCCAGGCCAAGCGATGCCGGTACATTCCTCAACTTTGTTTTTTTTGGAAGCTGCAGTGGCAAAAAGATCAAATCACGCTACCTGATGGCGGGTAGGACGTCCTCTTCAGACACACCTGTCCTCCATGCGCCTTTCTTCATCTCCATGGCACATCTCCAGCTGCTCTTCAGCCTTTCTAGCAGAGCTTTGGCTAACATGTCATAGCGCTGACACACTCCATCTGTGTGTGTGTGTGTGTGTGTCTGGTAATTAGGACGGGAGGAGGGCGATTACGCTGCCAGACGTCACGGTGCACTGAGGACATCCACTAAGACACAAAGGACAAGAGACATACGGTAAATATCACTTCTGTATATGTACAATAAATAAAACACACAATGTCTATTTCTATATCATTAGTCCTTTAAAATAAACCAGTTTATTTATTTTTTTTAATGTTTGTTTAATGATTAGTAGTTTTAAAAAATAACTATTATTGAATTTATATTATTATATTTACACATTTTGTGGGGGGAAATATACATTTTGTTTCAAAAATATATTGTACATTATACTGGATGACATTACAAGGTTGTTTGATATTTCTATGTTTTAAATAAATGATCTATTTATTCATTTGCAACTATTTTATATTTCTAAATATTTATATTTTCTTAATTAAAAAAAAGTTGTGCTTTTCTGAATTAATGAGTGGAAACAATGTAATGGATTGGTTTTTAAAAAAGCCCCAGCACTAGTAAATGCGGTCTTGTGGCTCCCTCTGGTGGAAATAAAGGTAACTGCAACTACAGGCACTACTTGGTCTGTTGTGAATAAACAAACAATACATGTTAAATAATTCAAAATATAATATAATCCATATAATCTCTGACGGTGTCACCCATCATATTTAATGATGAATATTTTCTTTGTATGTTAGTAACAATGACGTTTGGTCAGCCGAGCATCGGAGATGCAACCTGAGCCGCTTGGAAAACAAATGGTTACCAAGCATACCAAGTCTTTAAACGTTTGTGTGAAGCAACTCCAACAGATGCTTCCAACTTCATGAGCCATGTCCTCCCGTCACGTTATGCTCTCCTACCAGTGGGACGACCAGGCCGTGGTCGCCAAGATCTACCAACGCCTCAGAGAAGACGGCCTGTCAGTGTGGATGGACGTGCAGGAAGGAGGAGTGACGGGTAACATCAATGACGCGTAAGTGGTAACTTCTCATAACTGGTGGATCCCAAATATGTCCTGGTGATGAAGCGTTCACATACCTGAGAAGATGGCCGACCTAGTAGCCCGGGGCTTGTGTCATCCTTCCACTTTAGGATGGCGGCGGCCGTGGAGGAGGCGGCCGTCATTTGTCCCTTCATGACGCCGGCATACCAGGCATCTCGCAGCTGCAAGAAGGAGCTGAACTACGCCGACAGCAGGGGGGTGGCCGTGGTCCCCGTCATGCTGGCCCAGGACTGGGAGGCCAGCGAGTGGCTGGGGCTCATCACGGCCGGCCTGCTGTGGGTCGACTTCAGGTGAGAAGATCCCAGACCGGGATAAACACGGAATGGCTAAACCTTGGGTTTGGTCTTGTAGAGACGCAGAGAAGGACGGGGAGCACTTTGAGGAGTGTGTCCGCTCTCTGCGGGACGAGATCCTTTTCAATGTGGGCCACCTGCTGACACTGGAGGAGGACCAAGCCAAAGACCCCAAAGACCACATTAAGAAGAAACTAGGCCGTGCCTTCTGCCACGCGCTGTCCAGGCTTCACATCCACGACTCGGGTGCGGAAAAACTTCAAAGATTAACTGTAGCTAGTACAAATATACATTTCCTCAAATAAATGATGAGCCTTTTTAAGAGACTGTAGCAGCCAACCTTTGGCTCCCTCTGATGGAGGGAAGGAGAACTACAATATGTGGGTGGAACGCCGTGCAAACTACAAGGACAATAATCATATTTTTGTAAGATCAAAACTGTAATATTTTAATCTTTGTTAGGCTAAATTTTGAAACTGCTACTTTAGAGCTCGTCAGGGTCACCAAAGTAGCAGTTGAAAGGAACCCGTAGTAGATGGACTTAATCGGCCAACTGGCAAAAGAAGGTAAATGACAGGAAAATTGTAAAAATTGTCCACGCAGGGTGACCACCGGAGGGCACTGTTGTAACAAACATGTTTGTTTAAGCAATATGCTAGCAACAAGCCTGACGATCTTATTCTTGGAGAGGACGGGAATATTAGAAACAGCTCGAGTATGACATAGTACTGCAGTACAACTACAGTAATAACATATCAAAAGTCAGCATTTTTATGTTAAAGTCAAGCGGGTGTACCTAATGAGGCGATCAAGGGCGTTTGCTTGAATCCCCAGGCGAGCGCTTGATGGACCCAGTGAGCGGAACAGGAAGTCCGGTCCAGCTGAAAGAGGCGCTGGATGCTGGTTGTTACTGGGAGGAGATGAAGGGCAGCGCTTGTAAACACTACAGGAACGCTGTGACCAAGAGATACCTGGGTGAGCTTTAGTGAAAAATTCTTTAATGACGCATCAAAATCAGAGAACAGTGGTGTTGTTGTGTGGAAATACAAAATGAAAAGCAGTGGCCGTGGCGTGCAGGGTACGCCCCCGAGAGGGACGAGGTCCGCTCCGAGGTGGGACCCTCCGAGCGAGAGGAGTGGCTCCTGCTGGTTGACCAGACGGAGCGCGCTCACCAGAGAGCCGTGGTCATCAAGAACAAGCACAGTGGTCGCTTCCTGGCCGTCCATCATGGACGTTTCATCGGACTTACCGAGTACAGCGACAAATGCAAATGGTTTTTAGACTGACCAGAGACACTTTTAACTAAAGAAATGTTAAAAAAATAAAAACGGTAAAATGATTAGAATCTCTTTCTCTTGAGGATGTCTGGTTTCCAGTTGATGGGGTGGCTCTCTTCCGTCTGTAAGAAGGACAAACTGCTTTTATTTTCCTACAATAGCCAATAGAGGGAGTACAGTCGTCTCTTGCTACATTTCTGCATAAATAGATTTAAGTATTTCTAAATATTCCATTTATTAATATTGAATCCTACTTTGCAGAAATTCACAACTCAGGTCTAGAAGCAATTCATCGGCATAAACGAGGGACGACTGTACAGCCATGATAGTTTTATGACATCATTTTAAAGGAAAGATACTGCTAGGATGTACTAGAGTATTCAGTATCCAGCTTGTATCCACTAAAAAGTAGTATTGTGTACATGTATTGCAATAGTGGATAATATTCCTGTACTATGAATGATGACAATAAACACAAGAGACTTACGGCGGTGTCGTCCTCTTTGTACACTTTGATGGTCTTGTCCGCCTCGGCGGTGATCAGGCGGCTTTCCGACTTGTCGAACAGGCAGGCAAAGATGCCCGACTCGCTGTCCAGGGAGCCGGGCTGCACGGCGGCGTGGATGCGCTGGAAGTTGTAGCCGGTCCGCCAGTCCCACATGTGGATGGTTCCGTTGTCGGCTGCATGGCGACGACAACGACAACATAGCCACCATGTCACTGCCTCGCCCGGCAAAAACACCCCCCCTTTTTCCCCATCTCATCGAGCCATACCTCCGGAGACCAGCACGCCATCGGAGTTGACGGCCAGAGTGTTGATGATGGCGTTGTGTCCCGAGAGGTTCTGAATGAATTTGCCGTCGGGGAACATCCACTGTTTGATGTTGTCAGCTGAACCCGAGGCGAAGGTGTATCTGTCAGAAAATAGACGACAGCTGATCAACATCTGTCACTTGATTGACATACAGGGCAGCCAATCAAAACATTTGAACAATTCCAGGAGAATCAGAATATTAGACTTGATGCCCAACCCTAGTCATAAATGGAATAGTTTCCTAGTTGAAAGCATAGAGAAGCTAATTAAATAGAGTTTTTAACATTAGAGTCCTCAAGACATGAAATAACAACCCTATAGTCACCTTAACACTCCGACGAGAGGTCATCAGGTTTAACAGAAAGGAGCGAGCCCGTCTCTAGGTTTAAACACACCTGCAACCTCGCTATATTATGCATCAGCCATGGCAATGTCCGACATGACATAGTGAAATAAAGTTTGCCTCCCGCTACGTGTGGAAGTGGTACATTTTTGGCTTCTTGCCTTGTCCTTCTTCCCCACTTTGATTGAAACCCTTCCTTAAGTTTAGAATAAAAGTCAATTAAAGGCTAAGTTGTTGAGTAGCATGCAGCGTTTAAAGCATCGACAGTCCTGTGTCCCTGCAGTGATCCTGTGGCCGGGGCATTACAGTTAAGCAAGGTGTTGTAAACAAAGCATAGTAGCAGTGTAAAGGTGACTATAGGGTTGTTATTTCACCCCTATAGAGGGCTCTGGTAATGGTAGAAATCATAAATAAAAACAGTGAAAATGTTTGATTTATTAATACTGAATCCTATTCCCCGTGAATTGACTCATCATGGCCAGTTCTAGAACCAACTAACAGCACCATCGTGGTATGTCCACTTGAGGGCAGCAGAGAGCAGCACTGAGCAACACTCGCCAGCCTCTGGATGTCTGAAGCTTAACAGGAACCTGGGAAATGGGGAAAGTGGGAAATTCCTGGCATGTTGGAAGAGAACCTGTCCATTGAGTGGGAACTTTGGGAGTAACCGGGAAGTTGGAGGGAGACCGGGGGCGGACCGGAGGGTTTGTGAGGAACTAGGATCGGTAAGAAGCTGGGTCACTCACTGTCTGGGATGTAGCACGACGGTCCTCACGGACTTCTTGTGGTTGGTCAGCGTCGCTCTGGTTTTCCCGGCAATCAGATCCCACAAGCGGATGGTGGAGTCGTGGCTGCCTGCGGGAGATCACGCCACACGGATCAGGATCCCAGTACTTTCAGTGAGGGCGGAAGAGGCGCTATCATCCTACCAGTGATGATTTGAGGCTCGGCTGCCTGACACCTGACGGTGGCCACCGTGTTGGTGTGACCGGTCAGCGTGTGCGCGTTGGCTTTGCTCCTGATGTCCCACACCTGAACAAGGAAACACGAGCAGGAAGTTGTTCGCATCGGCAACGTAGCGAACGTGCCGCGGTGGCGGAGCTTACCCTCGCCGTGGCATCTCTGCTGCACGTCACCAGCACGTCGATGGTCGGGTGGAGGTCCAGGTCGTACACGGCGCTCAGGTGGCCGTGGTAGTGCCTGATGACCTGCCGAACACAAGCACACTTTAAGTACCGTCACTGCTGGAATTTAATAAAGATCTGGAGTGCATGAGAAAGTACATTGGACGACATAGCTTTCTTTAACAGGCATGACTTTCACACCAACATTTTAAAGTGCATGCAGAGCTACGTGAAGCTGACCATTCATCAAAATTGCAAAACTACTTCAGGGGGAACAACAAGAAGAAACGCCATCTGACCCAACCTTGTTATATTCCAGATCCCAGCACTTGACTTGCTTGTCCTCGCCGCAGGAGAAGAGGTAGGGGCTGCGACTGCTGACGGCC